>NC_143395.1:202899562-203541410 GCF_052110815.1 Crocodylus siamensis | reverse complement strand
CTAATTTGTAATGTAGCAATTCTAGAATCTGGCACAGGGTTTGCCTCTGACTTCCCATTCTGGAGGTCCTGAGCTTAAGTCACCAAAGAGCCTTGGGAAATGAGGTTAAAATAGTTGACCACTAAACTACTGTATCTACAGCACTAGATATCTTCAGAATGACTCTAGATCATAGGGAAAGTGTACCTGCAAATAACTCTGTTTACAAGAACTTATTTTTCCTCTTTTAAAAAAACAAATTATCTAATGAGCTACCAAATACAAAGAAAGAAACTTGGTAATTCTTGGGTACAGAATGAAGAAACAGCTTGAGGTTTGCATGCAAGTTAGATACAAGTCCTCCCTCCCCACTGTTATCATTATCAGTGGCTTACACCATTCCTACCTCTGGAATTTGCAGCTTTTCTGCAATACTTACCGCAGCTGTACTGGCTGTATGTATTCTTTTCTAAACCGCTTTAATTCTGCACTGAGAGGCTGGTCTCCATTCTCCATAGCCATACGATCAGCTTCCGTTGGCTCAGGCTCTGGAATTTCAAACCTAGCACAGACAGAGCAAACAAAGAGAAGCAAAACTTTAATGTAAATTAGGTAGATGAGAGCAAATCCTTCACTGATACAATTGCTCAGAACAAATATTACCATAACAGTGAAGTTTCTGATTCAGTGAAAGGCAGCTTTGACTTCGACACTGCACAAACCCTGCCTTGCTAATCTAAAAAAACCCCAACAGGCTTATACCACAACATGAAAAAGAGTGGAACTCCACCTGCCTTGAGTGAGGCTCCAGCGGCTCCGGGATACTATCTCAGGGATAGTGCTCCGGGGAGTGAGGAGACATGTGGCGTCAGGGCCGGGGAGCGGAGCAGTGTCCTGGAGCCAGAAGAGCCTTACTAGGGCAGGCAACGGCTCCTCCCCAAGGTGAGGCAAGGCAGGGATGGAGGCTGGTGTGGGCAGCTGGTGCAGGCTCTGCCAGCTCCGGGAAAGTGCTCTGCTCCCCAGCCCTGATGTGGAGGAGTGGAGCACTTCCCCACAGCCGGGGAGCCCATGCCAGGCTCCGGCTCCAGCCCCTGACCCCTGGCCCCAGCCCCAGCCCCCTGGCTTCGGCCCCTGGCTCCCAGCCCCCAGCCTTCAGCATCTTACCCTTTGGTAAGTGTCCCACACCGGACCGAGGTGGCGCGCTCACGGAAAGAGGCAACGCGCTCACGGACCACTGCTCCTTAGAGGGAACATTGCTTGGGAGCCAAATCCTCAACATAAAGTCCACTTATTTCAATGGAACGTCATCAAATTATATGAACTGATAATTTTTTAACTTGATTTTATACTATCACACTTGCTTTTGAAAACTTTTAAGAGGATGGTGACAAATTATATCTAGCTTTAAAAAGTTAAATCAAAAATAAAAAAATTAATAAACTTAAAAAAATTATACTCTATATAAAAAAAAAAATGTGGATTTCTACATAAATGAAGAGTTAAAAAAAAAAAATCACATACCTTTCTATCAGTAGACTCAATAATTCTTGAGGTTTGCAAAAGGATCTATATGTTGTGAGAAATGTCCGAACAAAATTGGGGTCTAAGGAATAAAAAAAATAATTTTGCTTTCATATCACTGAGTTCCTTTACTACTAATACTTAATAAAACTTAAAATGAACTTCAGCTTCTAAACCCAAGTGTACTCGATGCTAGGACTACTAAGCCAACATGCTGTATAGAATACTCAATGATTTCATTGTTATTTTAGTAACAATACTGAACTTCCTGGAATGGCAACACAAGGTACATGGCTTAGAACAGGGGTTGGCAACCCCTGGCACACGTGCCAGAGTATGGTACGTGAAGGTATTTTATATGGTGGAGAAGGGGCTTGGGCTGCACTGCTGCAATAAAGGATCGGCCCCTTTGCAGTTTCCCTGAGGTACATGTGCACTTGCTGTCAGCAACAAGCCAGCCTGGGGCTCTGCAGACCTCAGTGCACTGGCTTGCAGCCTCCCAGCTGCCAGCCACAGCCAGGCTCTGGCCAAGCCCTTGTCATTCACCACAGAGCCTGGGCTGCTCACAGTAGGTGATGGGGAGGCTGCAAGGAGCTGCACTGAGATCTGCAGAGCCCCAGCCAAGCTCCTTGCTGGTGATGGGTACACACACGCCTCCAGGCAGACAGTGGGGAAGGGGCCAGGGCTGAGCCGCCACAACAAGGATGGGGCCCCTTGCAGCTCCCCTGCCGTGAGAGCCATCCCTGTGCAGGGCCGGGGGAGGGAGGGGTGGTGAGTGGCCTGAGCACAGAGCTGGCAGCATGCGGCATGGCCCGTATGGCACTGTCCATGGGGCCCCCCGACAAAGCACGGCATCTGGGGCAGCTGCCCCGCCTCCCCCCCCCCAGGGATGGCCCAGGCTGCCATCCGCCCTTGGTAGGCCAACATCTTACAAGTCAAGGTTGAAGTGTTTCTAGCACTCTGCTCTAAAAAGCTGTCAACTCCTGACTTAGAATCAATTTCAGCTATATTTTGAAGTTACTAATAAAAATAAATGTTGCATGTTAAAAAACATTAAAATAAGCAGAGAATTTTTTTTTGTAACTGTAAACTGCATTTTTATAAATACATGTTACTATATATACCATTCTTTTAGTGAGTCATCTGGTCCGCAGTCCTCTCTCTAATAGCAGCCACCACCAGATGATTTTTAAAAAAAGGGCAAGAAACATAATAGAAGACAGTTGCATAATGACTTTCTAATGCCATAACTAGTGTGACTGCTATTGGATTACACTCGTCCAGTTTTAGTTCTAGTTAAAGAAGTCAAATATTTCATTCTTATATTTCACTGGCCATTTATAAATGGTTTGGAATTTTTTTAAGATAAATTTAAAAGGAAATATGAAACAGACATTTTGAAGATAAAAAACAAAATGTTTCACTTAGAAAATGCTAAAATGAAACGTTTTGATTTTTTTTAGATCTGATTTTCTTGAATTGTTTAGCAACATGGACATGAACTCATGAAATGCTTCAGTATCACTAAATCTACATTCCAATGTGAAAAATATTCTGACCTGTTGTGGTCCTTTACATTTTTTTGCAACAAAAGAATTGCTGTTATTTTTCTGTCGTCAAAAAACGAGTGAAAGCTAAAAGCTGACATTTTCTGAGGGGGCCTTAAGTTTAAAAGAAGTAAACTAAACTAAAAATCCCTGCTCTAAACAAAAAAGACCAGGAAGTCCTTGGCCCCCACAGAACACCCCAATCAGCTTTTCCATGCTTTCTTCTAACTTTCTTTCTTCCTTCACTTTCTGATCCCATCCTAACAAAATCTGCAACGTGTGTGTGTGTGTGTAAAAATACAGACAATCTGTTAGTCAGGATGTCTGCTCATGTGACAAGTCTCTCTTCAATACAGCCAATTTAAAAGCTAAAAAAGAACAATAACTTGTTCTGCAAGGATTTATAAATAATCACCCTTGAATTCCTAAAGAAAGGAAACGGACACTTTGCTGACGCACAAGCACTCGACATATCAAAGCTTTAAAAATAGAACAGCACTGCCCTATAGATTAAAAAAATAAAAAGGGCCAGGGCTTTCAAAAGTAGAAGGCACTAACCTTACTGCTCTTACACAAACATCAGAAAAAAAAGAAACAGTGAACACACACACACACACACACACACAAAGAAATATGCCTATGAAAACAGGGTTAAATGCTTAGATTCTAATCCAGTGACAAATGACCCTCTTTAGTGCTTGAATATGTGGAAGAGGAGTTTTGTGGAGGAAATTTCTCTTTGCAGAAATATACATGATTGGTCATATCCCCATGGAAAACTCTGTAGAGGTCTTCTCCAGAACCTGAAAAATAGGACACTGTGCGTCTCCAATTACAGTGAGAGAGTACATTTCACATGATCTCCTGCTTCTGTAGGGTATTTCCCATGCCTCTAGGCCAGCTCGGGGTACACAATACACACAGTATTGTGCTGGCTCCGGCATGGCTCAATCCAGACCAACCCTGGAGCCAGCATTCAGGGACTGGTCCAGCATGGTGCAGTATGCAGAACATGCCCCATGCTGGCCACCCTGGGCTACATGTAGAACCTGCAGCTCCAGTTCCAGCACACATGCAAGACTGGCTCTGTACACTGCATGCAGTGCGAGGTACAGTTAGAGAACCACAGGTTGGATCATATGGCTCTCCAGAGGAGATCCACCCTTTGATTTGTACATCTGACACCTCTGGATTAGATAATAGATTTGTATAGGATGGTTTGGATATGATCCTGCCTCTGGCAGAGGGCTGGACTGGATGACCTCTGATGGTCCCCTTCCAGCTCTCTCTCTCTCTGATTCCAAATACATCTTCAGTTTGTTCTTTAGAACATAACTAAATTTAGCTATGCTGTGAGGGTACAAGGGCAAACTCTGGGTAATTTTTCTGTCTATAGTGACTAATCCAGGTACAAGATCATAGAAAATGAGGGTTGGAAGGGACCTCAGGAGGTCATCTAGTCCAACCCCCTGCTCAACGCACAAACATCCCCAACTAGATCATTCCAGTCTGGGCTTTGTCAAGCTGGGTCTTAAAAACTTCCAAGGATGGAGATTCCACCGTTTTTCTAGGTAACCTGTTCCAGTGCTTCATCAGCCTTCTAGTGAGAAATTTTTTCCTAGTATCTTAAGAGATAAAAGCTTACAATATATTCACAGCTAATGAGAAGCCTTGTATTAAATATCATGTAACAAATATACAGAGAAGTTACTAAGGGTATGTCCGCACACTGTAAGGCAGTGCTGTTTAGAGAGATCTCGGCTAACTCTCTAGATGCTAATTCCTGAACTGAAAGAAATATAGCAATGCTCATGTGATGTGCTCAGGCTAATTAGGTGTGCTGAGTTTGCACAAGTCTAGATATAATCCTGACTCACCCAGTTTCACTCAGAACATTGCTGTCAGATCCTCTCCAAGATTACAACAAGGCTGATCACCGAGAGCAAGCCAGGTAGATCAGGCATATTTTTTTGTCTGGGTTTTCCAATTTATCAAGCAGGATTAATACTCCCAGCTCTGGCACAACACTGTATAGCCCTGAACAAGCCAAATAACTGCTCTGGGCCTTAGTCATCCCACTTCAAGGCTCTGTGGAAGACTGCAGAGTGCAAGGAATTATTTTTTATATGCCTACGGTGCGAGGATGCATGCCTAAGAAAGAAAAACCAGGACATGTTTGGGCTGTCACCTTGGCCTTACCAGCTATCCACAGGCTAAGGGGAATCCTATAGGGGAAGGCTGCAGAAGAAAGATCCATTTTCTCATCTTTCTGAGCTTTGCCGGTTGCCACAAAGGGTTGGAAGGGAATTTCTCTTCCATTACTACATGTTAGGGTTTCAGGACTTTTTTAGGCCTTCCTCAGATGCACAGGGTGCTGGCTGCAGCAAAGGCTGTGGATTGGAACTGGGACGTGCCAATGTTTCTGCTGGGACTTACGCCTGGAGGTTCTTGGCTAGAGTCTTGCTCCTCTGCTCAAAGTCAAATGAGTTACTAAATTTGGGAGTCAAGAAGGAATTTTACCCTATGGCTAAACTGGCACAGACTGAGGCAGGGTTTGCCTTCTTCTGTAGTGGGGGGGCAAGCCCTCTTCCTGAAATCTCCTGAATGAATATTAACAACCTTCACAGACACACAAGATATTGTCTGCTGTTGTGCCCTTGCTCTACCTCATATCAGGTTCAGATGTAACATCTTGTGCTATGTCAAGGTTGACTGTGGTTTGGCTAAGAGGTTAGACCAGGGGTAGGCAACCCCTGACACAGGTACCAGTGTAACACTCAAAGACATTTTGCTTGGCACACATGCCTCTGAGTGGATGGTGGGGAAGGGGCCGGGTCTACACAGCCACAAGGATCAGGCCCTTCATGGCTCCCCCACCATTGCCCCTGACACTCCAACATCTTACAAGTTGAAGTTGCAGGTGTTTTTGGCACCCTGCCCAAAAATGTTGCTGACCTCTGGGTTAGACAATGGATTTTTACAGGATGGTTTGGATAGGGATGATCCTGCCTTAGGCAGAAGCAGGGCCGTCCGAGGGGTGGGGGTAGTGAAATCAGGATGACTTCCCTGAGCCCTCTGGAGCTGGGTGGTGTGGCCACGGTGACTCTGAGCTGCCGCTGCCGGCTTTGCATCTGGGTGCTCGCTACCCCCCCACCTGCCACTGGTGGTGGCTTCTTCACATCCAGGGTGTGTGGGATCAGAGCGGGAGCAGGGCCCTGCACGAACTGATTTGCCCCAGGCCCTGCAACCTGCTCAGGTCAGCTCTGACTTCTTGAGGTCCCTTCTAGCCCTACGTCTCTATGATTTTGCCAAATCCTGTGTTCCCAGGCCCATCATTTAGAAATTACTGATCTGGATACATGGAACCCAGGGGTGGAGTTCACAATCATCTGAACAAACACATACACAGAGCATCCTACCAACCTTTGGAACATTGCCCAATGTATTAATACCCTGTGCCAAAGTCACTGTGTATGTGCAAAGGGCAATTCTCAAAGGCACACATCTCAACCACATTAAACCAAATGCTCAACAGAACGCTCAAAAGGTATTTCTCCCCTGGAGCTATTTCTCTGCCAAATCTTAGCTTCAGTTCTCCACAACAGGGAGCACAGGAATGGAGCTCAGCTGAGCTTATGAATGCTGACTTCTTAAAATAATGTCACAAAAGCATTCTATTTAAAAAATAATAAATAAAAAGATATTTTCTCTCCCTACTACACCCTCACACTCTTCCTGAATTCTTTTGTTCCAGCCGCCATAAAAAAATCACTACAAGACCAGTAAGAACTGAAATCCAAAATGTAAAGGTCTGAAATGTTGAGCAATTAAGAACTTAGGCTTTAACTAACCCTGGTGCAATTGCAACTGACACTTTATTTCTCCTACCACATTGCTTCAAACATATTAAACTGGAAGGAGTTCACAGAAAAGCAGCAAAAGGGAGAGAGAGAGTACAGGGAGATGTATTTACAGAGATTAAGAAATGAAGTACCCATGACTGAAAAACACCGAAAATATTCAACTCATGTAAACATTAAAGGGCTAATCTTGCAGAGTGCACAGTACTACTCCATGTAGTACTGGGTTCCCAGAAAAGAAAAAAATTACACCTGCACATGAGGGAAAGCACCAATAGCTAGACACATGAAGGCAGAGAGTGCCTTCCATAACTCTGCATTTTCAAAATTAGACAGACAAACTGGAAAATGTATTATAAAAGAAAGATTCCACACTGGTATAGATCAACTGGATGACATAAGAGATCTTCTCCACTGGTGCCACGGCAACCAGACCTTACTTCTGATCAGCTCTGGACCCAAGTCGTAACTTAACTACCCAGTCCAGAAAACTGCCTGAAGCCCATCTCAAAGGAAAGACTGCCCTGGGCCCTGTGGAGCCAGGTGGTGTGGCCATGGTGAGTCTGAGCCGCTGGTGCTGGTTTTGCATCTGGGCGCTTATTACCTCCCCACCCTGACACTGGTGGCGGCTTCTTCACATCCAGGGTGCGCAGGATCGGAGTGGGGGGGGGGCAGGGCCCCACTTAAGCTGATTTGCCCCAGGCCCCACACCCTGCTCGGGTCAGCTCTGGGCAGGGAGTTGGTCTAGATAACTTCTTGAGGTCCCTTCCAGCCCTATGTCTCTATAATTTTGCCAAATCCTGCGTTCCCAGGCCCATCATTTAGAAATGTGGGTTGGCTGGGGACTACAGCACTGGACTGGTTCTCAAGAAACTTGAATTCTATTCCCAACTCTGATACTGGCCTGCACGGACAAGTCATGTCCTTTCTATGCCTCGCTATTATGGTAGCAAGTAGACAGACTTCCTCTGTAAACTGAATTCTACACATAAAAATGGCTGTGCAGGAGCCTCATTTCCAGCAAAGTAACTCCCATGTCTCCAAATGTGTTGTGGGGAGGAGGGTGGGGGAAGGTAACCCCCGAAAAATCTCTTCTGCTGTGATCTACTCTTCCAGTAAGAACCGAAGACAGTCTTATGATTACAGGTGACAGGCCCCAGCAACACTTGAAAAAATCTTTCCAAAACAGATCAGAAAAAAACAGACCAAACCCAGCCCAAGCCATTTCCCTGAAGAGAAGAGATTTTCTTAAAACAAAGTCCCAGTAATTGCATATTTTAAAAACTTAAGAAATTTTAATCCAATAATATAAAGTGTTGTAAAGGAATGAAAGGTGTAAGAGATATTTGCTATTCTTCTGACTAAGTTTTCAAAATCAGCAATAAATCTGAAGCATTAAGTACTCAGTCATCCAAACTCAAACTGGCTATACATTAAAAGCAAAAATAAAATGCTGAGTCACCAAACTATAGTTTTTTCTGACTAACAAATAGAAGATTTTGTATACTAAAAAGTGACCAAACTGATTTGTAACCCTAAGCAAAAACATCTGCTATTTCTCATTTTCACTGTGAGGAGATACTTGGATCAAAAAGCTCCGAGGCAGTGTTGCCCAACCCTTTTTCACCCTTGGGCCAGATGGATGGTACTCAGTCCTTCTGTGGGCCAGATCCAGCCAGGGGATTGCAATCTGGCACTTGGACAGTGAGGCAGGGCCTGATCTGGCCATGTGGGGTGAGCTGGGCAGTGGCCTAGCCCCAACTGGGTCTCACGGGGCAAAGGGGTGTGGTCCAACCCTGATCCAGCTGCGGGGGGGTGGGGGAAGGCTACCTGGCCCAGCCGTGGATATAGAGCTTGGGAATTTGGCACCGGGGAGGAATGGCAATATTACTTGCCACTAGCCCCTGGACACCAAATTTCCCAAACTGCGGGGAGCCGCACAGGCCAGATGCCATGGCTCCGCAGGCCAGAGGCTAAGCATCCTCACTCTAAAGTTAAGTAAAAGAGGAAGCCTGGGGGGAGTAAGAGAGGGAGGGGAAGAGAGGGCAGAGCTGAGTAAGTCTTAATACTTAGGTAATCTAAGTATTAAGTAAAACATATGCAACAAATTGTACACCAGCAGTTACTGGATTGATATTATGATCTTGCTGTGCGTTCATTATGCTGGCTGCCTGTGTGAACAAAGATTGAGTTCAAGGCTGTAATTTTAATCCCTTTCTGAATTCCTGACTTTTCATAACACTATCATGGCTTTTGAAGTCAAGGTGTTCAGCATTTCTTGAACCCTGACAAACAGGAAGAAGTACTGTCTACAGTTTGATTCAAGCAAACATCTATGAATGAGTGTCCACAGACTGCTGTTAACCAAAGGAATCCCCCAAAACCTCCTTTTTGAACCCTCATGCAAAATTACACAGAACAACATCCAAAACATGAAGGATACCTTATAATAAAGAAAAAAGGAGACATCTTTTATTCTTTGACAAGCTACTGAATCATGAACCTGCACTGAGAGATGAGAACTTAGAAAACCCAGAAGGATGACATCACCTTGCTTCTAATTCTATGGGTTAATAAGATTCAGTGTAAAGAAACAGTGAGGGGTTGAGTAAAATAATCAGCAGCTAAAACATTCTGATACAGCTTAAAAGGCATCTCACCTGCATACATGTGATAAGTCAGTCTCTCAATGAGCTTGACAACAGTTCCTGCCTTTATGATAGGGATTCCAGATTTGGGCTGCATATTTTCTTCAAATACAATGTTCTCTTCTGAATCTGGTTCTGCAAACCTATAAAGCTCAGGACTTGGAAATCTCATCTGTTCCTCCTTCTCTTCCTGCAACATGGTTACATCTAGCATTCTTTCCAGAGTACTTCTGTACTGTAAAGATATCAGTGCTGCCATCCAGTTGTTTTTCTCTTCAGCTGATTTAGCAGCAAAAATAACACTGTTCTCATCTTTTAAGATGATTTCAAAGGCATGCTTGTACTCATTAGTGTCGTCTTTATCATTGATTTGTACCTTGCGCATAAAAAACTTCTCTTTCAGACGATATTCAGCATTGCTAGCACCAGGAAGTCGTGGCTGGCCATGGTTTGACTTACAGCAAATCATTAAGCCATCAAAGAGGAATATATGTCTCTCATGTTTTGCGCCAACACGTGTGAGAGTTCCTTCCATTATAAACTCATTGCAGCACTGTCCAATGTCCTTACCCTCCCAGCCATCAATATTTTTCTGTATTTCATTCATTTTCTTGATTGCAAGCTGTTTCCCCTTCATTTGCTGACTATAGAATCTGCATGCAGATTCACTTTAGTGAACAAGTTGGGAGTGGAAAAAAGAAAGTCGCTTATTAGAATAAGAATAATTAAAATATGGTTACTTCCTACGTGTAAAGATAAATATATTTTTCTTTGAGGCTGCATTTACAAAAAAAATCATTTAATGCAACATTTTTCTACTAAAAGAATCTCTCCAGAGAAAACATTTGCTAATTACCAAGTACCTGATTCTGATACAAGTGTTCTATGCATTGAAAATTATACCTTCAAGGATATTTTAATTGAAATATCTTATTAGAAAAAAGCAAATATAATAGGACATTTTTTAGGGGTGCCCCGATAGAGATTTTTGGGGCTGATACCAATAGCCAATATTTAAGGAGGCATACCAGCTGATACCAATACAATTTCCAATATAGAGCCTGGCAGCTTGAAGAGCAGTGTCCAGCTGGTAAGTCTCTTGTGGTGGAAGGGCAGGGAGAAGAGAAGGGACAGCAGGGGCTGGACTGTGCTATGCTCAGGGCAGGCAGTGGCAGCGCTGGGAGGAGGCTACAGGGTGGGGGAGGGGACTGCAGCCACTCCCGAATTCACTGTAGCCCCACCCAACCCCTCCTCCCACTGCTGCATGCCCTGAGTGTAGCTTAGCCCCTGCCAGGAACAGCCCTGCACAGCCCTGGCCCCAGTCCACCCCACACAGATCTGGGGGCACCTCCCCCCCATGCCCTCCCAGGGTGTGCGCAGCAGCAGGAGCCACCCCTGCCCTGGACAAGCCGCAGCTACATCCCAGGCCTGTCCCAGGTGAGCAGCATCTGCTTCTGCCTCAGCCCCACTTCCTCCCACACTGCAGGGGCCTTGATCTGCCTCCCCATGCTCACTCCCTTCTCTCTCCCCTCTCCCCTTCCACCACAACAGACTTACCAGCTGGACACAGCTCTCCAAGCTGCCAGGCTGTGCTCCTCGCTGCCTACATGCTGTGTTGCAGCTGCGCACATGCATGGGGCATTTATCAGCCACATTGGACCAATTTCTGATACAGCCAATTTTCTTTATATCTGTGCCAATCCAATATCAGATCAAAGTATTGGTGCACCTCTACATTGTTTACAACGTGCTTGCAACTTATTTCAGTAATTGACTTAAAACCGTTTTTATACTACTTTCTTCAATGACTGGCTGAACTCTTTATTTTCTCTATCCAGATTTCTACATCTAAATGTAAACACTCCACTTCTGAATTACTAATCAAACTTTATCCTGTGAAGATATTCACTTTACATTCACTAAACTAAAATAATAAACAGATTTTTTGGACACAATGCCCATCTCTTTAACAAACTGATGCTGCACTGATCATCATAATTTGCTTTAATTATACCAAGCCTATGTGAATTAACAAGCACATAATGTTACAATTAATTATGGGGTGATACCTGAGCCTGGTTTCCAACTGGGTCTATAAACAAAAACCTGTTCAGATAATTGAAATAGTTCTAGGAGATGAGAGTATCAATTTTCAACTGAAGGCATTTTATGGTTCCTCTTAATTTCTACTTACCAGTAAGAAGATTCTTAGGACGTCTTGATTAGTAGTGTGCAAGGGCACATACAAATACAAAAGGTTTTAAAACAATAACAAGTTATCTTGGCTTTGATGTCACTTCCTCTGAAAAAGTAGGCTTGTCACAAACTATTTTGTTCACTGTTTACTGAAAGAGGAAGCAGGGAGCCCTGGATTTATAGCAAAGCATTCAGGGATAAAAGCAGGAAAAAGGGAAACGTGTTTACCTAAGTCGTCGTTTTGCAAGACTTTTGGAGCATATTCTTTCCATGCTGCTCTGAAGGTTCAGCAGGGCTGTTATCGCTTGCTTCAAACATTCTTTATCCTCTTCATCCTCACTCCTTTCTTCTAGTTGCTGTGAATGTCAAAAGCCAAATATAAAACACACTACAGAATTTAGCGTGCTTCTGCCTACAAACCTCTACAAATAAATCTATTCCCTAGGTTAAACAAATTATTTGTTTGTTGGCTTGTGAGCTTTTGTTTAATACTGATAGCAGCAGAATAATCTATATTAACTGGATGCACTACCAAAGGCAGTGTAGGAGATGAACATGCTTAAGAAAGAAACCCCTTGTTTACCAAGGGGAACTCAGCTGTGCTAGGAAAGCAGCTACTGTTCTAGCTTAGCTCTGTCTAGTCCTCCTCCAACCACCAACCATATGGGAGAGACCCATCATTTGTCAGAGAAACCTCATCCACCAGAGACTCACTAGACAGGGACACACCTGGACATGCATGCTTATTTCTAAACGAATTTGGTTATGTTTACCACCCCTGCATTAGATGCTTTACATTCTTGTAGAAAGGGACATGAAAGTGATGCTTCTGTATCTGTGTGCACACCTTTCTCAGGGGATGTTAGGAAATCTACAAAAGGCCAGTATGGGTTTTGTTTTGTTTTTTTAAAAACAATGTGCAGCCAAACAGTCAGGATTTCTGGCAGAAGGGCTAGAATGAATGCTGAGAACATTCTCCTCCACACTAGAAGTCCAAGGGGATTTCCTGGAAGTAGGGTTAATTGGCTTTTGGCCCTGCAAGAAGACAGATAGAACATTATGCTGGGAGAGGTTTTGTTTCTTTGTGCAAGGCACAGAGGTGGGGATGGGAGCAGGGGGTGCTTGTGAGAAGAATAAAGTAGGAGGCATACACTGGGCATGTGAACCCATTTTTGAAGCACTCTTTCAAAAAGAGTTCCTTCCTTAAAAAAAAAAAGTCAGTACAATTACTCTGGATTTATTCCTGTAAACTCCTTTGCTTTTCACTGAACATCATTAAGATGCTCTTTGTAACATTCCTGGAAGGTCCATACCTGGATACCCATATGCAACAATTAAAGGTCAAGTGGGTGGAGCACCATTGTCATGAATTTCAGGTAAAAAAGTCTACAACAGAAGACTGGAAAGCAGGTTACCAGCAAAGGTATCTACTTCCAATGGGGATAAGGAGGCCAGAGTGTCAATGGGACAATCCCTAACCTGTGGGTATACGTAGAAATACAGAAGTTAGTTATCAATAACTTACAGATTTGATATGAGACGAAGATCCCAACTTTACCCACATGAGCAAGAAGTGGGTATCAGGCAGATATTAATATTATATAAAGTCAGGGTAAAGGAGTATGGAGGTGGTATCACATCTAATGTAAAGATGTTGAAAATGTACTGCTCCAAAACCAGATGACAATATGTCCTCAATAAAGCATGCTCATCTCTGTACAAATGTCACAGGACAGAGTTAATTTCCATTCTGACCTTTGAGAGGTTATCTCATGCTGTAAGCATCACCAAAGCTGGTGTTACCATCAACAATGACAAAGACAGACAGCCCTCTAAATTAGTTCAGTTTCTCCCGGCCATAACTTCCTCAGAAGTAACTTTATATAGGAGAACAGAGTCTCCTCTGGAGTAATGCTGAATGCCCAGTTGATACAGCTAGAAATAGTTACTTGGTTGTATTTTGGAATATATAAGGTCATGAGGAATAAAAGTTTATCACTGAATATATTTTTGTAATGTAATTTCCAAACTCCTGAGAATACAATTGATTTTTTTGTAGATGGACAGTGCCCACTAGTGACTAAATGGAGTGAGCGCAAATCAGGATCTATAAACTTTCTACTACAAATAAAAAGCAGGACCAGACACTAGCCAGGGCTGACCAAACTACTATGGCTATCAGTTTAATAAAGTACCAATAATTTGCCTGGTCCAAGAATCCAGTGATAATTAAAAAAAAGAAGAGGGAGCAAGAGAACCCAACATTTTACTAACATATTTCACAAACTTGAATCATACATTTGTGGGACAGCTTTCCCATGAAGCAGTACAATGCTTCTATGCCTGACGGACTGCAATATTAGGACTATAACATTCACAGCAAAGTAGGGCTGGAAAGGACCTCACAAGGTCATACAGTCCACCTCCATTCAAGCCAAATATGGTGACAAAGGAACTGCAGTCAACTTTAAAAAATGCAGCAATTAATATATACTGTAACACCACTTATAGCTTTTCAGCCTAAAAGCAGTACTCATATTTATGTATTTTTTCAATCTTTGTACTGCTTCTAAACCATTGTCTGCTACTAGAATTCAACAGAAAAATAAAAACAATTTCTCAGGAAAAGAAAACAGAAAATAGAAGTTCAAGTATTGAAGAACAGCACACCCTAGCTCATTTCTTGGGCAAAACTCTGGGGAAAAAAAAAAGTCTACACAGGAGTTCCATACCTCTGATATAATGTAATTCTCACTGTAAAGTGCAAATCACTTCACCACAAGATAATCTTTTCAGTAACTGCCTTACTTACTAATAAACATTCTGAGTATATAATGAAGTCTAGAAACAAAACAGAGTAATGATATTTTTAATTTGCAATAGACAGTAAAACTATTAACTCAACATAAAAATGATAGATAGCAGTAATAAAACTCATGATTTGGGGAATAGTTTAGTTACCAATGTGTGTGCACTAAGAAAGAAAGCTATAGAATTTAGATGTAAAAATGGAACACAAATTGTTAAGCACCTATTAAAATATCATCTAGCATTTCATTAATTATTCCAATAATGCAGTAAATTAACTAGTTCAAATCACATGATCTCTCTCAGCATTTTATTAGATTAGTATAAAGAATTTGCATCAGTGCATTTGTTAACTGATGTAAAGATCTGTAATTCTACAGCAGAATTTCACTAACTTATGATAATTCCAGGAGCATATAATAAATTACTTGAAATATTTCCCAAACATATAGACGGGAAACTAAATTACAACTCTGCAGAGACTGGAAAGTCCTGGTAATATACAATTTCAATATAAAAAAACGCTTTGATATTGGATCTCTGGGGATAGTCACTGATTTTTGAGAGAGTTATCAAACGAAGCTGGTTAAATTTACTGTGAAATATTATGTCACTGACAATCCAACTGAACAAACACTACTGAAACAACTAAAGACATTTGAAAAAGAGAGCAACTGCCCTATATTATTGTCTGGTATATCAATCCACAAGTCAGGGTACTCAGGTTTATAGTATTAGTAGATTAGAAAGACTTTTCTCAGAGAACGGTATTTTCTATTGCAGAACGCTGGTAGACTTCTACACCTTGAACTACACACAGACTACATACTTAATGTACATGTCAGTGCCCAAACAGGCCTCAGAATATACCTGCCCATCTACCATGCAGAGAAGGTCTACAAATAGTTAAAGACCTTCCCACTATGCCAAAGGGAATTTTCATGTAAGTTTCCTAGTTATCCTAGTTATCCAAAAAAGAAAAAAAGCAGGCAACACAATATGCCTCTTTCCCATCTGAGAAAGACGTCTACAAATGTTGTAAATGTTTCTTTTGGCAGCTCAACAGAAGGATGCAGACAAAAAATGTGTTTGAATCTCAGCTTTTGTTAGCATTGTTCAGAGAATAAAAGCTAATTCTGTTTCGTTTATTCCACATAGGTACTTAAAAGCGATCAGTTGAAGAACTGACTTCCCAATACAACAGCTGCAAATGCCCTGTAACCAGTACTTTTTATTGCTGTTTCAGCTTCATGGAACAAAACTGCAAAAAAATCCTAAACTAATGTCAACTCAATGGTCTCCCACAGATTGTACTTTAGGCTGTGCTTTCTACAATACACAAGAAAAGAACTTCAATGAAAAATAGAGAATATTTGTAATTTCAGGTATGCGGTGGCAATTCTAATACCATTTCAGGGTGTTTTAGATGTCATAACCAGGGATTCGGGTTTTCTACTTCCCAAGGGAAAAGGGGAAAAAAAATGCAGATTTTTCATTTTAATGGAGAAATGTGAATTTTCCACTTTTGCAAAGACCTCTCTGCAGGCTGGCAGAATTCCAGCCTGCAAGGGGTTGGGGGGAATCGGAAAAGCGCGATCAGCAAGGGGTGCAAAGTGTATGAGCGCACTCACACATGGCCACCAGGAACCTGGAGAGCAGCTTCTGAGGGTACGTCTGGAGTGCACAGGGGGCTGGGGGGGGAGGGAGGAGGAATTGGAGAGATTGAGGCCCCCATACAGAGGGAGGGAGTTGGGCAGGGCTGGAGCTGCTGCCCAGCTAGGGCAATGTATGGGGCTCAGAAGCAAGACGGAGCTGTGGGTGGCTCATATGAGGGTGGGGGTAGGGCACTGGCTCCCCACCAAAATGCACAGTTCTGGGGAGGTGGAAAGGGGAGCACATGCCCCCCAGATGTGTCCACAGGCAGCAGCTGGGGCTCAAGTGCTGTAGCAGGGGGCTGTGGACCTGGGTCCCTGATCCTGTAGCCCTGGCAGCTGGGGGCCCCCTCTGGCAGGACTGGGGGGGGGGGGGGCAGGGCTGGGACTGGAGAGTGAGGGGCACCAGCAGGAATGGGGTGCTGTGCCTTAGGATTAAGGGGTCTGGACCTGTTTCTTGGTGAGCAAAGGGGGCAGGCAGAGTTTTGATTTTCCATGATAAAAAACCCAAAAAACAAATACCAAAATTTATAGGTGCTTAGAATTTATTTTATTATAGGAATAGAGGCACTGGTAGGCTTCCAAACTGTTTTAAAATTGTAAATACATCAAGAGAATATTGCGTTCAACTGATATCTATATATAGTGGTGTTTCATTTTAATCACAGATTTGGGTTTTTTTTTAATTAGAGATTTTGTGGGTTTTTAATCAAAGAATTTGCAGTTTTAAACAGAGAAAACCAGGATCCCTGATGACAACTAATTCAAGTGGTCTAATACTGTAGATCAAGGCTGTCCAACTAGCATCCCACAGGCCACACTGCAGCCTGCAGTGTTCCAGCAATAACTTGTTGGCACAGCTGCCATAGAAATTGCCCTGGCAGAGCTCAGGAACCCAAAGGGTAAATGCTGCTTGTCCTTGTACCCCTTGCTCACCACCAAGTTCAGGGTCTTGGGTCACCACTAGTTACACGTTCTTAATCTGTATGCACAAAAAGCAAATGTAACAAGAAAATTTAAACAATTTCAGATCATACAGAAATCAAATAGGCAGATGCAAGTTGAAAAGCAAAACAAGTATGTTCAATAAAGAATGCAATGTACCTCGTGACAGTGGCAGCAATGATTCTTTTAACTATCCTGAGATCTATTTGCAGAGAAATATTTATTCATTAAACAGAATGTCACTTTGACATCTCTGTATCTCCTTTTATTCACAGTTGACAAATAGTTAAATTATGATTATTTGACTTTATTATTAAATATATTACACATTATAGTAATGATCCAGTGATCTTAAAAAGATATATAAAATACTGTTTAGAATGATGTTACATAATAAGGAGCCAGTATAATTAAATTTCTTTACAAAAAATATAACACTTTCAAAAATAACCAACACTATAAACTGAAATAATTTGACAATAGGCTTTTAACAGAAAATATGTTTCCCAGCCAATGATTTGGGGAACCTGTCTAATCTCATTGATATTATGACGTTATTACTAAGCAAACTACGACACCATGAACATGCCCTTTCATACAGAATTCACTAGACTGCAAGGATTGGGTCAAGTCCCTACCAGATGAGAAACCACAGCAAAATGTTACAATCCACTACTGCTTCTGGCCTGGGTGTCTTATCAGGGTGCAACACCTTACCACAATAATGTAGCTGGGGTAAGAATCAAAAAAGAGTGAGAAGCTATCATATACAGAATACAGAGACACTAGCCTGGGGTGGGCAAAATACGGCCAGGACACAAATTGAGACAAAAATATTTTTTAAAATAAAATTAAAATATGTTACAGTAGATGTTTGCTTTTTAGTATATGACTTTTTTTTCTGGTACCAGGATGTCAAACCTCAGCCCCCTCCACCCTCTCCCAGAAGTACTTCCAGGGCAAGCAGAGGGACTTTGGGTGGCAAAGGTCAGGGATTAGGGGAAGGACTTCTGGTCCCAAGACAGCAACCAGGAGGCAGGGCACCTGTCAAGGGGCAGGGCTACCCCTTGCAGCCCTTGACAGTTCACCAAGACTCATTAAGCAGCCCTCCAGCTGAAATATTTGCCCATCCCTGCACTAATCCTTTAAACCCCACCCCCCAAAACAAAAAAAAAAACACTTGCAGCAAGAACACAGACGGTAATGTTATGCAGGACACAGGAAAAGATGAACAGGCTTCTCTAGCCAGAGTACTTATCTCAGAGACTCAGACCTTAAATTAGTCTTCCAGAAAATAAGTTGCTTACTCCCTCCCTGCATGAACACAGACCATTTCCCCCTCAGATCCGCAAAGTATAGGGTGGGAAGCATCACACTGAAGTCTACTTCCTAAGTGACCTGTGATATCTTGTATATTAAGTAAAGCAACAGTATATTACAACATGCTATGCGAAGTTTATCTGCATATTTAGGGGTTTGATTCAGGAGTCACAAAGTGAAAGAGTTAAACACCACCAAAAAACTCACACCTTCAATAACAAGTTCTGGAAGAGAGTATTTAAAATACAGAAAAGCCTGAGAACTTGGACTGGATCCAGGAGCTTAGCAGTTGCAGTGCAGAATCCAGCTTGAAGGAGGGGCTCTAGAACTAGTAGTAAACCTAGACTCAAGTCACAGACAGGCCCAGGACCTGTTCAATTTCCAGAGACAGAGCACACAGGGAATTTCAAGACAGGGATGCCCAACAGCAGTCCAATATAACTCAGCCAGATTCTATCAAAATATAGAACCAGAAAAGATTTTCACATTCCAACCTGAATTTCACTATGCATTTATTTGCATGCATATGTATTATTTTGCCTCTCTTCTTGGGAGTTTCCTCTAAGGCTTTTTTTTTTTTTGAGGGGAAGTAGGCCTTATTAAGCAAGATACTCTACTTTTTAAAACAATTACTCTATTGAGTAATACTTGTTAAATCCAACATATTTGTACATTTCTTTTGTACTAAGTTTATCTCTGTGTGTCCGTTACAGCTCATAGCCCAAACATTCATAGAAAAAAAATAAACTGATAACTGAAGGTGAGGCCCTCACCCCATTACTTCTGCATGGACTGCACATCCCCAGTCATGGGAAGAGCACAAGTGCATCACAAGTGGTATATCACAAGTGGAAACATGCAGATGCAACTCCAAAGAGTCAAAAATTAAAAGGAAAGAACTGGGCTCCAGTAAAATTATCTGGAAACTAGATCGTAGTTACTTTATAAATCTCAGTTTCCAGTAGGCCCAGATATTTTCATCTCTGAGAAAAGTCATTTTCTCATTGATTTTCACTGTATTTAACACTGTTCACCAAGCATTAGTTTCACTCTAGAAGTACATGCAAAAAGTTACTAGCAACTTAAAAGCATCTCTCAAAATGTGAAGACACCAGTGTTACTCAACGTATTTTAAAAAACCAAAGAAAAAAACCCCAAAATGAATTGCTACACACTATGACTATACTTGTACAAAATGTTCTGTATTTTCAAAGGACATATCATCCATGTTTCATTGCACTTTCTATTATTCAGGTTCAAGTAACAAGAAATCTTTATATTTACCTTTAAAAGTTCAAAATAATGAAGACAGTGGTAAACAGGGGCCAGCAGCAGCCTGGGTAGTACATACTGAACAGCTTCTTTAAAGCCTTCCCCTATGGACTGGGGACAAAAACAAACAAAAATACCAAAACAGAAAAGACGTTTTATGCTTGTAACTATAGTTGTGGTTCTGTAACACGCAGTCTGATACATTCTTTAAAAAGTATCTTTGGGTGGATTTTAAAAGTACTTACCTGTAAATAGAACGCTGCTCCTGGCTTTGATAACTGACTTAGAAAATGATCATGGAAACCAGGCCGCAATATATCTTGTGCATATGATTCATACGGATCAAATGCTAGTTCCTAAAAGAGATTCCAGAGAAAATTTTAGAAAAATTTAGTACCAAAACATCACATTATTGGTAAAAATAAGGATTTTTTTTATGTTGTTTTAGTAGGAAAACAAAACAAAACATAGGTTTACGTTCCAATCTTACAAATGCTTATGCACAGGTTTAACTTCTACATTATCTGTCAGTTTGTAAAGTTAAACTTCCATTTAAGTCTTATGAAGCAGAGCCTCAGACATTCTTTAATTTTCATCTTCATGTCTGCAGACCAAGTTTCACTTGTCCAAATCTAAAGCATTTGCTCTTTACTTCTAGTAAGACTTTCTTCTTTTAACTCATAATGCCAGTAAGAAGGAATCCTATCAGCTAAGCATCACAACCTCTCTTAGACTGACCCAGGGACTGAAAGCATGAGCGGATGTTTAGCAGCCTCCAATGAACAAAGCACTGAAAACAGGGATTGGCAACCTATGGCCCACAGGCCAGATCTGGCCTGCAGCAGCTCTGGGAATCAGCAGCACATTCCAGCCAAAGCAACAGAGGGAGCGTCCCCAGAGTCCCACTACCTTTTCTATATTTTTTCTCTGCTTTTTCCATCTATTTTCTCCGCTGCATCTGCTGATCATTGAGTGGTATGGATGTCTGCAGCCAACAGAAGCGACTGGGTTGCAAGACACAGCCCGTGGTACCAAAAAGTTGCCAATCCCCATTCCATATCTTGAAATATAGGAAAAATCTACCCTGCAAGAAGCACTCTGTAAAAGACAGCTGATGAACACAGCCAGTAAAGACAGCTGGAACAAACAAGCACTGAGCTGCTTCAAAAGGTCTGCTTTTAAAAATATATATATTCTAAATATAGTTACATAAGGTATAGTTTTTAACAAAAAAAGTATAACTAATGTAAATGTGATTACTTACCTCTGCTAGGTCTTCAAAGCAGCTGCCTACTAAAGGATGGGGACTACCGTCATCTGTCATTTCTACAGTATCTTCAAGAAGGCCCAATAACTTTACACTAAGTTCATGAATATCTGATATACGACTAAATATATTTTCCACATCCTATAGAAAACAATGGAACCAGAAAGTGAAAAAAGGCTCTGAAAACCAAATATAAAGCATGCAAATAAAGCTCCTTGTTCAGTAGTAGTTTGAACACTGATTTGTTTCTCAATTAGAGCAAGATTACAAATATGTTAGAAAACAGATATGACAAACAAAAATCAAAAGGCAACACTTGTGGGAAACAGTAAAGAGTTGACTTGGTAGAGGGAACCACTCATCTTATAGCTAACTAACTTAAATTCTGTGCAAGAAAAATACTCTGTTCTTCCACATACATCACAATAATGACCCAAATGTCAGCCTGCCTTATTCAATATGACACAGTATTAACCCCCACCTCAAAGTAATGTGCTGTTTCTCAATTTGTATTCTGGACCCACTGATGCCTTAAAGAGAAGAACAGTGAACCTGTTGAGGAAGTAACCTAAACCTTTCAACTCTGTTTCTCTTAAGTAACCCAGTTTCTTTAGCTTTCATTCTTTTGCACACATACCAACTTCTGCGCACTATGGATGAAGTTCTGTGGCCCCACCAGTTTTAGTAGGGCCGAGGATTTCTCTGTACTGTTCAGGACTCTTATAAAAGGGAACAAAGGTTCATGGTTTAGAAACATGTGGACAGTCTGATAAATTCTGTTCGTCATACTGTGGCACAGTACTAGTCCACACTATTCAGAATCATACAGCAGACACTGTCTGATGTTTCAGAAAACAGTGAATCTGGAGAACAGATTGCTGTCCAATAATACATTTGGCTAATTAAGCCATTTTATTTTTATCTGCACAATGTTGAACAAAGAGGAAAAGATGATCCCCCCTTCTTGGTCCTCAAATAATCAATTTAAGACCTCAAGGCAGCGTTTGAATTATCTTCTATTGTCTCAGCATTTAATCTTTGTTGTTATGCTGCATTTTCTAGCAGTTTTTAAAGTGCTTTACAGGAGATACATATTCTTTGTCCTACTCCCATATTTGAAAAATGCAAAGAGTTGGGGGGCTCCAGGGTTAAGCTGCTTAGAAGGCCTCACAAGTCTCTTACAGCAGTGGTTCCCAACCTTTTTAGACCGTGGACCAGCAAACCATGGACCGGCAAACTGCAGCCCAGAAGTGACTGGCATACTGCAGACCGGCAGCCGGTCAGCTGCCAGTCCGCAGTATGCCTATCACTTCCAGTCCAGCAGCCAACCCTTCACGCCCCTGGGTTGGGAACCTCTGAGTTACAGAATTAGTGAACCATGGTTCTCCGTTTCAGGTGGCTGAATAAAAAAAATTAGTTTAATTTTCAGTTGCAGCACCCACTCTAATCTATCAATAATAGTTGGCCTTCTCTTTCAACATTTATTTCACCACAAACCGTAATGTTTGTGTTTGTGCAGTGTTTGTGCTGCCTCTTCCTTCCTGCCTTTTCCCTGTCTGTTCTTATCCACAATCCATTTGCTAAACTATATATGCAGCTAAGTACACAGACATGCACACCATGCACTTTTTTTAGCCTTTTCTTTTAAAGTTGCTAGCCCTTGCTCTACATCAGCACCAGAAAATTAAATTAGTGGGTTTTGATCACAAACTGTTCTGGCTGAAAAAGTGGTATGTGGTAGATGGAAGTGGGGAGCCGGGAGGTTTGGGGTGGGCTTTCTGTTATCATTTTCTATAAAAAATGAGAATGTTATTTTGGGTCAAAGTCCCAGAGAAGCTCACTTAGACTAATGCAGCCAAGATTTCCTACATATAAAATTTTTCTAATATAAAATTTCCTAATATAAAATAGTAACATAATATAATACTTACATGAGCTGAAAACAATTTGGAGTTGGAAATAAAAGGCTCTCGAAAAACTTTAATAATGAGATTTAATTCCCTTATAAACTGTCGAACTTCTGCCATGAATGACTTTACGAGATCATAATATGTCTGTTCCCCAGAGGTGGAAGGTTCCTCATCAGATAAAGTTAGTGCACTTATATCTTCTACATCTTGATGGAACATGTCCATTAATACCTGCGTTAAGTGAAGGTAGAGAGAGAAAGAGAGTTAAGACAGGCTTCTTTACATAAATGTAAGCACATATTAAGTACAACAGTTCTTGGGGGAGGGGAAGTTCTTTGTATAAAAAGTTTAAGTTAATATTAAGTTAACAGAAGATTTTGTATGTTCCTTGAAATTAGCTGAACATATGGCAAGAAGAAAATCGAAGAAAAAAGTTGATAAATTATTAAAACTTAACAGACAATAAATGCTTCGATTTGGAGTAAAAATACTCCTGTGCTTCAAGATACAAGAACTATGTTATTTTTCTCTGCACCTCAAGCCATTAAAATTACAAAATGTAGCAAAAGAAAAACATTTGGAGTCCTTATTCACAATGGCTGCTCATTTAATCCTTATAATACAGAATTAGAACCAGTACTAAAATAGATCATTCAATTTAATATTTTGAATTGCACAAAAGAGAGAAATCCAGAGTATGACCTTTCGGAAATTTACAGTTTTTCTAATGTGTGTGACAAATACAAAAGTACTTGGCAGGTTAAGAAAGTAGTTTGGTAAGCTCCAAACCTTACCATTTACTAGTGTCAGTAAGTAGTACTTACGTAGCTAGCACTATGCAAACTAGTTTAATAGGTCAATGTAGCTACTCCCTAACTTTATAGACAGGAAAACAGATTCAGAAAAACAGGTTATTCCAGGCCTGAATTTCTAAATCTGAGAAAAATAATTAATTGCTTACCTACCTGGCTGGAGTAGCAGACATCAAGCCATTTGTATTTTTATTTCATTTATGGTATACTATTCTATTGCCTCCTTTCAACAGCTAGGAAAGTGGTTGTCACTTGCCTGACAACTTTCTTTTTTAATCTAGTTCTAGACTTCTTGGATGAACCTGAGAATATTATAGCCACTGAGACTGTTTCACTGGATATAAAATATGGTATTGATACCAGCTTACTAAATAAACTGCTTAGAAGCTCAAAATGTTATGGACAGTCAGTCAGAAGCAGAGATAACAAAACTCCTAGCTCCTGGGTCTGCGCTTAAACCACTAGGCCAGCAATGGGCAATTATTTGGGCCAGCAGGCCACATAGGGAGTTTTGGGGAGCTGTCACAGGCCAGGTCAGCACTGCCCCCAACCCTGCAACTGGCAGAATAGCACACCAAACCTCCATATGTGGGATGGGGCCGTAGGTGGGGAGCTGGCATGGGCGTGCAACAGCTTTGGCAGGGGCAGCTCAGCCTGGGCCTGCACCACCACCAGCACTGCCTCTAGGCTGCCCTTCTACCCTGAAGAAGGGCTGGAGCTGCTGCCCAGCTCTGGGTGTCAACCAGCCAGAAGCTGCAGCTGGATGCTGGGAAAGAGTAGGACCTGGCAGTGGACACAGCCAACTCCTCCTCACTGCTAATGGGGCCTTCTCACTGCAGTCGCCTGGAGCCTGCAAAGGGGCTGCCCTGAGGCTCCTTCCCGCCACCAGCACCACCTCTGGGCCCTCATGGCCTTTAAAAAAAATAAGTCCAAAAAAATGAAAACATTTGTGCTTGGACAAAAGTTTTTCAATTTTGGCTCTGACAAAGTAATTTTTTTTATTTCTGCAGAGGGATCGCTTTTTCCAACCAGTTTCAAGAAAACAATGAATTATTCCTGTACTTATTTCTTTCCAGGGAAGCAATAGCTTGAATGCTTGCTGACTGGGTCCGCTATGAAGTCCGTAAACAGGACAAGTTGTGGGATCTGTGGACAAAAGCATGTCAAAGAGCTCTTTCAAGTATCTGCCTATACTAAGAAGCCAGCTCTTAGCTTTTTCTTTTTGTTTTTGACTACAGAAAAATAGAACGATTTTCCAGTGCAAAGAACTCAGAAAAAACTATAACAGGTTAGCATTTTTGACACTACACATTACTATTTGAAATCTCATGAATCTCTGGGTTTATCCTGTCTACCATAACACCCTGGTTAAGAATCACAGGTCTACACAGATCCATCTATAGGCAAGTGTCCAACAATTGCCTTTCAAGGAGGAAAGAAGAAAGGGAGAAAGGAAAAAAAGAGGAAGAAAGAGGGGGTTCTACTTTGATCAACCAGAGGATAACCCTCCCAAAGGGGATGTCTAATCTGTAAACCCTATCAGCAGGCTGGTAAGGACACAAACCAGTGACTAAATGTCATGGAAATCCTCTGCAAACCCCAGGCCCAGGAACCTGGGGTAAGCTAGAGGCTGACTGAATCCCCAAAAATGCGCACCCTTAACTTGAAAAGGAGAGGGGCTGCCTAATGAACTGGAAAACTTAACACAATCCATCACCTATCTGAACAGTCTGAAATGAATACAGCCTGCTGCCTAGATTTGTTATGAACTGAGCAAACAGTCCAATTCACAAAACGGTTTTGGCCTAGGATACATAAGAAGAGAGAGCTCTCAGAACTCAGTGTGGTACTTCACATCTCCCCAGATAGTTAAGATGTATTAGAAAACAAAGATAAATGTATGGCTGAATTCATGTGGAATTTCAAAAATCACCTTCCATAGAAGTTTCAAACAGGGTTTGTTTGTGGCTATCCTTACAAATGAATGTGGCCAGCTTGCACAGACTGCACAGCAAATGGATGTCTAGGAATTTTGGAAGTTGAAGAGGTTATTTAACTAAGAGTGCATCAGGTTAAAGGACCAGGATGGACATACCAAGACTGATGCCATCATTTTCACTGGGGGGCTCTTCTGACATTTACTAATCACCAGGTTTCTTAAGAAAAGAAGTAAAAACTTTGTCTGATTTTTTTCTCAGCAAGTCATAAATGCCTCCGTGATAAAAGCAGAGCGTACGCCTCGCCGTGAGAGGTCAACCAACATTCTATGTTCACACTGGCAGCAAAGAGATCAGCAGGAAACTCCCCACTTCTGCAATACTTGCTATAGAAAACTCTTTCAACTTCTGGTCATGCGTGATGAAGCTCTCTACTTTTGTTTTATGAATCTGATAGACGTAAAGGTATTTCAGCAGATCTGGTATACTATGCACTAGTCCTTATAAATGTAAACATATATAAGGAAGATATAAGGAAGATGATCCCACAGTTCCTTGTTTGGAAAAAATATTATTCACCAGGTCTCTCTGAATGTGCTATAAGTGATTAATATAAATACCTTGCAAACTGAGGGACAGTCAAAGCTCCATTACTTACCTAACCTGAACTTGGTTACGGTTCACATGCCTTACATTTGAGAATCCAGGTGCATCTCCAAGATTAATCTCTATTTAAATATTGAAGGGCTGTTGGCTGAAACCAAATGTCCTGGCAGATATGTAGTTGGTTTGTCCACTGGAGAGAATAGTATATTTGAAGGAATTTCTACCACCATACCTAGGCCATGTTTAATTAGCTAGTTAACAGATCTTGGCCAAACTTAGAGAAGCAAAAGGTGCAATCTTGCACATGGATGTTGTTATGTTGAACTGCCACAGGACAGTATGAAACATGGCAATTCATTTCAGGAAACTGGTTTCCACAAAAAGAGCTTTACTGACCTGGAGTCTAACAGCACTGCAACTTCCAGGAAAGCTAGAATTCTATGAACACTCAAGTCAAGTCAGCCCCGAGGCCACTGAAACCATTGGGGCACATCAGATGCTGTAACAACCCTAGTTATGTTACTTTGCATCATTAGTGATTCTTCAGGCACAGTGACCTGGTGGTGTCCATCTCTTATCCAAGTATGAATGACCACTGGCTTATGGGGGGCATATCTGCCCACTGACAGGTCTTGTTTTCAGTCCTGCTGGCTGTCCACACACCCTCCTCACTCAGGCAAGCCTAGGTGGAGGCGCTGGTTTAGTTGCTGACAACCTGACCATGGAACAGGCGATACCGGTTTACATGGTACTAGATAGCAGACCAAGAGAGGCCTGGCCTGACATTGCTATGAATACTGAAGACCTGTAAATAGTCTACAGGAACAGACCTAAGGCCTAACTTGGAAAACTGTTGAAAAAAACAAAAAGCAGCAGTATAAATATCCTTCAGTTTGCTGCCTCCCCACCCATGGATGCTGATTGGGCAAGAGGGCTGCCTGTACCAGTACTGCCAGGTGTATGATAATTATAATATTTGCATGATAATTTCAACCCTTGTATAATGTAAAATGGATAATACTAAGAGTGTAAAAAATGTACAATATTTTTGATGCAGTTAACTGATGCAGCATATGCAAAACCCAAGTCACTATCAGAGAGTCTTAACTGACTTTTGGGCTCACTGTCAGTGCTTTCTTATGACTTCTTGCCTCAAAATAAAGAAAAAAACCCTTCAACTTTGATGACCTAGTCCTCACTCACTTAACGCAGGCTTACAGTGAGCAGTATAAAGTAACTGCATAACTATTTACAATACACAGACCTGAACTGCAAAACAAAGAGAAAAGAATAATCATACATTCAGTTTAACCAGTCAAAGAAAGTTAAACAAAACATTATAGCGGGCAGTGTCAAGTAGTGTGGTGCAGGATATAAGGCAAACTGATGTTACTTAAAAAAAAAAAAAAAAAAAAAAAGAGGATGACCTATTTGCATACTTATCTGCATACTTCCCCCCCTGCCAGTGTATGATAGTTTTTTAGAAAATACGATCATTTGAGCTTCCAATACAATAATTTCATATTTAAGACCTGGCAATGCTGGCTCTCATGCAGCCTTGCAGCCCCGCAAACAGACACTGAGACAGGGACAGGCCCCGCCCTGACTTTTTTTTTTTTTTTTAAAAAGTCACAGCCACCTGGCCCAGTCAGACCCATCCCAAAGTAAGTGGGTGCTACAGAGGGTGGGACACAGGGATGAGGGGAGCAGGGCTGGGCCAAGGAGGTGGGGGCAGGAACAGCAGGGTGGTGCTGATCCATCCCCACGCCCACTCAGGGCCAGGAGGGGTAGATGGACCAGAGCTGGGTCGGGGCAGAGGAGCACTGTGGCTTGGCCAGGGAGCAGTGAGGTGACAATGGCCTGTCCCCATGCTCACAAAAGGCTGTGGGGAGCAATGCTTTTTCTACCCCCCACCTCCCTCCTGCAAGCCAGGCATGGGCAGGGAGTGGGCGCCCAAGCCAGAGGTGCGTGTAGGTGGTGGGGACAGGGTATTGTTGTGATGTGTCCCTGAAATTGCAGCCCAGGGCTGTGGTGAGCCTGTGAAATTTGGCCCTAGGCTCTGCAATTTGAGTACATCCAATATATAATGGTATATGAAAAACTCAGAAACTGAAGAATTTCTTCTAGACTCTTTTCAAGAGTGCAGTGCCTAATTTGTTTTCAAGTTGCAAAGGTTGTGGTTGTTAAATGAAAAGTCTTCAACTGTGGCTTGAACATCTTTATAGTGCTCAAGACTGTTGTCGCATGCTAGGCTATAGGCCTGTGTGAAGCGGAAAGTATTTGCTTCAGATTCGGCTATTTGGAGGGACAGTGATCTGATTCGGTGATTCAAATTACTGTTCCAATGTGATTCGGCCAAACCCAAATCTGAAGATATTCAGCCATAGACTATACGGGCTGGCAGTGCCAGTGGGAGAAGCTAGAAGAGCAGCCAGACGAGCCCTGGCTTGAGCTGGCAGCCTTGGGAGAAGCCGTGGCTCGTCCAGATGCTCCCCTGGCTGCCCCACTGCTGCGGCGAGGCAGGCAGTGTTGGCAGCCCCAGGAGAAGCTGCAGGGGCTGGGGGGAATGATCAGGGAGCTGGGGGATCAATCCCCAAGCTCCCAATCATTCCCCCCAGACCCCACAACTTCTCTTGGGGCTGCCAGCACTGCCTGCCTTGCCCCGGCAGGAGGGCAGCCAGGGGAGCAGCTGGATGTATTGCTCTTCCCCCACTTCCTCCCACTGGCACTGCCTAGTGCCTGCCTGTACAATCAAGGTTTCTGATTCGATTCAGAGAGATTAATGGGTCTCCTGATTTGATTCGTATTCAGCCTCCAAATCTCCTCTGAATAGAAACTGCTACCGAAGCTTTGCACAGCCCTACTATGCTATACAGCAAGGTACAAAACATACAGCCTACCAGCCCCAGCCCCAGCCCGCCATGGGTCAAGGAACTTGGGGGTGTGGCTTGTTGCAGAATCCAGGGTCCTGGGATCCTCTTGTACATAGCCATTGGCAGCAGAAGGATGAATGAGGCTGTGCTGACATGGCTCCATCTGCCCTGCATCTGCTTGGCCTACAACCATTTGCCTCATGGATTCTGATCTGGCCCAAGGCACTGGGTGAGCCATTGACTAGTTAGCCTGTAATGCTTTTTGCCACCAACAGGGCTTCAACAGTCATTGCCCTCAGTTTATTTCTGGTGTCTAGAAGCAGCTTCTCACTGAGCTGCAAAATTTTATCATGTTCCAAGACCCTGCACTTCACTCAAGCTTGGTAGTTAGCAATACTGTATAAAAAAACTCCAACCAGCTGCATAAGCCTTCCCTTCCTAGAAGGTCCATATTCTTAGACTCCTTATCTAGGATGCCTTGTTCTTCTAGTTTCCCAATTATTTTTGAGCTGCTTTGACACCAAGACATTCAGGGATGAGATGAAAAAGGATATGGCTTCTACGGTGGCTAACATCATAAGGAAATATGATACCATAAAGGTGCAAAATGTACAACTGAAGATGTCTCCAGGGAGAAGTGATCTATAACCTGATGGTCTTTCTCCAGATTCAGTCTAGCTCAGTAAGGACCAAACATTTTGGGAAGCGTGTCATAAGCTAAGCCTGGCACCCTCCCTGAGTGGCAATCTGATCCATTTCCTCTGTCTGATCTGCTGCTGTTCTTCCTGATCTCTCCCTAGTCTGACAAAAAGAGACTGTTTGTGGTTAGGATAGGCCACCCCTGGGTCTAGCTGAAAAGGAGATCCTTTAGGGGACAAGAGCTGCTGGTGCCACACAAAAGTGAGCATGTATATAAGAAATATTCCCCTAAAACAAATGCAGCTTCAGAATACATTAGGCAGTGATGCTTTATACAGGCTGTCAGTGGCAATTCTACTTCCAGTGCAGTCAGATATGCACAAGATCTAAAAGACTGAACAAAAAGAGGAATTGTCATCGACACTGATTACTATAACTGATGAAGCCTGATCAGTCTGCATAAAAGAAAGCAAAACTGGTTACAAAAGATGAGGTGGGCTCTGCAGCCTTTTAAGACTAACAGTACTAACACCAGATTGATGAAGCAGGCATAAGCAAGTCAAAAGTCTGACTACTGCTTGCCAGTATCAGGAACAACAACGTGTGTTGACCCTCATTCAAAGACCTATGCTCCTTACTGCCTCAGTCAATAGAAGTCTCTGATTTACCTGAAGAGAAGTGACAAGAAGGCTCACTGTGTCAGAGAAACCTGACACCTCAAAGCCAGAAAAACAATTTAGCACTAGCACACCTTTTTAGAGGCAAGCTCAGTCCAAGACACTTCTCAACAACTTCGCCATGAAAAAAGAGTTTCAAATTGGCACCAAACATTTGAGTGCATTTAGAAGAGCTGCAGACAAAACTCTGACGGGTGATACAGCATACTTCCAAACCAAGGAGGCATCAGTAAGCATTATGCACATTAGCAGGACCAGCTGTCTTACACGCTGGGCATACCTTCAAGCTTGGAGATCTGGACTCTCCCATCAGAACTAACCCTTGGTATTGAAGCAAAACTAAAAGAAATTAAAATAATTTATTTTTAAGCCAGTGGGTTTAAGAAAAGAGCCTTAACAGACTAAGTATAAGCCCAACATCAACCAAGAACTGCAGGAAAGTGGAAGGACCTTAATTCTAATTCACTGTCACAGGCATAAGTCGGGGGTGCACCGACAGAGATTTTGGGGGCTGATACTGATAGCCAATATTTAAGGAGGGATATCCACTGATACCAATTTGATTTCCAATACAGCTACATGCAGCTGGTAAATCTGCTGGGATGAAAGGGGCATGGCAGATCAATGCCCCCTAAGGTGAGGGAGAGAGGGGGAGGCACGGCTCAGCTGGGGTGGGTGGAGCACAGGCTGGAGCCGCAACTTATGAGGGGGAGGGAGGGCCCGCTCCCACCACTGTCCGTACCCTGGGAGTGCATGTGCCCCTGGATCTGTACGGGGTGGGGCAGGCAGGCAGGCTGCAGCACTGGGAGGGGGCTGCAGCCACCCCAAAATTTGGCGTAGCCGTTCTTCCAGTGCTGCTGCCTGTTTGGTGCAGCCCTGGCTCTTCCCAGTGCATGAGGGAGGTGGGGGTTGAGCTGGGGCTGTGCCGGGTGGATGACAGTGGTGCTGGGAGCAGGGCTGTGGTGAAATCTGGGGTGCCTGCAGCCCCCTCTGTAGCCCCCTAGTGCTGCTGTCACCTGCCCTGAGCCCAGCCCTCGCCAAGAAGAGCTTGGCGCAACCTCAGCTCCAGCCCACCCGTCCCACCCAGATCTAGGGGCATGCACATCCCTCGCCCCTCCCAAGATGCATGCAGCAGCAGAAGAGTATGCACATAGCCTCAGTGGATACCCCTATGAGACTCTAGGCTCACACTCTATACACATATTCCCACTTAAAAGAGGCTAGTTATGTTAGTTTGAAGTCAGGCAGGGTAGCAACTTTAAGACTGACTGGTTTTGCAGCTTGTTGCCTATAACTGATGTCTCTGAACCAGTAAGTCAAAAAAAGACGGGGCAGCTTTTTGTTGGCATGGACCAGAGCTTACAACTGATCAAGCAATAGCTGTGGGTTGGCAGTCTCTGCCCTCAAACCCGAACAGTGAGCTGTCAGATTCCCAGCCCTTCTGCAGTGAGCATCAGCTTAAATCAATGGTCACCAACCAGTGGATCTTGATCCACCAGTAGATCTCTGAGCCTCTTGTAGTTGATCAGAGGCTGGGATGGGGACTGAATGCCTGTGTGCATGCATGCACACGCCCCAGCCCAGCAGGTCAGTCCTTGGGGGATGGAAGGGGAAAGGGCTAGATTAAGGCCCCCGCAGTGGGGGACAGTGCCGCAGAGGCAGAAACAGGGGTAAGTTGAGTGGGGGCCCCAGCCAGAAGGGCTTACCTGCTGGGGAGGCACACCCTGAAATAATTGTTATTCCTTCTGCCTTGTAGCCCCACCCCCTTCCCTCCCAAAGATTTACCTGCTTGGGGGGGGTGGGCACACTGGAAAGGGAGCAGTAGCAGCCATGCACAGATCTTGGGTTGCTTTTAAATGCCAAAGGTGATCTCCTACTTTAAAAGGCTGGAGACCACTGGCTTAAATGGTGATTAGCAGCAGGCCCCATAATGGAGGTGAGCACCACAGAATGGACAGGCATTACAGCACAGCTCTGTGCCACCAATCCCCCATGTAAAATGGGACCTCTTTGCAGGCTCAATCTAGCCCATGGACTGTAGGTGGCTGACCCCTGCTTTAAGGTGCCACCCTACCCTATCTTCTACCTGATGTCTTTACATAAGGCCCACATGCACAAATAATAAAAGCAATCGTAAACCAGAATAACAATTTAATCTGTCCTCATTTGGAAGTCTGGGGGAAAAGAGAGAGAAGGGAGTGAAAACATGATGCTGTTTCCATTATTTGAGACAATCCTAATTAAGATGTTTATGTACAGTACATAGTAACACTGTATAAAGAGCAACAGGAGAAAGCATGAAAGTGCTTGAGGAAGACAGAACTAATAGGCAGTATAGCCTGACATCTTTTATGAATATACAATGAGACTGAGAGCCTACTATGTTTTCAAGATAAGACGGGGCTGGGAACGCTCTTCAGTGAGTGTCTGAGATGGTGAAGGAGAAGCCAACACAGCATCTTTCCAGGCAGATACTAGCAGACTGGACGCTTGCTTCAAAGCCTGTCAGGTTCTGGCTGTGTATGCCTGGGGCTGCTGGAACTCTTCAGTTCAACTCCAGTGTACAGGAACACTTTAATACCAAATTGTGCTACAGGCAGTTTCTTGTCATCTGCATTTCACTAGTCTCAGTCTATGGGAGGATGTGGTAAAGTGTAAGAAAGGCTAGAGGAATCAGTATTATTCCTACTGTATCACAAGCATGCAACTTTTACTAATCCTCCATGTGCAACCCACTGGATATAAGCATGTGTGTTTAAAAGCAGCGAACAGACAACTATTAAGCATCTTACTGGTTGCCAAGATTTCCCTTACGAGATACAATATTTCTTCATTGTTTTTTATTTCTTCCTTTATCTTAAAAATGAAAAAGACAGCCAAGTACAAGGCTGAAACAAGACAGAGGATCATTTACTAGAGCAGAGAGTAACACCACCCTCAGAACCAATGAATAGCAGAAACTCCAAGAAGGTTGCATAAAAAAGGATCTGGACAGTCCAGTCTTCAGAAACCAGAGGCTCTGAGCATCCTCAAAGTACTAATTTCAAGTTCAAAAACAACTGAAGCACTGGAGAATGAAGATGAAGACAAAGTGTTCCAGGGAGCCAAAATGCATTACCATCTGACAACAAGCCAAGGAAACTTCCTGAATTCCTCAGTGGTTTATGAGGTGGTAGGAAGTGATCCCCTATAAAACCAGGGCTTTAAGCCAGGGAGCCCTCCCTTTATTTGTACACAGAAACATGAACCCCAAGTAGAGATTCTGCAGAGACATTCACTGTCTACTAACTCTGAACTTTCCAACTTCTGTGCCATCAAAATACTGGTGTAATGTTTCAGTAAGTGTTATTGGGAAGAAAGGCCTATATTTAAATGAAAGGGCTTTTAAACTTAAAAATAAGTCTTTTATCACCACCACTTAGGAATGCTCAATAGTGAAGTCTTAAAATTAGAAATAATTTTAAAAAGTCACATATTACTAGGGGATTGAGAGGAAGCTCAGAGTTGTTTCAGTTACTAATCTCTGTACAAACAAAGCATTTCTAGAAAACCAATTGGCACTGTTGCCATATTACTTGAAACTTATCTTAAAAATTCTACCTTATAATATGAAATACAATTAAAAAATAAGAGCCAAAATGAAATAAGCAGCATTTGCAACATCCTTTCAAGCTCTTATTAAAAATTAAATATTGCAACATTTTTCTTCCATTCATTTGAGAAAGAAGAATTATGCCTACCTTATCAGCACACATTGCCACTTTAATGTCTTGTTTTGTAATTTCATAATGTCTTATATTTCGTACATAATTCCCAACCAACTTTAAGATATCTGCAGAAATGTATTCTAATACTGCCACTATGTAAACAGATACTTGGTGGTCAATTTTATAGCCTAGAACTTCCTGAAAGTAAAAAACAAAGAGTGCCTTATTAAAAGGATATTCATCTGATCAAAAAGCTAAGTTATATATCTTATGAAAAATCTATAAATCAAATATTTTACACAGTAATCATTGAACAGTCAACATATATTCAGTCAGTGTTGGCAATACTACAGTACTTCGCTATACTTAGAACAGAAATAACAACAGTGTCCCAAAAAAACACCATGGTACATAACCATTCTGAAATGGTGACAACCCTACTAAACATCTATAATGTGCAATACAATTCCAACTAACACAGTGTCATTTGAAAAGCACTAAGCTCTCTTTAGTTAAAATAAAAATGCTCCAATTTTTGGCAAATTCGTCTAATCTTTTTTTCTCACTTTACTGGATTACAAGAAAACTTAGCAAAAGCATCTGAGAAAAAAGCAGCAGCCTAACTGTATTCTAAATACATACAATCAACTAAAACGGAAATGTTCTAAATGATACATAATATTTGTGAAATTGATGCTTTACCCTTTTTCAGTTAAAGTAACAGGCAACATGCAGACAGTGAATCAAGCATAAAAATGACAACTTTATCACCAGGTGATTATGAACAATGCAGATTTGCCTGACTTTAAGTAGCAAAGTTGATATTTGAATACTTGCCTTTAACAAAGGATGGATTTTTTCCACTGGGAGAGATAATGGGTTTCTTCGCTTCCTCTTTTCAATAGCAGATTGTGCATCAGCAATTGCCCACTTATCAATAGGATGGGGAAAGCTCTTTTGAACACGATCCTTAGGAGAGAAAATAGCAACTAGCAGCTAAGTATGTAATCTCAAAAGTATTCCCCAAACAGTGTAGCAGCTAACTTAAAACAATTCCTCGATGCAGTTTCCTTATGCATATGTCTATGATGTAGTCATTACTTATATGAATAGATACAATTTTTCCTCTGTAAGACTGCAGCTTTATTTGGAGTATGCAATGCACAGCACTCATTGTAGGAGAAGCAATACACTATCTGTTTTAACCTTATAGTCCAGTGTGGGCCCATATCTCATTGCCTGCATTACCACCAAACTCTGTTCTCAGGAAAGAATTATCTCCTTGGACTTTCCTACAAGCACTTCTCTCTGGAATACTTAAATTCTTCAAGCATTAAGAAGACTATCTTTAAAACAATGCTTTTTTTAGATAGATTGTCTACCCCTAAATTCCATATGAACTGAACAAGAACCACCATGAGGCTTCAGAGAAGTGCAGGGTTTATTCCAGTTACTTCTTCCACCCCTCAATAGCCACTGTGGTGCTGTAAAGAGTGAGCCTCCCCCATGCTGTGAATGATGCCTTTGTGACATCCAGACAGCTACACAGATGGGGAGCCAAGGCACAGATGTTCATGTCAGAGATGCCTGACAATTTTAGGTGCCCAACCAGAGATTCTAATGGCTCAATTTCTCAGACAGCATAGCATTTTTGTTCAGAGTACAGCTCTTAGTTGCAGTTTTGAGTGTTCACTTATGTAAATGACACCCAAGTTTGAGCAACCGGAAATAAAGAACACACTCGTGAAACAGCTGGTTTAAGTAGCTTGTCCTGCATCACAGAAGAACTCCAAGGCAGAAGCAAGAACAGAATCCCATTCTCCAAGACCACCTTAATTGCACAGACCACCTTAATTCTGCTGTTGCAACCACAGTGTTCTCTTAATGTAGGTGTGCGCTTTATTTTCCAGGGTTTTAGGAGTGTAAACAAACAAAAAAATCCCCTTTTCTGGACTCATGCTGATTTAAAAACCATGTTTCATAAACCATGTTAAAATTTTTCATCTAGAACAGACTTCTATCACCTGAGCTAACAGCAGTGATAGTCATGTCTCTCAGCTCCACCACCCACAAGGTTGTTGCCTATTTGTGAGAAGCAAGGAATACTGGATATCAGGAATCCCAGGTTTTCTTCCAGGTTTGGAGGCAGATGCATGCTTAGTGGTTAGAGACATCTATTCCTGCCCCTCCCAGCCTCATTCTAATCCCAGTTGTCTGTTTTCCCATCACCCCTTGTTCAAGCTGTTGGCCCTTGTTCAAACCCTCACCCTGGCTTCTCATTTCTTCTGAATTGCAATCAGCTTTCCTCTTTTCCTGGGTACCAACAAGGGTACCACTCAAGTGAAAGAAGAAGGTCACCCTGTTCTCAACTCCCAAGACTGACAATACAGTAGGACTTCGCTGCTGGAAAGAGAAACCACACGAAAAATACTGCTTAGCCCATAACAGGAATGGAGCACACTCAGTACACATGGAAATTTGTTTTTCACCAAACTGAATAGATAAACTGGAATTTTTCAGGACTTAGAACTTAGTTTGTTTGGGTTAACATACACATGGCTAACAATAGGCATATACCCCACCATGAGGGCACAACTCTTATGCTGAAGAGCATGCCCAGCCGGAGCATGCTCACCCTTAAAACGTTTCTGATTTTCTGGTTTTTGTTTTTTATTTTCACTTAGAAAGAGGTATGTTCCTCTTAACTGAATCATTCTTGTCAACATTTCTAAAAATCAGCCTGACTCAGGCATAGAGTACTAAGGTCCAGCCTAGTTTTTCAGAGTTATAAGCAAGAGCTTATAAGGGAAGCTCTTTCAAATTCAACTACAAATGTTGTCACCTTCCCCACTTCTATGGTGCCGCAAAATACAGTAAAGTTATGCTTGTATAATAAACATACATCTGATGTGAAAAATAATGTCAGTTAAATCTCTGGACAAAATAAAACCTGCTTTGGTCTTCAGTTACTCAACTGATCTGACAGACAAGCATCACCTGCCTTTGCTATAAAACCATGTACTCACGCAATATTTTGAAGTGCTAATTTATTAAAATTTTCATGCACAGCAATCCAAATTAAGCTGCAAAATGCAAATCAGACTATTATAATAAACATTCTCTGTACCTCTACATCCAGAAAACTTCTTGGCTGGGCTTGGCACAGCATATTTAACAACTGCAGAATTAACTCCTCAACGTATTGTAAAGCATCTTCAGTAGAAGAAAGTTTAGGGTGAACTTGCATCTGAACCTATGTTGAACAAAAAACAGAATTTAAGCCTGGCACTTCACTCTTCATAACATTTTAATTCCTGAAGAGTTCATATTAAAATGTAAAGGATGTTAGCAGCATAAAAAAGAGCCAAGTTTTCAAGTGGTATGGATCAGAATAGAACTATTTCACGAAGTTAAATTAATCAAGTGTCAATTGCACTGCATTTAGCTCACAGTACTTAAGTCTTCACGTTGTTGCTATAGAAGCATTAAACATCTACAAGAAACTAGACAACTAATGGTGAGCAGTGGAGAAGTAAGGATTACATTTTAAGTTTTGTTGCATATTTTTATTCCTATCCTCCAAGCTTTATCCATTGCTAGCAGACTAAATTTAGGCAGGGATTGTCTCTCCATGTACATAATCTGTTGAGACACTAAATTATCATAATGTAAACAAGATTTTTTTTACCATACATACACACTTACAGAATTTAGTAACCTTTAAGCTTACTGTTCATAATATTTAGGCAAGTTAATCAACTTTTGTACAAACCAAAACAAAACTAAAGGTCTTCTGTAAGATGGACATTAAATTAATTGAAATGCTGGTGACATTGCTTTAAATACCTACTTATTTTGAATAAAACACAAAATCTCCAGAATAAAAATATGTTCAGTATAATCCTGTATCTCATCTACAGTCAATGTATCTTCACATTTTAAGCGTTAGTACTTCACAGTAAATTACTAAGTTTGTAGTTATAGTTGTGAGCAAACTCCCAATGTTTCACACCTTGTGAAGATTAATTCCTAAATGGATTAAAAAGATTAAATCTGAAAATTTAACAAATGGGGAGAAAAAGTAAAAGACTACCTGAAATAAAAACCTACAGTGACTGCTTTTTGTTCCACATCCCTGATGCTAACAAACGAGCGGTTTCTAAACAGTTTACATTTCAGTTGCACAAAGGTCAAAATCTCAGAAACAGTATATGTATTAAAAAATAGCCCAAGAACAACATTTAGCGATGTTTACTGTAGCTATGTGTATATGTCATGGGAAACCGCTGGATAACCTTTACATAATTATTCCAAGTCTTGACATAGCTAGTATATAGCGTTACATTTCCCAGTCCCAAATCTGACGATAACCTACCACACCTAATTGGCTGGTGTATCCCAACCAAATATCAACCCAATACATCTGCATTCAAATTACTCCATAATCAATTGGCAGCAATTCCATAGATAAACACTGCATATATCCTATTTGCAGTTCTAATGGGAATTAAATATGATATGCATAATTTCACTGCAAAAATACACCACTAACTCAAACAAGGACATACAAGGCCCTCTTAAGTAGAATATTTCATGTTTGAGTACTTTCATTTGCTATATCTTCCCTTTAGAGGTGCTTGCTAAAAATTAATGAGAATGTGGGTTCTGTGCCTGGCAAGCTATCTGCATACCTAGTGCAGTGGTCAGCAGCCTTTTGCTGATGCAGGTTAGAGGTCTCCGTACCCCAATAGCAAGCTACTTGCATTCACTACCACTGAAGATACCAACCCCTCTGCACTGAGGAAAATGCAGACACAGTGAAAGAGCAAGCTCCGTGTTAAGATGTGCTGTAGATCAGGGGTTTTCAACCTTTTTTTTAAGGAGTGTTGATTTTTCTTCTTGTGAGACTCATTCTAGGCATAACCTTCTTAAAATTTACACTATATGATTCTACAGACAACAAGCATCAGATCAGGATCCAGTGTGACTTTATGTATATAAAATTGTAAGCAGGCAGTAAAGGTGTAAATCTCTCTACTTAAGAATCCAAAGTTCAAAACTTTTCCCTATTTTTCTATTTAGAGATGATTGCCTCACTTCTCAGGACCATAAAAGCCCATGAGTAGCACTGGCATCTTGCAAGAGAAAGCACACTAAAACAAACTAGCAAACAAATAGCACTTCATCACTGATCTAGTTAAGTGGTAAATAACCTGCACCAGTATTACAGATAACTTGTACTCTTTAGTTTGTGTTAGTATATGCCAGGAAAAAGCAGAGCTTACTAGCTTAAAAGATCCTGGTTTTCTCTGTTTAAAATGGCAAAGGCTGTGATTAAAACAAAAATTCACGAATTCTCTGAAGTTGAATACAATGTTTTATTGATATATTTACAATCTTTAAGCAATTTGGAAGCCTACCAGGGCCTCAATCACTATAATAAAATAAACTCTAAATACCTATAGATTTTGGTGTTGAATTGTGGGTTTTTTATAATGGAAAATCCCCCGCCCCCTTCACTCACCAACGTGTGGGTTCAGTTGTGGCTGTCCCCCCCGCTGCTTTGTTGTGCTGAGCAGCCCTCTTATGCTGGTGCCCTGCCCCTGCCAGTACCTCTCACCCCTGATGTGCCCCTCACTCCTGACCCGCAGCCCCCAGAAACCCTGCTGCTGCCCCTCACTCTTGATCTGCAGCTTCCTGCCCCTGGCCCTCCAGTGTGTAAGGAAGGGAGTGGGCATATGGGGAAGGCAGGGGCCAAGGGAATGCAAGGGGGGGGGGTGCCTATGGCCCCTGCAGTGCCTTCTGCAGTGGGGCTCTGATTCCCATTTGGAGCATTTCTGTGCCCATAGCAGGGTGCGGAGCTGCTGCTGGGCCAGACCAGCTCTAGGCAAAAGCTGTCTCTACAGCCCAGTGCGCAGACCCGGAGCTGGAGGGAGCGCCGCACCACCATAGGGAGGTGAGGTGCAGCAGCGCCGCAGAGTTGCACCCTTGCTGCTGCTGTGCAGGCAGAAGGCACCTTACTTTGGTGACCACAGAGGCACAGTGCTTTTTCCTGTGCTGGGTCCCTCCACTGGGCCACAGAGGCAGCTTCTGCCTGGAGCTGATCTGACCTGGCTGCAGCCCTGCACCCCGCTGTGGGTGCAGAAATATTGGAGGGCATGCCCCCTCAACATGTGGCCTGTGCCCCCAGCCCCTTCCCCCCACAATCTCACAGACTTACCTGGAGGGATCTGCAGGAGCTGATCTCCACTACTGCCTGGCTGCCACATGCATGTGTGCACGTGCACATACACATACACATTGCACCCCCTGCCTGATCACCCTCCCTCTGCTCCCTGCAGCCTCAAGCAGCCCCTTCCAGGCTGTAACTCTGCCAGCCTGCAAGGGGAATCCTGCTGTTTCCCATGTTTTTCTCCTTTAAAAGAGAAAAGCCATGTTTTTCTCCATTAATGGGGGAAATGCATGTTTTTCGGCAGCAAACAGAAAACCCAAATCTCTGCTTATCAGGCAAAATTCTAGGGCAACTCATTTGTTGCAGTTTTCAATGACCATAGTACTGCTTGTCATTCATATCTGCATTACAACAGCACCAGAACGCTCCAAATGGGAATCAGAGCCCCATTGCAGAAGACACTCTACAAACTAAGTAGGAAAGCCCACGTCAAAAGAAGCTCACAATCTAAAATAATGCAACAGGAGACAGAACTGTATAGACGTGGGAACATCTAATATGAAAACAGGTCAAAAGAAACTAGTGGTTTACCAACCCTCTCTCACTGTTCGCATGTTACATCCCCCCACCCTACCAGCCATGAGAGGATGGTCTAGTGTAGAAATTGTGACCAACTGCAAACACAGGTTGAAAACCCACAGCGATAAATACACATATTGAGCATTCACTTCATTTGCATTGACAAAGGTCATATATAGCCAGCTCATACCAAAGATCAATGTTTATCTAAACTTTTAACCATTTCAAGTAAAAACAAGGTCTGCTATCGTTTCTGAAGGGGTCATCTTGATGAGATAAAGGAGATGATCATAATAATATTTAAAATCTTTTACAAAGATTTCTGAGTGTTGAACCAGTCACTTCAGTTAAATAGTCTAAAATGTTTTAAATATCTAGATAAAATCCCTTTCCCTCTCAACTGCTTAGCTTTCAGCTCAGTCCTGCATAGTTTACACTTTTCTACGCCAGCAAGGCCTGGACTCTAGTCCTAGCTGGGGAAAGCTTTTCTAAAACAACTTTTTGCACCTCTTTTAAAGTAAACATCTAACGTGCTGTAGTGTGTGTGTAAATAGTACACGTGCTGTACACAAGTTAACAGGGATGCCACAGTGTCACCTCACAAATCTGGGGAGATAACTCGGTATTTCTCATCTGCAGTGGACAAGCAGACAGTTATGGCCACTGGATTTTTTTTCCTATCTGTACATATAGAGAGAAAGGAAGCACATGTAAATAGCATGTTATTATTATTAGAAAAATTAGTCAGCTTCAAATTATGTTACGATAAATTTAATTTGTTTTAAACGCATTTATTCCTCCATATTTTAATGTAATTTGACCTATCAGATTTAAGAAAAAGTAAACCAAAGTATGTGGGGATTAAATTCTCTACTTGGGCCCATAAAATAATGACCCCAAATTTACTACGGTTGTAAGCTGAATGCAAATATTTTTAGCTAGGCAGAACCCCTTGTCAAAAAATCAGTACTCTCTCAAAATTATCTCTTTTTCAAAATGTAGATGGCTGTAACAGTACATCTACAATATATGTTTAAAAGTGTTATATGCCAAAGATATATTATAAAGAGATCCCATGGAATAGTGGTCAGGGAAAAGACTGTATGGCTTTAAGACATATAAAAGTTTATTCCTAGTCTTATGACTTTAAAATATTGGTAGGTGGATCATAAAGTAACCCAAATAAAAACTGTGCTATTATACTGCTAATTTTACAATGAAAAGCAGATATTTGACAGTGACTATAAAAAAACTTGATAATTCACTTGACAGATTCATTTGTGGATTGGTACCACTTCAAAAATTCCAGTTAGCAAAAACTTCAGCTCCTTTCCTCTTCCAAACACATAACTTCAGGAGAAAATATATTTATACTGAATACATATTACAGAATTTCAAGTTTTTGAAGAAAGATATAGTTCTTTAAAAAAAAAAACAAAAAAAACAAACTTTCAACAGTAAAAAAGGGATTTAGAGGGAAGTGTTACTGTGGCCAGCACAGTTTAATACAACCACTCCACTGCAACTTCTGCCTTTTTTGCCAATAAATTTGCCAATTGCAGTTGCTGGTGGCAATCAACACCACTCAACAATGGGTGTGAACAGAGATGAATGCAAAAAGGGGGTGCCAGAGTCCTTACGCCCAGCGGCTGCAGCATCAACTCCTGGGCTGCTGGCTGCGTCAGCCACCCTCTGCAGTACAGGAGTCTCTCGTGGGGAAGAGAGAGCAAGTTGAAGGGGCATGAGGCTGACAAATAGACTATGCCTTGGCTGGCTGCATACTGTGAGGGGATGGAGAGGTTAGGGGGAAATCACCCAGTGAAGGGGAATCAGTAGCCTGCTGTTGTTAGAGGGCTGCTGAAACCCAATTTAATGACTTGTACAGAGAAAAGGTTAATGCTCCTGATTCACTATTAAGAGTTAAAAAGGATGAGGAATTCTGAACTAGGGTACCAAACAAAATGCTCGTATTTACAGAGTTTACACTAGTATTTTCCCAACTGTAATCTAGGAATCATGCAGTAACCCTCTTCAATAAGAAGTTTAGTAAAGGCACCTTGTGGCCCACAAAAAACTGAGAATCAAGAGAGTGGTTTGATGGTCCAAAGGGGTACACAATTCAAATTTCTAGCTTTTGGAATTACAGAACAAAAATTACTCAAACTGAGTAGATTCTTCACTACAAAGTGGAAAGAGAAACATGTGTATCACAAGAGAAATGTCAGAAGGTTTACAACAGGCGTAGGCAATTATTCCAGCTGGAGGGCTGTTTAACGAGTTTCGGTCAGCTGTTGAGGGCCTCATGGGTAGCCCTGCACCTTAACAGGTTCCACTCCCCATGCTATCTTGGTACCTGGTGTCCCGCCCCCTAACCCCTGCCCTTTGCCACTGGCAGTCCCTCCCCTTGCCCCAGGAAATATTTCTTTTGGCAAGGGGGTTAGCCATCTTAGAACCGGAAAAAACCCAAATTATAGTCTAAAAATCAAACATCTACTACAACATTCATTAATTTAATTTTTAAAAATATTTTTGTCCAGATTTACATGGGCTTACATAGTATAGAGGTGATTGTATAATAGCTCAAAATGAAGTCTTACTTCATACTGGGGGGGTATGGAGGGGTGGGGGAGGTATGGGTGGGTGGGTATAGGACTGTGGGGGGCCATGGGCATGTTTGTCTGGGTATGTGTGCACCTGAGGTATGAGGAAGAGTGTGGGGGGTGTGGATGTGTGAGGGGGTGGATAAGCGTGGGTGGGTATGGGGTTTGTGGGGGGCTGTAAGTGTGTGTGGGGGAGGGTGGCTGGGGAGGGTTGTAAGGTGTGGAGAGAGAGGGTGGCTTGGGTGTGTGAAGGGATGTGGGTACATGTGTATGGTGGGGTGTGCGTGTGGGACTCCCTCCTTACAACCCCCCCACACATACATGGTCCCCTTACTCACTGCGCACAGGCCCTGCCACCAGTGGCAGCAGGTAGTGAGGCCTTGGGGCGCTCATGGCCCGTGGCAGGCAGAGACACCCGGTGGTGCGCAGTCTCAGCAAGCCCCAGCACTGCACGAGGCCAGACTACCAGCAGAGAAAGGGGCAAAGCTGGCTTGACTCCATACAGCCCCCATCAGTCTGGGCTCCATGCTGCTGTCACCCCCCCCCCCACCCTCAGGCTCCCACCAGCTATGGCCCTGGGGCACCAGAACAGGCCCCATGATCCAGCCCAGCTGCTGCTGCACTGCCCCCCTATCCCCACCTACTGCCGCTGCCACCGGCCATTTCCCCACCTTCTTGCCTGCTGCCACTTCTGCCCAACCCAGAAGAACACAGTTCCCACCCAGATGCATGGCTGGGACCGCAGAATGCACCAGGAGCCAGCTGGAAACCACGGAGGCCAGACTGGCTCCTGCTGAATTCTGTGGTCCTGGGCATGCTGGGACCACGCTGGCTCCAACTGCATGGCCGGGACCACAGGACGCAGCAGAAGCTAGCCAGAAACGGTGGGGGCCAGGCTGGGCTTGATTCTACTTTATTCTGTGGTCCCGGCCACGCAGCTGGGAACCACGTGGTGCCAGCTGGGCTGGGCTCGTTTCTGCTGTGCCAGCAGGTAGAGTGGAGAGCCAGCCCAGCTCCATAGAGGCCCTGCCAGCCTGGGCTCCATGCTTCTGCCATCCCACCCTGGGGCTTTCAGCAGCTCTGGCCCTGGGGCACCAGCACAGGCCCCATGCTCCTGCCCAACTGTCGCTGCACTCCCACCTGCCTACTTGCTGCTGCTTCCCTCCACCGCTGCTGCCACCGCCATTTCCCCACCCCCTCCACCCGCCTGCCTGCCGCTCTAGTGGAACATGGTTCCTGGCTGCATGGCCGGGACTGCAGAACACAGGAGGAGCCAGCTGGAAACTGCAGAGGCTGGGCCTGGCCAGCTCCTACTGCATTCTGCAGTCCCAGCCATGCAGCCTGAGTCAGTCTGGTCCCACCATGGCTGTGATCACAGAACACGGCAGGAGCTGACCTGGCCCAGCCTAGCCCAGCCCGCACAGACTGGGGCGATCCCAGGCAGTCTTCCCCTCCTTTCATTATCCGAGTTTCCACCCCTGGATTTTGGGGGGGGGGGGGGGGGGCGGCGCCTTAGCCGGGTCGCTAAGCCAGAAGCCTCTGTTGCCACTGCATACTGTTACCGCTGGTGCTTTGTCAGCATAGATAGGCAGCCACAGGTAGATTATGGTTTTCTAATTTTTTTAGGGGCACCTGCAGGCCAGATAAAAGAGCCTGGAGGGCTAGATACAGCCTATGGGTTGTACTTCCCCACCCCTGGTCTACACCTTTCATAAATGTATTAGCAGAATGAAGCTATTCAAAATTTGTGTGACAAAACACGATTTCCCTATTAAAATCAAGGTTTCATACCTACACTGGAGAGGGGCTTTCCAGATTTGGGCAAGACTGCTCAGTCAGAGATTCTGGTATGAAATCAAAGTATAAGAACATAAATATAAATCAAATAAATAATGTATGTAACTCAACAAGGTAAGTAATTTCACCACTGTTTACAGGTACCATGCCATATTAATGCATCATATTTTGGTGGCATCTAGAATACCATAGCACATCTAGAGAAGAAAGAAACAGTGCATCTTTCATAGCACAGAATAATAAAATTCAAACATTTTAAGTTAAGACTGGCATTTCAAATGAGGGGGAAAAAAGAGTAAGTTTGGCTTCCTTCTGTTATTTACCTAAATACAGAATATTTTCCTGCCACATAACAAAGAAATCACATTTTTATTTACTTATTTTACATTAACTGGAAAGAGATATGTGTTTTGTATTTTTGCCAAACCAAAGAATGAGACATTAACCCATCTCAAATGGAAAGATTTTACTGTACTACTTAAAATTTTTAATGAAGGGTCAAAACTATGAAGACAAAGAACAGGAAAATAGTGACCTTTTGCAAATACAATTCATCTACTGGGTTATTTATGGAAAAGTATTGGCAGGAGGTAAGGAAACTATTGTTTTCTTTATTGTAATTATGCTGGGACTGTCCCTTATTAAACATTTTAACACAACGGGACGCAAGTAGAGCTCCCCCCAAAAGAATATGGAGCTACTTATAACTTTTATTCATGATCTACAAGCTCAAGCAGCACAGAGGTGAATCATACTGCTTTATGAGCAAAGTGCACAGAGATTTTTAAAATTGCTATCCTGCTGGTAGGCATTATTAGCTATTTATTTCACGAATGCAAATCCATGAAGCCAAGCAATAGCTTCCTTGTTAGCTGATTTCAAAGTTATTAATCCACCTCTTCCTTTGTAGAGGGGACACTCCTCAGTGATATGTGGTATTGTTTGTATCTCTCCACAAGCGCACAGTGGGTTAGCACTGAGGCCCCAGCAGTGAAGTTTGGCTGCACAGGGCCCTTGGCCTGTCCTGGACCTGTTTAGCAGGGCCCACTCTCGCCGTGGTAGTTCAAAGCCAGCAAGTTGATAACTGGGGTTTGTCACAAGGAACTCGTTTGTGACTTCCCATGATTCCCATTCCTTGATCCAAAGGGCACCTGCAGACAAATCCTGGTCAAGGAGGTTGCTCCATAAGGGGAGTTGCAAAGGAAGGCGGTCCTTGGGTGGATTAAATAGGTTATTGTAGAATGGCATGAATAGTTTTGACCACTTTCAGGTCATCATGGTAAGCATGATGCTCATTCACTGCACACATTCCATAAGAGTGAAAACGTTTTGTATTCCTGTTGACAACTGGCAATCCTGCCTATTTTATTTATTTTTAATCAAGACTAATAAAATATTACCCAATTATACCAAATACTTTTGTTTTTCCAACCATCACTTACAAAACAAATCCATATCAATAAAACACTGAGAGGTACAGACTGAGTTACCTGTACATCTGTCGTACATAGGTAGGGATGCCTTAGATCAGAGCTGTCCAACTCACAACCACAGCTCATAGGCTCCCGTCTAGCTACTACTCTCAGCACAGCTCCTTTTGCTGCTGCTAGGGTCTCAGGGCCTGCCTCCCTCCTCTGGCTTTTGCCTCTTGCTCCCACCTCTGTGAATGCAGCAAGGATGCCTGTGGAACCCATGCTGCAGGTGACGGGACCCAGAAAGACTGCAAAGCCCGTGTAGTGTGTGGCCCTTGGCTGTTCAGAGGTTGGAGAGACATGGCATAGCCCAATACTGCAATAGGGGTGAGACACTACCGATATCTGGCATGATTACAAGCAACAAGTTAAGTAACAGATTAGACCAACATCAACTTAAAAAACAGACAAAAAGATGAGTAAATGTATGTTTATATACAATGCCTGGGACAACTCAGGAAAGCAAGCTGTGTGGTTTCACAATCTTTTTTAATACGCTCACCTCTGTTTCTAGTTATGTAAGAAATACTGAGCTTCCGGAATCACTCTATGCAGTTTCACTACACAAACTGAAAATAAAGAGAAATATTTCTCTTAACTTAAATAAAATAACTTCAAACAAATGTTGACAGTGTCCCTTTAACTGATTTTGAGGCATCAGCTGTCTAGTAATTTAAGTGCTCATTTATTTCATAATATTTTGGTACTGTGAAACCTATATATGGCAACATATGGTACTTTAGATTTACTACAAGGATCAGGTGAAGTAATTAATATTGATTAATAAGAATGGTAGTTCTACCACAGAGATGATGATCTACCAGGGAAAGATGACTTAGGAAAATGGTTCCAGAGATTAGCTAGGATAAAAACTGTGAATTCGTTCAAATGGAAGATTCTTGCCTGCATGTAAAGAAAGGCACAGATGTTCAGGTGTCTCGCCATGTCCTTAGAGCCATGGTTCTCAGCCTTGCTACACTCAAGGCACCCCTTGGAAAAGGCCAGCTCTTAGCTTCACTAGTTTTTTTGATTATAAAAAAATAATAGAGCAATTCTGTTGCAAAGAACTGAGCAAAACCACAACAGGGCACAATGGTTTTGATACTATAGATTCCTACTTGAAATCTCTGGACTTATTTTGTAAATCTTGTATGTAGGTATTTGCATACATAACACTGCTAATACTGCATGACACCATAAGCTCCTTTTAAGGGTGCTATACAGCACACTGCTTGAGAGTCACTGCCCAACTGCAGGGGTGTCAAACATTACCGCAGTGCTATTCAGCACGCTAGGCTACCAGCAAGCTAGGGGAGCTGAGGACATGGCTAGGGTACATGATCTGCCACAGCACTTAGGATCCCCAGGCCCTGATCTCACTGACCCTACAGCCACTTGACCCATGGCCACTGCCACAGCAAGCAGCTGCTTGCCCTACAGCTACTAGTCCTGCCTCCCCTTACCAAACTTGTGGCTGTTTGTGCCTCTCACCAAACATCAGCTTTGTCACTGCCACCACCGACTGGATCCACAGTCAGACCCAACCCAAGACGCAGGGCAAGTCTGACACCCCTATCTCGGTGGCCGCATCCATACAAGCATGGCCATGCAGTATGTCCCACCACAGACACGTTCTCCATGCTGCAAGAGAGCAGCGTGGGGTTTTTTTTGACCCAATGCTGGCCCCTGACTCCCCTACCCCACCTGGGGTAACCTGCCATGCACCACTTGGCACATGGCACAGGCGTTTCCCAGGGACAACTAGCAGAAGCACAAGGAGTGCTGCTGCTAGTTTTCCTCAGGGAACAAAACATACATGCTCATGTGGACACGGCCAGTATTTCCAAACAGTACTTAAGATACAGGGTAACATTTCCAACCACCTAAGAATGCCAGTATTCTGTATGTCCTGAATCCCCCTTCTTTAACTCTAGTCGCTCACCTCCTCTCTGTCTCTGCGGGCTTAGTCACTTAAACCCCAGCTGTTATTCTTACTTCCTTATCTTGGGATATTTTGTCCCTGGTCAGCATCTTCTTCAAGTCACTGGGGGAAGGAGTGCTTTGTATTAACCCCACTTTTGCTACCTCAAAGGATTAGTTGGTCAGGGAACCAACTAAGAGTCATATCAATGTCTTCCTCATTCGGTGAATAGGAATTTCTCTTGATAGAGTGCAAAGGATAATCAGAAAAAAGAGGTTTCATTATGATGAGAACTGTAGTAGCACTGCGCTGTATTTGCATTGAGCAGGTGCGTTCCAAACTGCTAATTCAAGCCATCACTGAGGCGACTGTTTAGGCCCACCTCATGAAACAGGACATTTTCCTAAATCCCTCCCCACTGACAGGATTTTATTTTCACCTGAATTATATGAAGTAATGAGGAACCAAATAGTTCTTCAGGTAAATGTCCCCTCTGAGAATTCTACAATTCCTGGATTTTAGGTAACTTTGATTTTTTGGTCTTTTATTGCTAACCAACCAAAACTAATGAGATGGTAAGAGCAGGCTGGCAATGAAACCCTATCAAAACTATTCTGGGCTGCTTTCCTTGTTGGTTGGGAATATTCCATCTCTCCTCAGCATGCCAGAGTGTAAGCATTTAAATACATAGAAAAAAATCCTTTCCTTATGTCTAAACTCTTGATTTGCAGAAAATACTAACTATGCTGTCCAATACAGACCCTCCTGCATCAGAGACCAGTATTCTGCTATTGCACGCAACTACATCATAATCTTGTTCATGAATTTGGCAGCTTTTAGGAAGAATCTGATCCACTATCCATCCCTATTATACAAGTAAAAATATCAGAACTTGCACAAGTAGCTGGAAGCGACAAAGAAAAAACTTTTTTCTGCCTTCTAACAACCAGGGCCCATGTTGAACTTTCAGCCACATCTGACACCTACAGAGATAATGGCCCTTGACTAGTTAATGGACAACTGGGATTTGTGGTAGTCTCCCCACCACCCGCACAGAAAGGAGTCCTGTTTTCCTAGTTTGCACCACTATTTCCTTAGTTCCACCAATCCTAAGTATTGGTACTTCGCTACAGATTTAGCACAGAAGATTAAACTACTACACTACAGAGGTATTTATCCTAAGAAGGTATTCAGCTGCTTAGTAAGATGGATGCTGGTAAAAGCAGAAGTGAAAGCTTTTCTCCTTGTGAACAGTAATAGGTAGCACTTAAGAAAGGGCATTGTGCTGTTTTCAGGGCAACAGCCTGAATGCAGATATGAAGACACTGGCACCTTAAAAAAGTCTAGACTAAGGGAGTTAAAGTTTGCTGCCTAACTGCAAAACTGTGTGTGTACACAACAGCTTCAGAACCAACCCATTCACATTACCTGCCATCTTCTTATGAATCTACCACTTTGGCCGCAAGCAAACTTAGCAGATCAAAACAAACACGATACAAAGAAACCAAAAAGGAACACAGCATTTCGTGTGGCCTGCACACTCCAAGCAATTTATACTACCACACAGCCTCTTCTGACCCTGACCTCAAATATCCAAGTCACTCTTCCCTTGGTCCTTAACATGCCCATTTTCATCAAGTTCTTCAGCGAGCGGTGATGTTCCAAGTCAGCTCACTAAGGGTGCTTGTAGACATGCAAGAGGTCTGCTCTGACACGCTGAAATTACAGCATGTCAGAGCAAACTAGATTAATGCAGTCTGCTGGAGCATGCTAATTATCACACACCAAAAGCCACAGCATCTCATGTATTCAGCACCCCTACACTTCAAAATAGTGGCGGGGTACTTTAAAGTTCATCAAACAAGCTTTACTTAAACCACCACTCCCGCCACCATTTTGAAGCACAGGCGCTGAATACATGAGACATGGTGGGTGCTTTAATTAGAGCCCTCTCCCTCCACACCAACCCCCAGAGGAGGTATAAAGACGCCTTAAGTGGCTTGCCCACCAGGACAGAAATTAACAACTTCACAGATTCTGCAAATGACGTATGCTATTTCAAAGAACAGTTTTATTCTGGTTCATACTATCAAAACTAGAGGTGCACAGGTTCAGATTTTTTGGTCCAATACTGATGGCTAATTATTAACAAGCCACATCAGCTGATATGGATGCAATTGCCGATATGCAACCTGGCAGCTTGAACAGCAGCATATGACTGGTAAGTCTGTTGGTGGGAAGGGGCATATTGAGGCCCCCTGCAGTGAGGGAGGGAGTGGGACTGAGGCTGGGACAGGGGCAGGTGCTGCCCAGCCAGGACAAGGCACAGGACAGAGCTGTGTGTGGCTCATCCAGAGGGTGTGGCAGAGGCCGGGCTGCTCATGCCGCAGCGCGCATGCCCAGGAGGCATGGGGGTGTGTGCTCCCTGGATCTGTGAGCACGGTGAAGGTGGGCTGCTGCTGAGCTGGAGGCAGCTCCAGGCTCTTCCTGGTGGAGGTGCTGGATTGGGGCTGTGCTTGGGACAGATGGTAGTGGCAGCACTGGGAGGAGGGGCTGCAGCAAATTTTGGGGTGGCATGTAGTCCACCCTGTAGCCCCCCCATTTCAGTGCCGCCTCCCACCCCAAGTGCAGCTCCAGCCCAACCCCCCCCACCTGGAAGAGCCTGGCTCTACCCCAGACTGCAGCAGGCAGCCTGCCCTTGCCCCACACACAGATCTGTGAGGCACAGGCCCCCTACGCCTTCCCCTGGGGTGCACGCTGCCCCTACCCCAGCGCCACACCCTCCCTCACTGTGGGGGCCTTGATAAGCCCCCTGCATACCTCTTCCCCCCCCCCCCAACAGACTTACCAGCCTGACACTACTCTCCAAGCTGTCAGGCTGGCCATGTGCATGCTATGGCTGTGCCCATGCATGCGTCATTTATCAGAGACATTATTGGCCACATCAGACAAAGAAATGCGACTGCCGTTAATGTCAATTTTCCTTTTACTGGTGCCAATACAATATGGACTGATATACTGGTGCACCTCTAATCAAAACCTGTTTTAGTCCTGGACTACTTAGCCCTGTGTCGAGTTCCCAGCACAACAAACCCTGAGACTTCTCAGCATAGAACAGTGAGCCAAATCTGCAAGCTGCAATTGGCCTGCACCTCACCACTTCAGATCACAAGCAAGCTTCAGTTACCTTGATGCTTGAGCATCTCAAGGCACTGAAAGCCTCAGAGATTTGGGTAGTTACTGTAGCAGCAAGCGTTGGGGTCAGGAAAGACCTTCTGCTCTTTGATACAAATTCAGAGACCTTGGGTGAACATGCTGTGAAACATGAAACGATGCATTGCAAGAGAAAATTGGGAAGATGAGCACATGAATCAATGCACATGAAATGCTTAGGATTCCTAGTCCATGCTGGAGAGTGCCCCCAGTTCAGCCACATCAAGGAAGTTTGCAGCTACTGGTACAATTAGTATACCAGCATCAACAACTGCTGCATGTTGAGTGCAAGGTATTTATTAAGTGTTGGATATGAAACTACTTCAAGCAAACAGTTTCTGGAAAGCCTTGCTCTTATTTGCTACAAGCAGAACTCAGAAGTGAGCAGCCTTGACCCATTTCCCCCACACCAATGCCAGTATCAGGAGGAAGTGAGACTTACTCTCCTGCCCTCGATTCAGGTTTCTTCGCAAGACAAAGCTCTAAAACAGTGGTGCCCAACTTTTTTTTTTATCTGTGACCGGCTGCTGGAAGCGGACTGCGGCGTTGGCCCAGGGGAGCTCCTGGCATGGCTCATCTTTTGTGTGCAGCACCGCCGGCATTGCCCCTGTGACACTCATTTGGGTCGCAATCCAGGGCTGTGAACTGCCGCTCTAAAAAGAGGCCGGATGAAACCATAGTTTGTGGGCAGGCAACTCTCGGTGAAGCAGAAGGCAGGGCAAGTTTGTACCTTAGCCACCAGCGTTTTGCAAACCACGCTGTGCACAAGCCTGGGGCTCTGCCACGGGTCCCCGGGAGCTCCTCCGAGACACTGGGGTGGGCGGGTGTCTGTGCATGTGTCCCTCTGTATTTGTGTGCCACACACAACACACCCCGTACACACATACACACGGGGCCCTGCCCCGCTATGGGGAGTGCGGCCCGAAGCCCCCAGTCGCCGCTCACCTTCTTGAGCGCGGGCACGAGCAGCCCCCGCCACTTGGGCGCGCTGTCCTCGCTGCACAGCTCGTGGAGCAGCGGCGGCACCTGCATCCTGCCGCCGGGCCGGGCCGGGGGGGCGGGGCAGGCTCAGCGCGGGGCCAGAGGCTCCCGGCGGCGGCCACTCTGGGCGCCGGGCGGCGGCATCTCCGCGCGGCCCCGGCCTGGCCTCAGCGCCCGCCGCCCTGCCTCGCCGGCCGCGCGGACATGGCCGGGCCCGGCCCGGGGGCGCAACGCGGGGCGCGGGGCACGGGGCCTGCGCGGGGGGCGGGGCTTGAGCCGGGACCCAAGCGCGGCGGCAGCTCCGGGGGCTCTTCCCGTGCCCGGACGGTTACCCCGCAGGGCGCATGCGCGGCAGGGCGACGCTGAACACCCCCTCCCCCAGTACGCATGCGCCACGCTTGTGCGCCCAGCAGCCGCCAGGTCAGAAGCGGACGTCAAAGGGAAGCGAGTGGCCAGGCGAGGTCAGTCGAGTGCCGAACGCCTCGCTGGGCGAGCGGCGGAGGGGGCTCCGCAGCACCCCCTGCGGCAGGGAGGAGCCCACAGGAACAGCTGCGGTGGGTGCTGGCGCGCGGCCTTCCCTCCCCGCCCTGCACAGCGCGCAGTATATTGGCTAGCGCTCTCGTACCATAGCTTCCATCTTCGTCGGATGCCTAACCAATAATGACTAATAATAATGAATTATTAATGAATGATTTGATTAATAATATTAATCATTTGACTGATAGTAATAATACTATTTATGTTAATTGATTAACAATAGTAATACACTGATTGCTAGTATTAAGAAGATTAATTATGCTTAATTGATTGATGGTATTAATTAATTGATCGATTAATAATGCCTAAGCAATAATGAACCTTGTCTACCTACGCCCTTAGACCAGGGGTGGGCAAAATGCGGCCTGCCAAGCCATTCTGTCCAGTGTGCGGGGCCCCTAAAATTTTTTTTAAATTAATATTTATCTGCCCTGGGCTGCCTGTCATGTGGCCCTCAATGGCTTGCCAAAACTCAGTAAGCGACCCTCTGCCCAAAATAATTGCCCATCCCTGGCTTAGACCAACAAGGCTACCACCTACACCCCTGTAAGCACCAACGCTAAACATGTTCAAAGTGCAGAATAGTTTTTAAGGCAGCTCGCTGATGCAGCTTATGCAAAAATCACATCACTTTCAGGGAGTCAGCTGACTTGGGTTTGCTGTCAGTGCTTTCTTATGATGGTTTGCCTCAAAGAAATGCTTCCACTTGGATGACCCAGTTCTCTCTCACTCACTGCTGGTTTCTAGTGAGCAATATAAAGTAAATAAGAAAAAGACTTATTTGCAGTTATTTTTTCAGTCTGCAGTAGTTTTTCAGCAAATACAAAAATTTTGAGCTTCCAATACTATAATTTCATGTTTAAGACCTGGCAATGCTGACTGCATTCAATTCTCACGGGCCCAGCACTAAGCCCACCCACAGCAGCTCCCAGCTGCAGGGGCAGCAGCTTGGGGCAGGGAGCCTGGGAGTCCAGCTTCAGGACAGGCCATGTCCCAAGACAGGGCTAGCTCTCCTGAGGCAGTTGGCCAGCTAGCACACAGGGTGGGCCCACTCTTATCCTGGGATGTCAGGCCAAACTAGGGCTGAGGACAGTGGGTGATCTTGAGCCAGCAGGTTTACTGCCCAGAGCCTCATCTATCCTGTCTCTCCCTTTACCCATCTCCCCCATGGGCACAATGCTGCTGCGCTGCCTTGAAGGGCATGGAGGTCCACTGGTGAAAAATCCCCCAGTCTGACATGCACAACGGGGTAATAGTCCTTCCCCATTTCCCACTGTGAGGGCAAAGACATTGAGGAGTGTGGTGGTAACAGTGAGATTCATGTCACTGGCCCTAGCCACCAGCCTTCCCCTGGTACCTGTTGCTAGGAAACAGTTCCTGTCACCACCCACCAGTGGCTCCTAAATTATCAGTGCCCGACCGTGACATGCTTCCACCCACCATTGCCAGCCATGGCAGTGCCTCACAAGTAATTGACAGCCTTCCATCTTCTCCTGGGGCACATCTACCCTGCAGCAGGAGGATGATTGGTCTCACCCACCCACTCCATCTGCATTACCCCAGCATGGAGGTGCTGAGGACCTCGGATATCCCAGTGCCATGCTCAAGACCTATATTTTCAGCATGCTCAAGAAGAGCCGCTTAGGGCACCACTTTGCTTCTGAGGTGATGCCTGTAATGTGGGAGTGGGTGAGCAGCATTATTGCCCCTTCAGCCAGGCTAAGTTCTCTGCTACCATGGTGTACACAGGTGTCAAAGGCCTCGACACCACAATGTTTCACCAAGTATTCACCATTTTCTTGCAGGCTCATTGAATGGCAGAAGCAAGATTTGTATGGTGATGTCTATTCGTAAACCATCTCTAGAGTTGGGAGAGAGATTAGATAGGCTTTTGGGCACAAAATGTCCCTCCTCAAACAGCAGGCAGTTGGTGAAAATTTCCTATGTGCAATCAAGTAACACAGATGCACAAGTTGACCACCTGCTACCTGCTGTCTTCAGTGGACAAGAGTTGTCAAGCATCATTGCCCACCAGGAATTGTCACCAGTTGAGAGGCTGAGGTGCTGTTACCAAACCTTAAAATTGTACCATGGGCAAAAATGTCACCATATAACACACAACTGCAAGGTAGCAATCATGTGGGTCTACATCTGACTGGTAGCTACATTGCTATAGCAGTGCGTTCCCCTGTTTTAGATTGCCACTATGTGGATGTAGCAGTGAAATGTGTGAGCTGCACACACGGCTCAGTGCAAGCAGTTACTACACCGTAACAACATTTCTGTACAGCAGTGTGTAGACATGCCCCATGTGTCTCACAACACTTGGTCATTTTTCTTACAGCTCCACGTGCAGGAATTGAATGATGAGGAATCTCATTTTTCATTGTTGCAAGTTTCTAAACCTCAAGATGGCTGAGGAAACTTAAGAATATGATGCAAGTGACCCCTAAAGTCCATGAAGCCAACAGGCAAAAAGGAAAAACCCACCAATTATTATTTTGTAGCGTGTCATGACTAAAAGCTCCTAATCTTTAACAGTAGCAAAAGCCCAAGTCCAGAAGAAAATCCCAGTGAGCAGAAGTCCAAATCAAGGTAAATATTTTCTCAAAGCCATTCTCCCTGGGGCAAACAGCTCTCTCTCAGGGCTTTTTGTTGGCCCCCTTCTTCTTCCAGTGGTAATACAATAGAACCTGGACCATTCATATCCAGGTGGCTTACAACTTGCTTAGATGGCAGCGGGTTGTCCAGTAAGGGATATGCTGCTCAGCTGATTGCTGCTGCTTTTACTCAAGGGGCACCACTTCTCTGCACAGCTGGAGCACATCAGTAGGCCCATGCAACTTTTTGCTCTAGCTCTGAACCATCCTCTATGCAGTGAGGTTAGGGATGTGGTCTGTGAAGTGTCTGGCTTCTACTGTAAAGCAGCTGCTTTGATAATCCCTCAAAATCACTAGGGCCTCCCTGACCCCCATTATCCTGGATACAAGTCCTAAAGTTCCCTTGCCCCTGGTAAATACTTATTTGTAGACTAAAAGCAGCATCCAGGTGGTGCTGGACCTAAAACCTGCCTCAAAAGGACAGCACAGCTTCATCCATCTCTGGCTGATACCAGTTGCTATTACCATATACAGGTTGCCAGGAAACATATCTGTCACCAAGCACTGGCAGTGGTTTTTCAGTGGGCTACCTGGTTTCAGGCAAGAACATGTTTAGTCACAACATGACTTTCAACTTCTTCACCCAGCTCCCTCCCAAAAATACGTAATAATAATGTTGACTTTTTTAACTTGCTAAATTTTTGCAGCATTTTCAATCTCATGAAAGCCATTTTTTTTTATTGACCCAACACCCAGTTGGTGGCAAATGTAACATTTAAATCAGGACTTCGACAACATTTTCAATGCCAATGCCTACTTAAAAAAATTTAAAAGGGTCCATTCCAAACCTTGTAAACTCACCTTCAGTATCTGACTTTAGTTTTTGCAGATATTTTTATCTGCTCCAGACCATAAATGTCACCACTGGCTATGAAATATCAGGACTTGCAATCCTGAAATGAAGTATGACCCCCAGCAGAGGTACAGATCTACAGATGCTAAGAAGACACAGATGCTAAGTTCAGGTGGAGTGCTAGGATGCAAGAAGTTAATTAGCCAGAGCCAGAACTAGCTGGAACAAAATAGCTTTCTCCAGAAACCAGCAGGAAACAGTATATGGAGAAAGGAGGGAAAGGCTACATTAGTGAGCCCTGCTGAAGAGGCTTCCAGGAGAGGCAGGCTGCCTTAAGAGGTGTCTCCCTGAGCCAGCTACTTCTTTCAAATACTTAATGAAAGGGTGTTTGATGCAACTTATCATAGATATCACAGAGAAGTAGGGCTGGAAGGACCTCAAGAGGTCATCTAGTTCAACTCCCTGCTTGAGTCAGGACAAGTCTTGTGTCCTATACAGAGATCAAAGCTGTGACCTTGGCATTTTTAGCACCATATCTAAGCAAATGAGTTACTGCCTCTCAGTCTTGAGACAGAGGGACTGGAGTCATGCTTGCTTCCAGACTGAAGAATCTGCATAAGACCCACCAGAAAGAGGAGGAAAGATACTATTTTATTTCAGAATGTCCCTTTTAGTAACCAGAGTCTGGGCAGAAGGGGAAGGTCACTTTATATGCAGGTGAAGTCTAAGAACTTGGTTCCCAGGGATGTCTGGTGAACCAGAAACTGGTGCTGAGGTCACAGCAAGTCAGGAATCAGAAGCCAGAGCCAGGGCAGGAGGGTATGCCAGAGTTGTAGTAGAGCTTTGCCAAGGGTCAGAGCTGGAGTTAGAGTACACCAGGAATCAGAACTGGAATCAGGAGCCAGAACCCAGCCAAGGTAAGCCAAGAGTCAGGGCCAGAGATCTGAAAAGTAAACAAGGAAGTTCAGGAGCAAGTGCCCAGACAAAGTGCTATGTGCTGGGCCTAGCTTTTAAAAACCTAGATAGGGTGGGGTCTACTGCCTGTGGCTTCAGAGTATTGTCTGTCTTTATTGCCCCATTAGGACCAGCTTTGCCTTGGGCTCTGATCCAGGCTTGCCCCAGGTGGTACCTGTTACTCTGTAGCCTCAGGGGATGATTTGCTTTGATCCTCCAATTGGGACTGGCTGGACCCAGGGTCTGATCTGGTCTCATTACAGTAGCCCCATTCCCAGGGCAACCTCTAGGGACTTTTAGACCAGGCTTCTTTGATGGTTCTGATGAAGCATTTGAACTAGGCTGGGGATGTGCACATATTCTACAGGTTTCACTGCTGTCTGCTGGTCCCTAACTTTCTGGTATGGGAGCTTCCCTTGTATCTTCTAGCTGATGAGGATTTTCTTGACTACAAATTCCTCTTGTCCGTGGACCAGCAAAGGCTTGGGGTGAGGAGGTAGAGAGGAGAAACCCAGAACTGGGCTCTCTGTATATGACTTTAACAAAGGGATGTGTAAGACAGGGTGGGCCCGCACAGAGTCAGTAGTTGGAGGTGGAAAGCCACTGGGCTGATAACTGCAGTGATCTGGTATGGTCCTAGATACTAGTGGTCCAGCTTAGTGGAGGGGTGGATGGTTTTCAGAAGCTGAATAGATAGCCAAACCTTGCCCCTACTCTGAACATGGGTGCCTGGGAGCATTGTTGTTGGTGGTCTACATAATGTTTGTTGGCATGCTTAGCTTGCTGAAGGTGGCCTTTCAGGTCCTTGTATAGAAGCTGCAGATAGGTTACTAGTACTGTGGCTGTGGGATTTGGGGAGACAGTAGGTAGGATTGGGTGCAAGTAGGGATGAAAGCTGTAGTTAGCACAGAAGGGGCTTTGCTGAGTAAGGGAGCAGTATAAGTTGTTGTAGGCAAACTTGGCCAAACATATGAGGGTGATCCAGTCATTCTGGTGGAAGTCTAGGGAGCACTGCTGGTACTGCTTCAACACCTGGTGGACCCATTTGGTTTGCCTGTTGGTCATTGGGTGGTAGGTAGACAAGGGGTGTTGCTCCACTCTTAAAAGCTGGAGAAATTCCCACCAGAACTGAGAAATAAACTGGGGTCCTTGGTCTAACACAATGCTGTCAGACATGCCATGGAGCTGGAAAACAACCTCAAGGAACAATGGGGCTGTTACGCAGGCAATGAGCATTCTACAACAGGGAACAAAATTGGCTACTTTGATGAGAGAATCTACCACCACCAGGATTGTGGTATGGCCTGCAGGGTGGCGAAGGTCCACAATAAAGTCCAAGGAGACCAGGGCCAGGGAGGAGTGAGCAGGGACTGAAGGAAGCCAAAGGGCTTGGCTCTTCAGGTTTTGGCGTGAGAACAGGTTTCGGCATGAGAACAGGTTTCCAAGAGGGCAGCATAGGTCTTTATGTCCACCTCCATCTTTGGCTACCAAAAACTCTGGGTCAGGAGCCTGCCAGTGTTTTTGTGGCCAAAGTGTCCCAACACTGCAGAAACACATCCAAGATGGAGCACTGCTACCCAGGGTTGTCCTTCCAGGCCAAAGAAGTGTCCTTGGTGATAAAGGATGCCCTCTAATCTGAAGTCCTGCCCTGCTTGGATCCCCTGATCTAACAGCATAGGGACAACATGGGGGCTATATGGGTACTCAGCTTACCTAACAGTTGCTCAACCCAATCTGCCACCTTTTCATGTGAGGATTAGGGTGACCATAAGTGGTCAGAACCCAATATTTGGGCCTAGGCAGCTGCCCATTCCTTGAAACCAGACTGGCCAGCCAAAGTCAGCTGAGCCTTTACTCCTTCCTATAAAAACCCCTGACCTGGAAGAGAAAGGGTCTGGGTGACAAGGTTCATCTTTGTATCCAGGTAACCTTGCCTTTGCCTTGTGCTTCTTCTGGTTCTCTGACAGATTCTTTGACTTGGTTCCCCAGATGGAGCTTCTGGCTTCCTGGCTCCCTTACACTCAGAATCTGTGCTGTCCCTTCAGATCTTGGTTGCTTCTTTCAACCCTGGATGACCCCCAGACCTGGCTACCCATGACCTGGCATGACACTTGGCTGAGGATAGATCTGAGGGTTTCCATCAAATCCCTCTCCCTGGCCCCACTTGCAAAAAATCTTGGGTACCAGGATCACAGACAGACATTGAAGCATAGGGCACCTATACACTTGATTAATCGAGTCTAGTACAAGTGTGCTTGAGCATGCTAATTAGCATGCTCCAGCAGCCTCCATGTCCCGTGCTTTTAGTGTCCCCACATTTCAAAATGGTGGCAGAGGTGCTTTAACTAAAGCTTATTGAATGAGCATTAGTTAAAGTGCCCCTGCCACCATTCTGAAGCACGGGAGCTGAATACACATGATGCTGTGGGTGCTTTAACTAGAGCAGTTCTCAGAGCCACTCTAATTAAAGCAATCCCTCCCTCCCCCCACACCCTGGAGCACATGTATAGATGCCCATAGTGTTCAAGTACTTGTCTTTACAGGACAAGGTGTCCGCCTTGCTATTGCCATTGCCATTGCCCCAGCTGGTAAGTGATGGTGAAGTGAAACCAGGAGAATAATAAGGACCACTGAATGTGTCATTGATCCATCCTTTTCTCTGATCAGAAGTATTTCAGATTTTGGTACTCAGTCAAGAGCTCTATGGGGTGGTAGCCTCCCTCCAAGTGATGGCACCATTCTGTAAAAGCCACCTTGATGGCAAGATGTCCTTTATCCCAGATATCATAGATAACACCAGCAGAATGTAACTATCTGGAGTAGTTGGTGTAAGGGTCACTGGGACATGCTGATGGGATAGAACTGCCACAATTGCAAATTGGAGGGTTAGGGTGATATGGGAAAGGATGGGTGTGCTGGTGACGACCAATTTAAAGTTGTCAAAGGCAGCTTGGGCCTGATGCAACCAATGGAAGTGAACCCTCTTTTTTTAGGAGTGTTGTGATGGGGGCCACCAGTATGGAGAAGTTCTGAATAAATTGTTTATAAAACTTGACAAACCCCAGAAACCACGGGACTCCTCATAGATCCCCTGGAAAAGCCCAGTCTAACATGGCTAATTAAGTACCCCAGAAGTTCCACAGTGGCGTGATCACATTTTTTCCAGCTTTGTGTAGAGCTGGTTTTTGTGTAGCTTTTCCACTAGCAGGCTGACATACTGGTCATGCTCTTCCTGGCTCTCGGAAAAAATGAGGTTGTCATCCAGATAGATGACTATGAACCACTCCAGGACTTCCTGGAAGATGTTGTTCAGGAAGTAGTGGAAGGAGAACAGCATGTTGGTGAGACCAAATGGCATTGCCAGGTATTCAAAATGCTCATATCTGGACTGGAAAGTAGTCTTTCATTCATCCCTCTGCCAAAAGTGGACCAAATTATATGGTCCTCTTGGGTCCAACTTCATAACTATGCAAGCTTGTCCTAGCCTTTTGAATAGCTCTCTGAATAGGAAGAACAGGTATGGGTTCTGGGTCATGACCTTGTCTGGGGCCCAGTAGTCCATACACAACCATAGAAACCCATCCTTTTTCTTAAAAAACATGACAAGGGCACCAGCTGGGGATGCTGAGGGACAAATGTACCTCTTGGCAAAGTTCTGTGGGCACATCTACACAAGACACTTTACTGTACAGTAGAGTTGTTTACTATTCAGTAAGCATGCACATCTACACGTGAACATGCTTATCGCGCATTACACTGCACTGCTCATAAGTAAATTTGCTACCTGCAAATGCAAGTAGTAAATTTACTCATGAGTAGTTACTGTGCAGTACTGTGCATGTAGAAGATACAAATTTGCTCCCAGTCAGCCCTGCCACTAGGGGGCCAGCCTCAGCATAGCCCCAGGACTCAAGGACTGGGAGCCTCTCCTGCCCCAGGGCTGGGCCAGCTCTATGCCAGCCCCAGCCCAAGGCCCTTAAAACCCTGCAGGTACTCTGGAGCCCTGGGGCATGTGCAGGCAGCCTGTGGACACACCTGGCCACCGCATCCCCCTGCACAGGCTGCAAGGCTGCTCAGGCAACCTGCTTCCACCCTGGCTCTGCTCCCTGGCACCACAGTGCTATGTGGCTGCCAGGGCCACACCATGCTGCAGGCACCTGTCAGGCTTGCCATTACCCATGCCTAGCTGCACCCGGCTCCTGGCCACCAGGGCCAGCTCCACCTGGCTGCAAGTGACCCCCAAATCAAGGGAAGCAATTCTTCAACTCTATTCAGCACTAGTAAGGCCTCATTGGACTACTGTGTCCAGGTTTGGGTCCCACACTTCAAGGCGGCTGTGGAGTTTTGAGTGTCCAGTGCAGGTGCTTTGAAGACAAGACTTCTGAGAAAAGGCTAGTAGAACTAGGTTTATTTAATCTGAAGAAGAGAAGGCGGGGAGGGGATTGATAACAGTCTTCAAATACTTGTAGGGTGTTTACAAAGCAGATGGAGATAGGCTTTTCTCTGTGGCCATAGGAGAATGGACTGAAAGCAATGGCTTCAAGCTGCAGCAGGGGAAATTTAGGCTGGAGATTAGGAGGAACTTTCTGACTATGAGGGTGATCAAGCATTGGAACAAGCTACCTAGAGAAGCTGTGGAATCTCCATCCTTAGAAGTTTTCAAGAGCAAGTTAGACAGACACTTGGTTGGGATGGTTTAGTCAGGGATGATGCTGCCTTAAGTAGGGGGATGGACTAGATGACCCTGCAAGGTCCCTTCCAGCACTTCTTTCTTTTAAGCCATATAATTCCTAACTTCCAAAGCATACAATTTGTTTTCCTTGGTATAGAAACCTGAAGCATGTAAGGAAGGCAAGGGTAACAGATTATGGTTTCTTTTTCAAACCAGTGATAGGGCTAGAACATTTTGGTTCAAACCTCAGAATCACCTCCAAAGACTGGGATTTCCAGGTGACTAGTGAGGCCCCTGAACTTCCTAACTCTTGTAACCAAATTAGCTGCAAGCAAGAATAAAAATTGGAAAAAAGCACAGGGAAGACTCCTTCACATAGCAACTGAAAAGATTCCGTGATTGCCTGGTACAGCAATTCATTTTCCTCTCAAGGGCCCCTTTGCAGAGAGACAGCCTTCTGCAGCATGCTGCAAAAATGAGCCACCAGTGGAAGAAATAAGGATGTCAATTCCATGACTTGGACCATCAGGAAGCCAGGACTCAGCAATGGTGAAGAACATAACTAACAGAAATTCCAATATAATTCTGAGAGAGAGCAATCATTTTCAACCTTTAGAAACAAAGCATCCCCAGAAACAATTATTGGAGCTGCTTGCAATGCATGGAAATCTTGTATGTGTAAAGCCTCTTAGAATTTCCAAGACAAGTCTCAGGTCTCTTAGGCTGGGAGCTAGAAAGGATAGTGGAATAGTGTCATAGTGCTTAGGGTCTGAAGGGACCTAAACAGATCGTCAGGTCCGACCCCCTGCCCCAGGCAGGAACAGGTGCTGGAGTCATATCACCCCAGCCAAATATCTGTCCAGCCTCTTCTTGAAGACCCCCAAGGTAGGAGAGAGTACCACCTCACTTGGGAGCCCATTCCAGAGCCTGGGCACCCTAGATGTAAAGTAAAAATAGGACCTTCATGGATTCTGAGTGGATGTATATAGGAGTCCAGGATACTCTGAATGCTGGGACTACTACATTCCTGTTTAGTGCTTAAGATTCCATTTTCCTCACATATCTATTTGACACCTGCTAGTCATTCCACCAGGGACGGGAACAGGAATTACACATAAATCAGTAAAAGTGACCAGAAACCAGTTCAAATCTGTAACATAACAGAAGTTCAGTGCACATAAACTGCTTTCAAAATGGCCCAAACCAATAAGATAACCCTGGATGGATGTAATATCAGACTCAACTGATTTAAGTTAAATTGGTGTACTGAATTTGTCCCAGATCCCCTCACTATTCAAGTTAATTCACAGTTCCCCGGAATCCCAGGATGCTTTGCATGTCCACTACAACCCCCCCACCCCCTGCAGCATGGGCAGGCTAGCCTTGGCTGAAGCTGTCTGCACCAACAGAGCAGGAAGGCATGCTTTAGTGCCCCCTCCCGCTCCACCCAGCTTCTAGCCTGAGCCTGAGCAGGTATGTGGCTGCATTTCTGGAATCAAAAAGTGAATGACTGTTCAGTTGCTTATTGTTTCAATCTATGCACCTTAGACTAACCTGCAAAGGTTGAATCTATTCAACCTCGGGCATTTTGACTGCCTGTACTTAGCTCTGTACTTAGCTCTAAAGGCTGCTCTTTTGCTAAAACATAGGCAAGGTGATTTAAATCTTTGGTGCCTTATGTTATGAGCTTTTGGGAGCAGAATCTGTTCTCAGTTAGGGTTCAGGAAGCTACCAGCATGCTGGGGGCATGGCTGTAAACAAGAGATATAAGAAGGTCATTGGAAAAAATTCCTGTTCTGAGAAGAAAGGAATTGGATTTACTTCACTCAGGATTTTTAGCTAATATTGTCTTGTTCCTGCTTAGAAGGCCTACTATGTTCCAGTAGCCCTAGCATTTTCTCTCATGGACACAGCAAGCAAATCCATAAAGAATCTTAGAGAAAGAAATCCTGTCACTGCCTGCAACTCAACCAATTGTTCCCATGACTTTCCTGGGATAAACATTTGCTTTGAATGGAAAGGACCCTACCCAAGCCCACTCAGTGCTGCAGAACACAGGTGGACTACTGTTTATGAACAGTCAGGAAAATTTATGAAGTACAGTTGTCACTTCGCTGAGGAGGAAAGCTTCCACATCAAGGCACCATCTTTCAAAGTACTTGGTGAAAGGCACATACTTAAGGAATTATCAAAAGAAATACAGGGTGGGGAAGATGTAGTATTTGAAGTGCTCCAAAGCCAACTCCAAAGGAAACCTTGGTCCCACTTGGACTTGGCACTGCCTGGTCATGGTACATCCTGCTTTCCCCTGGGTATGCAGTAGGGCTGGGGCAGCTCTGTGGCTGGATTGCCTTTCTAGACAGCCTGGGTGGGGGCGGCTCCTCCTGGCTGTTGCCGCTACTGCCCTAGCCCCACCATCTCTGGGCGCGCCCACCTAGGCTCAGCAGCGGCAGCATGGGAGAGAAACTGCTGCTCAGCATGAGCAGGGGAAGGGGCTCTGCGCAGCCCCTTCCCCTGGTGCACCTGCCCAGAGCCTGTGTGGAGCTGCCCTGTGTCTATGCCATATCACCACTGCATCTGGGCTGCTCAGTAAGGCAGCCAAGGCAGCGCAGACACAGGGCAGCTACACCAGGAAGTACTGGCAGCAGGAGTAGCAGGTTCTCTCCCGTGCCATCTCTGCTGAGCCAGGGCCCCAGTGCCTGCTCTGAGGTTGCTCCTCCGGGCTGAGCAGCAGGTCAGTGGCGGCAGCAGCTGGAAGGAGCTGCCCCAGCCCTGCTGCATAAGCAGGGGTGGCAGGATGCACCACAGGCAGGCTGTGCAGAGCAGGCATGCAGCATGCTGAGGCTGTATGCTGTTAACAGTTGGTGGTGGACAGGTGCTGCAGGGCATGTGGGCTCTGGCCTGTTGCAGGATGGGTGCTGACTGGCTCAGGGGGCACATGCACACCCCACCACACCCAGAAACCCTACAATCACACCTTCCCCCACACAATCACACACCCCACAAACATCACACCCAGCTACAGCCCTTACACACATCTGTGCACCTCTGGGGGGAGAACTGCTCACTGCTACATGTACACACTGCACACGTGCAGCCCTCCCAGCCACCCTCCCCCTCCACACAACCCCCCACAAACCTCATATCCCCCACACCTCCCCCACAATACACAAGAGTAAGACTTCATTTTGACCTATTATGGAATCACTTCTATATATACAGCACAAACGCACACATCAGGACAAATATATATATTCAAAATAAAATTAAAATATGTTATTAAAGATGTTTGATTTTTAGTATATAATTTGGGGGGCAGGGGGGTTTGTTCTAAGATGGCAAGCCCCTTTCCCCAAAGGAGTACTTCCAGGGGCAAGGAGAGGGACTTCTGGTGGCAAAGGTCAGAGATTAGGGGTGGGACTTCCAGTCCCAAGATGGCAATTGGGGGTGGGGTGCTTGTTAAGGGACAGGGCCACCCTTGCAGACCTCAACAGCTCACCAAAACTCATTAAGTGGCCCTCCAGCTGAATTGCCCACCCCCATCTAGTTGAAACTCCCTGTTATATATATATATGTAACGTGGAACACAACAGCATTCTAGTGCTCTCTTCTCCATTCATCCAAGGGATGGGGAGCAGGGCAGGGATGGTGAGCACTCTCTTATTCACTGCACCTCTGCTGTCGGGGAGTATCACCTGCCAGAACCCTGGAACTGGGAGACTGGAAGCCCCATGTCCCTGTTCTCTAGCCCCCAAACCCCATGTACCTGTGTCTGGTCTGATTCTGGCAGGAAGACATGGGATCTCCTGGTTCCATCGGGAGGGGGCCACTGGGCCTTGGGTCGCCCAGTTCCAAGGGGCAGAATGCTCCAGGAAAGCAGAAGCAGAACTGACAAAACATTGATATTATTTCTGTCTCTCTCCCAATGGAGGGGAGAACAGAGCTACAGCTACAGTCCTGGAAGGCTGAGGGCTGCAGAGCCACAGGTTGCTGAAGCCCTCTATTATGTCCTCTGGCTGCAGAACAGGCAGCTACTTACAGCCGGAGAATTTTTAAAGCCCTTCAGATTGGTTGTGGGGGGGAGCGTGGCAGGGGGCTGTGTAGCTGCAATTTGCAGTGCTTCAACTATTGCATTTGTCCCCATCCATAAACTGTCATCTCTGACATAGCTGTTGCAGACTAGCCAGGATAAATACTATGGGACAGCAAGATGACAGGGACAGGAGACAAGCCAAAAGCAGGGAGGTTTTTTTTTTGGGGGGTGGGGGGCAGGGGCTGGAATTGGATGTGGTTGTGCAATGTTGCCAAGGGCTAGTGGATAGTATACCACAAGAACACAACTGCTTGTCAGACAGCAAAAAAACTAGGAAGGAAACATTAGGAAAAATCCTGGCTTTTGTGCTGACTCAGGTTTTGTACCCATCCATCAGTTTAGACACAAGCTGTATTGAGTAAAATTTGTCCATGCTCCCTCTGCCAGGAAGAATCTTGAATTAGCACCCAAAAATTTATCAGGAAGAGTATTTGGTTCAGCTGAAATAAAACTTGTGATGCTGTTCTTTACTGCCTCATCTTCATGACTACTCAAGTCAATGATCCTCAAGTGATGGGAACTCTCTATCACCAAACCAAACCATGTTTCTAAAGACAAGACATTTACATAGTGTTTTCAATCTCCCTTTTAATCAAATGCCCCCTGAAAAACCCCGGCACACGTGGATATAAATAGTGCTGACCACGCTCCCAGATTCACCAAGGTGTTTGGATTCAATTTTTTGATACACTGGGAGCAGTTGGTACTGGAGCTGCCCAACCCCCACCCCTTCAACCTTTTTTTCCCCAGATAAAGCTCTGCTCCCATACCTTCCAACTCTCCCCCAGTCCCTGAACCTTGTTCAGTGCCCCTCAACATCCCATCAGATTCATCTCTCAGCCTTCAAATCTGCCTTTGCACAGGTTGTTAGGGATGTGCTGAAATGAGAGTAATTTATCCCCCATGATACATCTGCTATTTTAAGAGTGTTTCGAACTAATACGCTGATCTTTGCACAAACATAGCCAGTTGGACCCCCACCCTCCATAGTTAATGAACTGAGTCTATAATTAAATCATGTAGGCTTGTTCGAGTATCTATGTAAATCATCCCCCAAATATAGATGTTAAAGCTAAGAAATCTGCATTCCTGGCAGCCTGATCTTTTATACATGCAGCATGCTGCCCATAGTATACACTGGGTCCATAAACATTTAATGGCAGAACTCAAAACTGGATATTTTCCACAGGCAAAATGTAGTCTCATGTGGAAATTAGTGCACGTGGTAATCTACTTGTACAACAACATGTTAAAAAATGTTTATTTTACATTATATACACTAGGGAACACACTCAAAAGCATTACCAGTCACAACAATAATGCAGACCATAAACCACTTTAGTTTTGTTCTTAGTGTGTATTATCACAATAAAATATAAAGAACATATACAAAAAAGAGCCAAATATGTGCATTTTGCTAAAACTTGGCAATTACATACTCCGTTGGAAAATATCAATCAAAAATAGTTTTGATCAAAACTAAGTTCCTGTGATGTGTAGCAACGGTTATATTGTTTGTATGAGGTAGTAACTAAATTATTTTGGCCATGTGTTAACGTCCTAAAATCAAGAAAAGTGTGAAAATGGTTATAAGGCCAAAAAAAGTCAACATGTAACAAGATCTTCAAACCATTTCCACAATGTGGAATGTTACAGTTCTTCATCATGATATGAAAATGTTTTCTGAAGTCTCCAAAGAATGCTAATTTTATCACTGTATATACTAATAATTCATACAACTATTGGAGTGTTACAGCAAGGTACCACTATTCTGGGATTCATACCCATTCCAGAAGGTATTGTTTTCAAGCATAAAGAAGTAATCTTAAGATAATTTTACTTAAATAGAAAAATACAGGTGTTTAATTGGTTTGTTTCACAAAGAAAACTACCCAAATAAACTAAAAAAGGTACTTAGAAGCCCAAGTCATATCCACAAAGTCACAGCTTACCTTTGTGACTAAATACATCACAGATCAATACTTTGTGCAAACATGAAGACCAGTGTACTTGCATAAAAATTAAAAACAAGATTGTAATCCATTTACAGCCTTGGCTACAATGTCTAAAACTTAAGATTTATTTGTATTAGTAAATTACATATAATAAAATACAATAGTGTTATTAAATGCATTATGCTCATTGCTAGCATCCCATTTTATAATAACCACACAAGAAGTCCTTAAAATAGTACCCCAACTGTATTTTTGCAGCCTTGGCAGCCTTTACATCTGTACAGGTAAGACACTTGTACGTAAGAGAAGGACCATTATCTACATAAAGTCAGTGTAGGTCTTCATCAATGTTTCACTGAAAAATACCGCATATGTACAAAGATTACATAACAGTGAATCAAGCACTTCTGTGGTATAATATGCTAAGTGTGTCCATACTACTTCAACAAAATTGTCACCTTTCTCTCATGCCATAATAAATTACAAAGTAACTGAAGTCAGGTTACTGCAGCACATGTGCAATTTCAGTCCTCCTTTATGGTTGCAGCAGTAGTGTTTTCTTCTCACAGTCATCTGTCATGGCTGATTCTCAGTAACTGTTTTCATGACCTGCCAGGATGTATAAATTGCTGTTGGCTGTTGGATTATCCGTTGGCCTACTTTCCAATACCACAACCCTAAAAATAAAGAGGTTAAATAAATTAACACAAAAATACATCGTGAAATGCCCCAACTGTAATTTAGAGTCAGAGTCATTGCTGAGTGCAAAGTTTCCTTCCTTTCTCACAGGGCTCATCTGTAAACCTGTCCCTCGCCAATCACTCTACTTCACTTCTGCTACAGGGTTTATTCATGCTTCATCCCCTATTGCCTGAACTACTGCACTCTCCTCTATGGCTTCTCCAATTTCCCATGCTGTTTACTTCCCAAGAACCACTTCCTCTATGGAGGAATATATCAATTATTTGTAAATCACTTAACTTCCATACAATGTGCCTACTTAACATGGTGCAGGAACAGAATGGGGACACAGAGAGCAAGACAGAGAGAACAGACCAGACTGTCAAAGCAGCTTCTTGAGTACTAGGCCACCAACCTATCATTAGCTGAAAAAAGATGTCAAATCACTCATCAGTGGATCCAATAAATTGTTGCTCAATATATTAGTTGGGAAGGGCTGGACGGGCAATTTGCAAACCTATTTTAATATGGACACATACAAAGATCAAGGAACTTGCTACACCTTACATACAGAACAGGAGACCATTTCCTGGAGAGGACTTGGGGTTACTGATGGCAACCAAGTCACAGGAGTCCCTGGTACCCATTGATGTGTAAAAGGGAAGATACTATGCCTGAATGTACACATGATAACATGCATTCTGAGTAGAGAAGCTGATGTTGCCTCTGAATATGGCACTAGTAAAAACATTAATGGCATTACCGTGATTCTAAGTCTGGTATCCACACTTTATATGCTGGAGTGGGCCCAGACTGATTTGTGATCCACAAGAGACCCTGACGAGGCATAAACGGATGGTATTCTAGTTTTTTGTTTTTGTTTTTGTTTTTTTTTTTATGGATGCTTACTGTAACAGGGCACCCAAAAACATTTTTGAATACCCAACTCTAAGAGCAGTATGCCCTGCTCTTGCCCACCATGACTTGATGTTAATAAATATGTATAGTGCGAAAGGCTACCCTGGTTTTATTATACAGACCACCTTAATTGTGGCCATGGCCTTATGGGCCAATCACATGGCTCTGTACCTCCCCTACACCATGCCTCATAGATGGCATCATTACAGATGTTCTACTTACTGCTGATACAGCCCCTGGCTGGGCCTTCAGACCCCTCAGCTTCTCCTAGCACCACATGCAACAACTGGATGGTAATACGTAGTACTACTGATGTGGCACATCAAAGCTACCTTTTAAAGCTGTCTTAGGACTTGTCATATGCATCTTTAAAAAAATTACTACATGTGGGAATCAGCAATAAAGAATATTTGCAAAAGATATGAATGAGGAATAGATAGATAGTGGCTTGCTAAGTAAGATTCAGGAACCATTAGGTATACAGAAACAGAAGGAAGTGAGGCAAATGGGGTGAAGAGGCTGGCATCACTGGTAAAGCTGGAGTGTGGGATGGAGGGATGTTAACATGTTAAGAGACAATGTTAGAGACATATGTTGGGAACAGACTGTGTAGGGTCTTGAAGACAAGTGCAGATTCCAAGCTGGGGGATGGCAGTGGAATAATTCAGACTGGGGTGTTACTTATGGGCAAGAAATGTCACTAGAAGCCACATCTGAATGAAATGAAGGAATGTAATTACTGTCAGGATGTTGTATTGCAGCATCCATTTGTTCCAGAATTCACCCTGAGAGAATAGTACTTCATTATCTTTTTAAATTTCAAAATTTTTCTAGTCATTACACTTATGAAGATAATTAAAAAAAAATATGAACTTCATGTAGCCAGCAAAGCTACACCTGCAGAAGGCTCTACGGACTATTCCAAACACCTTAACTAAATCCCAGTGTCGTTCTATCAACGGACAATAAGGACTAAATCCTGTTTCATCTTTACACATTTAAGCAGCACTTATGTAGCCACAGAAATACAACACTTCGCACATACAGTAAGAGTGGAGTCTCCTTGCACTTGCATAGAGCTATGGTAGTTTTGTGCTTCCCTTCTGAGCATGCTCAGATCGCTGCACTATAGACATGCCAGTTCTTGGGCAGAAGAAAATTGCCTGGGAATGTGTACAAGGCCAGGTAAGCCCTGAGCCTTTAGTCACAGACAAAACACAAATAATGAGTGTCTGAAACAGGAGGAGGACAACTACCGTTCTGCCTTTTAGCCCAACAGTGTAATAGTGGTGGTTAGTGCACTGAGAGATTCAGGTTCTAGGCTTCCACCTAGAGAGGGCTTCAGTGTGCATCTCCAATTTCTCAGCAAAGTCTCAAACCATCAAGCCATGTGTTGGATATTGCTCAGAGTGCTGATTCTCAACCACAGTATCAAGGCACCCTGAGGTGCCGTCAGATCCTTTGAAGAATACCAAGATGTGTGAGGAGATAAACAGATAAGGACAGGGTCAGTCTTGTCCCTTTCTAAATGATCTCCCACACCCACTACTTAGCCCACTGTAATACGTAAATTAGCTTTTGAAATTGGGTGCCACCCATTTCACAAAAATTATGGAGGAGTGCCTCAAATCCACGGAGGGGTGCCTTGAGTCTATAAAGGTTAAGTAGTACTGCCTCAGAGCATATTCAGCCTTCCCCTTAAAGTGTCCCCCCCCCGAGCAGCCAGGAGAAGATTAAGTTAGAGGGCTCAGTGGGATAGATGCTGCTTTCAACATATATTCCTTAAAATACAAAATATGCTCCTTTCACAGCCTCTAGAAAATTGCAGAAGTCTAAAACAAAGAAAATAAGAGGCTGAGGATCCCTGGGACATGCCTGAACTCTGCAGTTATTGCTGGGAGACCTGGAAGATTCTGACTGCCTCTGAGGCTCAAACTCCTCCTGGGCGGTGCTGTAGATGCTGAAAACATAGCAGGATAATCCCCTTTTTGAAAAGTGTCAATATTATAAATTTTAGCACTTCTGATTAAAGATGCAATTCCCAGTCATCTAAGAGTGTAACAACTGAAAGCAAATATGCATGGTTTAAAAACATGTTACAACCCAAAAGGAAAAGAGTTTTGGAGGCATGCCTGCTGGTGAATATGAACTGGTAACTGCCTGCTAATGCACAAATGATATTTTTATTTTTCCTTTACGAAAAAAAAAAAAAAAAAAGCAACACAGGGAACAAACTGAAGGAGAGGCCTAACAGGGAAAACCAGAGAGACAGTAAAGAAGCTTATGAAGGGGGTGAAGAACTGGTTGAGAAAGTGCTCTTAAGAATCAAGAGGAAGAGACAACGCTGTACTCATTTACTTTAATACACCATGGTAGGTATTCTTCTTACCTGTCAGATCCAAGTAGCCTGAATATCCTTGTGTTGTCAGAAATTTCCTGTGTGATCTATTTAATAAAAAATATACAAAAAGATTCATGTAGCTTGTAAAGCTATTTTTAATTAACCTCCCAGAATGTAATGCATCTAGAAAAGGAATGAATAATCAATGGAAATTGCAGATTAGGTTAAATGAGGACATTTTAATACTGTCATTTTAAATGAGTAAAGTGAGTTTTCTACAACATCCTGCTGTATTATGCAAAATCCTATTTTAAGCAACTACAGTAGTTGCTGTGGAGACTGCTTTAAAAGTGGACAATCCTCTTAGCTATTAGTCATAATGTCAAGCATGTTCTTTTGGAGTCTAAAGCTTGGTATGGATAGTCAGATGCACTGGAGGGACCAGAGCCATGGATAAAGGGCCTTGTTGAAAGCCCAATGAGGTCAGTGTAGGTCTTACACTGATTGCTGCAATCAACCAAGAGGGGCAGCAGAGACCACAGAAAGAAAAAGTGGAAAAAATAAAGCAGAAGTACAATTAAACATAAGCACACTGCTATTCTAACAAATGAATTATAAAAATACAATTAAATATTTCAAATATATGATTATGGTGAACAGACAATTTAACTTTTTAATACATTTGCTTCAAAGTCTTCAGTGCTTTAACAAATTTAAAAACAGTGTTTTGTTTCTTTCAGAGAAACTGTAATATAGTAATAAGCTTTTATTTAGGTGAACACCAAGTGCTGGCATCAACTGAAAATTCAAAATACATTCCAAAGTTTACCACCGATTATTATTCAGCCTACTGACATGATTTACACTCACATTCAGCTGGCCCTTTTATCCCTGTAGTCTAGGGCTCTGCGAAATGGCTGTTTCGTTTTGGATTTAGTATTTTGGAGACAGAGTGATTCGTTTTGGTGTTTCGGATCAGTGTCCTGTTTCAATTCAGCTGAATCTGTTTCGATGTTTCGATGCTGTTTGGTGTTTTGGCCATAGGCATTTTAATGATTCCCCATTATAGCCTATAACTTTGTCATTTCTTGCCTGATTCGGATTAAAATTGCAGGGATGGTAGCCCATTCTGAGGATGTGAAGCCTCCCAAGTTTCAAGGAGATGGGTACAGGGAATTCTGGGAAACTGCTTCAAAATTTTCAAAGCAAAACTAGTATCACTAGCTGGCAGCAGCAGCATGCCGTCATCCTGCATGCAGATCTGGGGGCTACATCCCTCGGGAGGAGTCTGGCACAACTCTGCAGCCCTCTCAAGAGGTGCGGGCCCCTGGATCTGTGTGTGGGGTTTCAGCAGACTGCTGCTGCAGGCTGGGGCCAGCGGCAGCTGCTTGGTGCAGCTTGCACTAAGTGCTGGGAAGACTGCAGTGCTACTGCTAGCAGGAGCCTGCTGAAACCCTGCGCACAGACTGGGGGCCTGTACCCCCTGGGAAGAACTGGGGAAATGATCAGAGAGTTGGGGGATTGTACCAGGAGCTAGATGTCAATATCAGAGCAGTTCCTCCCCCCACCACCTTAGTCTTTCTTTCTCTGCAAACCCAGCTCTGAAATTCAGAAATTCCAGTTCATTTCAGAGCTGCTTTGGAGCCTTCCATTTTGATTCAGATTTGATGTTTTGGGTGCCAAAACATCCCAAAACACGTCCCAAATGAAAAGGCTGCCAAAATTTCACACAGCCTTACTGTAGCCCAAGATCATTTTCCAAGTCTCTGGGAAGAGAAACAGCTCATTCTTCTTCTTATCTTTCCTGTTTCTTAAGAGTAGGAAGTTTGAAAGCTTTAGAGCAGGGGTGCTCAGCCACTGGATCTGGCCTGCAGGGCTCCCTGTGGGTCAGGAAATTTGGCAACAGGGGAGTGGTGGTCATCAATAGTCTGCCAAATTCCCAAATCCCAAGCCTCTTGCAACTGCCTGAGGCCATGTCAGGCCAGGCTGTGACCTTTTTCCCCATGGGGCTGGACCACACCACCCCCCACTTGTGGATCAGGGCTAGGCCAGGCCACGCACCACTCTTCAGGGCGTGGCCATATCCCTCCTGCTCATGGGACCGGATTGAGGCCAAGCCACGCCTCCTTCCTTCCCTGTAGGGTAGGGTTGGGACCTGACCAAGCCCTCTCCTCCCCAGGGTTGAGTCACATCCCCTTCCCTCTCCATGGGGCTGGGTCAAGCTTCTTTCCCCTGTGGGGCTGCACTGGGGATGTCTTCCCCACTGTGCCCCTCCATGTGACCAGATGGAGCCCCAGGTGCCAGATCAAGAACACTGGCAGGATCTGGCCTGCAGATGGACTAAGCACTGGCAATCTAATCCACCAAGCAAAAAGTTGAGCACCACTGCTTTGGGGGGGTCAGCTCTCTCACAGGTAAGACGTAGTGAGAAAAATCTAATATAAAGCAGGAAGCTCTGCATTTGATTCTTTTTCTGAAAGCCATTTCTATGGAGTCAGTTTCATACAACCTGGACCCAGCTCCTGTAGAAGTTGCTTCCCGAACGTACATGTCTCCCCTTTGGCTCACCAGTTTTATGGCTCCAGAGGTGATTTCTCAAGCCCCTAAAACCAATGCCATTCTGGGATCTGAAGGTCAACTCAAGCAACCCAAAATGTTTATAAGCAAGAAGATGGGCTGCTGTTTTTATCAATTAGATCAGTGCTAGGAATAACCAACAAACCCTAGACATACACTGTTACATCACCTGAAGTTCATGAATGTGTGGATCATTGTGGTTAAGTTCTGTGTTCAATAGTACTAAGAGCAGTCATTTAGCCAGTGAGTACCTAAATGTGATGTAGCTGCACAGGAGGTGAATGCAGTTTTGGGATGCATCAATAGAACCATTAGGTAAAAGACCACATGAGGTGATAGTGCCTCTACTCGGCACTTGTTAGGCCTTATCTGGAGTAGTGAGTGCAATTTTGGGCTCCACATTTTAAAAAGGATGTGGAGAAGTTAGAGAGGGTCCAGAGATGGGTGACAAATGACGAAGGGCTTGGAAGGCACGTTGTCTGAGGAAAAGATGAAGGAGCCAGGCAGGTTCAGCTTGTGGAAAAGATGCTTAAGTGGGGATACGGTAGCAGTTTTCAAATACCTGAAGGCCTGCCATAGAGAGGGAAACCATCTTTTCTCTCTTGCTACAGAGAGTAGGACCAATGACTTGAAGTCGCAGCAAAGTAGGTTTAAATTGGATAGCAGGAAAAATTTCTTCACTGTCACAACAGTGAGGCAGTGGAACAGACTGTCTAGGGAAGCTGCAGACTCTCCATCACTGAAAGTGTTCAGGTGGAGACTGGACAGGAATTTAATCAGGGATAATCTAGGCATAAGGATGCCTACTATATTCTACTATGGGCATTTTTTTTTCATCCTTGTAAGCTTTGCTGGTTGTCACATGAGGATGAGGGGGAATTTTTCCCCCTCCTGCTGCTACATTTTCCTGAGACACTTCATGTTGGCTGCAGCCAAGGCTGGGGATTTCAACTCAGGTATGCCAAATGCTCTTGCTGGGACATCAATCCAGAGGTTCCTGGGTAGAGGATGTTCCCCTCTGCTCAGGGTCTGACTGTCATATTTAGGGTTAGGAAGGAATTTTACCCCATGGTCAGATTGGTATGAACTGTGGGAAGGGGTTTGCCTTCCTCTGTAGCAAGGGGCATGGCCCTCTTCCTGGGATCTCTCCAGCATATTTTAACCACCTTTGCAGCAGCAGAAAGTTGGCTGCTATGGTCCCCCTGCTTTACCTGTGATAGAGTAGAGTGTTATGTTTTGTGTTGCATCTGGGTTGACTCTAGTTTTGCTAGGAGGTTAGACAATAGATCTGTATAGGATGGTTTGAATAGGGGTGATCCTGCCTCTGGCAGGGGGTTGGACTAGATGACCACTAAAGGTCCCTTCCGGCCGTAGTTCTCTGACACTGTGCTGTTCGCTGCAAATTCCATGTGAAATAATGCAGCAGTGTAACGAAGTGGAAGATACAAGTTTGATGCATCATGAGTACATGAACATAACTAATTTTATTTTAAAATAGCTTGCTCAGTTCCTCAGCTGAGACAAAGATGTACTAATGATTTGATATGAGTCTGAATTTGCTAATACAATGCTACGGTCGAATGCACAAGCACTCTCTTGCTGCGAAATCCCCAAAAGTGGCATCAAAGAGTAACTGACCAGGGTTACTGAAATTGGTCTTTAAAAATAGCTATTCAGATGACTTTGGCTAAATGCTTCCCATTTTTCAATGTGGCCTTCAGATCGTTGGAACAGAAAAAAACATCAATTGGATCAGTTTAACATAATATCTTGAGAATGCATATCTAATTCTTTTTGTTGATCACACTGATGAAACAAATACTTAAAACAGCGATGAATTTTCAGTTTCTTGGCATTAACACAGTGCTACATAAACTTTTTATAAATCAAAGAAACAGTATTCAGTGTACTCCTACACCTGTTGCAGTTTACTTTCATTATAACTGGAGTAAGGGGCAACAGACAGTAGCAACCGCATTTGCTGCTTACCTCATTTGACCTAAAACTCCTTCCTTGCATGCCATGCTTCCAGAAAGCTAACACACTGTCTTGTAGACAGACTGAAAGGAAAAGAGTACTTGAATGAATTTTAATACACACCCAAATTTATTCTTTCAAGACAAAAAATATATTCCTCATCTTCTGGAAATTTTGTCTCCTGTACACATTTTATAATCAACTCAGTTCTCTTAAAGAAGACCCCAAAATATTTCAATGGAATCACTTAACCCACCCCAAGCTGGTCAGAAATGTATAGAGCTACATAGAGTACTGTAACTACTGCTGAAGTAAAGCTGCCTCTACAGAGGAAACTCAAAAGCCATTGCACACCAGCAGCATAGTACTTCTACTGAGGGAAGGAGAAATCTAAATATCAAGGTCCTTGTTGCACGTTAATTTTAGGCAACTCCTGGAGCTCTTAATCCCCAGATTGTCCACATATGAATGCCTGAAACTACTTGTAAGCACACTTAAGCAGGTTAAAGTTACACTGCTCCAGGGCAGGTCTATTTCTGATTGGTGCTACCTAGCTTGTGTTCCATTAATTCTGACCACTCCCCACAGATGAGCCACTCAAACTGCAGTCCTTCAGAATCCCAGAATGCAGTCCACACCCCCGCCTTCCTGTTCTGCGTGGACAAACTCTCCACCCCTTGAACTCTACTGGCCAGGGGGCAGTTCTGGCCACAAGCCAACTCCCTGCTTCTGGGGGGTATGGCCTTCCTACCCCCATGTGAGTAACCACATGCAAGCAGCCTGCAGAGCACAAGCCAGCTAGCCAGGCTGCAGGGTATGGACGCATCTGGGAATGTGGAGGAAAAAGACAGTGGGCTTGATTGGGTCCCCAAGGGCTGTGGTTTCCTTCCTGGGGCAGTGGCAGTAGCTCCCCCAAAGACACCTTCTCTCATTGCTCCCAGCCATCCTGGGAAGCATGACCAGCACCCCACACATCCCAATCCCAATCTATTAAAGCATGAGGTCTTCTTTAATTTACTTTCTCTTTATTTCTTTAAAAAAACAAACTTCTTCTTATCTTATTTTTCAGTGGCTGACTTCCTTCATTTCACCATTCATTCCTCATCCCCATTTCCTTTCCACCTCCCATTTCATTTCCCAGCTTCATGTTCCTGCCCCCCAAACCTCCAAACACACTTCCACCTAAGACCAGGGACAGAAGCCTGTCCTGGCCCATCAGTTCACTAGTGGCAACTCATAGCTATAGCTCCTAGTCTGGCCCCTACTTGGTAACCCTCTAGTGGCAAGTCACAGCTGTGCAAATGGGGGACAGTTGGAAAAGGTATTTAGCCTTAAAGTGCATCTGCTCCAAACTCAAGCTAGCACTAACATAGATCAACATTTGAGCAGCTCAAAAATGCAACATGTAACAAGACCAATGTGTGCAATGTGCAACTGAAATGTAAGGGAAACTTAAGTAGCTGTTTAAGCATAACATCTCCACTATCTTTATGCTTTTAATTATGGGAAGTCTTCATAAACATCACCAATTAATAATAACTCTTTTATATTATTTGTAAGATTTAATTTTCCCCAGAAACTTTAAGAATTCAGGTTTTAAGAAAATATACAATTCTAGCTATATAGGCACTGAAACATTACAAAAGAAACGAATACAACTTTCTCCTTAAGTCGAACAGTGCCAAAAAATATTCAGCTGAAAATTCTCTCCCTTTACTTTGTTTCCATACCTTACTCTGATTTTATCTTGCAAGAGGGAGTTATGGCATCAATCCCAACTGCCTTTTAAATAAAATCAAATAAGCACTTATCTAATGATTAAATTATGATCTAGCTTTTCTGAGAGAGGTTTATACAAACCTATTATGTTACAGCTATGTTAAGGATTTAGAATTCATTTTCCTAAGACTGAAGGATGACTTTACAGCCTGAAGTATGTTTTCATTCCCTAAGAATAACAGCACGCAGAATAAGTGCAGCCATTTTAAGAGTAGGATTCTAAACTTTCAGGGGAAGCCATGGAGCAAAATTTTGCAACTCCCCTTGATTAACTCTCTCACGTTACCTCTTACTGGTGACTGTAAGCATGACAAAGACTTATAGTAACATTAATGCCTGCAACATCATACACATATGACAAGACAGGTTTTTTCTAACAGATTTGGCATTATAAGAAATTTTACTAAAAACTCCTAGACATCTTCCATTTCGTGTGTATTGCCAGAACAATTTTTTGTAGAAAGTAAGGAAAAAAGGTCCAGTGATTTTCTAAGTATCATTTGGTAATAGAAAGGGAAGACAACAATGCAGAGCAGTGAAGAAATTGCACAAAATGTCACAGACCTCAACAACACATACTACACTTACTCACATCCACCCCAAATACATGCATCCTCTTCTGGGAAAGAAGGAAGAAAAAGAGATTTTTTTCCAGAAACTTAACTGTGCTAAACATGGCTGAAAATTTGCTCGTTAGGAGGTGCAGAGCCCACTCCTTGGTGTCACTCAGTCTGAAACTGCAGCTTCTGAACTACAGTTCTACTCCTCAGTGGCCCGAACATGATTAAAACTGTGACACAGATGACCCTGTATCCATTTGGCCCCTTGCTCCTAGGCTGGGAGAGAAGCAATGCCCACAGCAGCTGTTGCAGGGAACCATTATTCTGGTGAAGAAAATCAGCGTCTCCACTTAAGACAAGCACCTCCATTTTGGAGGGCTGATTTTTTGGGAAAAGGTACATGTGGTATGCAAGTGAAAAAAAAAGTAATATTTTTCATCCACAGATTACAAAGTGCTTGAAGAGCAAATAAGCATAATTTATCCTTCTTTTTATGGAGGGAAAACTTGGGCACAGAGACAGCTGAACTGACTCCCCCAAGATTACTAAGCAGGCCAATAACAGAGCAAGGCAAGGAACTCAGGTCCTTGTCCAGTGTTTCATCCAGTAGGTCACAATGCCTCTTAATGCAAGAGCCAGGAAGCACAATGAGAGGGTCATGAGAATGGCATGCATTTATTTTGTAAAGATATAGAAATGTAGTCAGAAAAGAAAGGCAGTTAGAAAGGCAATGGAAGTTGGTTCATAATGTCTGCATCTGCATTCTTGAAACTGACCTAAACAAATGAATTTTATGCCTAAAGAAAAACAACAACTTAGCAACAGAAGTAATTCAAAGGAGCAGTGGGAACACAGACTTTTCTTTGGAGGCTGTCACCTATATATCCTGTTAACCTAATCAGACAGCATTGTGAGTTACTCTTCTGCATTGATCCTTAATGCTGATTCTCTTACACATATCACACGCATGCCAATTACCATTAAAAGAAATGCGAACAAATATATTTCATGTCAAAGAGCTTGGAATTAGCATTTTTAATTTTACACTGCAAAATTAAGTATAAGGATTCAATATTATGACATAAACCTGACTTACCTATTGATTCGATCTGGAAATCAAATGTAAGCTCTGATGACAGTTTTCGGCTAGATTTTAATCTGCCTTGCAGATTTACTATTTTTATACAACCTGGAAAACAAACAGAATGCATCATTCAATACTTAAAACTAAAACAAGCGATCTAATTTGAATGTACATATTTGGTTCATAACCAAAACTTACAATCCAAACACACCAAAATGGTATCTCTCTCCAGCTGTGTTACATGTACAACACTTGTTTCTGTAGTGTCTATAACAAAAACAACAAAGTTAATTTATATATAACAAATTACTAGCAAGTCTACTGGGAAATTCTGGAGTGCAGAACAACTTCACTTACTGTATTTGAACTACAAAAAATGTTTGCCTTACCAGTGAAATTTCTCTTCTCTTAGAAAGGCATTCCCCCTCTTATCCAACTTGTTGACTGTGACAGAGGTAACTGAAACTGTAACATTAAAGTATGGACTTATTCCAGCCTTTTTTGCAGCCATATCACAGAACAAATTCATGTTTTAGATGCTGTCCACTATCACTTGGTCTCTTTTAGTGTTGTCGCTTTGTATAATGTGCACATTTTATACCAGGGGTTCCCAAACCTGTGGCAGTCATACCCCTGGGGGTCACGCACGACATCTATGGGGGTATGCAGGAGAAATTGTATTATGGCAGATTTCATTTTCATTAAAATAATAATTGGAATTTAAGGGGTTAAAATAGAAAACATATGCTGGTAGGAGTATGCAGGCAGCTGGTAAGTCTGGATGGGGATACACAATAAGAAAAAGTTTGGGAACTTCTGTTTTTAGACTATTTTCCACAGACACACATTGGTTTTATTTTTCCAAATTGGATCCTGTTTTATTCTTCTACCCTTGTTTATAAATCATACTAGGGACTATAGTATTAGTTCTCAGCCCTTGCTGCCATTTTCAGAATCTGCATCTGCAGGTTATTACCAATACAAGTACACCCTCTTGTAAAATGCTGCTCTAGATTACTAGAGTAAAGTAGCAAGGGTAACTTTCCTTCTGTGCTACAGATGCAGCTGCCTCCATCACAGCAAATGGGGAGATCTGACCAACAAGTTTGGATCAGTGGACTTGCCAACTCAAAAGAGAAGATAATTTATTTTATCAACATAACACAAAGCAACTCTTATTAATCTGTCAGATACTACAGAAATTCTAGAAACCTTTCATAAAGAAAATGAAAACCTAAATAAAATCTATTAGAGATGAGAAACTAGTAATCCCATAAAATATTGAGATAGCTGCAAATCCCCCAAATTAAAGATAATTAAATCCTTGATCCCGCTTAGGGTGAGGGGAAAACTCCACAGATGGAGGAACAGTAGAAACCGACTCACTGAGGCACCATTCCAATTTCAGGTTTCAGGTTCAGACTAGTATCAAAATCCTAAGAACAAACTAAATCTAGTGTCTAAACCAATGATTCTCAAGCAAGGTGCCATGAGATCCTTTTATGGGTGCCACAAGGTGCCAAGCAATATTAGCACTGTTAAGTGTACAAACACTTACACATGCTTGATAAGATAAACTAGTCAGAGGGGACCAGCAGGCAATGGGGAAGTCCCTGTTCCCCCGCACATTGCCAGGAGTGACCAGGAATAACGGTCACAAGCTGGGAGAGGATAGATTCAGACCAGACATCAGGAGGTACTACTTCACGGTCAGGGCGGCTGGGATCTGGAACCAACTTTCAAGCGAAGTGCTGCTGGCTTCTACCCTGGGGGTCTTTAAGACAAGGCTTGACAATCACCTTGCTGGGGTCGTTTGACCCCAGTACTCTTTCCTGCCATGACAGGGGGTTGGACTTGATGATCTGCTCACGTCCCTTCCGACCCTAGAAACTATGAAACTATAAACCCCGAGATTTGAAATAGGAATCCATATTGTTAAAAACATTTTTGACCTGCTGTGGTCTTTCTGTATTCTTTGTAATAGGAGAACTGCTCTATTATTTTTCTGTACTCAAAACAAGTGATAGTTAACAGGTGGCATTTCCAAGGGAGCCTTAAGTCTAAAAAGACTGAAAATTAATTGGCTACACTTAAGTGGTAGAAATCTAGGCTTGCAATATCTAGTATCTTTACGCTGTTCAAGCTTTTATGACACACCAGTATTGCCCTAGCTCTCAGCTTAGAAAAAGGATGAAAACTTAATTTTAGCCTTTGCTAACTATTAAGGGAGAAAAGACAGAGGCAGTTCACTTTTTTTTTTTTTTTGGAATGATGAACTGCACCTCTCAGCCTTCCAGCTGTGCAAGGTCCTGGTAGTTCTTTTCTACCCCGACTGAGGCTCTGCTCTGATCTTAGTGCTCATCAGACAGTGGATGCTCTGTTTTAGAGCAGCAGCTGGTAACCTACAGCCTGCAGGATGGATCTGGCCCACTGAAACTTTGGGTCCAGCCTGCAGATCTGGGACTTCAGCAGTATGCCACGATGGAGGGCACCTTCTGCAGGTGTTCTCCCTGGGCCACTGAGGAGATAAGTGGTAGTGGTGGTAGGGTGCAGGTACCTGCCTGACTCTGACCCAGGGAGGATCATTTCAGCCCATAGCTGGAACAGGTTAGCAACTTCACTTTAGATCACAGAGAAGAGCGTTTGAGAGATGAAGAAAATGTAACACACAACCTTTTCTCCCTGTGACTTAGCTGTTGGGATCACAAGGACTGGAGAAAGTAGTTTACTTTTCCTCCACAGAGCAAATATGATTTGGTACATTTCATAAAAGTTCCACTGCCTTGTTATAAGAGTGCACACAGTGAAGCGGCTCTATGTGGGGAGCCTAACTCAGATGCCAGAAGGCACCATTGCTTCTGGAGAAAGATGTATTTTCTGAGCCAATAATTGAGCCTGTCAATCACCAGAGGGCGTATGCATTTTCTGATTTGTGAATGCCATGCAAATGGAACAAACATAATTTTCAAACATTTCCAAACAAATGCTAAATGCATAAAAACAGTTATTTGGCAGAAGCCATTTATAAGCCCCACATACAGCTCACTTTTGCCGCTTTTTATTGCACTCTCTACATGCTGCCAGCAGAGGACAGGGGAAGACTGATTGAACAGCATTTTTTAAATGCAATTCTGACAGAATAGGGAAATAAGGCCTCTCAAAAACATACACCAGAAGGTCATAAAATGACTCAAGAATACTAGGATAGATGCAGTAAGTTAGAAAAGTATGAGAAATGTTAAACTGTCCAATTAAGAAAAGGAGCGTATTAGAAAGGGACAATGAATTCTGTGTCTAGAAAGCTCTACAACTAATGCAGATAATGCTGAAAGAAGAAAGAAAAAAAGCAAAAGAATATTTTTTTAAAAAGCCATTTTTAATTTAGTAGGAGAAGCACCGAGAATGCTGGAAGCCATGCAGCTACATAGAGAAGTGCAAATTTGAAAATGTTCCACAAAAACTATGTACACAAACAATATATAACTGATTAGCTATATCTGGAAGGTCTAAGACTGATCATATTCATTTATGTAGCTGTCAGTCTGAGATGTTCTTGTGTGCAGCAAGAAAATTAGCAGACATCTCTTAGATGGGAACAGTGCTACAACACTATCTTACCAGTGAGGTTTGTGCGTAAGTATTGAGATAGGACCACTTCTAGCTCCACCATGGAACAAAATGAAAGTGCCATATCATACTTTGTCCTGCTCCTAGTAACAACGAAGGCCCTAAAACTGAGCTACTTCACAGTTTTTACAACTGAGATTAGGACTACAGTCTGGCTCACTGCTGCAACTGGTTTTCAAGGGGCTTGCAAAACAATCCTGAAAGGCTTTATCCACCCAACTTCCCTCTTAAGGTTCTGCCACTGTGCTACTCACATCCCTACCAAACATACCAAACATACAAAGCTAGTCAAAGGAAGTCCTGGCTTTTTGCTCCTGAGTACAAGGCTCACCTGCCATTGCTTCCATGAATAAGGGGGAGAACAGTATTTTCCCTCTCTCGGTAACTGGAAGCTAGCAAACATGTTTTATCTTACTGATTCCCTGCAGCAGGCCCAAACTCTCTTATGACCTGCCTTCAAAGGTGGTGACCAGCCTGAAATTTTATATAAATTCATTTAAAAATTCTATGTAAAAGAAAATCACTGTTGCAAATTGAAACAAACAGAATTCTAGTACAAACCAACTGAAGGCAACACAGGCAACCATAACTCTGGCCTGTTTATTTAAATCGTACAAAACAATTCTCTTAGTCTAAAATTTTCGTTTGAAAGGAGAAAGTCAGTCATGCACAGCTAGGAGTCCATTGTAAAGAGAATACCCAACGTAACCTTCATGAAAGGATCACTCTATCACCCCCCAAAAGGAAATTATACCTCACAAGCACTGCACTAATAATAAAATACCAAATAATGTTTGGGAATTTAATCATAAAATGCACAAACCTGTTTCTGTAAACCACGAAGAGGTAGAATTTGGGTTGACAGTCTCAAACTTCACCACCTGGTTGAAGTCTCTCCCTCTAGTGACACCAACACAAACTAAAGGGAACTCCTGTTCAGGTACTACCAGCATTTCAAACAATCTTAGTGGACAAGGTACAGGAAAATCAATGTGCTAAATTAAGAAACAAAAAAAACTGTTAGAGAAAGTCAAACAAGTGAAAAAGTAAACAATTTAGTAGGTGTCATTATTAGACAATTAAAACAGCACTATACATTGGATAGAATAATTTTTTAAAGTTAATAGCACACTCATATAATATCATAATTATTTTCAAGTATAACAGAATTGACAGGTACAGAAAATCTGATTCACGACGACAATGAGGTCCTCAAGTCAATTTTGTTGCAACAGCCTGACTTTCATTTAACTGTCTTCTGATGGTTGCCTGCAGGAGACTGCCACTTGTGAGTGACATTGCTGCGTGAGGTGTCACACAACCACTGCTTCCCCCAGCTGACAAGACTATGGCTGCTACCCTTTCACGTACATTAACCAGAATGGCCGCAACTATTTAGATGTTTTCAGAAGGGGAAAATATGATTTTTAAGTGAATAAAATGTCACAAATTCTATGGCAAGTAGGTCATATTACCCCTTCAAGTTTGGCAGCAATTCAGTTACCCATTTAGGTTCTTCCCTCAACTACCCCAAGGCTCTTGGGGAATTAGGTAGAATATTCTCACTGGATACCTCTATGACACTTCCATGGAAGTGCTCTCATTCATGGAAACATTTGAAAACAGACCAATGGATCTTGGAATGGCATATGAGCAGGGAAAAATGAGGTTAGCAGTAGCTAGGAGAAAAATATAGGAACAAAACAAATCATTCACATCTGCTACTAAATTAATTATTAGGGACCTACTGAATTCATGGCAGAAGTGAGGTGCGCTGTAGCTACTTTAATCTTGCCGGTTTACCTATGCTCCTCCCCTCCCCACTGATTGGTGGAGGGGCCCTGCTTACTCCTCATCATTAAGGAGGCAAAAACTGAAGTTTTAAATATGCCACCATTTTTGCCTCCTGCCACTAATTGGCTGAGAGGCCCTGGACAGTCCCGCTGTTTGCTGCTGAGTGGTGGGGAGGCAAAAACAGTGCCATGTTTAAAACTGTGGTTTTAGCTTCCCTGCTGATTAGCAGGGAGCAGCAGGGGACCTCCGCTAATCAGTAGTGGGAGGTTGGAGGGGGAGCAAGGGGCAAGGTGCGCACGGGGGAACATGCAAAATTAAAGGAGCCACTGTGCATTCTACTTCTGCCGTGAATTCAGTACCTCCCTACTAATCAGTTAAAAATAAAAGCATCTATAAATCTAAAGCTGTGCTAAAAGGTTACCCTCTAAAGAGAAATTAATTCCTGTTCATGGACATCTTATTGTAACATTTACCTTGATTAACATAAACTTCTGCATTGGTTCAACCCATTCCAACAAAACAATGCTAGTCTGTAGTGCTCCACAAAGGTATTTATGGCCTGTGTAAGGATTCCTCACTGCCAAGAAAGAAAAGGCAAAACATTTACTAAGTATAAACATTTTCCATCTAACTTAACATAGTCCTTGCCATTCTGAAAATGACCCAACATAAGAAAGGACTCTTGAAACACCCATTTCCATTCCTAAGAATTGCATTCTTAGGCAGTGAGCTCCTAGAAAGGTTAAGGGATAGTCTTCCCTTTTGGAGTTTCGACTGGCAGCTGCTCCTTCTCATCCCTTTTATCACTATTCAGTTAAAACTCATTTAAAGAGAACATTCAGGTTGCACATTTGGGCAAGGAAAAGCCAGGACATGTGGTGTCACTTGTAAACGGCCTCATAGGGGCTGGACCCGATGATCTTCCAAGGTCCCTTCCAGCCTTACAATCTGTATGAATCTGTATGGCCAACCTCCTATAATTCAGGCATCAACAGCTTATTAGAACTGTAAATGACAAAGCTATGAAGTCTCTGCCTCAGAGCACTTACAGGCTAATGATCTGAATTCAAAGTCCATTTGACCCACTTTGTGCCAAGATTCTCATTTAGGCATACGAAAATACAGATAAGTACCAAACAGCATTTATAAAGGTACAGAGGAAGACCAGGCACCTATACCCCACTGACTTTCAATAAAATTAAGCAGATGAAGTCTACTGGGAATACCATCCCTACCCCTCCTTGACATTCCAAAAATCTATCTGCATCTTTCAGCACCTAAAAATGCCTTTGTAGATCCCCCCCTTTGTGCAACATCTCACTCAACCCATCTGTAAAATGGGGGGAATGATACTCCTAAGGTAAGGTTCAACTCAGGAACACAGAATGTGACATGTGCAATAATTAATACCAGTAAGTGGGAGAGGTGATATTCAAACTCTTCCAGTTCAGTGCTGCTTTCCCTAGGCCAGAGGAACTGTTACTGGTACTGCAGCATCTGACTTCCATCACAGGTGCCAGTTCCAACCCTACCAGGTGAGCAATGTCTAGGAATTTCCAGATGCTGACTACTGTAGAAAGAAGCAGCCATGTGCTAGCTAGCCTTCCAACAAACAATGCCTGGCTTACCAGGACAACCATATGATTACAAGTGGGGTGTACTGCCAAGGTCTCTATTTAGCATTTGAGGAGAAAACTTGCAGACAAATAAGTTTTACAAGTTATATTCTAAAGGTATTTAAAGAGATTATATCCACCAGAATTTTTCCCCCCAGTATTTTCCCATCTTTCAGGCAGACCTGAACATATTTCTTTCAGCAGTCCAGAACATCAGTCCACATTTTACTGAGGCCAGATATCTCAACCAAGTCAAAGCCTCATTAGCAGGGACCCTAGTTTTCCCTGATAGAAAATCGCAAGTTCTCTGATAAACCCCTCCCCAAAATCCACAGTTACAATGAAAGGCCACTATATATATATATATATATATATAGAGAGAGAGAGAGAGGTATGAACACAATGTTTTCTTAATATATTTACAATTTTAAAGCAATTTGCAAGACTACCTGTGCCTCACTCACTATAATAAAATAAATTTTAAATACCTCTACATTTTGGTATTTGATTGGGGGTTTTTTATTATGGAAAAATGAGATATCCCCCTGCCCCCTTAGTTCACAGAATGCAGGTCCAGGCCCCTCACTCTGAAACCACAGCCCCCTGGCCCTGCTGGTGCCCCTTGTCCACGACCCATATCCCCCTGCCTCCCCCAGCTGCCAGGACTATAGGGTCAGGGACCTGGGTCCACATCCCTCTGTCACCCGCAGCAGTGCCTGAGCCCTAGCTACCACCCACAGGAGGCAGCAGCTGCTGTAGCAGAGTGCAAAACCTCGGTCCCCCAACCCTGCTGCCTGCCCACTGACGTTACGGGCAGGTGTGGGGTCGGGCTCCCTGTCCTACTGCCCTTCTCCAGGACCTGCACAGCCCAGCAGATGTGACCCAATGCTGCAGGGCACAGCGGGGAAGCTGCTTGCTGCTGCGAGGTCTACACTGCCCTGACGAGGTGTCCCCTCCTGGCACGGCAGCAGAAGGGGTGGCAGCTGCAGGGCTGTGCCCCTCACTGCTCTCACTTACACACAGGACACCTCACTAGGGAAGCATGGAGCTTGCAGTGGCAAGCAGCTTCCCCATGCAGCCTCGCTCTGCCCTGCAGCAGTGCTTCCCACCTGCTGGGCTATGGAGGCCCCAAGGGAGGGCAGCAGGGCAGGAAGCCCACACCCAAAGAGGGCAGCCTGCACCTGCCTCCACCCCCTGAACAGATTTGGGGGGGTACGTGTCCCCCCCCACCCCACTGGGAGTGCACACAGCAGTGAGGAACTGGCCCCAGCACCCTGGATAAGCCACCTGCAACCCCATTCTGCTCCCCACTAGGGCCCTGTGGCTGCGCATTGCAGCCCTGGGCTCCAAGCAACTCCTGGTTGGGCAGCACCCTATCCCCAGCCCCAGTCCCACCCAACTCCCTCCCTCTCTATGGGGGCCTCATTTAAACTCCCCCAACTTACCTGCTGGAGCTACTCTCCAGGTTGCCTGGGCCCCCCCCGCCTGACCGCCCTCCTTTGGCTCACCCCAGTCCCCTGCAGGCTGGAATTCTGCCAGCCTGCAGAGAGCTCTTTGTAAAAAAGAGTAAAATCTGCAGGTTTCTCTGCTAAAATGAAAAATCCACCATTTCCTCAGGTAAAGGGGTAAAAATCCATGTTTTTCTCTGTTTTCCCACAAGAAACAGAAAACCCAGATCCTCTGCTTATTAGGTTAGGCAACAAATAAACGTATAACAAAGGATATCTATCGCCCGAAAGAATTTTACAAGCCCAAAAGACATTACAGGTGGATAAGACAAACAAGTGACAAAGATGCACTAGCAGCACTTGGGAGATTTTCAAAGACACAGATGGCAGTTAAGCACCTAACTCTAATCAACTGCCTTGTAAAGCTCCTCCTCATCCCCCACAACAGGGTGATACTGCACTATTGCTTATGTAAGAAACTGAAAATGTGCTCTGTGTTGTGTGCTTACAGGGAACTACACCACGTGATCTGAGAGTTCATGCAACAAGTACTGTGTTTTCTTACAAACTGCGTACCACCATATAAAAAACCCCCCAAAACCTCACCTCATTTTGGGAAGGCAGGATGAATGATGACATTTACAGAGTTATGGCTGAATCCTGACCATCTATACAGGCAACAGCTATAGTTTAACCCTCTTACGGCTGCTGCCAAATTGGCAAAAGCTATTGTTAATTCAGCAGCAGCTGTGAAAAGGTTGAAACAAACTGTGAAACTATAACACCCTTCCCCATCCTTGGCTGTGAGGACAATCCCTGTAGCTATTACAGAGTCCCTGTGCTTCAATTCCAGTGCAGAAATCAGCCTTTCTACTGAAAGCATGCATGCCAGTTTTAGAGGTATGGTTTTTGGGAAAAGTCCATGTAAGCACGCAAATACAGCGATTTTCCTGCTTTTTATGAACATTTACTGAACAGAAACCTTTTGGTGCTTTGTGGCAACTCTTAAGTGGTGGCTGCACTGGGCCCTACTTTACTTGGCACTGTTTCTAGAGAACCTACACTGGCCTTTTAGATTTTGCTAGAGCTGCAAGAAAACAAAGCAGACCCACAGCATCAATCTATATTAATCCAAACTGCTGAAGGCAGTGCCAGAAGTCATTGTCCATAGTTGAATGTTAGCTTCCTATATGCCACCAGATAGATTTTTCATGAAAGGCGGCCTAAACACGTGATGTAAACAGTCACCAAATATTCTATTTGCTGAAGTATCTTTGGTGTGCCATTACTTACCAACACAACATTTTTGACACCATTTGGTGTCAGGAATTTTAGTAGATACAGCAAACTTCCTACAGGATACAAAAACAAAATTATTAATCTGCTAAAAACAGCAACTCCATCTCCTACTTATTAAGATGCGCAATAAAGGGAATAATATCCACTCAAAAGAACTAAAACAAGGGAATCATACGGTACTTATCTATTTTTTTCTTGAAAACAATACCCCTAGCACATTTATAGACAGACATGTTTGTCTCCCCTGGAGCTTGGAAGCAGTTAAACCTAACTTACAGTAACTAGAGCTACTATTTGCGACCACTTATCCTTCAAAATGGACAACTCAAATAATGCTTTGTCCTGCTTAGAGAGCTACCTTTTCTTCCACTCCAAACAAACTATAACAACTACTTTCACTTTTGGCATTTAACCTATAAACAGGCCCCCTACTGTCATAAATTTCGTGCAAGCAATAGAAGTACAAAGTCATTTTTTTATTTTATTTTTTTTTAACTTTGGCTGTGTTTCATTGTTTGTATTGGATTTAACTCTGAGTTCTTTTCCTGGTTAAATATGATTCTCCTGTGAGATTTTTAAGGGCAACCACAGTTCAAGGTCTTTTACTGCAGTTAAAATTAAACCCCAAAACATGGGGTCAACTTATATGCAGGGCTAATTTATAATCAGAACAGAACTTATAATTAGATCTGAAGGATGACAGTGAAGTAGTTTTGGGCATACCTGTGGGAAAAATTTGCAGAAGGTTTATGAAAAGATACAGTGGTGGGGGTGGAGGCTACATCCAACAGAGACAGAGAAAAGGACATTAAAATATCTGAACTGCAAGATGGCAACAGCTTGAGCAAGACCTTTTGGTCATATGGATGAACAGGAAAAGTATCTTAAAGATGATATCCAAAATGATTGAGCTAAAATGTGAACACAAGTTGTATGTGAGAATCAAGAGAAAGAGCAGGGTGGAAGATGTTAGACAGATACAATGCATAATTGATAAGGTGTTGGCCACAGTTGCAGAGAAAGGATGGATGGAAAAGACTTTGGAAATAGGTAGTTTAGGAGGTTTGGTTTTGCGTTGCTGAGCTTCAGCTGATGATCAGACATTCAAGTACAGGGAAATGAGAAAGTCTAAAATTTTAAATTGAACAAGTTACAAGTTTGTAGAAGAGGCAGATTATAGGGTCATCAGCAAAGACAGGACATTTCAATTTGTATTTGTAAAGGGCATTATACATAAGCAAGGTATCCAAAGAGAAGAGAAAGGCCAAGAATGGAGCCATGATGGAACAGCACAGGAAGATGGAGAGAATGAAGAAGATCCCATTAATAACACTGAATAACCTACTTGAGAATCATGGACAGAACAAGGAAAGGACTGAGTTTAACAAAACTTTCCTTCTTTCGTTTCAAGGGAAAAAAAACACAGTCAAAAAGGGCTGACAGGCTGAGAAGGAAGAGGAAGATGAAGCACTGCTTCAAGCTATGGCAGGGAAGAAATCATGAAAGACTTGGCAAGAACTCCAAAAGAGTCAAGGAAAAGAAGCTGGTTTGGAGACCATGACGATTGCAACCTGTAGCACTCTGCTACCACCAAATGTTCTATCTAAGCCTCATAAATCAAGCTTATAACATTCTGCAAATGTATGTGCTGAAGCCCATGCAGCTGCTTTGAATTCTACTTTGCATTTTCTCTTCAGAGAATTTTACTCTCACTTCATTTACATTTTTCATACTGAGCTCATTCTTCAGGAAGCTCTTGGCAACCATGGTAAAGTGCTTTAGGATGCAGTAGAAAGATCATTTATCTTGCTATTTCTGTATTTCAGATATGCATTTTGTAATCTGCACGGTTACTGTGTCCTGTGGATGCCTTTTACTGAGGGGAAGACGACAGCAAACAGCAACGTGGAATATCAAAATTACTGTCCTGCTTATGTGCATTGTGACTGCCCTTTCCATATTCAGGCAGCACAACATTTTTCTTGGGATGTGATGGGACTAGACAGGAAGTTTCCTGAGCCCTTTGGAATGTAGATGAAATGTCATCTTGTGCTGGAGCTATTTTGGTAATCTCATGATGATCCTGACCTTGTAAAATTGACCACATTGGTCCACTGCTACTGGTGTTCTCAATCTGCATAGCCTCCTGGCTAATGGGGAATGAGGAAAATAAGACAGTATGGAGACAAACTGTGAAATAATTCATAAAGTGGGTGAGATAGATGTTGCAAAAATCAGATTTAAATTCCAGGGAGAATACAGTTTTGGTTCATTTAACAGCTGTCTGCAGGCAACTTCACAGAAACCTTTCCTAACTATGATTAATGAATTCAGGGCTACAAATTGTATCTCAGAAAGCTGGGAATCATAACTGCTGCTAAGTCCATCTGTTAAGAAGTTATAATACTGTGAAGTACTCTGGTGATCTGTTCTGCCTTATAAACATCAATGCCATCTCCAACCTGAATCCTCAGTTAGGTTATTTTCACCATTTCTCTCTCTCTCAAGTAGAAGGTATGTTATGGCTCATGGAGGCTACGCTAAATTGCAAACTAATCCCCTTGGGGTAGCAGACTGGGTCTTTAATTTGACACCTGGACTATTTTGAGACACCACAGCCTCCTAAGGATCGCTCCAATTTTATACGATGTTTGCTGGCAAGTATCATCTGTGGGACTCCATACAGAATTTGCATTACATTTATTGCCAGAGCTTTGTAATCTTATTGTGAAAAAGTACTTCTTTAACCTTCTGTTTTGGTCTAATGAGAAAGTTTCAAAAATAAAGAGGAAAGGAACTGGAACAGAAACTTTTATTTTAGAAACAGGTTTATTTTAAGCTATCTACCTATTCACTATGCAGCTAAGTACACTTATTCCTCATTTCTTCTCCTAAGGAAACTTGTTCTGTTGCTTCTAAATCTAACATATACTCCATTTCCTATGGGAGTACCTCATATTTAAGAGGACTCCTTATCACTAGAAACAGAGTGAAGGAGGAATGCACAACTCCAGGCTTCTGCAGGTAAATAAAGGATAATTATGGATTCCTGTATATCCAATGTTTCATGGATCTAAGCATTCATAATTTTGTCTTTTTAAACCAATGCTGGGTTGGCAGCACAATATGGCGCAGTCACACTCAGCCTCTGCTGGGGTGATTATTGTTTCTGGTTTTATTAGTAGCTCCGTGGTTACAAGACTTGTCTCTGAAAAGAAAGTATCCTTTCTTTAATACCTCAGGCTGGGACAAAAGTTGAACACTTCCTAATCGGTACTGTTTCAATCTCTTCCCCCTGGTTCTTGTATAAATATACCTGAACCTGACTCCCAGGGGTTGTTTTACAACAGAAACAGCCAGAGCTTCCCTGAAGGAACAATTTGTAGCCTTAGAAACACATGAGTAATTCCAGAGTGGTAAAGGGATCAGAATCAAACCTAAAGCCTCTCTCTGGGCAAGAAAATTAAATATGGAGAATTCAAGTTTTCATGCTGGAATACACACAAGTTCTTCTCTTGATTTATGTGCTTATGCTCTAAATAATGCCAGTAGGAGGAATTCATTTGAACCTGAACTTGAGACTATAGCTGCAAATTACTTGGAATCCCCATTATTTCATGCAAATATCCTGGAGTCTCAGAATTAAGGTGTTCCACTGAACATTGCTGATACATTTAAGTAATGTATATTTACCTAGGGAGTATTCTGTCAGGAAGCTTGTGTGCTGGAATAGCAACAGGTAACTTTTGCATTTGTCGTGCATAATCAAAGAGACCTGGTAAATTATGTGAATAAAGCTGAGAAGCTTTACCTGAAGATTAAAAAACAAAATAATGTTTCAAATATAAAATAAACTGGGCTCAAATACTGACATTCAAAGATAACAGAAACTCTTACCAGATATTGATAACAAGCAATTGTTCATTACATACAACCACGTGCATCTTCGGGGAAACAACTGTTAAAGAAAAGATACATTAAATTTAATATGCACAAAAGGCTATATAATGCAATAAATTTATAAGTTACTATCTGGATAAACAACAAAACCGAGTTAACGTTGCTATCTGTTGGTAACAAAAAAGAGCCTGAGAAAAGTTAAACAAATAATATTTACACAGATTTTAGAATTAATGATATATGTTGTAGCCATGGTGGCCTAAGAATTATAGACAAACAAAACTCTTGGGTTAGAGGCAATATCTTTTATTAGATCAACTAAATAGTAGGAAAAAAATTTCTATCGCTGAAATATGGAAGATACCATATTTTAGCTGTCTAGAAATGGAAACTTCATTGCTAGCCAAGAAAGACAATTTTTTCACCTCCCTGACTGACACTGGACACTAGTGCTGCGCAGAGCACGTAATATTCGATTCGACAGCCATGTCGAATATTAAATCGGGTCCCACTTTGATTTGCCGTCCGTTTCGAGTCGAAGCTCAGTCGAATATTCGAGCTACTTCGACTTCCCTATAGGCTATAATGGGTAAGGTTGAAGCAGGCTATAACTTTGGCATTTCTTGTCTGATCTTGATGAAACTTGGTGCCCTGTGCAGTCTCATCCCTTGTAGCGGGAGGAAAGAGGCTGCATCCGATTTTGGTGGGGGGGAGAAACTGCAGCTCTCCCGCTTGCAACCCCCCTTGTTCCCCTTCGTGCAGACTGGCCAGTGTGGCCATCTGCCTTTCCACCCCACTTCATAATGTGTTCCTTCGTATGTAAACTGGAACCTCTAAGTGTGCTGTGCGCCACGGATTAGATTTCTGGATGTTATGAAAATGTGTTTATGTGTGTAGACAATATATTGAGAAGCACTGGTGTGGTGGAAAGAATGAATGATGTATTAAAAAAAAAATTATAAACTAAATTCCTATATATAGAATAGATCCTAGGCTACTACTAACCCTATCCAATATAAGCGTAAACTAATATGAAAATAGTTACAAAATAAAAGCACAAAGTTCTCAGAAATCCCTGTCGCTGGCGTTGCAAGCAGGGAATCTGTTGAAGATCAAGGCTTCTAGCTGTCATGGTCTGATGCAGAGGTGCTGGAGAACACCAGCAGCTCAGAAACTGACCCCAAGGCAGAAAGCAGGGGAGCTGAAAAACTGAGGCCTTTTATGAATTTTCTCTGTCCCTCCCCCAGAGCACTGGGATTGGAAGAGACCTCAGAGAATGCTGACAGGTCACTGGCTAGCCACACATGTCAGTCATGAAAGCACTCCTTCCCCCTCTCCCTCCTTACTTTCCTTTTTCCCCGCCCCCCCACAGGGAATCCAGTATAGGCAAGTCGAATATTTGACCCGCGCTGTTAATATTCGACTACTGGTATTCGATTCAACAGCTATTCGACCACTACTATTCGACTCAACTTTCACTCTTCAAGGTCGAATATGTCAAATATTTGTTGAATCGAATATTAAGTCGAAGCTTTGCACAGCCCTACTGGACACCTCCAGGGATGAAGCCTGCCTAATCAACATATCACAGAACAACTCTCTCCCAAAATGGCTGAGTTACCCAGGGGAATAAACTTCTATTCTCTCCATCCCCTGTGCAAAATGAAGTTTCTTTTCTACCCGGGAGACTTTTTACAATATTTGAATTCTCCTCAGCCTGAAGAAGCGTGTTTGGACCCAAAAGCTTGCAAAGAATTTTTTTTTGCTACTATTTAGTTGGTCTAATAAAAGGTATTGCCTCTAACCCAAGAGTTTTGTTAGGTTAGAATTAATTAATAGAATTCCTGGGGTATACATAAACTGTATATTGGGGTGGTCAATTATTTGGGCTGGGGGGACATTTAGGGAGTTCTGATGAGCTGCTGTGGACCAGGTCAACACCCTCCCCCACACCAGAACTCCCTAAGTGATAGATTACTAGACCAGTTCAGGGGTACTGGACAGAGGAGCAGGGTCTTAATGGAGAATGGGCTGGGACCCCTGCGAGCAGGGCACGCTTAGCTAGGTGATGGGGATAGGGCTGTGGGCAGTGGCATCTGGGAGTAGGATGGGTGGGCAGGCAGGGCCAGGATTGTGGGGCAGTGACAGGATAGAGCTGGGGCCCACGGCAGAGCCATGATCTGCTCCCAGTATGGTCCTGCACTGCCACCACTCCATGATCCTGACCCTAGCCACCCATCCTGCTCCTGGCCTAGCCACTCATCTCTGCCCACCTGTGGCCCATCCCATCTGCCTGGCCAAGCGTGCCCTGCCTGCGATGGTCCCGGGCTGGTTTTCACAGAGACCCCGCTTGCCAGCCTGCTCCATCCGGTGCCCCTGGAGGAGACAGTGTAGGGCAGATGGGCTGGGGTGCCTAGGCAGCTGGGCCAGGTCTGGTGGGTGGCAGCAACACTGGCAGTGGCAGCCAGAAGGAGCTGCCAGGAAGCTGAGTCCAGCTGCTGTGCCACCCCAGTCCCACCATGAACCTGGGGGCAGCAGAGCCGGCTACAAACACCATGGCCCAGGTTCGCCCCCTCCATCTAGGCTGGCAGGGCTGCAGGACCCGAGTGGGGCAGAAAAAATCCCATGATGGGTAAAATCCAGCCCATGGGCCATATTTTGCCCACCCCGCTACACTTAGTGAAATTTATTTTATGTACTTGCTTTTAGTAAGATTCAGAGGCAGCATATAAAATGTTGCTTTAAGTTGACCAGAATTCTTATTTTAAGTAGTTTTCAAATTTAAATAGACAGCAATCTTCTCTATTAATGTAAAGCAGTACCAAATGTTTTTATTCTCAGTAAATGCAGCATGTTTGATTAAATTAGCAAGTCTTAAGATTGCCACTGGGTAGCATAATATGGGGTGGGTGAGCAGGGCACCAGTGCCAGGTGCCAACAGAGGTGCCAGAATGGCACCAGCTCCCAGCTGGGAGTTGTGATTCAGTAGGGGCAACAGTAGTAGCAGTGGCGGCAGCTGCCCCATGCCATTGCTGTTAGAGCAGCAGTTGGATGCATGCACACCATACTCCTGTTGTAGCAGCAACAGCTGGGGGGGGGGCACATTTTTTTAAATAAGTCCTCAAAGTAGCTAGGAATATTGTCCCCTCCCACACCACTCTCCACCAGGGTGCTCATTATGACCTGCTCATTATGTCTCTGACGATTTCCAATTCCTTTAAATCTATTTACTAATGCTAGCAGTGGTTTTCCTCTTTTCTGAGACTATACAGTTTTTGCCTTGACAGCTGAGTAAACTAGTTTCTGGTACACTAGAAAGAACAGTTTACTAACTGTGGTGTCTAAACACAAATTGTCATAGAGATCTTTGCAGTTGGATTTTCTTATTGCCCTCCAAAATCTTGGATATAACACACTTATATCCATTTAGTTCTAAAGTGCACAATTCAATTTCAAGAATCTAGTTTATATGTGCTCTCCTATATATAAAATTAAGTCCACTTCTGGAGATACTGAACATATTTTTAGAGGCCTCTCCATTTTTGAAGAAAGCTTGTGACTGATCTAAAGACTTTACCCTAAAAGACTTAATTCTTCTCAGCCTTTTTTAAAATCAGCTCGAAGGAAGCCATATATATCTCAACTCCAAACTGCTCACTAGAATAAGAGTATGATATAAGCCAGAGGTGCTAGTTTTCCTTTCTTCTCTTGTCCCAAATTTCAGCAGATCATATTACTTTAATTCAGACCCCTGGGACCTGTGTTAGCTTCTGACAGTTATGTAAGTACGCTTTCCATTACGACTCTGAGCTTGGACTGCAGTTAGACCAGAAGAAAGACAGAAAGGAAAATGATATTCCTAAAACTTGTGCCCCCACCCCTCCCAGCACTCAGTTCTCTGAGGCTATATACATAACCAACTATTCCTACTTTTGATTAAATCACTGATCACCTTAAAAAGGCTGTTAGGTAACAACACTCACTAGGCAATGTAATAAGGAGTATGGTAGTGATACAAGGAGAACAAAGGAAAGTGTGCATGTAATCCAATTTCACTAGTTATTTTCTCTGCTGTTTCATGGGGCGTATGTAGATGAAACGGGATCCCTAAAATGAAGTGGTGGGTTTTAAAAAACATTGCTTCAATTTAGGGCCGATTAAACCCGTGGCATGCACACACCCCACTGACTTACCTGCATCTCTGGTTGGGAGGGAAGGGTAAGCTGCCAGCAGGCAGAGCAGTCCCTGGGCTGCAGGGGGAGGTGGTGCTTCCCCTCAGCAACAGTGACCCCCTCCCAGGCAGCACCCACCTGCAGGCACCTGGCTCCGGTGGTCCCAGGGGGCACCACAGCCACAGCGGGAAGCACCGGGCCCGTGCGCAGCTCAGGCAGGCTCCCAGGGGGAAAAAAAAAAAATGCTCACAGCTTCTCTTGGGTAGAGCCTGCTTTCCTGGGCTGCTCCCAGGCTGCCTGCAGGGCTTCCTACAGAGCCCGGTGCTTCACTCCACAGCTGTAGGGGCAGCAAACTAAAAGTCCTCAGAGGAGTTTTAGTTTGCTGCACCCCAATTTGCCACTCGCATGGGCAAGGGGCAGTGGGGGAGGCCCTATGAGGATAGACTAAAGGGCCTGAACCTATTTAGCCTCCACAAGACAAGGCTGAGAGGGGATCTGGTGGCCATTTACAAACTCACTGGGGGGACCAGTGAGAATTGGGGGAGGCTCCGTTCTCCTGGGCACCACCTGGGTTTACTAGGAATAACGGCCACAAATTGTTAGAGAGAATTTCAGGAAGACATTACTTTACAGTCACTCTGGAATGGGCCCCAAGTGAGGCGGTACTCTCTCCTACCTTAGGGGTCTTCAAGAGGAGGCTGGACAGGTATTTGGCTGGAGTGATATGACCCCAGCACCTGTTCCTGCCCAGGGCAGCGGGTCAGACCTGATGATCTGTTTCGGGCCCTTCTGACCCTAAGCATTGCGATACTATGAAGTCATACAAGGCGCATTATGCTGCCGAATTTCCTACAGCGGCTGGAATTAATGCACAACACGCCGCCGAGGTGTGCAAAAACCAATACCATTAAAGTGGTGCAAAAGCATCTAGCCTGCTTTGAAGTGCCATGCACACACGCCCCTCGTTTTATCTACACACAGCCTTAAAATGCTTTGGCAGGCGAGGACTATCACATCAGCAATCTCTCTCAGGGCCTCTCTCAGTTTCAAGTTAACTTTAAACTAGCTAGCTTGACCATGAAGACAGCAGCACTGACCTCAAAAGGAGACAGTTCCACCCACTTTTTGCCCAATGACCTATGCTCCAGAGGTGGGAGACCTGGGTCCTAGACCTACCTCAGGCAGAGAGGGTGTGAGTACATTTATCTCCTCCTTCCCACAAAAGCATCTTACACAGGCTATGGAGGCAAGGATCTCTCAGCCCCAGCCCTACCACTGTAGGACTTGGGCTAGGAGATAAGGATCTCCTAGGTCTGGCCCTGCAATTGCAGAGCGGGGGCTGGGAGCTCCCTGCTGTCAGAGCAGAAGGACAGTGTCCCCGCCTGAGTTCCAGTGGCAGAGCTTGCCCTGGCAGCAGATACCTTCCAGGGTCAGGGAGCAACCTCTCACCCCCTGCTGCCTGGGAGCACATTTGCTCCTGGTCAAGTGTCTACATGTGCACTACTGTGTAGTTACTTATCACGAGTAAATCTGCTATTTGTATTTCCAGGTAGCAAATTTACTCATGATTACTCATGTGTAGACGCTGACTACACAATAATTAGATCTACTGAGCTGTAAACTGACTTGTGTAGATGCGTCCAGTATATGGCAGACTTACTTCTCAACTCAGCCTTAGTTCAGATGAGTCCATAGTGCTGTCCAGAGCCAACAAGTTGTTTATGCACAATACCAGAAGAACAGATTCTTATTAAAACCCTTTGAGCATTTTAATCAAACAACAATATTCTTTCTGCAAAAATCTTATAAATCAAATAAAAGCAGATTTTCACTATGCAGGGATTATGTTGATTTCTTTACATCTGCATTTGTACTCAAAATATTTTGAAAGCTCAGCCAAAAGATCATGCTTCAAAAACTATCAGCCTGAATGGGAAAAGTCTGACAAGGTTATGAGAAACCAAAAGAAATCTCTTAAAAATGGAACACTTTGTATAACTACAACGTATGTGGTTGCCGAGAAAAAGAAGTTACTTACCAGCAACTGGGTTTCTTTGAGATGTACCATTCCCATATACATTCTCAACTGCGTGTCTCATACCCCTTGGCCTCAACAGAAGCCTTTTTTTTTTTTTTAAAATCTTAGGAGATCCTCAAACATGTACCCTAGCCCAGCCCCTCCTGGTGTCCCACAAAAAGGGGATAATGGGTAGCACACACTTCCTGCTCTTCAGTTTCCTCTCAACCACATATCCTGTAGAATACTAACTCTGAGGAAGAAGGAAAAGAGTGGGATTCAAATGTGCACAGTATCACTGCCATAGACATATGAACTTTCTAAACAGCTTATCTGGTGGGAAATAGTAGGTCAAATGTCCTTTCAACAAATAGCAAGTACAGCAAAGCCTCTATACTCATGACAAATAAGGCTTTAGGAAGAAATTAGCAAGTTAATCTACTGCTCCAATTCAAAGTCTAACAAATCGAGGCAGGCACTTAGAATGAGTCCTTTGGGTCATTTTGATGAGGTTGTATAAGGAGGATCTGCCAAAAGATATTGAATCTCACCCATCCTACTTGCCAATGTACTCACTTGCCATTTTTACAGAGCTGGAGAAGGACACAAGTCATCATAGGTTTGAAAGGTGCTTTCAATAAAAATTTAAGAACTAAATTAAATTCCATTGGGGCAACCAAGTCCCTTACTTGCAGAAAAATGTTGAACTGGACCTTAAAAAAGCCTGAGGGCTGTCAGGTGAGGATGCATATGCTATCCTTCTAGAGGGGAGTGGAAGACAAAAACAACTGCCAGACCCTTAGCTGATGGAAAATAAACATGCTTGACTACAGATGGATAGATTTGGTAGTCTATACATCACTTTGCTCCAGCAGAGATATCTGGCATCTATTTGTTAGCATGGATTCTATACTACAAAACATTAATGAGCAATTGTAGCACAGCTGTCCATAACCATCAGAACGTGACATGCTACAATGCAGTGAAAATGCTACAGAAGCCCTCTGTATGGCCTTGAGTTCCAGTTTCACCTCTTTCTGTGACTCAGCCCAGTCTCCAAAGTGCACTCCCCAGTACACTGTCCACCTCCACAACAGAACCATAACATTTAGAGTCTGACTACAGCAAGCAGGAAGAACACAAAAAAAGTGCCTTTTTGGGGGGAAAGCTACAAAATATGATCACCTCATGGCACCATCTTGGAAGGGGTAGGGGGACAAACAAGGGGCAGGCACCATGCAGCAACATAATGGCTGCAGACTGCCCTCAACTGGGAAAAAAATTCTTAAACACTGTTTCTGGATCACCAGAGGTGTTTCCTGAGATATTTCCTAAGGCCTCAAGACTGCTAGGAACTCAAGAGAAATGCTCCTCCTCTACACAAGTGGTTGAGAAGAACTGAAGAACATGGCATCTCTTAGGTGTAGGTCCACAAGGAGGATCAGGGATATGGACACTTCTAAGTCTATGCCTTCACTGAAAGCTACTGCTATGTCTTCACTCAAAGCTTAGAACAGTAGTACTCAACCAGGGTGATGCAGAACCTGGGCGTGGCAAGAAAACCTGCCAGAGATGCTGCAACACCAGCACTACTGGCACTAGTGCAAGGTGGAATTGCACTGCATGCCTCCATTTCCAGAAGGCACATCAGAGCCAAACAGAGAAGTGGCTGCAGCAGAAAGGTATGCCTGCCTCCATTATGCAGGCAACCATGTCTTTTTTGCTGCATTTCCTCCTGGTTTGGCTCTGAAGTGCCTCCTGAAAACAGAAGCATGCAAGGCAGCTCTACCTTTTGGAGCAGCATTTATCTCTAGGCTGCCACTGCCAACAGGAAGAACTGTCCCACATGCCTCTTTTCGGGAGGTATGTTAGAGCTGAACCAAGAAGAGCTGCAGCAGCAATGGCATGTCTGCCCACATAATGTAATGTAGGCAGGCGTGACTTTCTCTTGCAGCTGCTTCTCAGTTTGCTTCCAGTGTGCCTTCTGATAACAGAGGCATGAGGGACAGTTCCATCTGCCCCATGTCTCTGTTTCCAGGAGACACCATGCAGGTTCAGACTAGGAAGGGCAGCAGCAAAAGCACACACTCCTGTCACAGCTTCTTCCTGGTCTGCAGGAGGCACTTGGTGTGGTGGCATGCCTATGATTATGTCTAATCAATTACTATCTTAATTAATCACAATTATAATACATAGTCTTTAAATTAGTTTTAAAAAATGGCGTGCTACTGAATTTTGCAGGAGTACCTTGAGTCTAAAAAGGTTGACAACCAGTGGTTGAGAAGCACAAGAAAGCTCACAAATGAGAATGTATATGTGGACAGCTGCTCAAAGGATTAAAAAACAAAACAAAACTACCCCCACAAAACAAACGAACCTTACATTCTGCATTATACTGAATTATTTTAATTGCTGAAAAAAGGCAAGGCCTGAAACTTTTCCTAAGTCTTGAAATAAAACACACACCTGTTCCATTGATGTTTCATGCAGTTCATTGAGATTCAGGGTATATATCCCTTCCTCTGCACCGAATATCAAGTACTGATCTATAAGGAGAGAGAGAGAAATTAAAATTAATCCATTCAGATTTTAAGAAGTGCATTATAACACATGTATGGAGCTGACTTCATGAAGAAACATTTTACTGAGAGAGTTGCATACATCAAGCAATCTGTTCTATTTAATTTTCCTTAGATAGGGAAATAGGAGAAAGCTGCAATAGTTTAAATTTGAAAAGCCCCACAAGACATTAAGAGGGACTCATCTTATTTCAGTTAAAATGACTGATCAAGAAAAATCCTACTGGAAGAAACTATATAAACATAAAATTTATGTAATTTCCTGCTATCAACATTACACATTTAAACTGACATGAAGATGTACACGCTAACAATTCAACAGAGTTTTTAGAAAGTGTCATTAACCCTTTCACAGCTATTTCTAAAGGGTGGTACCAATTGGAATGCTAAACCAGCTTTTTTATGGCAGGTCCATCAATTTTTGCAAAATTTAAGAAAATTCAAGCTCACTTCCCCTTCTTGGTTACAAAGGTCTGAACATCAACTGATACTGTGCTTTTGACCTTGCAAACAATACAGATAATGTAAATGTTCACTGAAAAGTTTGAACTGTCTCAACCTTAATAGGTGATAATTTAAATTCAGAAAAGATCAATATTTTGTTGCTGATCATTTTAGTACCAGCATCTTGCTATTCCTGCATTATGATTAGGCAAAACAGGGGACCCAGTATCACCAATTTCTCCATCCTTGTAAGCAGGACTCTGTAAAGTACTTCATACAGCACTGAAGTATTTTAAAATATAAAGGGAAGTGTCACCTCTCTGCACCCCACTTTTCAAAAGTGAAGTGAACATCAACATATCTCTGAGCAGATCTAGAATTTTGAAAGGGGAGGGGTGCAGATGGGGGGTGCAGATGGTGAGGTGTATCATCACATATAAACTACACATTTTTCTTCAATTTACTACTTTATTAATATTCTGGGAGCCTAGACAAAAACAAATATAACTTCACTGGAATGAGTTAAAAATAATCTTCAGGGCTGTGAAACAGGAACTCATTAACAGGAGCAGCTAACAGCAGAACTGCAGAACAAAGGATACCTTGACAGGTGAAATATCAAGAGCATTAAAAAGAAGAGCTGGTGGTTAACACCTGTGGAATTAACAGTTTATACAGGATCAGGTAGATCAGGGCAGGTAATTATTTCAGGCAAAGGGCTACTTACTGAGTTTTGGCAAGCCATCAAGGGCCATATGACAGGCAGCCCAGGGCAGATTAATATTAATTTTCTAAATTTTTTAGGGGCCCTCTGGGCTAGATACAATGGCCTGGCGGGCCACATCTTGTAAACCTGAGGTAGATTCTAATAAGCCGTGAAGTCAATTGACTCCTCATGCACTGCCTGACTAGAAATGTTTCTGCCACTACCAGGCACTTAGTTTGAAAATCTGGGTGGAATAGGAATCAAAGAAGGGTGCACCCCTCTGGGTCTACCTCTGAACATACCCAAAGAGAAGCACAAGGGAAATTAACTGAAGAAGGAAGAAAGAATTTATTTTTGGTCAAGACAGCAGGATTGACACCTCAGCTTCATGGGATAGGATTTCGGATTACCAAAAACAAAGGATGTTGTACATCTTAACGTTGTGATCCAAATAAAGGGAAAATTCATGTGCATAAATTAAACTGTTTTAAAAAGGAATAACCTGGATATCTAAAATGCAGAGTTTATATTCTTGGAGCCTTCATGAAAGAATAAATGGGGTGATCATATACCTCTTGTATCTGGATTTATCCATGATGTTGCACAATGAATTTTTAATGGGCATCCATTAAAAACCTTTGAAAAGCAAGCACCCATCTAAAAAAGAAAAATAAAACATTTAATTAAAAAACAAGTGAATTTGAATCTCTAACCTGATACATCAGTGAAATTTCTAATGATTATATATTTCTAATAGCATATGCTTCACCTTATTGAAGAACTATAATAATTTTCAAGGTTTAGAATCTGCTGAAAGCGAACACTACATTCTTTCATATACAAGTCACACTTTTAAAAATGAAATCTCTTTTAAAAATGGCTTGTGACAAATTCAAAAAAGAACTCTTATATTCTCCACAAGAGTTGCATCTCTATAAATGAGTCTTTGAGGTTTTTCTTCTTATATGGAGAGTCAAGGAATTTGGGCTCATCTTTAATTCAAAGACATCTATATTTTAAAAAAAGATGGTATTTTTTGGATGCTTGCACTAAGAGTTCAGCCATTTTTAAGAATAATTTAATGCAATGACAGAAGAAGAGAAATTCAAAGAAAATAACATCAGTGTTAACCTTCTGTGATGAAAGGGAACAGCCTACACCTCTCTTCCTGCTTTGAATCTGATTTCCTCTCGAGAACCAAAGAAAAGCCTTTAAAGTAAAGACAAACATCTAATGTTTGATGCATTAAAGGAGCTCCTGGAATGTGGCAAAGAAAGGGATGACATGATCTACAGCAGGCTACAAGAATGATCTTTGCAGCAGATACCTGGATGGATGAGTGGGGCAAGGTTGAGCACTCTCACCAATGTCCAGTGATCATTTCCTAAAAGCTCAGCATTTATACTACTTGATCTATCAGCAATCTTTTACATAATCTTGCTCTCTCTCCCACCACTCTCACTATTTTTCAGCATATCTTTTGAAGGGACACCTCATTCTCCAACCATCTTCCTGTAGTGGCCCTGTCTTTGGTCTCATTTCCTTCACCTGCACATTATTTCTAGGTGATCTCATCTGAAAACACCAATTCATCTACCTTCTCTATGCTTGCAGAGCTGCCTTTCTGTACCACACTTGTTTCTTTCTGAAAAACTTTGACCTGTCTTGTTGATGTATCCTTGTACATAGCTAGTTACTGGCTCAAGATCAACATGACTAAGAGCTCTACAGCAGTGGAGCTCAGCCTTTAATTTGGCAGGCCAGATAGGCAGTGCCCAATCCTTCTGTAGGCTGGATGCGGCTGGTGGACCAACGCGGCACCCAAGGCAGGTATGGCAAAGCCTCATCTAGCTGTGTGGACAGGGGGGAAGCCTGGCCCCAATCCAGCTATGTAGGGGAAGAAGACTTGGCTTGGCCCCATATGGCCACATAGCGGGGTGGGGTGGGGAGAGACCCGTGACACACATGACACAGAAAGTGGCTCAGTCCCAACCTGGCCAGGCAGGGGGGAAGGGGTGTGGAAAGCCCTTTTCCATTCTTATCTTTGCAAAGATGTACAATCTGTCTAGCCCTATCAACTGAAGCCCACTATGTCTATGCTAGAAAGCAATCCTGACAGGGAAAAATCAGCTGCTGACCTTGTATCCAGAGTTAACATCTACAGATAGAAACTTTTTTGTTAATACTCTTCTAAAACCTGGAGGTGAGTCAGTCGTCTGCAGAGCCCAAGGCAAACCTGAGAAGAGTAAAATGTATTCATGCTACCTGAAAATGTCCTTTTAAGAAATAAGATCCCCAAATCTACTGCAATGGATAATTCACTTCAGCCTGCTTACAGCTTGCATATAGAACCTGATCTGTCAGTAACTGACGAAAAAAGAAATGCTCTGCTCCTTAAAGATTCCTTTTGTAGAAATACTTTCAACAACTAGATTCATCCTGTTCTACCTTCCAAAATTACAAACGTCACTTACGGCACACTAGTACAGTAAACAATTCTGTCTCCTATGCATGGAACAGAGACCATGTCCACTAATGAAATTATCTTGAATCTTTGGTTATCAATTTCCACCTTTATTCTAAATGAAACATTTGTTTCCAGGGTGGGTTAAAATCTATGCATTTTATTACTTGAAGGGAAAACAACTTTAAGGTAAGCATCAGTACATTTTTCTATTCTTTTTCACGCTAAAGTCTATAGATCTATCACAAAGGGATTTCACAGAAGTGTGCTTTTATGGTAAAAGGCAGGATTGTTCACCCTTTAAATGTGAACATCCAAAACAAGCTAAATTATACTCTCTCTTCTGGGCAGTGAGGTCTGGAGAAGGTGATTTTGAAACATGGCACTGGCTAAAGTAGGGCCTGGGGAATTTATATACTGCTGGTCCCATGGATGTTTAGCAGACTTTATTAAAATGGACTCTGATACTTGACAAAAGTAAGACTATTTATTGACTTTAATTAGGGAAAACATGCTATAAGTATGAGGACTACCAGTCTGAATCAAGGTACAATACAGCTGAGAAAAATTCAAGCTACAAAGACTTATGTGAGTGAAGATAGAAGGGAGCCTACTTTACTGGAGAAAACAAAAAGTGACAACATTTCCATTACAGTTCAATTGGTTCATAAGGTATTATTTATAACTTTCTAGGGCAAGACTACTAGCAAGTGGCTAGCAATCTGCTTGCCCTTAAAAGAGGAGGTGCTTCTTTGAGTCTCTCCTCTCTCATGTGCACCTCTCTGGATGATGTCTCAAGAAGGGCCTTCCTAGACATTCCATCTCCTTTTACTGTGTGAGGTTCACACACACCAAGAAAGTCTTCCTTTTCCAGGAGATGCTAGCCTAAGAAGCTCTGAGTGACAGAAAGACAGGTGATTAGGAGGGGCAGAAAGAAGGCCCTAAAAATCTCTTACTGAATTTTGGCACTGGTTCTGTGCCCAGTGCCCCTTACTCAAGGCACGGTGGGGAGACAGAGACCAGAGTCAGGAGAGCAGCACCCAGTGTGGATTACATGGCCTTCCATGAATTTCTTTGTAGCTTTTTGAAAAAGGCCTGATCCTTTCTGAAACTACAACTACAATTCTGCCTGCATCTTTCCATGCCCAGGGGAGATGCACTGAGGCTTTGAGGGAACTGGCACTTAAGCCCACAGAGCTGCTCAAACTCTTTAACAAGATATTTGATAAAGGAACGCAAGAGCAAGAGACACCAACACTTTCTTCTGCATGTCTTCCTCTAGTTGTCTCCATGAAGCCTGCAGAGCACTCCTTCAGCAAGAAAGAGCATCAGAGCTTGAGAGGACAGGCTCCGCCAAAACCAAACAGAGCCTCATTAAAAATAAGACAGACAGCTGACTGAACCAAGCTGTTAGTTTAAAGAAGAAAAATATTAAAAAACTGAAATATTCCTTGATGTCCAGGAAGTCTGGTTGAGCCTACTGCAGCTGTACCAAGCAGATAAAACTGGAGGGATTTTAAGGAGAGAGGGCATTCTCTAACTGCTTATGACTGACAGGTCTGGATCTGATCCCAAGCTGTGAGCAGGCTGAAGTAACCAACGTAAGAAACTGGGAGACCTTAGCAAAAACAAGCATCTGCTTCAAATAAACAGACATAAGGTAGGAAAAATCCCTGCCAATAGGTAACTCCTGTCAGTGGAAGGCAGTTTTCATTTCCAAGCATTAAAGCTAACCAAATAGGAACAGTTCTGTAGTGGAAATGATTAGCTTTCCAACACAAATTTAAGTTGCTTTTATTGATGTGCCTGAAGTGAGAGACAGTACGTTAGTGCAAAAGTCAAGAACTCTGAAGCTATGCTAGATTATTTAAGAAGGAAATTTAGTATTTAGAAACAGAAGTAAAGAATGTGTGTTATCTTGCTTTTCTGGCATTTTAAGTACCATCTGTATCTATGTTGTTCTGCCTGCAGTCTTATTTCTGTAGCTGCAAACATGTTTGAAGTGCACTCATGAACTTTTTTGCAGGAGAGATCGCTTAGGAAGAATGAGGAAGGGAACTGGATGCACACCACTGTATCATTTACAAGTTTCCTTTTCCAAATTTCCAAACCCATTAACTTCAATATTCTAGACAAGAGGTTAGAAACCTATGACCCATAGGCTGCATTCAGCCTCTGGAGGTGAGGCTTAGCTTTGCACGTCACACCACAGCTTGGCGGCAGGGAACTCTCCCATGCCATGCTGCAGCCAGGCAGCAAAGAGAAGTGGTGACATGTGGGTCCTAGTACCAGATTACCAAGGATGCGAGCTGGAAGATTCCAACCTGGCACTGCAAAACGTTGCTGCTGTTCTAGACCATTATGCAGAAACGAAGTAGGACAAACCATCCCTAAGGCAAAAGAAAAGTGAAACGCTATCTGACAGAACTTGTGTTTCACTTTCCAGTTCATTCTTAGAATTGCTATTAAGAACCAACATAATTGGGGCTATCACCTGAATTCTCTATATCAAGACTGAATGCTTTATAAAAGGCATGCCATAGTTTAGCTTCTGCTACTGGACTGGATTCAAGGATTACTCCCAGGTCTCAGCCCCCCCACCCGAAGCCCCAAGCAGCCCCTTTGCAGGCTGGAACTCTGTTAGCCTGCAAGGGGAAATCCAGTTTCTACATTTTTCTTCTTTAAAGGATAATCCATTTTTAAACTTTGTTCATGACCCTGTAATATATTCTTGTGACCCACTTTTGGGTTGAGACATGCTGGGCTAGATGATATTTGTGAGGTCCCTTTCAGCCCTATTTTCCTATGAGCGCTATGATCCTATGAGTCAACTGGTAGAATTACTTGAGAAAAAAAGACTATTAAATCTTTAACTGATGAACAAAGAAATCCATTCAGACCTGATAAACTTATTCCATTTATGGCCACGAATCTGAGGAAGGTTATTTTAACTTTATGAAAAAATCACTTTAAAAACATCTTAAAAACTAAGAGCTGAGCTTTGAAATACAAATTTTAAAGCATAAATAAAAAAAGATACTAGCTTGTAATCATTTAGTTTTTATAAATATCTACTAGTCCTATATACACCAATAAATTGTTCAATAAAACATTTTAAAATAATTAAACTTCAAAGAATGTTTAAAAAGTCTCAATATTTTCTGATTTAACAGAAGAAACACCAACACTGTAATCAAAATTCGTAAGAATAGCTCTAATACTTACATGCACTTTAGGTGTGGGAGGAAGACCATTACTAATTGGTTTCTAGAAAGAAATAGTGAATTTAAATTATGCTTTTTATCCACAGACACACAAACATATTTCACTAAAGATGTAATTAGAACACAAATTAAACATTTAAAAAATCTTTATACTATAGTTGCATAACTAGGATAAATAGCTTAGCAATTGAGAGTATGATTATATTGGAATAAAATTACAAGCCAGGACTTGCTCATTGGAATCAATGTTAAAAACTGCATGCAAATTGTTAAGACAATAAACACAAACATACTGTACATTTGCAACTCCTACAGTAGGCTTGTTAAATAAGGTGCATAAGTAACTACAAAAAAACCACAATATCCATGTAATTTAGTATGCAGACTTGCAAGCTATCCCTGTCCAGCCAACTCACCCTGACAAATGAATCACTATCACATCATTATCTATCGTGAAATTAACAATTAACGTGTTATCATTCTTTAATATCGATAGTTCCATGCTGAATGTCTGCATAGTTGACTACATAATATTCTCTAATTAAGAGGCTTGAAAGAACATTAGAATGTCATCATCCAACATCACAAAGCTTAAATGAACCACCTGCATATTGTAGTTAGCACAAACATACCAAGCAATTAAATCATTAAATGAAATTATTAAATGTGTTTTAGCACTGTATGAATTTATTTTGTATCACAAGGATTTCAGAGATATCAATAATACTTGTTTCAGTGGGAATTCCTTTCAACTATTAAGTCCCCCTAGATTTTGAAACTGAAAATCCTGCTGTTTCAACTACAACATCTGAATGACAGTTCAACTTAAAATCTACTTAATTCTAAAAGATTAGTCAAAACAGTTTAGGAATGACACCTACTCAAGATACCCCAATTAATATGCAGTGTTTTAAGAATAACATTCCACATTTTAAAACAGAGACACTTTCCCTCACACCCTGAAGAATCCCTAACACATCCCAGAAAGTAAAAAAGGGCAACATCTTTTAAAAGAAGCTGCAGCTTTCAGGGCCTAGTTCAGGGTCTACCCTAAAAACATAGCTTTCAGAGGCACTGACCATGCATAGCTCCCACTGAATTTTCATGAGAGTGGGACATCAAGCCCTCCTGAAGATTTGCCTTTCAGTCTCTAACTTTTAGATCCAGAAATCTGAAAAACCCACATTCACAAGTTACTTCTGAAAATGGTGACTTAAATGGCTTAGAGAGGAGGAAACAGTGCGGCACCTAGGCACCACCAAAATCAGAGATGTACAGCATAAAATTTCCTAGGCAGAGGGCTTACTTCATCAGATGCTGTGAAGGGACTGCAGAAAGCAAAGCTGCCAAATAAAAAGCAATGATTATAATGCAAAGGGTAGTGAAGGGGGAAGAAAAAGGAGGTGGCACTACTGAGAGAAGCAAGGTGCTAAGACAGACAAAAACAAAACAGTTAACCTATTGAGAGGCACAGAGTTTATAAAAGCTAATCCAGGTAATGGGATAAGAATTTACAGTCTTGGATTTAGACCAGAAGAAATAATGAAACTGGCTATTACAAAAACACTATCAAAACCACAATGAAGTTAAACAGGAAAGAAACTCACTCTGGTTAGGTTCATCTACCATTTTCTTTTCTCTTACCTCCAATACCAACTCTCTTACGGCTGCTCTCTTATGTCTTTCCAACCCAGACTTATGCTAGCTTTTTTTGTGTTGCTAATATCTTTTCTCTTTTCGTAGATGGCCTCACTAAAGAAGAAAACACCGACAAATCCCCTTCTGCAAGGTTACATAGTTGCTGCTGCTACCTTGGTTTGGATCCCTCCTTAGCTACAATCTATTGTAATACAGCTGCCAGTGCTAGAAAAGATGCCAAGTAAGCAGGGTGGAGCAATGCATTTATATATATAAGAACTACATATATATACACACTATTTCTATTTGAACCCTATATTTACAAACAGCTAAAGACATTGTGGTACTGTGTTTCTGGACCTCATTTCTGTACTTCGTAATTGAAGGTTTTTCAATGTAGTTCTGAGAATGCAGGTAATTCATTAATTGTTGTAAACCTCCCAGTTAAAAAATGGACTAGAATAAATGGAGCCATTCAAATTAAATTCAAGTTTGGAGTTTAGGACTTTAATCTTCAACAATAATGAAAAGCCTCAAGAGAGCTAGCTCGCCCTATCAGAGCTTTACCATGCCAGTTCTCTTATTTTGAGTAATTCTGAACATCAACGTATCAAATGGTATCACTTTAATTTCTACAGTGACAGCTTGGTTTTAGTCTTTTCTCCAGAAGACCCATTTTATTTGCCACAAAGTATCTCAATTTTATTCTTATTAAAGATAACTCCCCATGGTCAAGCAGTTTCATCAGCTGTAAAATGAAAAGCAAATCAGAAGTGAGATGCCAGGGCAGTTTAAAAAGCTATACCTAAGTAGAATCTTAACTGTATGTGGTGACTGTCAATAGCTTCCTTAAAACTAGAAAGAGAAAGTATTCAGATATTTCCTATTAATATTGGTGGTATAATTAATAGAGTCCTAGATGTCTGTTAAATCAGTCAGTTAAACTCCTGTCAAATTGGTAGGCAGACAGTAACAAAGTTTCTGAATATATGTAAAAGTCACACTTTCCGTGTTGTACTACAGTCAGTTTCCAACAGGGAGTCTTTCACAAAGTACAACAGAACCCTACTTAATCACAAATTATTATCCATGCAAAAAAACTGATAGTATTTCCTCATCTATGATCAAAGATACAGAGGCCATACTGCAGTGAAATGTTAAATTCCTAAGTTATTATTTTATACATTGCATGTTAATATATTACGAACAAAGTATTTTATTAAAGTAAATGAAAATGAAAGCATTGTATTTTGGTCCTTAGTTTTCTAATGTATTTATTTACCTACCTACTGGTTGGTAACATTCACCAATCTACCATACCATCTTCTCACCTTTTGTACAAATTAAAGATGTACTGCACTATATTCCACAACCACAGGACGCATCTCTAGTCTGACACAAGTGTTGAATGTAAACATTTAATTACTTGTATTAAGTTACAGAGCTTAGTATAATTTAAAAGCAGATAATATTGATTATACTTATGGATCAGATGGTAGCAGGAGTTAAAAGTCTATTCAAAATATAATACTCAGAGTAAAAAAAAATTCATCCAACAAAACCAGAACACAGATAAAAACCACTAAGGTTACATACAAATCAACAGGAGTTTGTTTACTTTACCATTTGTCCATTAAAGAAACGAATAAGAATAGCTTTCAAATAATTACCTACCAGTATTTCCTTCTTTTCTTTCCTTAAAAAATTACTGTCTCTATTTTCATTCTGCTGTTGACGTGGGGATGCCTCTCTGTCACCATTTAACTGTGCAGAATTCACTCCATTACCTTTGCAAGAAACATTTAGATTACAAAGCTGTTTTCACTTACTTTCAAGTTAAAAGGCAGTAATCCACATATAGAAAATTAAAAGGGCCAACTCCCTTGCTAACATGAGCTCTACTATCTTCAGTGGCGTTGTACCCAGCAAAGAACTTGGTTCAGTATGACAGTGAAGTGTTGTACACACTTCTGCCCTCTCAGTTCCTAAATAATTAATAATAAAACTAAGTGTGTATATAGTAAGCGAGTTGTAAAGGCTCATTCTCTGATAGAATTTGATCATGGCTACATCTTCCTTTAATCTTGTGTGTTTGGGAAAGCAATTTCCCCCCTACTTTTAATAACAAAATAATCATAGCTCCCAAACTTATTCCTCAAACCTTGCCCAACTTACTCATTATATATACATTTCTGAATTCAGACTCTCTCTATGCTTTCCACCAACTCCACATTGACCATGAGAACACACAAATTTATAATCAGTACATAGGGTAAGCATAAAAGTTGCATGCTAATTTATCATAAAGATGGGGAAAAATGGGTTTACTGGAAGATAAAGGAATGCAATAACAGTTAAGGAGAGCTGCAAGCAAGCAGACAGGACTTCAATAACTTAGCTCTTTCCTTTGTGTTCATGGAAATGACATATAATCATCTTAATTTCAAAATTAAGAACTCATTGTATACGTTTTTGGTATTTTTTTGGGAAAATGTTTAAATAGATGACATGAGAGTATGCTAAATGAAGAAATAACAACAGCACAGAGGGAACAGTGACTTACCAAATTTGACCCTGAACACACTTAGTACAAGGCAAACTGATAGTGTTAATAGAATCAGGTGTTAAGAGGCTATATTATAAACAGGAGAGAAATACCTTTTATACAGCTCTTAAATCCAGTCCATTTTGTTTAAGTGTGAACCCTAAAGTCTCTCCTCTCTCAATTAAAGTCTCTGTTCTTAGAAATATCCATGCATCCCAATGGTAGCTTATAGACTAGGGAAGAACTTAAGAACTATGTATGAAAAATAATGATTCTCCACTGTTACAAGTCCAGTACTTTCCATTTTGAGTGTACTGCTTAAGCAGTCACTCCTCTCTCCACTGAAAATCAGCAGAAATTCTTTCAGAGACTTCTATGGGAGTTGAATTTGGCTTAATGAAGTTGCAGAGCATTATCTTCATGAAGCTGGTTTTCACACACTATTTTTATCACCTGTTCACAGTAGTACAGTGTTTCAAAACGACATTCATTTTAAGGGAGTAAAAATAAATATTACATTATTTCTGAAATCCCCATTAGTCTTATTACCTAAAGCATAAGGTTTCTGGGGAGGTAGCCGTGGAGGGGGTGGTCTAGGAGGAACCTGTGATGCTGACTTTCCTGGACTTTCTGAGACAGGGCATCTCTTGATTGTTCCTTGACTATCTTCTTCAGAGGAATGAGTTTCATGTGGTATGTAGATGGATTTAGGCTGAAAATATATATAAGAATATTGACTACATTATTGGGACAGTTAAGCTAAGTGTTGCATACTGTAATACTACATCTTATTATTTTCCCGAGTAAACTGATAAAGACAATTACATATTCTGTTACATATTTTTACTATACAGAAAATGCATAAAGCAGATATTTGATCAACAGAAAATCCAAAGCAGTGTACTGAAATCATGACTTGCCTGATGAAACTTCACTATGTCCAGTGCACAATCAAATCACAAATGTTTAAATGAAAATACTGTCTGCAACCTCCCTCCCAGGCAACCATGTGAAACTGATCTTTTTTGAAAGCACCAACCCAGACAAAGACACTTCTACTGCACAGAGGCATTGTGAACTAGATACAGGAAAAGATGATTAATTCCCTAGTAGTCCAGTTGCTCATACCCCTCTTCTCTCCCATCATACCTGGTAACACTTTAGTTGTTAATGTTCTATGACAGGAGCCAAGATAAGTCAATAATTTTCCACTATTAATCCAGCCTGTGCCTTTACCCTTTGCTGCCTTCCTCTTATTCTGGAAGATGGGAATAGGGTTTACACCTTAATTCTTCTACCCCATGAACATCTTTCTTTTGTTCCTTTCTCCAAAATAAGTACAAATACATTTTCTTGCTCAATAGCCAATCTCCTTGTTTTTGTTCTTTGTGATAAAGAACCAAAAATGTCACTTTGGGTTCCCGTTTGGATTCTAACAACAAATAATGTTTTTACACAAAAGTGCTCTGTACTTTTCAAAATTCACTCAGATACTAGTAAATCTGTACCATGCCACATGCTCAGGAAACAGTTTTCAGCATAATACAAACACCTAAACAGATACTATTTTATAAAAAGGCAAACATACATAAAAGAGAAGTTGGTCTTCCAAATTACCATGAACTAGAGCTGGAGCTAAAATGAAAACTCAATTGCTCACAGCCCTTACACTCAGATGACAAGAACTTCCTGCATTTGACCTTCCACTACATGACAAAGTATTGAACTGTGACTTAAACTCAGCTTTCACCCTCTACAAGATTCCTGTTCATGACTCCAGAACTAGGAGGTTTAAAATCAATTTAAACAAAAGCAACTGACTTGTCATTCAGCTTGGACAGTGACTGCCTTTTTCCTCAGATTGATGAAGAGTACTTAAGGCCCCAAACCTTGTGTCCTTTCTCTCCCAACTATATAAGTTGGTTCAATAAAAGATACTCCCATACCTCACAAATCTTACTCCTCTCACAATATTGGACCGTCACGGCTACATCACTCTTACTTCTAGATCAGAGCATATGGAGGCAGCCACACTAGCAAGACCAGGTTTTACCAAGTCGCAAGGCACCTGAAACCCATACATGAAACTGGAAGACTGTAACATTTTCGGCAGTTCATTTTGGGGAGAAAAGGAACAAACCTGAAGCTAATGTATGGACAGATCACAAGCAGAGGCTACTGCTTTTAACTGAGGATCTGAGGTGCCAAGAGACTAATCAAGACAACACCTAGCATAGTTTTAAAAGATTAGGTTTGAATCCTCAGATATAAAATTCCTATAGGTTTACCTGTACATCAACAAGGCATGATTAACCCAGTGTTTAATGACTAGTGAGTTTCCACATGCTAGAGAATACAAGTAGAGATTTTTTTGGACATTTTTTAAATAGTGTCATCTAAAATGTGCAATCAATTCAGTCTCTTCAAGAGGAAGAATCTGAGACCTAACTTCAACATTTAAAGGACCCCATTGTTGCCTGTGAAGTTAGCACAGAGACTTCTAATGTGGTGACTCTCATAGGAGCTCCTATTTCTGTAATACTAAACCCCTGAAATACCAAATGTTATGCCTCTCCTCAGATTAATGATGTAAACATAATCATAAACACCATATCTAATGTGATGAATTCCATCAATTTTTCATTTTATTCATGCTCCAAAACTAAAAATGTAACTTAATATGCTGGAACAAAACTGGATGAATCACAATCTCAAAAAGCACCAAAGTCTCACGTCAGTGAAAAGCAGGCACCTATGTCATTTATAGACTCCCCGCCCTCCTCCATTTACTGCAATTCCCCTCTTCCTCAGTACAATGAAAAATCCCACTTACCTTTGGTGGTAAAGGTGGTGGCACTTTGGCTTTCATAGTAGAGCTGTAAAAAGAACACAGAATGCTCAGAAGTTATCCAGATATGCATCTCTGGAAAACTCAACTGGTGAGGTTTGAGAAAGTTTATGTAGAGTTTATTTTACATTTTTAAACACTAAGAGATTAAACATCATGTTATTTTCAAACACTTAAACCATTTGAATATTTTCTAACTGGTGCTTCCCCACCCCTGAGCCCTGTAGTCCCAGGGGTGGCAACCTACAGCCCATGTGCCAGATCTAGTGGCATCTGGCAACGGGGGACCTTCCTTGCACTGTGTTGCAGTCAGCCACCTGGGGCTCTGGAAGAGGGGACCTCTCTCTGTGAGTTGTCACAGCCTCCTGTGGCATAAGTGGCAATGAGACATGGCAGAGGCAGCTGCATCATAATGCCCACTTTCCTGACCAGAGCACTTCAGCTCTCTTTATGGAAAATGCTGCTGACCCCAGCCCAAGACATCAGCCAGAAAAAAACCCAAGTGGTCCCTCTGAAGTCTTCCCATGAAGTTATGGGTAACTTTTTGAAAAGCTCATCTGTGCTCATCTATCCACAAGGATATGTAGACTTGTGCAGAATAGGGGAGTGATTTTTAGCCAAGAGATGCAGACAAGATGCAGGGTGAGTCTGGCATTCACTGTACTGAGAGAAAAGGAAGTGTGCTTATAGTTAAGTGGGGAGTTTAGGATACTGGTAGGTTTTGCTAAAGAATATTTATAATATGGAATTTTGTTGGCACTGGAAAATATCATTTCTTGATGGACCTAACCACTGGCTTCTTCAAAAAAAAATGTTATATGTGATAATAAATCTGTTTGCAAAGTGGAGTTAAATCTACTGTTTGCTTTTGGGTTGAGTAACTTTATGTTCTTCCCCTTCACAGAACTCCACATGGGGACACAACTTCTCATATGGCACATGCTTACCAATCTGGTCCTGGAGTACAACACATCAGCATGAGTGAAAAAACTCCAAAACATTTTAAGGGTTTTCTCCTCCGGTTCTGCATTTTAAAGGTTCTACTGTTTGGTCCTGAGTTCCTGCATGGTAGTGTTCAGCCTCTATTTTAATCTTTTTACAAACTTCAGTACGTTGAGAACTATGGTATTTTCCTCATCTTTTGAGAAATGCAAAATATTTAGTGGAAACTGGGCATGTCAAACTCATCCCATGCCCCAGACCAGATCCGGACTATAGGACTCCTCACAGGCTGGATTTGGCTTAGGGCACTGGGCTCCCAGACTGTGTGGTAACCAGATGGGCTGAATGGAGCAGCTTCACAGGCTGCATATTTGACATCCCTGCTGTCTTAAATTTGTGCACTATGACTTGCCTGCTTTTGAATTACATTGCTTCAGAGAAGCATTAGGAAAATATCTAAGTGAGATATCTGTGTTTTTTGGAACATACAAATCTTCTCAATACCTTGTCTAGTTTGTCCCAGACTTGTCAGAAAAGTTTGTCTCAGTATAAGATTATGGTTTTGGACTAGAGAAGCTAGAAGGGAAGCACATGTTGAATGACTGTCACTCATATTTGAGTATGACTACTACTGATACTAGAAATGAAGTTCCACGTGTAGGGCTGAGGAGATGTGCCAGGGCACGTTGGTGTCTATGTTCCCTCCTACTGTTGGCCAAGTTGGCGTGACGACGTTCTGTTGCTCATTCTGCTTCCTTCATATCAGAAAGTCAGGCTCACCTATCATGGGCCATATCCTCCCAGGACACTGAGTTCAGCCCAGCAGACTGTATGTGCTGCTGAATGCAGTCCTTGTGGTGGAGTTTGGGATGGCCAACCTTCTTACTGCCTTTTTCAAATTCACTATACAGAACTCTCTTAGGCAGTCAATTGTTGTCCATACATATGTCATGGCCGACCCAGGTCATTTGCCTCTGTGCTAGCATAGCTTCCACACTTGGCATGGCTGCCAGTCATAGTTCTTCATTGTTGGTGATTTTGTCAGACCATTTAATACCCATTATACGTTGCATAAGTGGTATTGGTGCAAGCAGTTAAGTTTTTTGATATGGTAACAATAAAGGGGGCAGGTCTCTAATGAGTATAGAAGACAAGGGAGCACAACAGCCCTGTAAACTTGGCATTTTGTAGACACTTTGATGCCTTGCCTTGGTCACAGCTTTTTTCTGTAGGCAACTGAAAGTTGAGGCAGCTGACTATGTGTGCTGAAAGTTCTTTTTGAACTGGGGTCACTGACAACTGTGCTACCTAGGCAGCAAAAGGACTAGATGTTGTTAAATTGGCTGCCATTCAATTTTATTTCTGGTGGTGATGGAGGCGATAGGTTTTCTTTACACTAATACAGAGGCCAAAAAGGGATATAGCATGCGCAAAGGAATTCAGTAAATGTTGCAGGTCATTCTAAAAAAGGGCAACAAATGCTGAATTATCAGCATACACTAGAACCTTTACTTCACTTTGTTGGGATTTGCTTTTGGCCTTGAATTGGTGGAGGTTTAGAAGTCCGCCATCAAATCATGTTGTCAGGCACTGACTGATACACAGGCCTGTATGTTGTCATGGAAGCAGCATATGAGGTTAATTAGTTTGTCTGGGCAGCTGAACTTTGCAAGAGGGCACCAAAGAACAGATTGCCCAACAGAGCTGAATGCCTTACTAAAGTCAACATACAGGGATATTTGCTGTTCTGCAGCTTCCTCCTGTAATTGGCACAGGGTAAATATCATGTTGGTAGTGCTATGTGATAAACAAAAACCACACTGGGATTCAGGGAGTACACTGTCTGCAATAACCTGGAGCCTTCTCAGCAACAGCTTAACAAAGGTCTTACAAGCGATGGAAAGGGGGACTCTGGCAACTGTCTCCTTTGTGCCTGTAGATTGCTACAAAAAGCAAGCACAAAACCTAGCTTATCCTACAAGGCTTGTTTCAACTTTAATAAGGGCAGCAACTATCTCCCCTCTAAATCAGGTCTCAGTTTAGACTTCTGAAAAGGATGGAGGTCTAAGTCGCACTCGAGTATTTTCCTTCATATTTTCTCCTGCATGTCAGGCAGACACCTTGTCAAGAATGGGGGATAAAAACAGGTTGTTGACCTCAGCTGGAGAGAGGCTAACTGGCTCAGATTATGCCTAAGATATGAAGAGTAAGGTTAGTAAAGACTGTCAGAATTTAAGGTATGTGATATGGACTTTGGTTATTGGCATATTCAGTGCTCCTAGAGCCCTGAAAGAACTCTACAATACCAGCTCTAGATCACTGCTTGGCTGCACTAGAGTCATTGCAAAAAGCTTCAAGACAACTAAAATGATCTGACTGAAGGAAGACATTTGCACAGAGTCACTTCATGTTATACTGAGCTCTTTTTTGTGTATTCTGAAATAGAGACACAAACCACAGAAGAAAAAATTAGCCACAGAGGTGCCTAATCAAGACAACTCTGTTGGGAAATTCTGATGGAACAAGAACTAAGAGAAAGGACTCCAAGGTACTGAACAAAGTGGTCGGTGCAAAGAGCTTCAAGACAGCAGCAGCCAAGAGGTTTAAAACCCTGTGTTGTTAACTAAATAGACTGTGTTGACTGTAAACAGGAGAAAAAAATTGTAAGTAAAAGTAAATAAGTACACTATTGCTGAACATTAGTTAGAATAAAAATATCCTAAGAATAAAAGGGAAAGACGCACCAAGATGATCTGGCAGCACAGAACACAACAATAAAGATATCTATAATGTTTTCCCTGTTAGCACTCATCATGGAATTAATTAATGGTATGGATCTTTGAGGGACAGTGACGAATTCCCATGTATAGGTGGCCTGACCTAAACTAATCAGCATCAATAGCTTTACAATTTTGAGTGAAGGAAGTTCTAATCTTGGTCATCTTTGGGTTTATGAGATTTTACCCTACTTTTCTCTTTGGAGGTGATGCAGGGTTTTTTTTGTTTGTTGAAGCACTGTGCAACTGATCATATGGTTTTAAAACAACTGCCTGATAAATCCTGTGTTTCACTAATAAAGACCAAGGGATAAAGTGTGTTGAAAATTAACTGACTGTATAAGCCCTGATTTTTCTATGCCCACCACTCATTTCAAATATGAATATTCTTCCGCTTTGAAAAGTTAACAAGTAACTAAACAATGGCAAGGTTCATTGACATCATCAGGCTCTGAAGTTACGGATGGTAAACATAGTAATCGTGAGATCAGCACCTCTGTTTTGGAAACAACTTGATTCTGCCTTCAACCACTTTTCTTTTCAAAAAGTATTTCAGAGACAGGCCATGTCACACATACACCAAGCATCCAACTTCAATTCACCATCCATAGTACTGGTAAACAAAATGACTTAACATCTTAGAAGAAACCGTCTCTCTAATTGACAACTTCCCTTCAAATTTAGCACCTAGTTACAAGCTCATAATACTGTTTAAAAATCTACTTGTTAAAATGCATTGCCTAGGTTGCATAATAATAGTAGAAGAACAGGTCAGGTTAGAACAAGATTAATTTTAAAAGGCATTTAGCTTCTCAGTGAGAACATAGATAAATGCTGCAATGAAGATTTACATTTCACAGTTGTCCAATATGAAGCAATAGAGCTCTTATAGAGATTATCCATTAATAGGAAACTAAGCACAAAGCCAGTCTCAGCACCAGTGTTCTCGCCTATGTCATTCAAAGGAATTATTTAAGAAGGTATGTTTCTATACACACCTGTTCTATATTTTAACATCATTTCAATTACTCTATTGTTTTCATAACAGTACTTTGTTCAAGAACAGTCATATTTACTCTTCTGAACACTGATATATACCTTTCTGTATTAGGGATATAATGTATAGTCATCTGTTTTAAGTAATTATACCCCAGGATTTTTGTAAGTCAGATTTTTATTGCTAATCTAATTAGGCTTTTTTATTTAATGATAAAAAGGTGAATAATTAAGAACTGGAAAGCAGTTTTAACTTAAAGAGGAACACTAAAACTGCCATCATAAAGCAAAATGATGTGATGTAGTCTATACAGACGTTACTGCAGGTTTCTGCTACTTATAAACAATTAAGAAAAAAAAAATTAAGGTGATCAACTTCAACTATTTTTTAGTTTTCTTTAGCTAATCAAAGACCAGATGTATTTAAAAAAAAGACTTACTGTTTAGTGTCATCATCTGCATCATCATCATCATCTTCTAAATGTGCCACATGTCCCCTACAGAAATGAGCAAGGTACCATGGCTGAGTAGACTTAATTAAAATTACTTTGGCTGCTATGAAAAAAAATTCTCAGCTCCAGAGCCACCTACTCTACAGAATTTTATTATAACGTCCTATTTTATTTTATTTCTTAAGGTAGCAGCAGCCTAAAGAAGTGAGTCCTCTCTCATGTCTTCTTGACAAATAAGGGATCAAATGAGCATTATTAATTGTGACAGATGGAAGAAAACAGTGCATGAAAAATTTTTAACACACACAAGAAAAAAAAAAAAGTTACCGCTGATGCAGTTCTTCTTCAACTGATTTTAGAAGACTCCTTCAAAATTAAATAAAGATATGAATAATTAGTAACTCAACATAAACTGGAGAACATTCAGAAAATAAGACAAAGAAAATATTCTTGTGTTCTTGTTACTTTGAATGCAAACCATTCAAAGTAAGTTACTCTAGTTTTGATAAAGGCTATGAACAGATGACCATTTACAGAATTACAAAGTGCTATATGCACTCTATGAAACACTTAAAAATAAAGCGCTACATGCTCATCACTCTGGAAAATTGCTACAAAGTCACCTCAAAAACACACTCTCCCTTCCCCCAGCCCCAGGGAAGCCTCCAGTGAGCTCAATACTGAGAGCCTGCCCCTCTTCCCTGCAAGGGAAGGAAAGCAGGCTGTCAGCGATCAGCTGATTATGCTGCTTCTATCTGCTGCTCCCAGACCAGTAGCAACAGCTGTCAAATATGGCAACTTCCTCTCCCCCCTAGCCCCTCCTCTGTTCCTCAGGGTGGTGGGGAGGGCTGCTCATTTCACCCCCTGGCACCCCTACAGGTGGCAGCGGATGGCTGTATTTGACAGCTTATACTTGTTTCTAGCAGGGGTGGCTAGTATCAGCTGTTGAGGGCATGCCCCTGGGGGGGAGTCCAAGGCAGGGGAAGGGGAGGTGGGGAAGGAAGGAGGAGAGGGCTGCCTCCACTGGAAGCTCAACAGTTGTGCCAGCCACTGCCATTGTAGAGGAACCAGCCATTGCCAATGCTATTGCAATGGCACTGACAGCAGCAGGGTCTAAGCAGGGCTCTGTGCCAGTTTGTTGTGGCTGGGCACACTGTCAGGAAGCCAGTCGCTTTACCTCTCCAGACCTGGAGGACTGTGGAGTGCTGGCAGTACAGGAGATTCCCTGAAGCACCATAAGTAACTAGACTGTTACATGTGGCAATACAAAACACAGTACTACAGAGAGGTTCTTGCTTCACATGGGAACTTGTTTTTGATAAATGCATCATTTTTATGGTGCTACAGATGGCATGAATATATGGATGACCACTATTTAACTCTACAAGGACATTTTTAGTGCTATAAATGTAATATGCCCATACCTCACATATACTAAATATTTATTTGCTGAACAACATACAGTATCTGCTCTTTTCTCGAATCTCATGTTACTGTAAAACAGTATTTCTTTGCACCTAGTATATTCCTCATTAATACACCTGACCACCACCTTTGTGCTGTAAACTGGAACTATTTTGGCTTATTCCAAGAGTTACTGTTTAAGCTGAAAAGAGGATACAAACGATAAAACAATACCTTTCTTTCACAGTATTTTACTTTTCCCTCAAAACACAGATTTTAAAAGGCTTAATGACAATCTCTAATGTTAGGAATACAGCTTATTATGCAGACTCTAGAATAGAGTAGTCCCTTTCACAGGTAAAAAGATTTCTGAAAATATCATTAGTTCCTATTAAAAAATAACTGACAAGACTATTTGGGCAACAGTGAAAGACCATACCCTTAAAGCAGGGGTTTTCAACCGGGGGTACATACCCATGAGAGTACTTGGGATGGCCTCAGGGGATACTTGGCAGCGGGCGCCTCCACCACCACTTTTGCTGCTGTGCTGCTGGCATGCTTGCCAATCGGCTGCTGGGGAGACCTCCCCCCCGCTCATCAACTGGCTGCCAGGGGACTCCTTCCTTCTCAACCAGCCATTGGGGGGTACACTGACCCCTAAAGGTTGAAAACCCCTGCCCTAAAGCAAATTTTGTCACTTGCGTCTCCAACTAATGAGGATGGCAAGTGAAGAGGTTATGTGGTTGACAAAGTCCCAGGATACTGACACAACACCTCAAGACTTCAATACATTTCATAAGCCTTATTATCAGTTGAAATAATCATTACTGTTGGAATCGCAGCAGGTTAGGAGCTATACTACTAGAAGTAAGAAATACAACAAGTTTTATACCACAGCCATAAAACTATAATCTAATATGTTACTTGTTCAAATTAAAAGCAAATTAATTAATTTTAATTAAATCAATTAATTCAATTTAAGAAAAAAGAAAATTTATTTACTCACTTATTTGCACCTAGGAAGTAACCACTGTGGGGGCCATGACCATACTCTAGTTGTAAATCCTACAAATCCAAGAGAAAGATTCTTGAGATGAAAAGGTAAGAGGTAAAGAAACACATCTATCATGTGACACACTCACTTCACCCCTTTCATCTTTCCCACTGCACGACTAGCTTGTCCTACAACCACTATTGACTTTAGAGATCATTCGCACTCAACAAGAAGTCTCTTCAATGACCCAGGCTCTTATGCTTCCACATCTCTTGTTTAAATCCCTCCTTAAAACTTTCTACTTTAGTCCTCTCCTCCACAAAATACTGAAATAAATTCACATTTTCCCCATGGTAATTTGGGTGGGGAGAACCTACAAAAAACAACTGATGTGCTAGACTTCAATACCGATTCACATCTGCATATGAACAGCGTGCATTTTAGATGGGCAGTCCTTCAGAGCAGAGGATTTGCAGTGGATATGGCTCCATGAAAGATGCTATACAAAAAACAGCATGGAAAGAATATTGCAAATATTTTTACTATTTTTAACTACAAAGGTAACCAACACTTTAAAAGAAAGCTATTTATATATTTTATGAATGGTGCTATGATTTTCAATTTACTAAAAGCTGCGAAGCCAGGACTCCCAAAATTACAAGCTGCAGGTCACTATGAGGCAGCAAGGGGACTCAGACTTTACTCTCTAATAAACTTTAAGCTCACACACCACAGGATATACTTATTTCATTAGCAGGAGGTACAGGGGCCATCTTCAAAAACTATCAAGCTAGCCTCTGCCAATAGGGGAATAATACATCTATTGGACATTTATCTTTTCTGAGTGGGGTCAAGATGGAAGAAACATGCACAAATTCCCAAACTATGAAGGAGTGATCTACACTAGAAAAGAATCAATGTTTTAAAGATATACTAAAACCTTCTAACTAATTCTTTACAAAAGAGCTGTCTAGCAGCTTTAAACTGTGGCCCACAGGGCTTTTTGGCATTGGTCTGGAACCTAATTGTTGCTACCACTCACCCCTCTTTGTTGCCTGCCAACAAAAATTGGCAGCAGGGGAAAATGGAGATGACAGAGGTGTTGTGGGAGCATTCACCCCCTTGATTCCAGAGCTGTGCCAACAGTAGCTCCAGCAGCCACACTGACAAACTGTTTCCCCGTCACTGGAGGTAGGGCATCTGATCCACTTGGCCAAGTAAATTAGACATTTGCGCTTTACAACTATGCTTGACACTTTACCTAAAACAGATACCCCTCAAGTCTACCCCATTCCAGGAAACATAGCTTGGAGACCAGGAGAAAAGGAATAGACACAGCTAAAGGATGTATAAAGAGCCTGAGACTGTCACTCTCATACATGCACGATGACCTCACAAAGATGTCCTGTTGTATGTTGTACAAATGCAATATCATAAACTCGTCATATTTAAAGTTTAAAAAAAGTCCAACCAACTGACCAACCAAAAATCAAAACAAAAAAGAAACAGAAAAAAACCTACAATTATCTACTACACAAAAAAAGGTTTAAAACAGCGGTGTTCAACCTTTTGGTCCCACAGGCCAGATGAGTGGTGCAGACCCTGGGGCCCAGTGCTGCCCTTGCCAGGCCCCGCGTTCTGGTATTGTGCGTCTGATCCAGAGTGCAGGACCCAGGGCTCCCTAAGGGTCTGGAAATTTGGCAGCAGGGGAGCAGTGCCCACACTCCCTACTGCCAGACTTCCAGACCCATGGGGAACCCTGCATGCTGGATGACATGGTGTCAACAGCCAAACCAGGCCTATAGGCTGGGGGTTGAGTACCCCTGGTTTAAAACAACATTATTACCTTTTCAAAATCAACTGCTCAAAAGAAGAAATGCCAAGACTAAGATTGGCTGTTAAACATTAATTTGTCCCATGTACAAATAAGTATTATATTACAAACTTTAATTATCTGATCACGTTCAATTTTGTCCACAAACCTCAGCATATTCTATAGGCAGTATGGATGATATTTGATAAACTATTCAGTATTTTGTTCTGTTAACCTTGGTTTAAGTACTTTAACATCTTGTTAGCAAATACCAATGGATCTTTCATTCAGATTTTTAGGGCAAAGTGCTATCACAATAGTGGAGTACTGGGAGGTTATAGTATTACAAACTTTAATTATCTGATCACATTCTATTTTGTCCACAAACCTCAGCATATTCTATAGGCAGTATGGATGATATTTTATAAACTATTCAGTATTTTGTTTTCTCCTCATTGTTCAATGTGTTGTCTCAGGCCTTGCTTACTGCCTGCTATTCAACTCAGGCAATTTCATCTTAGATTTCCTATGGCATCTTTGTAGCATCACAGTGCTTTGGAACAGGGGTTGGCAACCTTTTTGCAGTAGCTTGTTGAAATAATTAAGCTCAGACTGAAGTTGGCCATGGCTTCTGACTTGGTGCTGCTACTGCCACTTCCTCATAACACTAAATTGCTGCTGTTATGTGTGCGCAAGACCTGACCACCACAGAAGTGGGGCTGCAAACTGCTCCACTGCTGAAAGGCCACCACTGATATCTGGCTTTACAGGCTAAACGAAATGGCTTGGCAGGCCAGGTCCAGCTCATGGGCTGTAGGCTGCCACCCCTGCTTTAGAATGATTAAGAATTTATATTATTAGGCAGAGTCCTGTGGAAGAAAAGCACACTATCAAGTATCAAACAACACGCTAAAAGGCACATGAAGACCAGGACACTGAATTAAAGTAAGCTCCTGCACTGCATGCACCCCAGCATTGGCCTGGGGGCCGTGTGCCCTCCTGATCTGTGCAGGGCAGAGGCAGCTGCCCTGCATGCTAGACTTTGTTCCCTGAGCCCAGAGCCCTGGCTGGGCTTCCGCTGGTGTGCGCGCAGAAGTAGTAACACCCCTGCGTGCCTGGCCAAGCCGCCTGGGCTCTGATAATCCCCCAGCCTGGCCAGGGCCCCACTCACCCAGTGGCAGGGGGCACAGAGGCACAGGCAGCGGAAGGGGGGCCAACGGGGCTTAGGCTCCCCCCACACATGGGACAGCTGTAGGGTTGTAAGGCAGCCTGCTGCAAGCTTCCAGCAGCTGCAGCACGGGTGGGGAGGGGTGCATGTGCAGTGGTGGCTGGGGGAGTGGAGCAGGGGCTGGCACTGCACAGTAGGGACAGGCGCGAGACAGCCATGAGAAGCTCGTCTGGGGGGCACACAGCCCAGGAGGATATGGGGGGGGGCAGTGACTCTGGGTCTGCATGCAGGACAGCCTGGGGGAAGAGCAGTGCCAGGCTCTGCCCGGTGTGGCTCTTCAACCACGCAGCTCTCCAGCCGCGCAGTGGTAGCAGTACTGGCAGGGGGTGGCCATGGTGAATTTTTGGGTGTGCGCAGCCACCCCCATAGCCCCACTCCCAACACCACTACTCCCAGATCCTTTCCCGACCCATTCTATTTGCCCACTCAGTCTCAGTCTCCTTGCTAAGGAAGTCCTACTCTCCCCTTGTGGGCACTAACTGCATACACTTTTAAAAAAATTAGGTTCCAAAATGTCAGTGACTGGGAATGAGCTCACAACTGTTGCAGGACAGGATGTCAATACATATACCTAAACTGTTCCCAAATGTTATTGGTTGTGATGAACCAGTTCACAATTGTATAAATTGCTGTGGTTCTGACACCACAGGATAGAAATGAGCACCCAGCCCAGCAAGCCTCTCAGCAGCTGAGGGTGGAGTGCTTACACCCATACCTTGGGGGCTTAGGGCATTTTCATTTCTCTGCACTTCCTTCTCTCTGAAATAGAGTACAACAAACTTCAACAGCTTGCAATTCCTTGAAGCCTGTAGTGTGCCTGCCTGATTTGAACTAAGGGTTGGAGGGGAGAGAGTATGGACACATTTTTATTCCACAGCACTAAGGTGGCACAGTGAGAATCTGTGGTCAAGTAGGAAGTGAGGACAAAACTGGTTGTTAGAAAAATAGCCTTCTTTGAACAAACACTTCAAGAGTTCATTGATAAAGTGCCAACAGAATGGGAAAAAAAGGCAGCAGGGTTCTGTTTGAGTACCAGAGTAGCCAGTTGTAGCAGTGTGTGCTGGGGGAAGAGAGGGTGTGAGTGCATCCCACAATGCAGTCTGGATGGCTGGAGGACTGACCAGATCTGTGTCAGAATGATTGATGTCCACACATAACAGTGAACTGGTTCAAAACGGTACTTGATTTTTCAAGTGGATTTAAGCCGATGTATATGTCTGTCTGCTTCAGGTTTACACCATTCTAAGCATTACTTGTGCCCATGCTCAGTGTCCAGATTTTTCCAACCCTCAGTCATTTTCTTCCTGTCTATACCTAGTGTTCTTGCCCTCATAGTTCTCCCTTCCCCAACAAGTTTTCCAGTCCTCATCTTGCTGCCCATGCTCCTCACCCACTTTTTCCCCCCCAACTTGTCGTAGGCTTCTCAGAGCCCCTGCTCCTTTTCAGATCTCTCTTCCCTTTACTCATTCCAATTCCTGAACCTAACATCTGCCCTTTCTCTGATCCTATGAGTCTTGCTGGGTTCTTGGGCTTCACTAGTCGCCCCTCAATCCCCGTTCCCTTGCATTACTAGCCAGCCAATTTGTTTTCTGTAGTCCTAATCTCTGATGCTGTATCCCACTCTACTCTTTTCCCTCCCGCTCAGCTGGCTTTCATTACTCCTGCATTTAAATCAGAAAGTTCTCCTCTTAATACTCCCCGGATCTACCAAGGAGGGGCAACACCAGCACAGGAGACTTCATGTTTTAACTTTCAGGGCCTGACTGTCTTTCCAGAGGAATGGCCTGGAAGCACCATTACAGGGAATACCTAGCTGCAACCTGTAGTCTAGGTGGGAGAATGCATTTTCAACTGCTAAATGGAGACAGCTCATCAAGCTCCATGAACTGGATGCGATTCAAGCAGGCTCGGTAAGAATGGAAGCTTTGGAGACTTTAGAAACTTATGATTTCAGCAGCTATCAATTATGCACAAACTGCAATTTTTCAAGGCTTATCACTAGGCAAAACTTGCGTGGGTTTTCATGGGGATGGGAAAAGGCAGAATCCTGACCCAAAGTTAAATTATAAACTACTGAAAATGAGGTTTAATTATGGAAGATGTTGGGTAACTGGAATAATAGGAAGTGGTGCTATCAGCCCTACCTGTGATATACGAGTAAAAAAGGTTTTTAAAAACCTGCAACTCTTAGAAAGGCAGAGTGTTACAAGGCTACCTTAAGAAACTGCATGAACAATTACAGGCAGTCATGGGAATTAACTAGTTAATTACCTAGATAAAAAGTTAAAGAAATGGCTAACTTTCTTAACTTTAACTAGTTAAATTATTCAGCTGTCAACTTTTAACATTAACTAGCTAAAAAAAGGTTAACTTTAACTTTTTTTTTGAAGTATAAGTTTAAAAACATGAAATCTGGCTTTCCCAGAGTTTCTCCTGACAGCCATTCTCTAGGGCTTACATGGAACAATTTCTTTATCAAAACTCTAGGGCTTCTTGTTTGAAGAAGAAAGTAGTGTGCCTTCCTATGACATATGGTCTCTTAAGAACTACAAGTCCTAGAGTTCCTTAGTTCATGCTGGCATTTTCTGTGCATTTGCAGAAGTCAACAGGGCAGCCAGCTGGCTGCAGGAGGGAACAAGCGCAAGCAAGCAGAGACATTGATCCCAGTAAGAGTGGGAACAAGTAGTGAGGAAGAAGAAGATGACTTTTTAAATTTTAATGAAGATCAGAACCAGCAACCCAGGCCCAAGAAGTTGAGCATTACTTCTCATCTGTGAGAAACATCTGAGATGTCACCTACTATGTCATCTGTTATAACAGAAGCATTCCCTCATCTGCCCATGTAGAGCGACTGTTCAGTAGTGGGGGCTTAGTTTTCCAAGAACAGAAGAGAAAGATTGACAGATGTCAATTTTGAAATGCAGCTTTTCCTGAAGTTCAATAAGCATGTTTAAACAGTTTCTGCTATGCAACTGAACATTCTTTTTTTCTCATTTAAACTGATTTTCTTATTTCAGTTTAATTTTGGTTTTCAGACATTTTCATTATTTCTAATTCAGATGTAAGCAGTAAAACTTTTTTGAGCAATAAAAATTGTAACACCAAAGGTTTTCTGTGGAAACAGCTTTCATTTGTCACGTGGTTATGAATACCTCCTTTCTGTTATTCTGGTATACCTATATGATGCATTGACTTTTACAAAGTGTTTCACATGGAGAGGGTGAGAAGGATCTAACATTACATAGGTATTGGTAAATTGTTACTTTGAAAACTGTATGACAAGTATAACACTGTTTTCAGGTAAAGCAGGGTGAATTCCAAGTAAATTAGTGGGCTTCTGTGGGTTTATAGAAAAGAAACTCACTCATTGCATTTGAAAATGAAAAATGATGCTAAGCGGCAATTCACCGTATTTCACGTATCTTTCACGAATCAACTAAACTTTTAAGTAGTTACTGTCTTTTTAACTTACCTTTTAACTAGTTGAAAGTGGAAATATTTAACTTTTAACTTAAAGCTCAAGTTAATTTTAAAGCCTGCTAACTTTTAACTTTAACTAGTTACATTTTTCATAAACTTTTCCCATGATTGATTCCAGTTGACTACAGGATGACTTGCTGAGAACTTCACAAGAAAATGTTTTGATGTATGGTTTTAAGCACAAAAGGGGTTGGGGGGGAGAGCACTTGACCAGGCTGAGATTCTTCCAATTCTTGGTAAAGTTCAATGTTTATTATTTATATTTTTAAAGCAGGGAAGTGCAACTTCTAAATGGCTCCTCTGTCCCCAATCCACCACACTACGTGGACCCTGAGGAACCTCATGTTCCTAATGCATAAAATAGTCCTGCCATGCAGCCCCTTTCTGCCACGCAGCAAGTAATTTCTGCTGCAGCACATCAGTGCAGAAGCTGAGTGGGGCCCCCAGGTCCCCCCAAGCCCTTGCGTTACAGGCTTCCTCAGCTCCACTGGCTGCTGCTGTGACCCTGTCCCCAGGGAGCTGAAGTGGAAACTGGAGGAGGTAGAGGGAACCTAGGGACTCCAGTAGTAGTAGCAGCAGCAGCAAGAGAGCTGAGGGGTAGTCCATGGGCCACAGTTTGACGCACTGGGGGCCACACATGGCTCACAGACCACTGGTTGGACAGCCTTGTTGTAAAGAATGGTAAACTAAGGCAGGGTGTTAAAAATACAGCTGCAAACTAGATACAGCCTGGAGAGCTGGGGTCAGCTGTCCTTCTGGCTTCTTCCACAGCTTTTATGACAAGAATTTGGGGTGAGAAGCAGCAGTTCCACTTAGCCTTCAAGGAATTTCTTGATGACCCAAAGCACCTTAAGTGCTGGTAAGTTTTTCCTTGCTTATTTGTTGCATGTTTTCAGATCTGCTGGTTTTAATTTTCCTCACTGAAAAAGTGGAGCCTTAAGAGGTCGTGTGATACGTTTGCGGTCATGGTCATAACTTTCACATATTGGGTATATCTGAAATACTATCACGAATAGCTGTATACAAAATTGAACTAATTTTTCTTAAGACTTTGTCTACACAAGGACATCAATTTAGTTGAGCATAGTGCTCTTTCAAAATAAGTTGTTCTGAAAGCCAAGTACGTATGCTCAACTAAGTTAAGGTCACTTTCTTTCTGATTATCAATATTTGCATAGGTATATGGTACATTTCACACAATCCACTTCTCTAACTTGATTATCTTTCTTGTCGACCAAGATGTAATGAGGTGCTGTTAACCTTAGTTTAAGTACTTTAACATCTTGTTACCAAACACCAATGGATCTTTCATTCAGATTTTTAGGGCAAAGTGCTATCACAATAGTGGAGTACTGGGAGGTTATAGTATTTTCCTAAGGAATTGGAAATAGTGGTCATTTGCAAGGAACACTGAATAATCACTGAATAAAAACTTTTAAAGTCTCTGACACTGCATGAAGAAGAAATAGGTAAGAACCAAATAATGCAAGACTAAGAACAACCTGGTACATTTTAGAAGCAATTCTTCTCACAGCAAATTCAGAAACATTAAAACTGATGAATATAGGTTCTGATGCAAACAGCTCCAAGTGCTGTGTTGGTTTTTTATCTCAAAAGCAAAATACTGCTTTCAAGTATTGATTTTTTTAAATCTCAAAAGCAAACACTTAAAACAGGATTACTGAACTCTTTTCAGGGGAAAATAGAAAAAAAAACACTGAGCAAAAATGTCAAGGTGATGAAGTTTGCCATAGAAAGGAAGGATCTTGTTCACTATCAATTAGGTCTAAGCCCACAAAAATTCACCTTCTCCCGCAAAGGCGCACATTCCTGAACATTTTGTGAAGTACCCTCTTAAAGTAAATGGGACTAGCCTGAATGTACTATAAGCATGTGCACAAAGCTTTTCAATATTGCAGCCTTAGGGAAGGAAATCATTTGAAATTTTATGTGTTCCATGGATTCCGAAACAAAGCAGGCAAATGACCAGTGGCAATCCAAGTCAAGGGAGGCCAGACCAAGGACTGAAGAAGTGCTCTTAAAGCCTTATCCCCAAACACTATACAGCTGTCTAAACAGTGGGATAGCTTTTTCACCTTAAAAGCATTTTGAATATAAGTTCTAAAAGCATGCTACCCCAAAATGCTGAACGAAGGACCTACTCTAGACAGAGCTAAAGTGTCTGTCTACTTTCATTTATGCAACACACAATATATGATCATACACATTCTACAACAATGACAGAAATGCTAATATGAGAAAATAAGCAAAATGGAATAGAGCCTTCATATGTCACCATAGGCTATAAGACTTGCATGAATCTTTTTTATGAAAAATGACATCTGCCAGAATTATTTATGTTTATATGTTTTATAAGGACAACACTTTTGTTCCTCCTTCCCCCACAGTTTACTACCATGCTGTCTACTAGCATTTATCAACTATGGTTTTAGTTGGGTATTTATGTTTGACTTCCTGTCTGAAACTGCTATTTAGTATTTGTGTACTTTTACAAAGCTGCTGCATTTCACTCCACAGCTGGCTGTAATCCAGTGGGGGAAGAAAAAAGAATTACTTCACACTCTATCATTATCTAGCTATCTATGGTGGATAAAAAAGTTTTTAAAAATCTGTATCCACACCTCCATCCAAATGTTTTGTAGTTTATACTTTTAGAAAACTTTCAATTACATTTCTGATGCATAAATATACTCTCACATGAACAGAAACACAATCTGTATTAATACTTTCATCTAAAAACACACAGGGTGGTGATCTCAGTTGACTGGAATTGATGTACAGCACAGAAACAGAATCATAGAAAATTAGGGTTGGAAGGGACTTCACAAGGTCATCCAGTCCAACCACCTGCTCAAAGCAGGACCATCCCCAATTAGTTCCTCTCAGGCAAGGCTTTTTCTAGTCAAGTCATAAAAAATTCAAGGATGGAGATTCTACCACCTCTCTGGGTAACCTGTTCCAGTGCTTTAATACCCTCCCCATGATATTTTTTTCCCTAATATCTAACCTAAACTTCCCTTGCTAGGACATGAGACCATTGGCTCCTTGTTCTATCATCTGCCAACACCAAGAACAGCCTAGCTCCAACCTCTTTGGAACCACCCTTCAGATAGTTGAAGGTTACTATTAAATCCCCTCTCAGTCTGCTCTTCTCCAGAATAAATAAGCCTAGCTCCTTCAGCCTCTCCTCATGGGTCATGTGCCCCAGCCTCCTAGCCATTTTTGTTGCCCACCACTGGACTCCCTTCAATTTGTCTACATGCTTTCTGTAGCGGCGGGCTCAAAACTGAACACAGTACTCCAGATGTGGCCTCAATGTTGAATAGAGGGGAACAATCACTTCCCTCAATCTGCTGGCAATGATCCTACTAATGCCACTCAGAATGCCATTAGCCTTCTTGGTAACAAGGGCACATTGACGGCTCATATTCAGCTTATCGTCCACTGTTACCCCAAGCTCCTTTTCTGCAGAGCTGATGTTTAGCCAGTCAGTCCCCAGCCTGTACCAGTGCATGGGATTGTTCCATCCTAAGTGCAGGACTGCATTTCTCCTTATTGAACGGCATGAATTTTTTTTGGTCCAATCCTCCAATTTGTCCAGGTCCTTCTGAATTCTAGTCCTACCCTCCAGTATACGTACTACTGTCATCTGCAAACTTGCTAAGGGTGCACTCCATCCCATCTTCCTGGCTGTTGATGAAGATAATGAACAAAAATGGCCCTGAGACCAAACACTGGTGCATTCCACTTGATACCAGCAGCTAAACAGACATTGAGCGATTGATTACTACCCTTTGAGTCCAACAATCCAGCCAGTTTTCTTACAGCCTATTCATCCAACCTGTACTTTCTTAGCTTGCTTGCAAGAATGAGACACACAAAGTAAATTGGAGTGACCATGCCCTGTGTTTTACGAAATAATATTTTAAGGTACACCACCATCACCAAAGGAACATGCATAACACTGTTAAATAGTTTTGTGATATGATTTTGGAAATATTGCCAAGTTATCCTATGTACCAAAAAATCACTTAGGCCAGTCCTGAACTGTTGGCACTGTGTACAGCTGGAATTCTATTTGAACAACAGTAATTGCTTTGGACAAAATAAATATGTGGACAACTACTAACAATTTCCTACCACAAGAGATTACATTAAAAAAGTCATGCATGAGAAAAAATTGTGTGTTTCCAAGGAAAGCCAAAATTCCATATGAAATTAAAGATGAAAGTAGTCTAAAGGCAATGCAAAGTAAACAACACATTTGGGGGCTTGACAATCTCACAGGGATCTTTTTCAAGGGTCATGTTTTCCTAGGTTCAATACACCTATACTACTTGCAATTTGCTCTTCAACTTGCAGTATTTCAATTTTCAAAACACTTTTTTTTGCAGCATCTTCATGCATGAGTAGCTTTGCTTTCCTGCTACTTTTATGCTCTTAATTTGGAAGAAAGTTATTGCCCAGGAACAAGCTGCACTTGAAATTTACTTTCCTATTTGTTTTTGGTTTTTTTGTGAAGAACTGAAAAGCAATCCAATTATACACAGAGAACCAGTAAGTCACCACTGGACACTGTATTTGCTGATCCTGAAACTATTGGTTAGTTACAGACTTTGGAGCTGCAACTTTCAGTGACTGATCTGTGCTGACTGCTGGTAAAAAAAATTAATAATATAAATTAAATACAATCATATTATCAAACTATACCTCTTCTAGTAATTGTCAGTATTTCCCCCATGGTTTCCCAGTGAAATAAATTACTATGAATTCTTACCATTTCATTCCCAAATATAAGAAAATGAGGATTGAAAAATAGTATAATAAATTAGGCTGCATGTTCCAAATATCCTTGCTTTATTAAAAGCTGCTTTGTTAAACTTTTTAAAAAATAAACCTGATAGCTAACTATACAAAATGTGAGATAAATACATTTTTAGGTTTTTTGATACATTGTCAAATAAAATTTTATCAGCCACTTAGCATACAGCAATTATGTAAATTATTGCTGCATAACTACAGTTTTTTCTCCTCCTCAGCTCTTCAGTTCCTTGCATTCTATGAGCCTCAGCTTGGATAAAGAACTTCTGATTCTCATGTGTACAGCATAAAGAAACAGATCTATCATATTTAATAAAATATAAGATGATGTTCCCCACCCTCAGTTGCCATGGGGAGAAAACCCCTCTTCTTATAATCACATACAAGGAACTCTCACTAAGCAGCAGCATGCGTTTAGCAATGGAAACCAACCATTCAGTTGATTAAATATAGCCTATGCTGAACATAACATGTTGATGGGAACTTCATTTTGCTTGCTTGTCTGGGCGACAGTTGCTCCCTCAGGAAGGAACAGGCACCAGGCCTGGAAACACTGCAAGACTTTCAGCACCCTCCCCTGGTGCTATGTATTAATGTAACCCATCTGAACAAAATATATAGTACTGCCCATTAAGCACAATCCCCCTCACCACTGACTCTTTTTCAAGGCATTGCGAGCCAAGACACTGCATACATTTTTGACTACCTCTTCACTTCCACAACTGAGCTGTATTTGTTTTTAATCATTTCCAATTATTTCTGCTCTTTCACCAGCCTTAAATGACTGGCAAACACCAAACAGGGCCCCAATCAGTTCACCCAAATTCCCTGTCATCCCCTCTCTAAGCCTGGTGCATGTGATTAGTGTGGCTCCACCCTCAATGTGCTTCACCTGTACAGGCAGTCCTCAACTTGCTGGCTTGCATCCATAGATGCTTCTCCAGCAAATCCCGGGACGTCATTCTCCCCTTGTACTTGGCCTTGGTGAGGCCGCAGCTGGAGTACCGTGTCCAGTTTTGGGCTCCACAATTCGAAAAGGATGTGGAGAAGCTTGAAAGAGTCCAGAGAAGAGCCACACACATGATCAAAGGTCAGGAAAACAGACCTTATGACAACAGGCTGAGATCCATGGGGCTCTTTAGCCTGGAAAAGCGCAGGCTCAAGGGTGATCTGGTGGCCACCTATAAGTTTATCAGGGTGACCACCAGTACCTGGGGAAATGTTTTGTTCACCAGAGCGCCCCAAGGGATGATGAGGTCAAATGGTTATAAACTCCTGCAAGACCGTTTCAGGCTGGACATAAGGAAGAATTTCTTTACTGTCTGAGCCCCCAAGGTCTGGAACAGCCTGCCATCAGAGGTAGTTCAAGCACCTACAGTGAACACCTTCAAGAGTAAACTGGATGCTTATCTTGCTGGAATCCTATGACCCCAGCTGACTTCCTGCCCTTTGGGCAGGGGCTGGACTCAATGATCTTCTGAGGTCCCTTCCAGCCCTAATGTCTACAAAATCTATAAAACTTAAGATGTTTCAAGTTGCAACAAACGGCACTTACAACATTTATAAATTGACACCCTGTTTCGACTCTGACATCAGTTTTGACTTTGTGATGCTCGATTCAATGCCATGCCAGCGAACAAGTTTGCTGTGTTGCACATCTCCCTGGAGAACATCTGTCCAAACTTGGACACTTTTTTTAAGAAAGCAGACAAGACTCCAGAAAAACCTGTGGCTGAGAAACCTGAAAAGACTCCAGCCAAGAACCCTTCCCAAAAGTCCAACCAAGAGCCCTTCAGAAAGCCCAGCAGTCACCTCAAAGAAGTCCTTCCAAATCAATACGATTGCTATTTACAATATACATACATTAATGTAGTTATATTACTCATCTATAATTCATTGAGTACAAAAATCTAGGTTATTTTTGGTGAAAATAAGGTATCAGGCCTGGGTTCAGGAACAGCTTCCCCATTTATAACATTGTTTCTATGGGAAAAATTGGTCCTGAGTTGCAACGTTTCAACTAAAGAGGAAGTTTTCAGGAACCAATTATGCTGTAAGTCTGAGGACTGCCTGTATATGAGTGCAAGGGGCTACTTGGGGCTGGGGGAGCAGATTTCAGGGGGTGTCATGTGCATGTGTGCACAGACATGCATACATGTGCCCAGCAGTACAGCCAGGCAGCAGTAGAGAGCAGCTTTCTCAGCTTCTTGAGTAGTGCTGAGCTGTGGGGGCACAATGGCTTGAAGTGCTGCTGACTCTGGTGGGGCCCAGCCCAGTGAACTATATGGTGGCCTCTGGTTTTGAGCTACCTGACAAAAGAAATGCCATGATCACCACCACAGTGGAAGGTAATATTGGTCCAGGCGGGTTTGCTGAAACTGAAAAGGGAGATCCCCTTCCCCCTAACTTTTGAATAACTTTGTATAGTTCAAAATGGAGACCTATTCTTTGCCCTGCAAAGAGGCACCCCTGGATGGGGGAGTTGGGAGGATGCAGGTTGCCCACTGCAGGGCTCCCCACCCTGTTGTCCTCCCCTTCCCAGGGGTCTCTGCGGCACAGCAGGTGGGACCCAGCACAAGAGGGTGGGGCAAAGTGTGGTGGCAAAACTTGGTGCCACCATTGTGAGCACCAGCATGGCAAGGTGCCTTCTGTCTGCCTGGCAGCAGCAGGGACAGCAGCACAGAGTTGTGTCCCTCCACTGCTGTCAGGTGGGCAGGCAGCACCTCATCTTGGCAGCACAGCTGGCATGGGGCTTCCAGCAGTGGTAGCAGCGAGCCGACCTGCCTCACTCCACCCTCCCAAGCTGGGTCCCACCTGCTGGGCCATGGAGGCCCCTAGTAAGAGGGCGGCAAGGTGGAAAGCCCTGACCCCCACAGAGAGCAGCCCACATCCTCCCTTGCCCCACAGACAAATCTGGAATGCCACCCCCCATACCCTCCTCTCTAGGAGTGTGTGCAGCAATGGGTGTGAGCCAGGCTCCCTACCAGCCTACTGGACATACCACCCATGGCTCCATTCCTCTCTCCCCGCTAGGCCCCGCAGCCACACATTCCCACCTAGGCCTCCAGCACTGCCCCAGATGGGCAGTTCCCCCAGCCCCAGCTGCAAACCCTTTCCTACTCCCTTCACTATAGCCATCTCCTGCTCCCCCCACGTTGCCTATGTCCCCATGGACTTACCTACAGGAAGCTGAGGGAGAGCTTTCTACTGCTGCCTGGCTGTACTGCTGGCCACATGAATGCATGTATGTGCACACATGCACGTGGCGCCCCCTGAAACCTGCTCCCGCAGCCCCAAGTAGCCCAGAACTCTGACAGCCTGCAAAAGGAACCTGCAGTTTCCTGCATTTTTCTCCTTTAAAGGAGAAAATCCGCATTTTTCCCACAGCAAACAGAGATTATGGAGTACCTCAGCTATAACTGGCAGCAGTTTCAAAAAGGGGTAAAATGCATCAATTTTGGATAAATTAAGTGTATGGGTACTATATGCAAATTGTTATAGCTATGATTAATTTCAAAGTTATTGTTTTCAAACTTACTCCTCATTTCTATGTGCTCAAGGAGAGAGTGGGGGGAAGGGGCCACCTGGGGAAAAAGTGTGTGTGTGGGGCAGGGGGGAAGCAGAGAGAGAGAAAAAAAATCCAACTTACTAGACTTATTTCCCCTGCTGTAGCAGTGGGGTGGAGATAAATTCAAGGCACACTTCCAACAATTAGATTATATACCTGGAAAATTATAAGAGATTTATAAATTTCCATATATAGAACCTAATTATTATGGGGTCATTTTATAGTCAAGGTCATCTTCTATTCAAGTAACTATGGTATTCTGGTTTACTATTGTAATCCTGCTGATGTGACTGGCTGTTGCACTTGGAATTTTTGTCTGCAAGCAACAAAAGTTTCAGTTTCTTACTCCCCTTGGCTGAGGCAGAAAAATGGCAACATTCAGGAAAGGAAAGATACAAACAAAAAGATGGAGATATTATACTAGTAGAAATAATATTTAAAAAACTATTAACTCCTTTCCCTCTCTTCCCATTTACTTATTTTGGATCTTAGGAGTAACCATCATTTTCTTCACTACTTAGTAATAAGACAATTCAAGGGTGTCCTTTTAAGAAAGTGAAATGTCATGGAGGAAAAGTAAAGTAACCCTGCAATGACACCCTTAACCTGATGTTACTGGGGCAGACCCTGTTGCTGCAAAGGAAGGAATTGTCCATAGCCAGCCAGCAGTGAGGGATTAATGAAACAGGCACAGGTTGTTGCTCCCCCACTACTGCCAGTGCTGTTTATGCTGCTGGCAAGGGAAGTCTTCTTTTCTTTGCTCTACCTTCTGAAAACAGTGTGACTTGTCTTATCCAGGGGCATGTGTATGTGAGTAAATACGGTAGTTTTTCACAGTCTAACACTAACCTAAACAAGTCATTAACTCAGTAATTATATGATAGTGAGAGGCTTAACACAGGATTCCCCCTTCAGCTTTCTCAGACACAACTGGCAGCCATCTAGGCAGCTGCATGCATGCACAGTGTCTCCAGGCTTGCTTCTTTTCCAAAGAAAACTGCTTCCCTGCTGAATAAATGCACCCCAATTTTAGGGGACTGATTTCTGGGGAGGAGATGCATATGAGCGTGTGAGATATTTTAACGTGTGTGATTTTAGTCTAGAGTTAAATACTTTTAATTATAAAAAGCAAGATCTGGGACTTGTTTTGTACTAAATGTATATTTTAAAGAAGCCAGGACATGACATGAGCATTTATGGAGATCAATGAGGCAATCTTGATTTAAACCATTTATCAACGTTCCCAGAACATAAGTACACCATCCTGGATCAGACTAATGGTCCATCTAAGCTAGTATCCTGTCTCCCGCAGTGGCAACACCAGATACTTTAGAGGGAGAATATATGAATAAGGTAGGTCTAGAGCAGCGCTACTCAGGCTTTTGGCTCTGCATATCTGGATAGGGCTCTATAGGGCCTTGACTGGCTCCTGCATGCTGGTATCAGGCCCTGGGGCCTGGTGCCTGCCCCTGCATGCTGGGATTAGGCATCTCAATTTGATGTGCAGTGTGTCTGGGGCTCTCCATGGGTTTGGAAGTTTGGCAGTATGGGAACAGTGCCAATTCCCCCCCCCCCCCCCCCGAGTTTCCAGAACTGTGGGAAGGCCCCCTGATCTGCAGTGGTGGGAAGGCCCCCTGATCTGCAGTGGTCTAGGTCTACCTTCTGTTCTTCCCTTTCATAACGTCATTGACTTTGGAGTGCCAAGAGTATATGCACAGAATGAACCTTACCATTCCCCTGCTAATGACAAGATTTAAAATCACACCAGCTGCATCTAAGATGCACCTTCTGCATTTTGTAAGCTTGGCTTTCATTTATTAGTCTTTTACTACCTGAAGTCAAAATTCAAATGAGTGGGTTTAAAGTTGTAAAGTTTGCTGAAAGATTCCTTGAAGTCAGAAGAGACTGACAAGGATCATTTTGTGTAGACTAACTCATAGGTAAGGCAGGACTGTCTTATAAAACTGAACCTACCTCTCTACAGCACTGAAAGGTTATGTTAGAAGAAAACTGTCAAACCAAGACAGAAAACAAGAACACTAAACTTCATACAGAATCAGAATGAACTCTGCATTAACAAAAAGCCCACACACCCTCTCAAAATACGGAGGTTAATGAGCTAGCCAGGGTTGTCTGGGCATTCTTTAGGACTCACTGCTAAAAGCAATACTGTTACAGGGCGCACACGTCCCCCTGCGCTGTGTTTTGTAAAGACTTGGAGAGATGCCCAAGTTGTAGCTTTGAGATTCTGGTCATCACATATGCGCATGCTTTCTCCTTCTGCAACATAGCTATGAAGTAACAAATAAAAAAATTCCCTGAACAGAGAACCTTTTTGGCAACACAGACTGCTTTGACATATGGAAAATATGAACCAGGTTACAAAAACTAGAGGAACATACAAAACACAAAGGATTTAGGACTTACAGGGTTTCTGAAAAGTAGGTCTACAAAGGACCTCACAAGAGTCAAAAAGCCTGAGGCTGAATCAATTCAATCTTTGCAGGTTAGTCTAAGCTGTATAGACTGAGCTGATAAGCTAATGAACAGATATTTACTAGAGCACACCTCCATGCTCCGTTGGACAATCTGGGCTAGGGCTAGCCCACACACCCTGTGAAGGGGTGGAGGGGTGGGCTTGAGGGGGATATGCAAAGAGCCCTGGGGGACTGTGAGTTTACCTGAATCTGGAGGTGATCTAGGACAGAAGTTCAATACATCAATTTAATGTAAATCAGTTAAATCTGTTACTACATCCATCCAGGTTTATCTAAAACTGGATTCGGCCACTTTGAAAGCAGTTTATGTGCACTGAACTTCTGTTGCATTACAGATTTGAACCAGTTTCCAATCACTTATACTGGTTTGTATGTAATTTCCGTCCCTAGCCATTTAGTCCATCCCCCTACTCAAAGGCAGGATCATTCCTGACCAACCCACCCCAGGTAAGTGTTAGTCTAACCTGCCCCTAAAACTTCTACGCATGGAGATTCTACAATTTTTCTTGGTAGCTTGTTCCAATGTTTGACCACACACAACCAGAAAATTCCTCCTAATCTCCAACCTAAATTTCCTCTGGTGCAGCTTGACGCCATTGCTTCTAGTCCTGTCCCCTAAAGCTACAGAAAAAGGCCCCAACTCTATGGTCTCTGTAATTGCCCTTCAGATATGGGAAGACTGTTATCAACCTGCAGGCCCCATCTGGCACATGGGGCTAACAGCAGACTTGGGAGCAAACTCAGCTCCCTAGTCACTGCCACTACATCAACTAAAAAATCTTTTTTCTTCAGACTGTCCTTCGAAGTCAAGATGTGTACCATCTACAGGGGCATACTATATATGAAAAATATGGTACTTCATATCTATTCTCTTGTCAAGAGATGTTTACATTAAATATACACTATAAAAAAGAAAAATCAAACCAAGAACTATCAATGGTACAGCATGTTCTACCTCACACAAGGTCTGAAAAATATGAAGCTGGGCTCTTCACTACTTTTTATACAACTGGCAGCCATCACTGTGAAGGTTTAGGAGTTGGAAGTACTTTGACTATTTGATGATCCAAAACCAGAGTAGAAGAAAGCCTGTTTACTATAAAGATTTCTATCCTGCACAGCTGAAAACAGTATTATTTTTAGTGGTGAACTAAGCCAGGATGTTTTGGAAGTGAGACCAGTTAATGTCCTTTAGATCACATTTCTGACCTTACTACTCAGATGTTCTTGGCTTTGTCAGTATATGTATTGTTTATTTATATCCCATCTTGCAACTGCTATAGGAATAATTCAAACATTTAAAATATAAACATTTTCTGTTCACCCAAATGGACATTGAAAGGGACCACCAAACATAAGATAGTAAGAATGCATCTCTCCTATTTCCAATTACCCCTTCCCCACACAAAAACAAACTAGATAGCATGAAAACAAAAAAAGTACTGATGTATAATATTGACACTTCATAAAAAATACATTTCAACATAAATTCAATATTTTCCTCCCCTGTAGTATTGAACTGTTCAAATAAATTGATTCTTATACTGAAAAATGGTTCTACAGATGCTAAAGCAACTACAACTAGACAAAACATTAGTTTGAAAAACAAGAATAGAGACACAAAACCAACTTTGACAAAGAAAATCAGAAGATGAAAAATACCAGGTTAGATCTTGCAGTGTAGTATATTTCTTCTGAATTGTCCAAAAAATCGCTACAGTCGTGCTGTTCATCAGATAGAGACCAAAAAACTCAAGTTATTTATATTGAGACTGAAAGCCAGGTATACAGAGGGAAAATTTCTTAGCCAAATTGTGTTAGTTCAAATGCAGTATTAAAACGATGTTAAACAACTTTTGAAAAAAATTACATTTCATATTAAAAATTAATTAAATTAGTATAAAAAGTTTAAACATGCCTTAATTGGGGGGGGGGGGAAATAAACTGCTTTACAAAATTGGGATTAAGCTTTTTTTCCCCCCCACACCTTGGACTCCAGTTTACAGATGGATTCTTTCATTTGTCAGAATACAGTATAACCTCATAAATCCAGTGTGTTTCGGACCGAGCACCTGCCAGAAATCTGAAAATGCCAGATTTTTTAAACCAGCGTGGCAGCTGGTCTCAGAGCGGGAATAGCTCTGGCCAGTCCTGGAGCAGTGGCTGCATGCGGTGCAGCGGTGCAGGGTGGCGAATGGCGGTGGCAGCTGCTGCGTGCAAGTTTCCCGCTTCGTGTCGGGGGGGGGGGGAAAGAGAGCAGCGGCCAGTCCTGGAACAGTGCAGGGAAGTGCTGGATCTTTGATAATTTTGGATTTTTGATCCCAAGTTATGCGGTTATACTGTACTACAGATTACTTCAAACTCTTTCCTCTCAGCTTCCCATATAGTAATGGCCTTCTCGTAAGTATCAGTTTTACACTGAATAGGGTTTCCTTTTGCACCCTGTTAGTATACCAATTTCGATTGGCCAGAATATTAAAAAAAAATATAGGGATTCAATAGTCCTTTTTTCAGTCCTTTGGACAGGACTATCACCTTCATAATCCTCTCTTGCTCGCTTCCCAAGAAGCAGAAAACAAAAAAAAGAGTTTCAACTGGTTCTTTTAATTTGCAGCCTACTACTGAACCAGCATCACATTAAATATGACTAGTTTAAGTAGGCACCTATGACAACTGCAACAAAAAATTAACAACAAGAGTTTTCATTTGTTTCACAGTAACCTTGTGAAAAATGAAAATAAAATATTTTGGTAAACTGGATGAATTTTTCTTCATTTATAGTCGTAAGGAACACGAAAACTCGAATTATTTTACTGGTATTGTAGAAAAGCTTCCAACAAGGCCCTTTGGAATAAGGTAGTAATAACCTTTTAAAAGGAAATATACAAAGAGGTGTCTTTAAAAAAAGAAAATCCTTTCGCTGCAGAGCACAGAACAGTGGTCCATACTTCCATTTTCTAGGGCAGGCAATTGGGCATTTAATGTCCCTGTTCAGAAAGATCCAAACAAACTGTTACAGGCGAAGTGATAAAGTCATTTCTTTGCCAGGGTTAAAACAAGCGGTTCTGGTAGAGCAAAACAATACAAATGGTTCCCTTCTTAGAAGGCATAATCTAAACAGTTCAAATCTTTTCTTGCTGCAAGGGGGGCAACAAAGATTCTGAACTGCAGTGACCTGCTTGTTTCTACCAAGTATGGGAAGAAGCTTGACTCCTCCCTACGAACACCTGCCAAATAAATGCTCTCTAAGGCAGTGCGTTGAGTCCCAGAGAAAAATTCCCCTTTTGGTTTGTTCACTGCAGCGCAAGATTAGACACTGCTCCATCCCAAATGACTGCCTAGCTGGTAACTGGTACATACACCAAGTCACACTTAGTTTTAAGTTCAGTTATTTCCTTTCTCTGTTGTTAATTACATATTCAAGAACTGCTAAAAAACAGAATTACGCAGAAAATAGAAAAAGACTTTAAATAAATTTTGAATTAAAGAAAGTGCTATTCATTTTATTTTCCATAACATGCATGTTAGTGGTGCAGATTAAGCCAAAAAACATACCTTATTTTTCATAAACATAAAAATGTGTGTGTGCGCATGTGCACGCATGCATGTAAGAACTATTAGTACCCCAAGTAATGTGATCATGCACCTACCTAAGCTACTGTGTAGTCCTGATTTGTTCTACGCAAACACTTGCCTTCTTTCTTACAGAGCTACTAGAGGCTACATAAACCTGACCACTGAGGTGCTGAGTGATAGTATATCCCACCCCAACTCAGCTGGCTTATCCTTTACTTTGGGGGTCATATCAGGGAAGGAAGGAGACACTGTACAGGAATGCAGAGGAAAATATATGCCAGAAGTCCTGCTCCCGAAGGGCTCCTACACCAGAATGGAGCAGTACTGCTCCAGCCATACTCTTGTTCTGAGCTGAGCTCCAAAAGCAGAGCTGCTGCCTCTTCTGCCCTGGTAATAAGTCAGCCAGCCTTATGGAAGCCAGCCAACTGTTTTTCCTTAGTACCTGCCCATAGCAAACAGCCACTAGTCTGTAAAAGGCAATTCTGACAAAAGGAAAAGGAATCTTTTCCTTCTTTGTCTTTTTAATAAGGGTTGAGGAGAACAAACATTAAGTATTCAAAAGTGGAAAGTAAAAGGCTTTGGGAAAGAGCAGGAAACTGTACAACTTGACTAAAAGAGGTCCCTTTCTCTACCTGCCTGAGCTCCTGTCAACCAATGCATTGATGAGGATACAGGTGATAAAGTGTTGAAAAGACAACAAGTCAAAAAACACTTCAGCTGACAAGTGTCAAGGACAAAGACAAAAATTATTCAAGTGAAACATCAAACACTGAATTAATCATTTTCAATGTAACATATAACCCTTCCTGTATTCTCAGTTTTATTATTATTAATGCTAATGCAAATAATTCTCATAACAGCAGCATGAAGTGCAAGCGACAATAGATTTTTGTAAATGTATGTAATAAGGGATTTGACAAGAGTGATGAGCCTAAGAACAAGGCACATTTAAGACGTGAAGAAGCCCAACAGGGCAAAGATTGATAATTGCACACAACCTCCAGTAAATCCCATAAAGGGATCTGCAGCATATAAAGTGAGAGCCCCATCAAAAAAATTAGTTTTGTGTGTCACCCACTACACCAAGGCTTTACTGATAAAATTGGTGGTGATGAGAAAGAAGTTATGATATAAGTCTCCCCAGCTCCTTTTCCCCCACTCCAGTTTGCAGGAAATAACATGCAGAATAAACCCCACTGTATGTATTACTTACAAATTCGTGATGTGGCTCTGTCTCTTTCCTTAAAGGTGGATCAAACTTTACTTGCCCAACTAAAGAGGAAAAACTCAAAGTCAAGATCTGGCATTGCTTATTGTAAGAAAGGATTTAGCTTCCAAGCAAGGTTGCCCACTAACTAAAATAATTAATTCAGCGTTAATAGCATATTACAGAGGTCAGCAACCTACAGCGTGCAAGCTGGATCCACTTTACATGGGGCACAGAGGCAGGAGGTTTTGGTGATGAGGGGCTTCGGCAGCAGCACTGCAGGGTGAGTGGTGACTGGTTTGGAAATAGCCTGTGTTCAGATTTAAGCTCTGTTAAAACAGTCCCCAACTCCAAACTATTGCCAGCCTCTGACATATTACATCTCTACTGATCTGTACTTTTGAGACACACATGCTTTGAGCTCATGGACTTTTAGAAAGTAGTGAGCACTGAAGTCACACGTGCTGTCTTTCATACAGCATGGTAGTACTGGTATGAGATACTCCCCACTTGTTCCAATCAGAAGAGTCAGAAAAAAACCCACCGAAATCTGAAGAACGATGGTAGGGAGTTGTAATTGTTCATAGGCAACAGGCTTAGGATGGCATTATTTTCTAGATGCCTAGATCAGTGGTCTTCAAACTTTTTTGATCACGCACTCTTATCAGTAAAAAATGTTTGAAGCATGCATCCCGAATATATGTGTATTTATAAATTATATACATGTACTACTCGTGTACCGTACATGACACGTGACCGTCTGACATACAGATTGAGTGAGGGTGCCAGTGTCAATCCGTATATTAGATATTAGTAAAGCTTAATTTCTTTTTCTTTTTTTTTTTTTTTTTAGATAAAAATAAATATAAATAGAAGTTCTAATATTTACTTCCTGCACCCAAATAGATCATCTTATGCACCCCACTTTGGAGACCACTGGCGTAGATGACCAGATCTGGTTGTATACATCCCTAGCACTCTGTATTGACTTCATGTAGATAAGCATAGATGGCTAAGTACACACTCAGAATTGGGGTGCGAGGGGGGTGGTGGAGGACAGAGACAGAGGGACAGAGCCAGAGCATGGATGACTGGTGCCACTTGAGTCGGGGGGGGGGGGGGCCATGCGCCTTCCCCACCACGAGGAAGTCAGGAGGGAGGATGTTCCCCCACAACCAATCTCACCGACGGGGGGAGGGGAAGTCCCGGAAGTGGCCGTGGCGCTTCACCTGGCACCCCCATCTGCCTGTTGCCTAAGCAGTGAGTGCAGCCTGTCAGGGGGTGCATCAGTGCTCTCAGGGGGTACACATGCACCCCTTTGCATCCCCCATGCATCACCACTGAGCCAGAGCGACCTATTTTTTTCCCCAAAACAGCTCAGTGGCTAGGGCACTCACCTGGGAAGCCAGAAGACCTGGGTTTGCTCCCTCTCCCCCAAGAGGCTTTGAATCTGGGTCTGACTTCCCAACACAGCAGTAGTCACCACACTGCAGGTCAGCTATTATCCAGACCCTTTTCTCATGCTTCCTTTCGAAGCTGGCCTGGTAAGAAGCCATGAAAGGGAGGTACGAGGGTCCAGGAGAAAGAGAGCAAGACACAAATTTGGGGCTAATTAAAGTGTCTGCCAGCCTGGAAAGGAGGTGGCTCTGGGTTCTAGCTGGGGTCCGTATTCCTAGTGAGGCAGAAGCTTTACCTTACACTACCCTCCATCTTAGTGAGTGGCTCAATTCAGCTTCAAAAGGAACACTGGATAAAGTGCTGAGCTATGGCTGCTGACGTGTGGTGTGACGGTCAGAGTGCTCTGCAGGGAAATGAGGGAGATCCCAAGTCAAACTTCCTCTGGACAAGGGGAGCTTAGAACCCCGAACCTCCAGCATCCCACGAGTGTCGTAGCAATGAGTTATGCAGTGAAAGAGGGACACATGCATGGGCCAACACACGGACACGCTCTCTCCCCACATCATTTTTTTCCTTCCAACTGTAAGTCTCATGGGGCCCTGCTACATGTTCAAATTAAACTGGATAGAAACCAACTATAGAGTTGTTACACATTTTCAAGTACTAACTTTAGAGCTGGATAATAATTTTTATTGTGCGATAATTACTTTGCACTTGGGGCAGGTCTAAAGTTTATTGCGTGATTAACCAGTTAGCTGCATAATATGCATAATGTGTGGCACGGGCCACAGGGTGTGGATGCACAAATGCTGGGCGCTCTTCCAAGAGGCCAGCAGTTGGTACATTCCAACTGTTGTGTATGAATGAACTGAAAATAATTCAGATGAGGGCTCCCAGCTGCAGGGATGCACTTGAGCCAGTTGGAGCTGCGAGTCCTACAACTGTTCTGGGTCTCAGCAGCACCCCCCAGCTGCAGCATGCCTCCTGGGGCCAAGGCCCAGCTAGGTCCCAGTGGCCTCACACCATGACTACAACTTGCCCTGCCCTAGGGGTGCATGAAACCTCCAGGGCTGGGAAACTGTTCCAGCGGTAATCTCTTTGCCCCACAGGTTTCACCCCCCCACCCCAGGGCAGGGAGATCACCACAGCTGCATCTCCCAGCCTCAGGGGTGCATGGGGTGCCCTTGCAGCTGGGGAGCTCTCAGCTGAGTGGGTGCTCAGCTATGACAGCTTGCTTCTTGCCTGTACAGGGGAAGCCCAGGATCAGGCTTGCCCGGTACTGGCAATATGGCATGATGAGATCTAATGTGCAATTCTACTTGTGTGGCCTGACAGGAAGTACACCTGAATGAATCGCACATTAAATCCCATTGTGCCTTTACTTTCACATGTAGAGGGGGTCAAAGGCTCTATGAGTCCACATGGGATGTGCACATGCGTTCTATGGCTGCTACTACACATGTTCAGTAAGACTACACAGTATTAATGCCTAGTCACCCATAAGCATAGAGGCTACATGCCCAGGAACAGAATGCAAACATGGAGGCAAGCATTTTTTTGGACAACCTGCCAATTACTTTTTTAGCTTCCTTTTCTAGATACTCACTCCCAAAGAAACTCCCTAATTCGCTGACATTAAAAATCCCTGGATAAAAGGGCAAGGAGGAATCTTAACTTTTGTTAAAAACACCAATCTAAAAAATTCAAATTACTATTAGCTTTATGAATCTTGTGGTTAAATAAGCAAACAAATATTAATTGCATTCTTGTCTTCTGACTTGACTAGAAGTTAAGCGTGCAACCGTTTTCACTTGAATGTAAAACTGACCATATTAAAATTATAACTAAATGAGAAATGTGACGGGATAAAAGTTGTTTGTTTTTTTCTTTAATATGAGCTCTCTGCCCTGGTTGTAAAGTTCCATAGGATTGTCACTCCAACTCTAAAGAAACATTTTATTATTGGCAGGCCCAAAAAATGTTTAATTGCAGAACTATTTAAATCAGAGCACGAAGACACAGCACAAGCCAATACAGTACTAGGACAATAACTTGCTGAGCCTGTGGTTGAAGAGGCAATCTTTTGCTGCTCTTTGGAAACCCCCTCTGATTTGTTGCCCAAGTGATACTGACAGGCTTTGAGAGAAATTTTATTTCAAGTAAAAAATAAATTAGGCAACTGTGGTGTTGATGCCCACACAGTCAGATGGGTTGCAAATTGGCTAGAGAGTGGTGGTGGACAGGTCACTTTTGACTAGGAGGGACATGGGCAGTGGGCTTGGTCCTCGGGCCTGCACTGTTCAACATCTTCATCAGTGACTTGGATGAGGGGGTGAATAGCACCTTGTTCAAATTTGCGGATGACACTAAGTGGGGAGAAGTGGACACGTTAGAAGGGAGGGACAGCATACAACTAGATCTAAACAGGTTACAGGGGTGGGTGGATGAGAATAGGATGGGTTTCTATACTCACACATGCAAAGTACTGCACCTAGGGAGAATGAACCAGCAGCACACCTACAGGCTGGGGAACTCCCTTCTCATCAGCACAGAGGCAGAAAAGGATCTTGGAGTCATTATTGATTCCAAGATGAACATGGGCCACCAATGTGAGGATGCGGTCAGTAAGGCTAACTGCACCTTGGCATGCATACACATATGCATCATGAGCAGGTCCAAGATGGTGTTCCTCCCTCCTAAGCGACATTGGTCAGGCTGCAGTTGGAGTACCGCGTCCAGTTCTGGGTGCCGCACTTCAGGAGGGATGCGGACAGCATTGAGAGGGTCCAGAGGAAGGCCACTTGCATGGTCAGGGGGCAGCAAGGCAGGCCCTACAAAGAGAAGCTATGAACTTTGTTCAGCCTCCACAAGAGAAGGCTGGGAGGGGATCTGGTGGCCATCTATAAACTTACCGGGGGGACCTGTGGGGAAGAGGAGAGTCCCTGTTCCCCTGAGCACTACCAGGAATAACTAGGAATAATGGCCACAAGTTGATTGAGAGTAGGTTCAGGCTAGACATCAGGAAGCACTACACATTCAGGGTGACTAGGATATGAAACCAACTTCTAAGGGAAGTGGTGCTCACTCCTACCCTGGGGGTCTTCAAAAGGAGGCTAGATAATCACCTAGCCGGGGTCGTTTGACCCCAGTACTCTTTCCTGCCATGGCAGGGGGTCAGACTTGATCTGCTCAGTCCCTTCGGACCCTAACAACTATGAAACTATGAAGTCCCCTTTCCATTAAGGCTTAGCAACAGTGAGATTTGATACAGGGTTGGGAGGGAAAAGATTAATTTATCTGACAAAAGGGGCTGGGGTGCTGTTGTAGATGTGATGGTCCAGGAAATGTACAAGAGGCAAGGTTGATTGTATGATTTTTTGTGATATAGTTTTTTTCCTCCTGTTTATCTGACTAAACACATCTTTTAAAACAACATGCAATTCACGCTGTGAGTACAGGAACAGACTATGTACAACAGCGAATGAAACTGCATATACACTCATTTTGTGCTGGCTCTTAATAAAAATGTTCTTAGTCATGTAAGATAGGCAAGAACACCATTTAAATAAAAACCTAAAATCAAATTATTAAATTTGTAATGCTAAAAGTTCATAACATATATAAATGCTTACAGTTTATTTCAGAACGTGTTTTTTCTTCTCTCACATTTCTACTCGTTGAGTGAATTCTATGAGGCACAAGAAGAGGCTAGAAAAGAAAAAAAAAAAACCAAACAAACCATTGTTACCAGAAATATACCTTTTATTAAGCAAAGGTATTCTGAATTATATGTTTTACCAGTTTCTTTCAGATAAAATTAAAAAAAAAATCTTTATACATGCAGTGTCTAAAAGACAAAATATATGAAAGGGTGGTTTGTTTGTTTTTTAAACACATTAAAGATATTATTACATTAACCTTAAATGCTGGTCAGGTACTAATAATGTGTTTCGTTCCTTGGATCTGTATAGTTCGGGATGGGCAAAACACGGCCCATAGGTGAATTGGGCCTGCCAAGCACTTTCATCTGGCCCACAGCACTTGCCAACAAACTGTGCCCTGCCCAACCCTTCCACCCATGAGGGTGGGAATGAGGTGCGCACATGTACACACAGCACCTAACATACTCTATTGTGCCTTGCTCCCAACTCTTCTGGGCCAAAGGGACTGGAGGCCCAGCAGCAGCAGCTTTGGCACAGGGCTGCTGCTGTTGCAGCCCCTGGGGACCTATTTCACTTCCCTGGTCTGTTGGCTCCAGGCAGCAGGGGGCAGGGCTACAGCTGGGTAGGAGTGCGGAGCTCGGGGCTGGGGCTGGCAGCAGTGCAGACCCTGCACTGAGGGGGGCAGTGGCAGTGTAAAGTTTGGGTGGGGAGTGTGAGGACCCCCCACACTTCCCCCATGGCGTGCAGCCCCGGCAAGCAGTGGCAGCAGCAGCAGGAGCATCAGGGCACAGGTGCCAAGCAGGGCACAGCTCCGGCTAGTGCTACACATCACAGTGAGGGATGTAGCCTCCACTGGGCCATCTGTATTGCCACTCACACACAGCCCCTGTATTTGCACAGCAGGGAAGGAAGCCCCACATGCTGGAGCCAGTTGCCTTCCCTGCTGGGGCTGCGCTGCACCAGACAGAATCTTTAGATACTGGAGCTGGCTGCCGTCCCTGCCGCCCAGGGGAAGGCGCCTAGGGCTTTCCTCCCCTGCACCACAACCCTAGTGGGAAAGGCAGCCGGCTCCAGCATACGGGGTTTCCCTCCTGCGTCCAGCAAGCTTAAGGGCTACACATGAGTGTCAGGGAGCACCAGCGATACAGACTGCCTGGTGGAGGCTATGCCCCTCACTGATGTGCAACCCTGCTCATATACACCCCCCCTCAACATACTGTATGCCCCCATACAGTCACAGTCTACCATATACACCCTCCACATACCCACCCCACCCCACTCCACGTTCCACCACCCACCCACAATATACAAGACTAATAATTTATTTTTGAGTTATTATGCAATCACCTCTACATACAATATGTAAGCACAAATCATGTCAAAAATATTTTGCATAATAAAATTAAAATATGTTATAGTAGGTGTCTGACTTTTAGTGTATAATTTGTTTTTTCTGGTTCTAAGATGACAATGCCCCCTTCCAAAAGGAGTATTTCTGGGGGGGCAAGGGGAGGAACTTTCAGTGGCAAAGGTCAGAGAGTGAGGGGTGGCAGGTGACAAACATTTGACATGCTTGTTGGTATGTTAATTTCTAGGCTTACTTTCAGCTATAATTATGATCTTCAGTAAGCAGCTTTCCACTAGGCAACTGTGAAAGAATTTAGGGAACTTTAATCTCTCTAATGCCACAAGCAGGCTTCAGCAGCAACGCACCTACATGTGCCTTAGGTATTTTGCCTAAGAAAGGTTTTCCTCCCTAAGAAAACATGAATCTTTTCTACATATGCTAAAAGTAGCTTCCCACTGATTATAAATGGTCTCCAAGGTCTTCTGCTGGAGTTGTCTGGGTTTCTCTGTAGGGTTTTCCTTTGAGCTTCTTACTAAGCCTTACTCTATATCAGTTTCCATTCTTAGATTTGTAAATCGCATGCCACATTGAGGCAGCCTCCTTGCTATTTGTCACTTATTCCACTTGCAGATACAATACTAAAATTCTTGAAATGGTCTATTTTAACCATGCTGATTTATTAGTAAAATGAAAACTTTCTGGAGACATTATTGTAGGAAATATTTACTTCATTGCTTCTGATACAAGAGGAAGAGAATGGAAGGAAGGATTCTTTCCCATTACAAATTTAATTATTATTCTGCTGCTTCCTGGTTTGTAACACTTTTGTCTCTTTCCTCATACACTTCACTTTTGTGGTGATGCCACCACCATCCTTTTCTGTTCCTATGGGCTCTGAGACAACTTGCTGAAGCTGCTTTAGGGTTTGGCTGGTAGCCCAGGTTCTCAGTAATCTCCTTCTTTAGATTTTTCTTTTTGAGGGAGACTTATTTCTCTCAGAACTCCATTCTGGGTACTGAGTTTTTTTGCTCTCAAGTGCTTCTTTGGGTGCTTGTCCGAACTTTATTCCCATTACCTGGTTTAGCCTGTGTACTAAAGATGAAGCAAGTACAAGGAGCAGAAAATAAATGCTTTCTTGGGAATCAGCTGGAAATGAAACAAATAGCTCTTTAAGAGTTAAAAGTGCCTGCCAGCACAATTATAGTCCCCGTGGAATCAAATGACTCAGCAAAGAAAGATTTTGATATCAGCAACTGCTTTAGGGGCTTTAGATGACAAAGATGCAAATCATATTAACTTCTATACAGAGAAACCTAAGATGGAACCTGTAAAAGCTGGAAACCTACTCAAGCAGGGACATTTCCATGGTTCTGGTATGCTTTATGGGAAGTATAGATACTTAAGTCTGCATAAGCCAGAAACTAACGCAAAAATAGAAATGAAATTTGGTGTCCATTTGTAGAATCATTGTGTAAATCATGGAAAGTAATCATCCATTTGTGTGTGTGCATGTGTATGCACTGGGACTGGGCAGGGATGCTGGGACAGAGAAAGAAACTATGGAGGAGAGAGTCTGGGGTTTGACAGAGAACATAAGCAGGTAAGACCCCACAGCTTGCTTGAGCTACTGCCCTCTTTCTTTATCCACTAATATGATGGCATGCCCAGTTGTTTTTTCCTATGTTGGCTCATAGAAATAGTCAATCTTTTGGTATCAAGAAGTCCTTTTATTTTGGAAATAAACAGGAACACTGCATCAGACACCATATTTTGTCATGATGAAGAAGCAGTCACTTTCTCCTTGCACCAATCAAGACATTTCAATCAAAATAAGGAAAGCATTCCTATTCTTAAAGCTCTTCTGTTTTGCACTGCTGAAGAATTTCATAGTCATAGAAAATGAGGGATGAAAGGAATCTCATAAGGTCACCTAGTCCAACCCCTTGCACACAGCAGGACCACCCCCCAATAATACCATCCCAGTGAAGGCTTTGTCTAGCCAGATCTTAAAAGCCTCCAAGGATGGCGATTCCACAACCTCTCTGGGTAACCTGCTCCAGTGCTTTACTAAACTCCCTGTGAGATAAAGTTTTTGCTAATATCTAACCTAAAAACTTCCCTTGCTGCAACTTGAGGCCACTGCGCCTTGTTGTGTCATCTGTCAGCACTGAGAACAGTCCTTGACATGGGTGACTGGTGACTCTCAAGTCTGGGGGGACACCGGACTACCGATCAAGGGGGGAATATCCCAGCAGCCGATCACCAACCTGCCAGCACAATTATAGTCCCCGTGGAATCAAATGACTCAGCAAAGAAAGAATTAACCAGTGGCTAATCTCAGGGGGCGCACATGCACCTCCTATGCATTGCCAAAGCTCTTTGGAACATCCCTTCAGTTAGTTGAAAGCTGCTATTAAACCCCCTCAGTCTTCTTCTCCAGACCAAATAATCCCACTTCCCTGAGCCTCTCATCATAAATCATGTGCCCAAGCCCTCTAATGATTTTCACTGCCCTCCACTGGACTCTCTCCAATTTGTCCACATCCTTCCTGTAGTGGGGGGCTCAAAACTGGACACAGTACTCCAGATGTAGTCTCACCGATGCTGAACAGAGGGAAAGAAGCATTTCCCCAGGTATGCTGGCAATAATCCTATTACTGCAGTCCAGTATGCCATTATCCTTTTTGGTAACAAGGGCACACTGATGGTTCATATTCAGCTTATTGTTTACTGTTACCCCCCAGGTCCTTTTCTGCAGACCTGATACTTAGCCAGTCAGTCCCCAGCCTGTACCAGTGCATGGGATTTTTCCATCCAAAGTGCAGCACTTAGCACTTCTCCTTACTGAATGCATGACACTTCTTTTGGTCCAATCCTCTAATTTGTCCAGGTCTCTCTGAATCCTAGTACTACCCTCCACTGTATTCACTACCGCCCCCCACCTCCCAACCCCGCCACCTAGTTGGTGCCATCTGCAAACTTGCAGAGGGTGCACTCCATCCCATCTTCCAGGCTGTTGAAGGTATTGAACAAAACTGACTGCTGAACTGATCCCTAGGGACTGAACTGAACTGATCCCTAGCTACTTGATACTGGCTGCCCACTAGACATTGAGCCATTGACTACTACCCTTTGAGCCTGGGGATCTTGCCACCCACCACTTTACTACCCACCTCACAGTCCATTCATCCAACCCATATTTCCCTTCCTTTGCTATGAAGAACCTTCACCAAGAACCCTGCTATCTCATTCCTGCTACAGAATCAAAAGAGCTGTGTATTTGTGCAGTTGTATTTTCTTTGTATGTTCACATCTTTGCCTTCCTTTTGTCCCCACGTGAAAAATATTTGACAAGAATTAAACTATAAAGGAGAAAACCAGGAAAGTCATTTGTTTCACCAAACATCCACACCTGGCTACTTTCATGTTTTGGAAGAAACCCACAAAAGGTTATAACTTCTCTTCTTTTTAATTATAAAGCAATTTTTTTAAAGCAAGAAAATGTACCAGTTTAAATGTTATCCTTTGATAAAACTATAAGTGAAATTGCGTTGCATGGTAATTCCAAAATTAGAAATATAAATGTAACACACAAAAATGTAACAGAACATCAACTTTTGAAAAAAGCTAACAAAATTGACCCTCTCCCTGAATTACTAGCGCTAAGCAGACTAGATCAACAGTGAAAGAGTTCTACATTAACCAAAACTGGTTTTCTAGCTCTCTTGTGGGAGTTCAGCAGAGCTCTACTTGCAACCAGAAACCTTGGCCATGCCCACTACTGAAGAATCAGTAGTATGTCTGTGCTATAGCACTGCTTTTAAGGTACATGTTCTGGTTCACTTAAAAGGTGGTAACCCAAGGGCAATTCCAACACAGGCCTTATATTTCCAGATAAAATAAAGTAACTTTGAGGTTTGCTGCTACAAAGCGATAGTTTGGGGAAGAGAGATTCCAAAACAGAGTACTCATTACTCAAGACCAGAGGCGGGCAACAATTTTGGGTGGAGGGCCACTTACCGAGTATTGCCAAGCCACTGAGGAGGGTAGCCCCACCCCTTGACAGATGCCCCGCCCCCTGGTTGCCATCTTGGGACCGTAAGCCCTGTCCCCTGACCTTTGCCACCAGACGTCTCTTGCCTTGCCCCCAGAAGTACTACTTTCAGTAAGGGGTTTTGCCATTTTGGAACCAGGAAAATACCAAATTATATTCTAAAAATCAAACAAATACTACAAAATTCATTAATTTCATTTCAAAAAATATTTCTGTCCTGATTTACATGTGTTTGTGTTGTGTACATAGAAGTGATAGTATAATAGCTTAAAATGAAGTCTTACTCTTGTATATTGTGAGGGGGTGTGGGTGGGTATAGGTTTGTGGGTGTGTGTATGTAGGGTGGGGGAGCATGTGGGTGGGGGTGTGTGGATGGGTATGGGGTTTTTGGGAGGCTGTGATTTTGTGGGAGGAGGGTGGCTGGGGAGGATTGGCTTACATGTAGGGGGAGGGTTTGCACACAGACTTCCCTCCGCCCCTGTAGCAGGCAGAGCCCCTGCCAGCACTCCATCAAGCCTGGGCTTTGTGCTCCTGCCACTCTTGGTTCTGGGGCCCTGGTGTAGGCCCTGTGCTCCTGTTCACTGGCACTTCCCCGTCCCATCTGCCATTACTGCCCTTGTCATGCTGCTTCCTACCCCACTGTGCTCACTGCTCCAGCACCATATCCCAGCTGCATGGCTGCTTTCACAGGCACCCAGGGGCAGATAAGTATTAATTTTCTATTTTTTTTAGGGGCTCCATAGGCCAGATAGAATGTCCTGGTGGGCTGCATCCAGCCCACGGGCCATATTTTGCTGCCCCTGCTCAAGAGCCAAACCAAAAATAAGGTAATTAATACAGGTAAACTCGGGGGGGAAAAAGTCAATTTTCTTCATCCCCAGTTCTTTCTATAAGCTTTATAAAAAAACCTGTTTCTAGTTATACAAGAACCTAAAAGAGCACAAATTAGATACTGACAACTTCATTCCACTTCTACTTTCTCTTTTATTATATTTCTTCTCAAATACAACAAAATCAGATAATCTGCTAAATGTGTGACAATCTGGTAACACAGAACAAAAAAATATCCTAAGGTAGTTTGAAATTTCAAATGTTTAGCAAAGAGTTTTAGATATATAAAATGTCAAATATTTAATAAAAACATTTACCAGCAAAAATTATTTACTTTGCAGTTAAAATGTATTCTTACCTCAGGATCATCATCGTCAAAATCATGGTAAGTAGAATGATCAGGATTATTCATTTTATCTAAAAGTTCAATAGCAAGTGTTCGATTTAAAGGCTGTGTAACAAAAGGATGCTAAAAGACAAAGAAGAAGGAGAGGACATTAAAAGTTCAATAAAAGTAAATACAAGTGGGCACAAAAATCATAGGAAGCCGTCAGGAATACACACCTGTAGTAGTTTTTCAGCTGTAGGTCTCTTTTTAGGATTTTTTGTAAGTGCCATTTTCACAAAGTGATGGAAAGTATTTGACCTAGTAAAGGAACAATAGGTATTACAATTATAAGCAGGGGTGTCAAATGCATCAAGTCACATGAGCTGGAAGAAGGGTGCAGGGCTGGATAGTGGGCCAGATTGGGTCCAAACAGCCAGAATGCTAGAATCAGTGTGCATAGCCAGTCTGGTGTAGGTGCCACATAGCATGTACTGGCCCGGGCCCCAGCCCCAGGTACAGCATGTGGTGCAGGGAACTGGTCCAAGGCACGCAAGGCTGGTTTCAGGCATGCACTGCATATGATGCCCACACCAGACCATCCCTGAGCCAGTCCAATACAGCACATGACCCAGACTGGTCCCATGCAGTGTGTGTGCACCAGGTCTAGCCTACAAGCTGGATGTAGCCCATGGCAAATTGGCTCTGTGTCTGGCATGCAGCACATGGAGCTGGGGGCAGTGCATGCTGTATGTGGTATGCTACTCCAAGTCCCACAGGCAGCACCCTGGGCAAGACAATGGGGCTCTGCAGTCCAGATCCAGCCTATATCTTTGACAACCCCGTAATAAAGTAATGAAATACAGAATTAGAAATGTGCTAAAATAGCAGAAGGTACTTACCATTTCATTTTGTCTTTTAGCTTTGGAGGTTGAAAGTTGCTCTTTGTCATTAAAAACAATGCTCTGAAAAACAACATTTTCATGATGTGCATCACCTTTAGCATATAGCCAATTACAATTGCTTATTTTTGGCTGAAACAAAAAATTTAATCAACTCAAAAATATTAAGAGAACAAAGTTGCTCGTTTACACAGCCTAAAAAATGTCCACGACAAATTCTCACATGCATATGCTGAAAACCTGTAACTCAATATGATTTGCAATTGCTCTGCATATGGTAACCAAGTTTAGCCAACTATTTTAAAAATGTAATTTATGGAATTTTACAGCCTGTCATAAAAGTTACCAACCTCATTGGATGCAAGTCAAACATTGGAGGCTGAAGTTCTGCAAGTTCTATAGCTGTTATTCCAACTGCCCAAAGATCACACAGTTGGTTATAGCCACCTTTCCTTTCAACTGCAGCAACTTCTGGAGCCATCCTAGAAATGTTTCAGAGAAAAGACATTTTTCTTTAAGATTTATTTTCCCAGAACTCAAAATGCTTAATAGTTTGTGTTCCATTTTATTATTCATTTTCCTTCGGTTCCACATATTTACAAATGTGTATGCATAGGTCTTATTGGGAAGCTCCTGAAATTCACCTGTTGGTCTACAGAATTTCAGGTGATATTTCAGTTCTCTCTCATTTTATCCTTTCCACTCCAAGTATGTCCAACTACAGAGGCTGAAAGGATATCAAGCCTAAGAACATTTAATACTATTTCCCACTCAGGAGGAAGATAACATATGACGATGATGCTTTCAAAACACTCCAAAGTCTGGCAGCAAATGAATGAAGCAAACTAGTCTTGGATTTTTAGCCACAGCATGAGCATGATATCAGTGGACTACCTGCATTTTACCTTTAAAGGCAAATATAATCTAACTGTAGTAAAAACAGTTATTTAAAAAACCACCCTGGAAAGTAAACAAATGATACTGACAAGAATTCTACAGAAAAAATTATGCCTCAAACAATAGATTTCTCTCTCCAAAAGTGACCAGACAGTGTTGACTGCCAAGTGCTGCATGGACCTCCTGTGCTACATTTAACCATTCTGTGTCCATTTCCTTATCCTCAGTAAGGTGCTAGGAGACTCCATGAAAGTTTGCAAGAAGGTGCTTATACAGTGTAACATACAGAACCAACAGCCAAAAACAGGAACACTCAAATTAAAATCATAGAACCACCAGTATTATGTGAAAGACATCCATTTTGGTTTCTTGCAGAAAATTACATATATAGTTGAATACTAAAATCACATTCTATTAGCTAGTTGATATTCTCAAACTAAACAGGTTGGCCAGGGCTTAATCTATATGCAAGACCATCAAGAAAACAGTTTTCAAGCAGGAAGTTTTATAGTTTCATAGATGTTAGGGGCTGGAAGGCACCTTACAGATCATTGGGTCCAGCCCCCCTGCCCGTGGGCAGGAAAGACTGCTGGGGTCAGAAGACCCCAGCAAGATGGGCATCAAGACGCTTTTTGAAGATTGCCAGGGTAGGTGACTGTACCACTTCTCAGGGGAGCTTGTTCTAGACCCTTGGTACTCAACCTGTAAAGAAGTTTTTCCTTACGAAGCAATCTTCAATCAGCTCGTGCCCATTATTTCTCGATCTCCCCTGGGGGGTCTTGGTGAAGAGATGCTCCCCCGGCCCTAATGTACGCCCCTGATATACTTATAGGCTGCCATCAAGCCCCCTCTGAGTTTTCTCTTATCCAGGTTGAATAGTCCCAAGTCTTTCAGCCTCTCCTCATATGACCTGGTCTCTAGGCCTCTAATCATGCACATGGCCCTCCTCTGGACTCTCTGGAGCTCCTCCACATCTTTCCTGAAGTGCATGAATTACTTGTCTCCTAGTTAGTAATGAATCAATACCCCAAGGCAGTAGTGATATCCTGAAGTGCAAGAGAGTGTTTAAATAAAAACCTCTTCTAAACACAGATATCCTTACCATGCAAGTTAAAAACAAATGGGTGTAAATTGGCCATGAAGAAATATTAAGGCTGACTCGTAACCATTGGAGCAATCAGGTTCTGGGACAGCCTTCATACGTATGAATGCGCATATGTACGTACATATGTATAATTAGAGATGTACTGAAATAGTGATTTTACATTTCATGCAAAATCAGGTGTTTTCTGTTAAAAATGATCGGCTCTGCAATTGACAGGCTTGCTGGGGGGAGGCAGGGGAGAAGAAAAAAAACAACTTATTGGCAAGCAGAGAAAATGATAGGAGGCCCTGCAATCTTGAAGCACCAGGAGGGAAGTGGAAAGAAAGGGGGTGAGAGGGAGCTAATGAGAGTCTGAGCCTATGACATAGGCTCAGTATAGGCACCAGTCAGGGAAGTGACAGGGTTTTGGCGCCATCTTTTAAGCAGCCAGAGGCATGCTGCTCCAGCATACTGCAGCTTAAGGATGATTGAGAAGGGATGAATACAGAGAAGAAATCCTCCAAGGGGGCCAAATATGTTTCAGGTCTCAACTGTGTAAGGTAGTATCCTGCAGGGACCTTGCACACTGATGGAGGTAAACTGTTTTGTACTGCCTGCAACGTGTCTCTGGATGTGTCAAGGGAAACTATTACAAATCGACACGTAAGATTCCAAGGCACACATGAAGCAAAATCCTGCTGCAGAGGCTGAAGGACAGAGCAAGAAACAAATGACTGTGTCCTTGCTCTTTGAAAATATCACAGAAAACAGCTTGGCAAAGCGAGTGGCAGCATTTTTCCTTGTAGAGGCTTTCATAGTGGCAAACATCCTGCTGGAGAAACTTGATCACCGTAAGTTAAGATAGTACCTAAACCAAAATATGCCAAATGCTGGCAGTTTTCCATGTGTGAACAAGCTGCACCAAGACTATCTCTCTGCAGTGACTGTTTCACATATACAGTCCAATGAAGCCACTGACCCTCAAGATAAATGAGTTTTGGCAAGCCATCAAGGGCCACATGACAGGCAATCAGGGGCAGATAAATATTAATTTTCTAAATTTTTAGGGGTCTCACAGGCCGGATAGAATGGCCTGGCGGGCTGCATCTGGCCCCCGGGCCGCATTTTGCCCACCCCTGCCCATGCCAGTCAAAGTGGGGACTTGCATGCAACTGTGTCACAGCCACCAGAGCCTGTGCTCACAAGCACGTGCAGTACTACACCAGCAGTTTGTGAGTGAGGAGCTGGATCACACTCGGCACACAGTGCATACTTAAGCTATACCATCTCCTGGAACAGGGAGACGTTCAAGATGAAGCAAAGTTTGTGATGAAAAGGGCCACCTGGATTCACAGACTTTCTAATGTGTTTTGAAGGCCAGCAGGCTGCGATCCACCATTCACACAAGCTGATGGATTTGATAAACTGGGTCAAAAACATGATATCGCAAGAACTGTCAAGTTGTTAATGTGAAAACCAGCAGAGAAGAGACCTGTCCAAGGCAATAGCTGTGATGCTGAACCTGTAGTATAGGTATGACCTGTCACTGTGGTTCAGATAACTGGCTGACTCCTTTTTAGTGCTGCTCACATTCTGGACCCCAACCATGTGCCTGGTCTGAGATGTGACCCTCAGTTACTGTAAACAATCCCTAGATGGAGAAAAGAGCATGACAAGGAACACACTATTAACATGAACTTTGTCAAAGAGTGCTGGATGCCTGTGCCTATGTTTGGGGCTTCTGTGACTGGTTTCCACATCTGTATGCCCTGGCAAAATGCTGCCTCACCATTTCAACTAACTCAGTGGATGCTGAGTGTGCCATCTCAGCGTACGGACAAGCATCCACCCCAGAGACAGAGAATGTCAGCAGCAATTGCCAGTGGATGTTGAATGCTAGTGTTTAACAGCTGGCATGAATTGCCTGTCTCAAGATTAGCATTAAGTAAACTCCTTTTTGACAATGTCATTTAATAAAGTATGGTGATGGTATTACCTACAATTTATGTGGTATATAGCTTTAATTTCATAAGACATTTCAGTTTAGAGTTTAATTTAATGCTTGTTGCTTAATAATACATTGATTAATGGCTTCCATGGGCTTAATCAAGGTAATTAAGTCTCAGTTTTGGCCATCTGCCAATCTACAGCGAGGGATGAAACTGCCAGTGCCCTGCAGCCAGGTCCCTGTCACAACAAGCTCATGAAAATGGGAGCCAGTCCCTCAATCAGCCCATGAAATTGGCCACCTGACTCCTTGATTTCAGTAGGTCTCTAAATATAATGTATGAAAGGAACTACATGAAGTAGTACCTGCCATAGCAGAGGACTAGAATCAATGATCCAGGAAAATGCTTCTAGTCCCAGGTTCCTCAATTACTATTGTGACATCACTAGAAATGACAAGACACACCTGCACACAAGAAGTCTGTAAAGCATTTTGGCTTGAAAGTGGCTATGCAAGTCCAAGATCTTACATAATCACAAATCTTGGACAAAAGCACTGAATTTATTTTTGCTAGTTTGGCTAAAGACACAAGAGAAGGGAAATTCATTTTCCTACTCTTTTAAAAACCATACTAAAAAAGCTCATCAAACCTAAAATACAGAACACACAACACTCATTAGAAGCAGATCTCCATTATGATATGCACACATTTCTGCTTCCCAGTCTGAATGTTATGCATTCAGCTGAGACTTGGGTAAACAGAAGAAATTGGTGTGCTGTCAAGGAATACAGGAGACCCTTGCCATTTGCAGGGGATACATTCTCATATCCCTCACAAATGGCAAAATCCGCAAAGAAGGCACCGAGTTCATGAATGCTGTCCCACAGCAGCTGGGGGGGGGGGGGGCGGGCGGCCATGGCTGTGCTGGTGACAGCGGGAGCACGGTGGCGACAAGAGCACGGTAGCAGCAAGTGTAGAGCTCCCAAGGAACTGCTTTAAGTGTACTTAAGATGCGGGTTTGGCATTCATGAATATTTGAAACCGCAAATGTCAAACCTGTGAATAGTGAGGGTTTTCCTGTACTACAACCACTGGCCACTGTGCGGGCAGCTACTCTGTATCCTTCTCTGGTTAAATCTCACACTCCCACAGAGCAGCAAAGATGGAAGATTATGGTTGTTACACCAGACCCCCTCAGCAGTGCATGGTAAATCACTATTGAGAAAGAGGAGGCAAGGTAATGTCCCCCTGCCTTCCAGCTTTTCTAACAGATGCAATAGTCTTGTTTGACCATGCATCCTCCTACTGCTCTAGGAAGCTCTGAAAAGGAAAACTGGTGCCTTTCATCTTCATTATATCCATGTAACACTTTCAAAACCAAAGTTTATGGCTATGACAATTATTTGAAAATTATGCAAACGTCACCAGAAGAACTTGGCAGAAGAAGTGGTTTATTTTAAAGACTGATAGGCCTAAAAGAACCTGGACACATCAACCACGAAATAGAGCCACAATCCATTTCTGCAGTCATGACAGGAAGGTTGAATGTACAACATTGAAAGGAAAGTCAGTCCATGTCCAGCTGATGCTCAGTATTAAAAACATGGTCCATATTACACAATTCGCAAGGATCATTATATGAACGTTGAATCTTTTCCTAATGCGCTCATACCTGTATATAATACACTTCACACGAAAGACCTCAAAATACTTGTTTTTACGAAAAAGATACTTTTATAGTGAAGAATGTGCACCATTCTTTTAAAGGCAGGCATGGACAATCACTTCCAGTACACAGAGGAAGTAAAACAAAATGCTGACCTAAAAAATGTAAATGTGCAAGTAAATAACGTAGGAAAGGGAAGAATAGAGGGGTACAGGACTAGTAGAAGGGTTCATTCAATCACAGACTAAAGCAAAAGATTCTAAAACAAGATTTTTGAAGAGGAAATGGCTGGAAGGAAGAACATTCCAAAGATAGCAGAGCATCTGTTGAAAGAAACAAGTAAAACAGCCACTTATCAACTGTGCACAATTGCAAGGCAGGCACACAAATGACAAATTAATAAACACCAAAACGCCACCATTTCAGACAATAAGATGGGTAGTAGTATACAGTTCTGTGCAGAACTTTAAAATTATATTCAGTAACTGACAGTTGACAAGGATGGAGAGGAGGATGCCTTATTTATTTATTAAGCTCAATAGTTCTGGCCACAAGATTATGGTGTTTGGTTAAATTTAGCGTAATTTACAACAAATCTCTAAAACTCTGAAGAATTGTTTTTTATGTAAATTACTGATTTTAGTTATTGTAAAAAATTAATGCACTAACAATTAAGTAATAATAATTACCAATATGGGGTGCCAATGAAAGATTTCCTTTTGGCAATTGTAGCTGTTATCTGTGCAGAGACTCCAAAATCGGCTATGAAAAAAAATGAAGAGGATAGTTCATAAATGAAGTACTGATTATATGCAAGTCATTATTTATGAACAATATATTTTAGCTTCTTTGTAATACAAATTTCTTCAAATCTAGAAACAGAAGCCAATAAGATGTTTATATAATTAAACATTAATTTAATCCTCTGAATTAGATCCTCCTCAGGCATTCAAACAGGCACCCTATGAAAATGGAATAATGGCATGCAAACTGTAATAGAAAAAATTTGCATGTTTCCATTTCAGAGCATCACTATGAATATGCAACACTGCATCCATGAAATAAAATATTTTTAAAAGTACACATTATTTATTTCCATGCATATCAGTACTTGCAAAAGGTCTAAGGAAAATGAGAACATACCACCATACACAATAAAACTCAGCATATATTGCATATTATTTTGTACAGTAAAATATGGTCAAAACTATTAATATTAAAAATGTTTAAAATAATTTTAGCAACTGCAAAAAGAGATAGCAGTCAGGCAGTTCTAAGTGTGATTTGGGATGTCAATGTTTTTTGAACAACAAAGTATGCTTAGTCATCTGGAAAAATTATCAACTTTCCATTAAACACCATCTTCATATTTAAACACCCATGCAGATATTTTAGTTTATAATTTAAAATTTAAGCTCAAAACAAATGAATTATAAATACTTGGCTGTGTGAGAATCAGTTTTTGGCTATAACATTTTAAAGTTACTCCTTTTTGGACATAAGTGTTCATGCCATATTACTGACAAATTCTGATAGGGAAATTATTACCAGTTAAAGGAAATACAAGTGAATACTGAAAATTCTCATTTTCTTCTCTTTAATACATGCAAAATGATCAATCACTAAGTTATTACTTAAATACTCCCTATAATTATATGCAATTACACAAACTTTATTTGAAATAAAACAATGTACTCCCGCATCTATAACATTTTTAAATAGATTCATGTAAATCCTGTATTCAGAAGAATTTGTTAAAGGATGCTTTTATATGCAGCCTTTTAACCTATATATATGCTTTTTACTTCATATAAAATATACCAGCCAAGTCTCAACTAAAATTACTGCATGGGTGTAATTTTAGTTGACCTTTGCAGTATCAGGTTAATTTGCTAAGACGTTTGCCTTTTTACAACAGTTTTCTTAAGCTACTCTCTGGTGGGTACACCAGTGTATTAATCAGTCTCTCAGTGAGATTTACTGGTAAATTATATATCATTCAAACATTTAGGTTATAAAATTTCAAAAGTTTAAAAAATGTTGTTATAATTTGCTTCATTTGTACAACCTGACAAAGGTTCAAGTACTTACCTAATTTTACATGGCCATTATCCGTTAAAAGAATATTTGCTCCCTTAAAAGAAATAAACACATTTCAATTAAAGTGTGCAGCTTTTCCTGATAGTTTGTAGAAACTGCAAGATTTGAACAGAACCTAGGAGCAGGGAACATACCAAGGATGATTAAACATTCAAACAACTGAAAAATTTGTTAAGAGTATTTTTAAAGTTAGGATGACATCCTGATATGTTGCATAACTCAGACATTTGCAAACACTACACTGTAAGACCTATGCATCCATATATTTCAGAGCTTCCCACTGTATATAAATTTGACTTCCAAAACAGCAGAATTAAGTTTTGTAAATTGTAAATTGTTAAATTTGTGGCTAAATGTTCAGCTTTATGGAGTCAGCAAGCAGAAAAGATGCCCGAAACTGATCCTCAATAACAGGTTCCATTATAAATTGTCCCATATAAAAGGAAGCAAGAATTCTTGTGGGTGATTCTTTTAGTGGACCAATTGCATGGTTGGAAAAAGACAGACTAGCTTTCAGGTATCACAATACCCTTCCTGAGGTACTGTGTGTACCTACAACAACAAGGATGGGTACTGTGATATCCCAAAGTTTGTGTTTGTCTTATCTTAACCGTGCAATTGGTCCAATAAAATATATCACCCACAAGCATTCTTGCCCCTCACATATTTTCTGGACCATCAAGGGCAACAACATCATTTGAACACAACTGTATAAAGCAGTGATTTGCAACCTTTTTTGTACTAGGACCCACTTGCTAACATCAATGGCCAGCCCTGAGCCACTGCCCCTCACTCCCAAGCCACTGTCCTTGACCCCAGGACTTAGTCCCAAAGTTTGTGGGGGGCTCAAGCAGCCCCTTGCAGGCTGGAACTCTGCCAGCCTGCATGGGAAAAGCCATGGTATCCCACATTTTCCTCCTTTAAAAGATAATCCATTTTTAAAGTTTTTTGATCCATTTTTTAAAGTTTGCAACACCTTCATATATTCTTGTGACCCACTTTTGGGTTGTGATCCATGGGTTCAGAAACACTGGTATAAAGAACACATTTAAGAAGAACCTGAGCAGTTGCTTAGGGCATATCTGAACTGAGACAGAAGCTAGCTAAGGACAGCAATAAATGAGAAGCAGCAAGATGGCAGCACCACAAACAAGCTGTTGTGGGAAACAGAAAAACACATTTCTAACAAACTTTGCTTTTCCAATCACTGGTTTTGATATAAAAAAGAACAGATGCCCTCACTATCACCACAGCACCTCAACTGCCCGGAAGGACTTTGTAATTGATAGGTTTTGTAACTGGAACCGAGTAAATCATTCTGTTTCTAAGGCCTTGGTGGAATCATAATCCAGTTTACTTTCTTTCAGTCAGGTTGCTTCTACGGCATCAACAAAAACATATAACTTAGTTGCTGAAAGAAGTAGATATGACTTAATATAAACAGAAGAACACATCATTTTCCCCTGAGTCTTCTGATGGTTGGACAGCACTTCATAAGAATCGCATACATTTTGTTTTTTAAATTCTTCAAAGTATTCTTGAGTATGAACAGATAATATAGCTTTTATGTTCTGATTTTGAGAATACGCTGAGTTACACATTTGAGTCTTGCAACAGTCACTTTTTTTATATGGGTCAAGTCAGAGTGCATGTTGGTGACTATGGATTTGACAACTCTTTTCTATTAAACAAAAGCTCTCTTTTCCCATACCGTGTTTCTGCAACTGTTCTGTGTTTAAAACCTACAGCTGAAAATTTTCCAAATCATTTGTCCAAAATTTGGTTTCAAAATACAAATGATACAATTTTCACAAGCAAGGAGTTCCCACATCCCTAAGCACTATGATACATATCCCACTGAGGCAAATGGCAATAGGAGTTCAGCTGTAAAGCCAGTACACATCTATGCTTATACACCTGTATCTGAAAACATTAGCATGTACTTTTCTTTTTGAACATTTTTCTTCCAAATGCACAATTTAAAATAAGATTGCCTATTCACTTTTAAGAATTAAAGTTTAAAAAACAACTTGAAGGGTATAGTTTTTACATTATCAGTTGCAGAATACAGATTTATTCAAGCTACCACCAAGAACTCAGTTATAGCTCTTTTAACCTCAAGAAGGGGGCATTAAGGAGGCTCTATCCCCTACCACAGAAGGCCATGCTGAATAGAACTACCTGTTCTGGGAGCTACGAAGCAGACAGAGAGCAAGGAATAGCAAAGTCATTATTCCCTCTTGTGGGAGGGTACAGAATAGGAGGGTTTGCTGTATCTCAAAAACGTATCAAAGATTAATCCTCAGAACAACTGGAAATGCTCCCCTATCCAAACAAGGGCATGTACTGCACTCCAGTACAGGTTGGCAGCTAACTGTCACAATACAGTCATAAATAAATGCTGTGTTTAAACCATATAACAAAATTATTTTCCAAGTACAGTACACATTTTTAAAATGACACTTCTCTTTTGTTATGTTATTGTTTTATTAGTAAAAATAACACTAATAAAAATTAGTAAAAATAACAACACTTTAAAAATATTTCTCTGTAAAAATATGTAAAACAACATTCAAGCAATAGTTGGAACCTTTATTTAGTTGAAAAACACTTAACCTACCTTTATATCTCTGTGCATTTTTCCTTTACTATGAAGATAATACAATCCCTGCAATTTGAGAACAAAGCATTTAACTAAAGAAAATTACATAATCATTTAGCCAAACTTTTCATTTCGCAGAAATTTACCAGATGTTTGGTAACATAGATTTAGGATACATTCCAATAATTTAGTAAGGATAAAAATAGGCATGGGATGGAGGCACGGGTCAAGGGGTGGGGCCAGCTCCCATAGCTGCTTGGACCCCAGAAGCATGGGGCGGAGAGGCCTGTGCCCTTAGATCTGTGCAGGGCAGGCAGCAGCTGTGGGGTGCAGCCAGAGCTGATGCCGCGCAGGGCTCTTCTCACCAGGATGGGAGCAGAGGTGGGAGCTGTCCCCAGTCCACAAGTCACCCCCCCCCGGCTGGGCAGCACCTGCCCCTACCCATTTCCTCACTGCAGGGAACATTGATTTGCCCTGCCCTTCCCCTACCTCCTTCCCTTCCACCACACCAGATTTACCACCTGATGGCAGTTGTGTAGGATATTGGATCGGTATCAGCCGATATGCCTCCTTAAATAACTGGTATTGGTATCAGCTCCCAAAATTTCTATCAGTGCACCCCATTTCATTACCATCAAATTGAAAATTAAACACCACCTGTTTGAACTGCTCTTCTTGCAATACAAACCAATCTGATCAAATCCTGAATGAGGTTTAGTGGGAAAGTTAGTCAGTAATCTTGACTGAAACCCCTTGAATCAACTATAAGAAAAAGGGCCGGGTCACTGACATTTCGTGGGGCATATGTCAGCACCTCAGCACAGTCGTTATGAGACACACCCAGCTAGAAATTAACAGCTCAAATTTTTTAACCAAGTCCTCACCATATGACAGTGTATGGGTAAAGACTTAGAAGTGGTACTCATTGTGATGGGTATTTTTTTAAAAAAACTGGAATTTTGGCACAAAAATAAACATCTTGGGTCTGGCAACAGGGCTGGCTCAACAGCTAACCCTTTTCACCATTGCCCTGAGTGAGCCTCTAGACTCTCAAAATTTATCCCCCTGCACCCATATGAATGAGTTATAGATTGTTTTTGAAATCAGACAACTTCCTAGGCTCCTAAATACAGACTTCGGAACCTAACTTTTAGACACTCAAAGCTAAATTGTTGGTCCAGTGAAATCAGAAGCAAAATGGGTCTCATCCCTCATCCTGGAAGCACTGGAGTAAGATTTTCAAAAACTGATAAAAGGTCTGGCTTTCTGAGGAAGGTGGACATTGGGGTATAAAACAACTGTGTGTTTTTCCTTTGGTCAAAGCACCCTAGTTTTTAATATCATTACATATACACATATATATATACATATACACACACACATATATATATATATATACACACACACACACACACACACACACACACACACACACACATATATACACATACACGCACACAGTTTTAATATCGTATATAGAGTTATATATATCTATATAGATCTATATCTATAATATATACAGTTTTAATATCATATATATACTTTTTAATATCATATATATACACCTAGTTTTTAATATTCATTAAGGGGTAGTATATACACAAAATACTTGTTTATATAATAATCAGAAAATATGCATGAGGCACTTCAATTTCCTTCAGCAATGCATGATGAATAAGAATTACTATGATATGGTATTTTCTATAACAACCAATCAGCTTCTCCCTATCTTCATATTCTCTTGCCAATTTCATGATCTGCACGGAAGAGGAGGAAAAAAAGTGGAGTGAACTCCCTTCACTGAAAAGACCCCAAGATAATTTGGGGCAGATAACAGAGCAGATTTAGATTTTGTAAAGGCTGTAAAATGGAACCCTTTTCTTTACGAGAAAACAGAACAATGTTAAGAGAGCCAACATTATTTTTCCATATAATCAGATCATATATTACACATGCACACACAAACATGCTATTATTTTACCCGGAAAACTAACAGCTGTATACTCATCAAAACATTAACTACCTGTAGTGTTTCTCTGCTAACATAGGCAATCTGATGTTCTGAAAGTGGTCCAGTCACTACAAAGAGAAAAAAAAGGTTTAAAAAAAAATACATTGAACTCCTTATTTTCCAAAGCTGTATTTCAATTTCTTCCATAAGTTCAGCTACTCATATGTAGGCACCTGGCTGCATTTTGTTCCAGTCCTACCATTTATACCCTGAAACAAAAAAGTTTGGCAAAGAAAATAACAGAAGTATGAATAAAGACTGGGGCTCCTTAAAGGAAACTAGAGGAATAGGGCAGTGCTATACCCCACTGAAATTTAATGGGAGCTAAGTAGTGAACAACCTGATGCTTCCTTTAAAAGTTCCAGCTTTAACACAGAAAAATACTTTGCAATATAAGTTTCAAGAACAAATATCAATCTGTCTTCCCTTTATTGATATAAAGGAAATAATGTATTTACCAGAATTCAAGATAAATCCTCAATAATTACATTCCATATATAGAAAATCTATAAATTTATTATAGTTTTCCATATATAAAATCTAGTTATTGGAGGGTCATCTTAAATTCATCCCCCATAGCAAACAGCAGCACCAGGGGAACAGACAATGGGAGGGCAGGTGGCAGAGGACTTGAGCAGCCTGACCCCTGCTACTTGTTCCCACCACTTGACCCCCTCTGCTACCTGCTCCCACCCCTGTGCGCCTCCACCCTCTGCCCCTACCTTGCACCATGCCTATTCTTCCCTGCTACTTGCCTCCCTGCCTTACACTCAGGCACCTAACTAACGACCACAACTAAAGAACACTACATTTTAAACTTATTCACAGCTAAAATTAATTGAGAAATAGTAGTACTGAAATACAAGATAAAAATATTAAGTAGGCTCTAAATGTTAAGCCCTGAGGTGTTACCGGAATGAGACAGCTTGGAAACTAATTAAATGGGTGCACAATTTCTCTAAATAGCATGGCTGAAGCCAAACACAACAGTGACAGGAAAGCATTACTACAATGACAGCTGTTCAGACATTTATGTTCAAATGAGCTCATTTCCTCATGTAAAGGTGTTTTGCATGATAAAAAACTATCATGATAATTGGTGTTCTTATCAATGCTAGCAGAAGTGCCAGGGATTAAGCCACCCAAATGACTAAGTTATTATTATGATTTGAGCTCGCAAACTGGTTCTTCGCTTTGATTAGTTATGATAAGTCTCAAAATATGCAGAAGGTGATGCTCACAGCAGGAATAGCTTTTGCAATGCAGAAGTTTAAAAGTTGATGGCTTCTCCGATCTACAGTAGCTCTTCACCTGGAAAGCTTGTCTGACCATTTTCTAAGCATTGTTTCTTTTAGAGGTGCACCAATATATCGGTGGCATATCGGATCGGCACCAATAAAAAGAAAATTAACATTATCAGCAATTGGCTTTTTCTGACCAGTGTAGCTGATAATGACACTGATGATGCTGCATCCATGTGCAGAGCTGCAGCATGCACTCAGCCAGGAATGCAGCCAGGCAGCTTGGAGAACAGTGTGTAGCTGATAAGTCGGGGGGGGGGAGGGGGGGGCGTGGGGCAGATGGAGGCAGCCACAATGAGGGAGGGAGGGAGGGGCAGGGGCAGGTGCTGCCCAGCCAGGGTGGTGAATGCAACCCCAGGGCTGGAACAGAGCTACACGCAGCTTGTCATGGGGACATGCGGAGGTGGGGATGTCTCCCCGCCATTACGTGCATCCCCGGGGGAAGCATGAAGGTCATGTGCACCCCTGGATTTGTGCACAGGGCAAGAGTGGGCTTCCCATCACGAGCTTGGGGCCAGCGGCTGTGCCAGCCTCCATCTGGCAGGGACCTGGGCTGGGGCATGCATGGGTGGGGCAAGCGGAAGCAGCACTAGGTGCGGTGGACACAGGGTGGACTATACCTATCCTAAAATTTGCCATACCCACTCCTCCCAGCACTGCTACTGCCTGCCTCACCCTTGCTTGCCCCAAGCACAGCCCTGGCCCAGCCCCAACACTGGGAAGAGGCTGGTGCAGCCCCTGGCCCTGAGCCTGCAGTGGGCAGCCCACCCTTGCCCCACGCACAAATCTGGAAGGGCCTCCGCTGGGGGTGTGCACAGCAGCAGGGAGCCCTCCCAACCTCCCTAACAAGCCTCCCACAGCTCCATCCCAGCCCAAGGATTGCATTCACTGCCGTGACTGGGCAGTCTGCCTCTGCCCCACTCGTGTGGGGACTTCCATCTGCTCCCCACCCCATGCCCCTTCCCTATCCACTACCCCTTCCTCACCACAGACTTACCAGCTGGACACTGGTCTCCAAGTTGCCCAGCTGCATTCCTGCAAATTGGCTATTGGATCAGTATCGGCTGACATGGCTGGTTAATAATCAGCCATCAGTATCAGCCAAGAAAATCTGTATTGGTGCATCCCTAGTTTTTTTTCATGCAGGTCTCACTGCTTGAACAAAAACTTTTTTTTTTTGGCTTTGTTTAAATATTTGCACCCTGAAATCCACTGCAATACAAATATCAAAGTAGGATAGGATATACAAGTAAATGCAATATATAAACTGTGACAATGGGCTCATTTATCCCAAAGACATACAGGTACTCATATGTAAAATATATTTACTAACAAGCAAAGTGGATACATTGTAGAGCTACACAACTAGAAACATGTTCTTTGTTTTATATTTACAATATAAAGTCTTTAATTTTATTAAGTATTAAAAATCAAAATACATATGATACTTTCCCATTCAACTGCATTTCCACAAATCTGTAGGTAACTTTGGTTGTTTGGGTAACCTAGAATATTTTCAACACATAAAAATCTAAAACTGACATTAAATGACTATAACATATACTAGGCTTAGGATATGATTCCTTCCACTTTAAAACTTTTCTATTTTAACCTACTTTAAATAGCTATGGTTTCAAGTAAACTCTGCTTATTGTTGACAGAAGCTGAATTTTGGCTTACCATGATAAATGTCCTGTAAAGAACCACCTCCACAGAACTCCATGCAAATCCACAGCTTATCTCGTCTAGAAGTGATAGAAAGAAAGCATTTATTAGTTGTTTATACTTAACAAATCTTCTCTATTAAGAGTTAAATCAAAGGACTTAAACACTGCTCAACAGAATTTAACGAGCTGTTATACTAAATAACATAGAAATCAAAATAGAGTGCATATGATTTCACCTTTATTCTCCAATAAAACACTCCGAATATTCTTACTTGAAAAAGATAAGAGAACTTCCACAAATTATTGCACTAAAAGGACAAAAATTATAAATGAAGTATATGTGCACTTTTAAGATTCCTTCACTTCCACTAACAATGTGAATGTTCTTGCTTCCTGGCTAATTTGTTTTCTGCTCTATCAGTTGGGAGACTGCAGATGCTGGACTCTCCTCTGACTGACAGGATAACAACCAAATCACCAATCTTGATTTTCCCACTCTTTCACGTGTCTCCTCTTGTTTTGCATTAAAAGGATCAAAACACTGGATGCTTGTTGGCCTATTTCAGGGATGTCAAAGATATGGTCAGCAGAGTCCCATCATCTGGCCCTGGGGTCTCAGAGTTGATCCACAACAGCACATGAACCATGCTGCACAGGGTGCCTGGTCCAGGACAGCAGGGCACACAAAGCTGACTCCAGCTAGTTCGGGACTGTGTTGCATGTGGTGAGCTGTCCAGGACCCATGCTGCATGTAGCGCCTGCCCCAGCCAGTCCAGAAACAACACCACATGCAGCATGGGTCCTGGACCAGCTGGCACGGGCACTGCGTAATGTATGTTCCAGACAGGCACCATGTTTGGTGCAATCCTGCACCAGCCAGAGTGGGTGCTGCGTGCCCTGGATCCAGCCTGCGGGGAGTGAGGGGGATAATCACACACGGTCAGCGGGCCCATACGACTCACCCAGCCCACAGCACCAGATGAGTTTAAGGCCCTTCGTGTATTCGACTCAGCAGAGTGGAAGTCTGAGCTAAGGGGCTAGGTGCTCATATAGATCAATTAACTTCCTTCATATCCTGAGGTACCTCTTCTTTCAACTCTCAGATTAGTTTGAGGAAAGACTTTTCTTTGGGAAAGCTTAAATTCCAGCACAAGAGCCAGGTTTGTATTTCACAGCCCTAATGCTCCCCTCAGCTCCTATCTCATTCCACAGCTGCTTCAAGAATAGACTGTCACCTTCCCCCATCAGGCCTGCTAACTAGCAGGTTTTGTCAAAAAACTCCAAAAATTGCTTCACCCCGACTCACTCCACTATGGCAGCAGAGGCTCTCCTCTTCATCTTAAAAGAGTTAGAAGGCTGAAGGCTCCAAGCGAGCAGCACTAGTGCAACAGGCTCCCTAAAGGCATTTTTTGTGTTTTTTTTAAACTGGTAATTTCCATCGGTGAGAAAAAATGGTACTAAATGTGGCCATGGAGGCAGCCTTGTTACCATGCAAAGCAGGAACCAAACTGGAGAACCATAGGGAAGGGCTTGGGTCATTCCCATCTGTCAAAGCAAATGAAGAGAAGGAACAACCTCACATCTGCATTGCTGCATGCCATGACACAACGTGAATACGAGCAGGAGCACTAAACTATCTTCTACTGACCAAAACTACACTGACTCACACAATTATTATCTGGCCTGCCCTCTGACTCTTTCCCCAAGCTGGTCCCCAAAGTGGTGGACTCAGATAAAACAGAACTGGCTGAAGCATTACAGAGCTGTTACTGAATAATAAAGATTCACTGGCTGGTGATGCTCACCTCAAGCACTTCTTGGCCACACATTGACAAAGATGGATAAACTTAGCGCTTTAAGATATCTGATTTTTTTTCCACTTAAAAGAACCATAATGGCCTCAAAACATATGCACCTACAAGAGCCACTTCCCAGATTCGAATTAACAGTGGCAGAAGGAGAGTGAGAACACTTGAGGTTGAAGGGAACTGGCAGGTCCTTTCACTTCCTCCTCTGGGAAACACAGGACTCAGTCAAGTAGCCACTTCAGCCACTTTTACTCTCATGCTGCTTAATTGTTTCAAATTGTTGAAAAAAATATGAAACAAAATCAGTCAAAACTCCATTGTTCAGCTGCCCAACCAGACAGAGAAGCCAGATATCTGTCAAAGGAGGGAAATGAAGCCAGCCAGGAGAGCAACAACCCTGCACAAACCAGCATTCTGTTTGGAATCCAAAGGCCAGAAATTGACAAAACCTTCTGGGTAAGGAGAAGTGACCTTCAAAAAGCAAGAAGTGCCACACCAAATAATTTCACATCTTAAAAAAGCACTTATCAAAGCTCCAATAGGAATAGTGCAATATAACATGAACAACAGTTGTTACTCCTGCACTTCCTACTTTGTTTTGGGGAATTAGCAGAAAAGGCTCTGTATTTCCTTTTTCTTTTTACTCAATCTCTTGAAAGCATGACTCAACCAAAAGTATATATATATTTAATACAGATATTTCTCTATCTCTATAGATATATCTATATATATATAGATAGAGAGAGAGAGAGAGAGAGAGAGAGAAAGAGAGCGCACGCTATATATATAAAATTAGTGTTGTTCATAACCATTGGAAAGATTACCAATGCTTTTGCAAACCAAACTACTCTTTGTCAAAAAAAAAAAAAAAAAAAAAAAAAAAAAGGGGGAAATGATTAGCTTGTCATCAAGGGCTTATTTTCCAGATGTCCACTTGAATAAACTATGAACCTCAGAACAATAGAGCTTCATTTTTTTAATTCTTTCACCCTGGCTAATGTAATGATATATTAGGCAGAAGGCAAGATGGTACGATAACTCAGAGACAACTGGTTCTCAAGCTTTTTTTAGGCTCAAAGGACCCCTCGAAAGACTCAGAAAGTGCTAGTTCTTACTTTTCACTTGTTTTTTTACTACTACTACTACTACAAAAAAAAAGAATAATTCTTCTGGTCAGAGAAGTCAGAAAGACCACAACAGATCAAAACATTTTTAAAGTTATGGATTCTTATGTGAAAACTGTGTGTTTATCTTATGGATCACGGTGGGACACCTAGCACCCTGGAACACACTTGAAAGGATTTCAAAGTACCTTGGTTGAGAATCACTATTATAGACAAACTTGTTCAGAGAGGCTGGAGCTTCTGTAGGCGACAGCCTAAATCATCAGATGCTATGAAAAGGCTGTCCATAACCACTGCAAAGATTTACTAGGTCTTCTGCAAACCAAACCACTCCTCATCCCAAATCAAAGAGCTATGAAAGACAACACTGCCCTTCCCTCTGCCTAACTTTAGTTTAAGAATGACTTCCAAAAGTGCTGAAGAAAGTAGTAATGCACACACGGCACTTTAGAAACAAATCAGTGCAACTTCCTTTCAAACACTGTAAAGAATAAAATAAAGACTCAATTAATCATCTTCAGGTGGAAGGCACTAGAGAGATGTTCTTCTTGCTATCAATAAAAGGGATTAAGACCCAAAGCTACCAAGTTATGATTCACCCAATGCCAGTGATTCTCATGCAGTAAGGTGGTGCTTTAAGATCCTTTCAAGGGTGATGCAGGGTGCCATGTTGTTGGTGATGTTGGGTAAGCAAACACAATTTACAAGATAAACCCAAAGAATTCAAATAGGAATTTGTAATGCTAAATACATTTTATCCTGCTGCAGTACTTCTGAGTTCTTTACAACAGAAGAATTACTCTATTCTTTTTAGGCTTTGCAGAATTAAATTTTTATTTTATTTCTTATAATTTCAACAGCTAGAAATCGATACTTATTTTTGAACATTTCTATCTGGTTTTATCAACTTTTACCAATTTAAATTTTGAGGATTGCGTGAAGTAGGAATGTGGGGGGCAAACAATTTAGTAATGACAATATACTGTTAAACACTTTATAAAATCACATTACAGTAAATATAAAAAGTAAATATCCATAAATTAACAAAGCATTAAGACTGTGAAAAGTGGCTAGTATTCGCTTCGAATTTGGATTTGGCCAATTCAGGGAACAGTGAGTTGATTCGGTGATTCAGATCACTGTCCTGAATTGATTCGGCCAAATCTGATTCGGAGATTTGGCTGCTGCAGAATCTCCAAAACACCCAGGCCAGGCCCATCCCTCGTCCAGCCCCACCTCCCAGCATTTGGGGGGGGGGGACTGGGTGAGCCTCAACTCACCCGGTGCTGCTGGGCACAGGGTGATCCCTGCTGCCTCTCACTGCCTTACGCCGTGTGGAGGGCTCTGCGCAAGCCCCCCCCCACCCTGAGGCTGCAGCAAGAGCTGTGAGTCCCGGGGGTTTTCTCAGTTTGTTTTTTTCCTTAAAGGGCCTGAGCCACAGTGGGCAGGGCAGCCATGGGGGGGGATGGAGGAGCCCAAGGTGGGTGTCAGAGGGCTTGTGGCAGAGCGCCCCATGCAGCATGGATCACCCCTACCACCTGGTAGCACCCAGTGAGTAGGGGCTTTTTTTTAAAACCACCAGGAACTAAGGCAGGTAGGGCAGCAGGCAGGGGTCCTCATATGGTCCCCTCCTCCCTCCCCCAGCTCCTCCTCCTCCATCCCCCTACTTACAAGCTCCAAGTCTGGCTCCAGCTCCCTGCTGCAGTGAGTGGGGACTGTCCAAATCAAAGCTCTCTGATATTTTCGGACCTTTTTATTGATCCCCTGATTTGATTTGGATTCAGAGATTTGGACACTGAATCAGGCCGAATCTCCTCTGAATCGAATCAGCACGCAAAGCTTCACACAGCCCTACAAAGCATACTTGATTATGCAGGGGCCAGGTCGGGCTTTCTGGAAAGCATGTGCAATTCCTCCTACCTCAGATTTCCTTACTCCTATCCTAAACTTTCTTTTTCTTCTTCTTCTTTTTTTTTTTTTACATCCCCTTTCTATAAATTTTGATCACTGATAGAAATATTTTTTTTGTTGGTCTGCGAGTGTCAGGTGAAACTGACGTTTATCTGATTTTTTTATTGATGAAAATTGAGACCTGTCAAGCCTAATTATTTTTCTGTAGTAAAGTAAAAGCGAAAGCTATCAGAGGGCATTTTCTGAGGGGTGTCTGGAGTCAATCCAGGAGTGCCTCAAGTCTAAAAATGTTGAGAACCATTGCATTATATTCTTGACAGAAGGACCCTGAGCCCTGCAACTGATGGAGTGAGCTTGCTTAGGACAAAGCACATATGAAAGTGTTGTTAAAAATACATTCAATACACAACACTGTAAAAACTAGAATTAGTTCCATTTTGTGGATCCATTTATTTTAGTGATAGACAAGATGCCAAACATGGGGGGGGGGGGGCGGGGAATTTTGTTTCCAGACAACAGAAAACCAAGACATTTCCGCAGTCCAATTAAGAAAGAACACCAACATCAATTTTGTCCTACGAATTCAGAGCTAAACCCCTCTTTTCTGAGTGCCCTCTCACAGCCTTTTTTAGGCCACACTAGATTTCCCAAGCCACTACTATTAGTCTCTTCTGCCTCCTTCTGCAGGGGACTTAACCTTCTCTTAAGAAGTGACAAGCTTTTTTGCCCGCTCTTATCTTTTCACACGGAAGTCTACAACAGCAGAGCCCAACAACCAAATTCATTCTGACAAAAAGTTAAGATGAAACTGAAGTTAAATGTGTATCAGAAGGTTATGGATATTAAAAAACCTCAAACCTTCTATGTAAAAGTGCTGAAGTTAAAAAAAAAGGCAATGATTATTAAATCCTAAGCAATACACAGCTAATTTAAAGGTAAAAGAAACCCAAATATTTAATAGTATGCAGTCACAGTTAAGGCTCTCAAAAAACTTCACTTTTTTCTGCATGATGATTAGCATGTAGTCTTGTTTCTTGAGTCCCTATTATGCGTAGAGTTCTCTTTCCTAGGACGCTCATCGATATGGTATGCTAATTTATTCTCATCACAAACTTTCAGCTCCCCTCTTAGATAGTGGGTGTTATCCTTGTTTACACAAGAAGAACAGATGTACAGGTTTTAAAGGTAAGCATTCACTAAGTTTGGGTACCCAATTTGAGACCCCCTCCCCCCCCAGCCTTGTTTTTCAGAACATTAAATAATCACCAGCGAATTGCCCATCAAGAATGATGAATTACCTTTCAAGAATGATGGGGGGGGGGAGCACTGCCAGCCCTCACCCCACACTGCCACCACCTCCCAGGAGCAGGGGGGGATAGGGGGGAAGAGCAGAGGGGAGTGGGGGGGTGGGACATGCTCCTCCACGTCTGGCCCTGCCTCCCTATCAGAGTGGCAGCAGCACAGGATGGTGGGTGGTGGTGGCAGCTGTCACCATGTGTAAGCTTCCCCAGATGTGGGGGGAGCTGTCCCCAGATGTTCATTTAATGGCATGATGGGATATTATCCCTAGTCCCAACAACCAAATCTCCTTCCATGCAACATGCATGGCAGGAAGCTTGACACTGGGATAGGGAACAGATGCAAACTGGGATAGGGAACAGATCCAAATTGTGCCATCTCTACATGTCAGTGCAGGAGAAAAACCACAGTCCTAATCCTGGGCTTCCTCTGCACTGGCAAATTGAAGGCCACATGCCCAGAGCCCCCACATCAAGGCAGACAATTAGCTGATTGTCAGCCCCAGTGAGTTTAAGTGTTGCCCCTGCCAGGGATTTTAAACTTTGAGCCCAGCAGCGCTGGCAGGGCTGCCAAGCGCAGGGCATGAGAGGTTCCTGGTAGGGGGAGCCAAAAGGTTTCCCCACAGAACTTAAAACACCATGCCTGACAGTTCTGTCTCATTATTAATCACAGCATAAATGTAATATGTAGGAGGGCAGCCTAAGTCACTATTTGCGAAAATACTGGTATAAAGTGACTTGCCTAATATCATACAGGAATTGTGTGGCAGAAGTAGAAATGAAATCTTTCTTCCCAGGGCAGCATTAAATTCTATTTTACCCATGAAATTTACACTGTCACTACAAGTGGTCTCTTTCCCTTTAAATAATTTTACATAAAAATGTCATGGCTTTAAAATCTACCTTTACTCATGCAGGAACAGAAGTCAACATATTAAAACCATAACAATACTAAGGACAGAATTATCTATCACTAATGAGGAACTACAGCATGTTTATATGAAACATTTGCAATACATATACCCTAATGTAAATGTATTTACTAAGATGGAATCAAGAAAACATTTAGAAAGAATTACTAAATTATTTGCTTTATTAAGTTTCTAAATACCAGGACTTCCTATGAAACACAGGCTTTTCATTAACATTGGAAACAGAAAAACATTACTTTCACTCGTGGAACAGGTCAAGAGAGAATTAAAGCAGCTATTTAATATTCCTTGAGTGGCACGTAAAACATTTATAACTATAAATATCTGAGTCCAGGATGACGTCAAATTTAAGATGACCTCCAATGGTTAGACCCAAGGCATGGGAAACGATACATTTGTTATAATTTTCCATATCTAGAATGTATTATTGGAGGGTCATCTTAAATTAGTCCTCTCCCACCACAGCAATGAAAAAGCAGCAGCAGCGGCAAGTGGACAGTCTGACCCCCACTATTTAACCCCCTTTGCCTGCCTCCCCCTTGGCGCTTTCCCCACCTGCTCCAGGCATAGGGGATGCCCCAGAGCCACTCCAGACCCATGATGGAAGGAGCAGTTGTGCAGGGTGCCTGGCTTAACTGAAGACAGAAGCAGCACTGTGCAGGTTCCTCCTTCCAGAGTCTGCTCCCTGCCTGGGTCCCCTCCCCACCACTCCACTAGCCGGAAAAAAGAATCTGCGCGCTGCCATAACGTTCCCTGCAGTCCAAGGCATTAGAAGTCAGGAGCAGCTCTGGGGCTCCCCCCGTGTTTGTGTCAGCTGGAAATCGGATTGCTCTGGCTAGGAACCATAGGGAGGTGGGCTTCCTGCACAGACACTCAACTTGGGACAGTAGCTGCAGCACACAGATACCTCCTTCCACCATCTGGTCTCTGTCCAGCTCTCCTCCTCCCAGCTTCCTTGCTTAACATGTAATCTTGGCTCTACTCCTCATTATGCTAGAAATTCACTTCTCTGCCTCTGACTTTCCTGCTACAAAGCTGGCCAATACTTTTTCACGTTAAATCTACTAAACTCTATGCAACTATTATTTGTAGCTATATATTATCTATATAGTTACAGTGAGTCTATATAGCTTTAGTGAAGATTATAATATAGATATCTTTTCAAATACTGGTAGAATACCAAGAGAATTTTAAATGTTACTTTGGCAAAACATCAGTAAAAATACCTGTGCACACACCCACTTCTTTACAAGTAGCATGCTGTTCCCCCTAGCCAATTCAGCACTATAATAATCCAGAGTTCATGAAATCACTATTTGCTTTCAAGGATATGACAATGGTGACATCCCTGAAGGAGCCAGTTAGGAGAAACAGACTATTTACAGAGAAATACCTCAGTAAACAGAGGCTGATGTTAAAGTAAATACGGAAAGAATATGAAAGCGTACTAGAAATCTGATAAATTCTGTTTTGCTCATGTACTGCTATGAATCTGCTTTTTAGTGAGGTACTATCTTAGGCATTTTGAAACGAGGAAAAGAAAATAAAGATATACCTGAGATAGCTGCCAAAATAAGCAACAATGTTTGGATGTTTACAGTCTTTCATCATAATGATTTCCTGCTGCACAACAGCAAAATCTTCCCCTGAAAAACAAAATGATTACGATTTTAATTGCTTTAATATCCCCCTCTCTTGAACTTGGCTTCTATTATTAAAACCAAGTGCTTTAGCAGTTATTAGACTTTGTACTTATCTGTTAAGTTATGTTCATGTAGATATGCACAGCACTTTGCAAGCCAATATAAAGAACTACACAACAACAGATAACTGCACTCCCAGAATCAAAAGACTCCCAAGTCAGAATGATCAACTAGGGAACCATGGCTCATCTCTTTGGACAAAATGTGCCTCCTCTTTTGAATTAAATTATTCCTACCTCTTTCCATTTTTCCCTTGGCACCATACTGTGTTGGTTTCTAACATAAGTTCCTGAAATAACTCTAACAGGTCACTCAATAATCCAGTTCTTGAAACACAGAAAAACCTGTTTTTGTTAGCCACCATCTAGATCCACATTGGGTCACCTCCCTGAACTGAAAAAGTGCAACAGTGCATTACACTGGCCGTGCAACAAACCTAATGAGCACAGAAATATAGGGAGTAATGAGTTATGTTCAGGTTCAGCTCTAGTGCTGCTTTACCATTTACCTGAGCCTTGTTACCTTGAGCCTAAGTTATTCCAGTTTTTCCACTAGATTCCTACTTCCAGATTTGTAAATTTGGAAAAACCTGGTCAAAGTACAGAAATAGAAAGTTCTGCTATGTAAAGGGAGGGAGGGAAATAGGGGAAGAGAGTATGCTGGGATAGGAAAGAGACAAGATTTAGTTTAGCCAGCTGAAAAAGATTAATTTCAGGTTCTATTTCACAATCCAGTCTTTAAGAAGTTTTGATTAAAATTCCTTAAAACAGATAAATAGTACGTGTATTTGGGAAAGGTTATTTTAAAAGGAATTATTTCATATTTGTTAAAATTATGAATTTGAAAAGTCTCCAGATTCATATTAAACCAATGTAAGTGTTAGACTCTGATTAAATAAAATGGACATACTAAGAAAATGATCACATATGATTAGGAAGCTTTTTTTGTTTGTTTATTTGCTTTTAAGCATGATCTTAGGCTCACCAAGGGAAAACAAAACTGGAAAAAGCTAAACAATTCAAAGACAACTTGTAGTGACTAGTTACAGCACAAGCCTTTCCATCAGAGCAATGTTACATATCATATTTTACTGTATTTTAGCATAGCTGAAAAAATTTTTCAAGCCAGGAGGCAGATTTTACAGGCTGTCCTTAGACATACAAAAACAGTACATTTATTTTTTGATGTTTTAGTTGTAAGTTGTCACAACTTTAATACTATTTAAAGCAGTGGTCACCATCCTGGAGCCTCTTTTGGTTGATCCTGGGTTGGGGGAGAGCTGGGTGCGTGCATATTCCCCGCCCCCCCTCCCCCCGGAGGTCAATCTGTGGAGGAGGGAAGGGAAGGGGCAGGGGCCAGACTGAGGCCCCCCACCATGAGCGACTGACCGTGTGATCAAGCCAGGAGCAGGGAAAGCTAAGTGGGGCCCCACCCAGCCTGGCCAGGTGGTGGGAGGATTGGAGTCCAGGGGGCTCCTCCAGAGGCACAGTGGGGCCCATCTCTGCAGGGGCAGGGGCAGCAGATGCAGCTCAGTGGAGGTGCGGGGACTCACTTGGGGGTGGACACAGCCCAGACAGGTCTGGGAAGATCTGGTCATCCAGAGGCATGTGGAGGGGGGCTTCTGCTGCTGGACTCAGGTCAGCAGAGGCCCCAGGGGCCCACTACCCACCACCTGCGCTTGGGGCACAGGAGACAGCCTGCAGCAGCAGCCACCTCATCCCAAGCACAGGTGGGGGGGTGGGGGCAAGGGTCGATCCCACTTCTGTGCCATGGCTGCGCTAAGCCGCGCCCACCCAGCACCCAGATGAACATGGCATTGGGCCCTGGCCCAACTGGGTCTGGGAGTCTCTGTGGTCCGGTGGGGAGGCGGCTCCCATCGCTGGGTGCAGCATGTCAGAGGCTTCGAGGGCCCATGCCCCGCTACCTTATGCTCCAAACACAGCAGGCAACCTGCAGCAGCAGCCACCTTCTCCTGGAGCACAAGTGGAGGGGGAGACATGGACCACTCCAGGGCCAGGGCTGTGCCCAGTGGCAGGAGCACACCCCCCCCCTTAAAACTGCAGAGACTTCCAGACCCAGCTGGGCTGGGGCCCGACACCACACTTATCTGGCTGGTGCGTGGGCGCGGCTCAGCGCAGCTGCAACATGGAAGTGGGATCAGGCCCCGGCCTGGCCTGGGACACTCTGCGGTCTGGAGCTGTGGGGCAGGGAGTGGGGCACAGTAGATCCTGGGGTGCTCTTTACTTGCAAAAAGTGATCTTCCCATCAGAAGATTGGAGACCACTGATTTAAAGAATGTAAGGGTTAATAAAACCAAATAGAGTATCAAAGACATTGCAGTAATGCCAACCAAATTAATTTCTGGAAATAGTAAACTTTTTAAATTTAGTCCTATAAATTACCATATTGATAGCAAACAGGTCTTCATTTTTAAAATTTGATATTCATATGTATTTCACAAAAAGTTTCAAACTATGGGTTGTAAGGTAACTTCAAGCTTCACTGTTTATTATTCATGGTACAAAACCATATGGAATTGTTTCTGCTTCATGAATTAAACCTTAATAATAAAAACAACAAATAAGAGCACTACTGACTTCCACACACAAATAAATGCATTTTAGTAAAAAAGAGCCATTCTCTAAATATCTGACTAGCCACTCCTAAACTCTAACACAGCATAAGCAGTTTTAAGTTATTTAACCTCTCAAACCAATCTGTAATAAGAAGCTATTAACTTTCTGAATATCAATGCTGTCCCTGTTAAGCAGGAAACCGTGCCTTTGTTCCATGTAGATTTGTTTATTACAACAGGCTTTATCTGGGACAAACAATGCCATTCTCCAGTCATGCATACCTACCTCTACAGAGTGGAAGACTGCTAAAACATATCATAAATGGGCCTCACTCCATGTAATGGTTGCTAAAAAAAAAAAGTCACTGAAGTACCACATGACAGACATTTCATATCTGCATAGCACAGGAGCAAATTATCCCAAATTTAGTACCACCTCACTGATCTGGGCAACCATGCAGCTAATGTACACCCACAACACCCTATCCTTATGGTCAAGTTCAAAGCAGTTGGAAGGAAGAATATTTGTGTTGTCAAACTCTACCTACTAAAATTTGTTCCTCTGGATACCCAGCAGCCCAAACAGCTTGTGGACCATTATTTCCAATCTCACAGGCTACTTGCCTTTAAAAAAGGGATGTCTCCCCTTAGATGAGCAACCTTATGCACCCTCAGAGTATATAAATATTAAACAAGGAGTTGCTTTTGGGTGGCCAACAGGAAAGGATAGGCAGAAGGGTGTTTGAAGACTTGCTCATCACAGAAGACCTGATTTTAGTATAAATCACAGCATGGTGAAGAGAAGGAATGTGCCACTCCACACGAACTTGCTGTTAGGGTACTCAATCAAGCAGCAAGAGGCCTTGGCACATGGAGGTTTGAATGCCCAATATCCCACTTCACAGTTTGCTAATTACCAGGCTATGGCCTAGTGAAGGTGAGGATATTCTCCTTACCTTTTACTGAAGTTGGCTCATCAAAAGCACAAGAACAAGTAAGAAGGAGCCTGCCCCGGGATCTGGCCCCGTTATTTATACTTTTTACATAATGAAAAACATATCAAAAGCCATCTTCACTGACTGCCTATCTTATATCCATACCAGGCCAGCCTCTGGCTTCTTTACTTTTCATTCCACCCAGGAAGAGCACACACCAACTGCAGAAACTTCCTAAGCCTGATGAAGGGTTTTTAAATCCAAAAGCTTGCTTAAAATCCTCTTCCAACTATTTAAGCTGGTCTAATAAAGATATCAGATTCACACAAAGCACCTTGTCTGCCTATATCAAAAGGACTGGAAGTAGAATTCATGGTCCTTTCCTCCCAAGAAGTGCCCTCCTCATTGGTCTAACAATGTCAGGTTTCCTCTGCCCTCATGATTCTTGCAGTCCTTTCAGCCCAGGGACACAGCTCCAAGAGGAAAAACCGTAAGATGCGCTGAGCATTGCTTAGCTCATAACCTCTAGCCAACTGGTTGGGGCACTCTCCCTGGAACTGGGAGATGCGAGTTCAAACCCGCTCATGCCAAGGACAGCCTAAAACCCAGATCTCCCATTCTGTGAAATGTATGCCCTGTAAACTATTGGGCAAAAGCCAGGGGGATGTTCCCCCTCCATGCATGAACTTAGTTTAAAAAACCCATGCATTGGGCATCATTCCCACCCCAAAGAATCAACAATTTAGAGAGAGTTTGGGCACTTCTCACACAGAACTGGACAGCAACACCAATTTTAGTAGAGTAAAGCATCTAGGTGGCTGTTACGACTCAGTTCTGAGCACACGGAGTAGCCCAATCTAATCCCCTGGGATCTGGGTTTTCCATTTCCCATGGAATAACAGAGAAAACCACAGGTTTTCCCATTAACCTGAGGAAAACATGGATTTCTCATTTTAACAGAGAAACCCACAGCTTTTACAGTTTTGCAGCAAGTTCTCTGCAGGCTGGCAGAGTTCCAGCCTTCAGGGGGCTGGGAGGAAGTGGGAGGAGGGCCGTCAGGTAGGGGGTGTCATGCGCATGTGTATGCACATGGCCACCAGGCAGCCTAGAAAGCAGCTCTCAGAGGTAAAGTCAGGGGGGGATTGAAGCCCCCATAAAGAGATGGGGAGGGAGTTGGGCAGGACTAGGGCTGGGGCTGCTGCCCAGCTGGGTGGTGTGTGGGACTTGGCACCCAGGGTTGCAGTGCATAGCCATAGGGCCCTGGCAGGGAGCAGGACAGGGTGGCACGTGTCTCACCCAGGAAGCAGTATGGATAGGGCCAGCTCCCTGCTGCTGTGCACACTCCCAGGATGCAGGGGGAAACCTTGCCTCCCAGATCTGTGTGCAGGGTGGGCGTGAGCTCCCTGCTCTGCTGCCCTACCCTGGGGCCTCCACAACCCAGAGGGTGCAACCCAGTGCTGCAGGGCACAGCAGGGCTGTGCTGGGAAGCTGCTTGCCACTGCGAGCTCCATGCTGCCCTGCTGAGGTGTCTGCATATGCAGCAGCAGTAGCAGTGATGGTGCAGGGTTTTGCCCCTCACTGCTACTGTGTGGGCAAGGGACAGGTTGCCAGGGCAGCATGAACCTCGCAGCAGTAAGCTTCCCTGCTGTTTCCTGAAGCACCAGGTTGCACCTGCTGGGCTGTGGAGGCCCTGGGGAAGGGCAGCAGGGTGGAAGCCCACCCTGCACACATCTGGGGGGGGAACAGGTCCCTCCTGGGCCCCCCAGGAGTACATGCCGTGGCAGGAAGCCCACCCCCGCCCAAGCCCACAGCAGGCAGGCTGCTGGTAGCAAAGGGGGAGCCAGGCTCTGCTCTGTTGCAGCAGCTGCAGCCCCAGCCTCTTGCTAGGGGCAGGGAGCTGTGGACCTGGGTCCTTGACCCTGTAGCCCTGGTAGCTGAGGGCACCTCCGGCAGGGCCAGAGGGGGACAGGGGGCTTGGGGTGGGGGTGGAGTGAGGGTCCTTTCATTTTAATCACAGATTGTGGGGTTTTTATTCAAAGAATTTGTGATTTTTTAATCTGGGGAAGGCAGGATCCCTGCTAATCACCTAAGTACTGTTTCAGGCCAAAAGGGAGGCATTAAATTAATCTAGGGACTTCAGTAATTTTATGGCTTCTAAGCAGGGTGAAATAAAATCATGCTTCATGATTTGGATGGCTAAATAAGCCAGTAAGTTCTAGCAAGAGATTGGCATTATTTAGAATTGAATTATACAAAACCTGGTCACTTGACTAATTGCCCATGAGGTTCTCCACTCCACAGGTCAGCCAAGAGCAAGGTCTTCCATTCCTTTTATTTAGAATATGAATCCAATACAAATCAATTAAAGGCCAAACCGAAGGATGGTGCATGCGTCTTCATAAAATTAAAAAAAAAAATAGTACTGAACAATATGCTCCAAGAATATTTGCAATTTTACTAGTGTTTCATGAACATATCCCATCCAAGGCCATAAAACTACTAAACTGGTGTTCTACTTTGACTGAGACGTGTACATGGATGTGTTATGCACGTACAAAGCAGATCTATTAAAATACATACACATAAAAGAAATATGAAAATATATTATTTCCTCTTCTTGGCATATTTAGTTAATATTTAGAATATCTTTGCCTTTGGCTATGGAACTTGAAAACGGAAAGTGGAGACACCACACATCCAAAATTACAGCATTTGTTATATTCAGCAAATCTTCAGTCCTCAAGAGCTTTATGATGGACACACAAATGTGAAGAGCTTCATAGAAATCACAACACAGATCCATTATACAAAGTGTGATTTAGTCCACATGTAGATTTTCAAGCAATGTGAAAGTCCTGGACCTTTCATTACATCTATTATTTCTTCTGTTTTCCACTTGTCTTCTCTCTTTTCTGTTTCATTATGTTCCTCATTTCTCTTATCCTGTACAAGTTTATTCTGTACAGGTTTGCACAACATACAAAAATAAGGTATTGAGTATTAATACTCAATACTTTCTTTAAGGAAAAAAAATGAAACGCCTTGGCTGAAGCCGAAGCTTCAGAATGTTTCAGAAAAAGATTAGAAATGTTCCAGCAGTTGTTTGCTAATGTCCTATAAAAGTTATCTTAAGGCTGCACCATATTTTTCAAATAAGCAAACTGCAAATATTTGACAATATGTGCTAAAATGTAAGCCTGAAGGGTTTTATTATTTTGTTTTTAATAGAAAGATACCCGATACCTTTGACCCTCCACCATATCAGTCTTCTTAAGGTCCCTGGCAGATGTTAATATAATGGCACAACTGGGATCTGAGGAATTTTGTGGCATGGCAAGGATGCGTGATTTTTGGGACAGGGCATAAAATTCCTTAAATTCCAATCATATGATTGCCAGGACCCAGTTAGGATCCAGGGCTGCCCTCAACCTATTCTGGAGGTCACGCAGCAGGCAGCTGTGTCCCAGGCTCTGGAGCTCTCCTGTGCCCAATCCTTATGATCCAGCTGGAACAACTTCATGGCTGGTTTGCCATTTTATTGTACCATAAATTGGCTGAATGTATGGCACATGCAATTCACCACACAAATTTAACACCTTTAAGGACCCTAATACTTGTTGCATAGTGAAAATATGTGAAAGCTGTGCTTGTATCTTTCCATTATATGTAACCCAACATACCATGCCTCTCCTGCACCTTGGTATATTATGGAAAGACAGCAGTACCATAACTGGAACTAGCAATACAAAGAAACAGGGAAAGGAGCACTATAAGAGATTTACAATGTTCTTATACAATTATGTTTCTTTCAATTGTGTTTATTTTTCTGCTTGCAAGCATACATAAACTGAAGAGAGGATGCATGGAATTAACTGTTATAAGAATACCTAAAGATCTCTCCTGGGAACTCTTCAAGGGAAAAAAAAGTGAATTTAACTGATTCAGTCAGACAGATTAAACAAAAATGAGCATGTCTAGTACACACCAAAAAAAATCTCCTTACCTGGTTCTAGTTTTATTACTTTAATCGCTGCTAGCTCACCAGTGTTAACATTCCGAGCCTATAAAAGGAGAAAAATTATTTACATATTGGATTACAATAGTAAGTGATACAGCCGTAACCTAATACTGTACAAAAACTTGCACTTACATTTCAAATCCCATTTATGATTAAATTTAAGTTTAGACATTTTCAGGTAAATTATTGTAATTAAATAATTTCATTGGCTTTATTAATATATTTTGATTAAATATGTATGGCTATACTGTTAATTAGTACTATAAAATTATTTAGAACCTTCCAAAAATACGATTCATATTTGTTTGATTACAGTAAGACAAATCTATGTTAGAATGCAGTAGCTTAAAGCAGTCACCCATCAAAGAATAGTTTATCATAGTTTTTTCTCCTCCTTTCCCTGCCTTTTCAAACAGTGATCTCTAATTAATTCACAATTATACTAAACTAAATTAAGCCACCACATCCCAAAACTTATGAAAAGTAGCGTTGCAAAATTACACTTTGTTCCTCCTAGAACCTTTTCATGGTAAATTTAGTTTCCTTTGTAGTTAGAAAATCTAACAAAGACACTAAACAGTTAATTTGTGATGACATTTCAGAGTACACTCAAGATTCTTTGTGCAACAAACCTAAATTACATAGCAAAGTCCCTATTTTATGCTGTACTGGTGCACTAAGTGTGACAAAATGAGAATTTAGACATTGCTTACAAAATATGGTGATTCTATAATTCAAGGGTTTTCAACCTTTTTCGACCACTGTACCCTCAGGTGGCCGGATGCAGAATAGTGTACCCTGAGTCACTGAGTGGGGGATGAGGGGTAGACTTCAATCAGGGGTGACAAGTGGTGGCAGCAGGCAGCCCTGCTCTTGCCCCACCCTGGCCCTGTTCCTGTGAGGCAGCAGCGTGGGGTGGCGGTGCTTTGTCCTCACCCAGCCCCGTGAACCCCTTGGGACCTTTCAAAGTACCCCCAGGGGTACACATCCCCCAGCTGACAACCCCTGCTATAATCTGTATGGTTTCCAAAGTGGGGAAGCATGGAGTAGGCAGCAGCAAATGCACTGCCTTGAAGGGAAGGAGGCTGCAGACCAGTTAACTCCTTTATTCCACTGCAATGTCTTCTGATCCCTCTCACCACACACATTATCCTTCTCCTATGAGACTGCTACATGACAAGCCAGCCACACAAGAGGTTAGAAGTCTTTAAAAACAGTCTTTCCATGCCCCTCACCCCCACAAAAGACCATGCAGCTACCTAACTTAAGCAGCAATTAATCAATACTTTAATTCCATTAAAAATGGCAGCCTTTATGCCGAAGGGTTCCTTATGTTGAACACAGAAAGTAAAATTAAAATTTAAAAAGCCGATAAAATAAAAGCATGGCAATAATATTTTTTCTTCTTAAATAAAAATCTAGGACAGTGTTTAAAAGAATGTGATGGTACTTATCAATATTTTATGCACATCCAGAAGGTTTCCAGCCCCAGCAAGACATCTAGTCTTAAACCTATATCTTGACAATTATGGTATTATTCTATTATAACCACATTTTAAGGTTGTTTTAGGGAGAAAAAAAATAACATCCTTTTCCCAACATATAAAGTTGATAACTAGACATACATGACCATGAAACACTCTTGATCTCACAAAAATTCAACAGGAGAATTAAATAACCAAAGAGACTCCCAAAATATTAAATGCACTACAAATATTAAAATATAAGCTGCCCTGAAAAATATTTTACCATTAACTTTGTGAAAACACAAAATACTACCTATCACATGGTAGAAAGCACTACCCTCTAACTGTACTGATTTGAGAACTGAGCTTGTAAACCAACGTTGGAACTGAAACATCAAAAGGAAAAAAGTAATAATCAAAGTACCAGGTAATCAAGACTAACCATGTCAATGGCAAAAACTAATAGTTTGGTCCACCTATATTTATATTTATTAAGGGAGTGCACATAATTAATATGCAGATAACTAATGTTTATTACAGTGTAAGTATATACGCATGTGTGTAATTAAATACATATGTATACATATATTTTTATTAAACAAACTTGTACATGCACATGTTGCATAAGTGTACAGTACACAGACACACACTGTATAAATGCATAATTTTCTTAACCGCATAGCACAATGCCAGTTCCAATCTGATACCTACTGTGTACTCTGTAATAAACATGCTATCTGTATAGCAGTTACATGCAAAAACTGCTTTAGCAGCTGTACTCTCTTGATAGGTGAAACCATTTCCAGGCTTCCAGGTCCTCAACTTCAAGGCTGCTATTAGAGGCATAAGATGCCCTTCCTAAACAAGGGAATGAACCTGAACGAGGTCAAAAAGCTTAGCGCAAGCAGTTTTTTGTAGTTAATGAGCACTGCGTACTTTGACATCGGGGAAGTCGGTAGACTTATCCAATATTCTATGCAACTAAAATGTGGGCATCATCATTAAACCCAGTAGCACTCAACCTTTTGGTTCCATAGGTGATATGAGTGGGGTTGGGACAGTCCACAGGCCACATCAGGCCCTGTGCACCAGGATCAGGCTCCAAGGCCCAGCACTGCCCCTACACTGCCCCACACTTGGGGAGTGGGCCCTGGAGCCTGCTGCTGCCCCCCCTCCCACCCCTGCACCCCAGGATTGGTCCTCCAGAGGCCCCCCTTTCCATAGGAATTGGTGTCCAAGGGCCTGGCAGTGCCCCCTCCCAACCCACTCCATTGCGATTAGGCCCTAGCACTGCCGCTGCCTGACCACAGGCACCAGGACTGGGCAGCCAAGGCAGCATGCAGGGCCTGGGCCTTCCCATGGGTCTGAAAATTTATCAACACTCTCCTGCCACCAAATTTCTAGACCTGTGTGGAGCCTCATGGGCCAGATGACATGGGGTAATGGGCCAGATATGGCACATAGACCAGGGGTTCAGCACCCCTGATTTAATCTTTCCATCTCTGGGTTTCTACCTTAGCGATTCCCAGTACCTGGACTTTAAACTTCTCAATGCTCTGTGATATGGGTACTTTTTGGCACTGACAGAAGTCACAAGTAGTAGTTACAAGATAAAGTTTTGCTATCAGATAGTTACATAACTAGGACCTGAAGTCTGTGTGAATCCCAGAATACCAGTAGATAAAACAGACTTTCTGTTGGGGAATGAATGATTGTATTCTTTTGCAACCTGTCCTGAAAATCCTTATCTTATGTAGATACCATAACAGCAGGATCTTCAAAAGTGATCGTAAGCTGGACCAACATAACTGTGTGCTGAAGAAAAAGGCAAAATGATTTTGCGTATGAGGATTTGGGTCACACCCTTAACTTCTGGTGGTAGTAGAAGGGGAAAAAAGGAAAGGAAAACATGTAAAATTCAAATAACTGGCCTTGACTCCATGTATTTCTTCAGCTTCTCTATTTCATTAGAGACAGAATATTAGTGAAGAAAAAGGATACTGACTTTTGAGTTATGCATATCAATCCAAAAAAAAAAAAAAAATCACTGGACAATAAGAATGGAAATTATTTTAAATGTGACACCACCTGATGCTGCTAGGCCAGAGATCAGCAACCTGTGTCATGTGGACTGTATCTGGTCCACAAAACCTTTGAACAGGCCATGGACGTGAGGCTCTGGCTGCTGGAACAAACACCAGCTGCAGGCACTCACCACCAGTACACAAGTGGTGGTAGCAGAGTCTTAGTGCCTGCCCACTGCCTCCCATCCAGGGTGGGTCATTCTGGCCCACCGCCAGAAAATGTTGCCCACCCCTGCTGACAGGCAATGGTGCAAGCCCTGTTTTGGTGCAATCAGTACTAACTGGATATTCAATGCCACATGTTCCCAAGTGGATATAAAAGATAAAATGCTCAATACTAAAACCATTGGCAGAAGTGTAGAGACTCTGGGTAGAATTGTATTTTCTTTCATGTGCATAAATAGCAGTTTTCTAGACGTGTGTGGCCTTTTTTTGATGCTTAGGCAGTGCGGTCACACAAGCATGTGGGTAGACTTGAGCATGCACAGTAGGCTACACACTAACTGGTCTACATCAGCATACCCATTCTGGACACATACCTAGGTCTAAGACAAGAAAATGAAGCTGGCCAGAAACTCATGACTAATGGGTAGTGACCTACACAATTTGTGATGTAGAAACTGCAAAATCCACAAAAAAAAAAAAAGTTACTAAAAATAAAATGCTGACTCCCCAGCAGTTCTCATGGCTGCTGCAGCCAGGCCTCACAGCCTGCTGGGAGGTGGGGGAGGGAGGAAGCTACCAGCACAAAGGGGAGCAGCCAAAATGGTGACTGCCTCCTCCTCCCGCTGCCACTGATTGGCCAAGAGGGCTCTCTTTCATGCAGCCCCACCCGTCTCAAAAATCAGCAGCAAGGGGCAGGGCCACATGTCAGACAGCCCTCTTGGTCAATCACTAGTGAGGGGTGGGGCCACATGACTGATAGCCCTCATCTAATGAATGTTGAGGGGTGGGGCCACCAGAGCCCCGCCACAATAAGCTCATGAAAATACCGGCCAGTGCGGCAAATCGGCTTGTGAAATCGGCCACCTGCCTCCTCGATTTCAGAAGATCCCCACTAATGGGTGTTAGATAGAAGACAAATCTCTCATATTGTAGCTGCAATAGCTAAGTAGGCTAAAGGCCTGGGGTTCAAAGCTCCCTTTGTCCAGAAGAGTTTTGAACTGTGGCACTGACCTCCTAGCACTGTGCTCTAACTACCGAACTGTAGGTTAGGCATTAACCATTCCCCTCTCCAGTGCTCCTTTTAAAGTCACAAGAAACACGTGGGGCCAGGGGAAGAGAATAAACCAAAAGGGTTATGACTTGGTGAGACAATTACTGGCTTGGAAGGGAGCAAGCCTTGGATTCTAACCTGCACTTTTATTCCCAAGACTGCAGAAATTTCCATGCTGCATTGTTCTCCATCCATTTTGTACAACAACTATTAAATGCAAGAGGCAGGGGCTCAGTCTTCAAAAGGAGTACTGGAGAAGGGACTAAATAACGGTCAACTTGTGGTGTGGTGGTTAGACCACCATGCTATGATATCAGAGACGTAAAGATTCACACCCTCTGGCTGAGAGAAGCCTAGAACTCGAATCTCTGGCTTCCTAAGCAAGTGCCACAACCACTCAACCATTAGGACTCCTCTCCCCTTTCCAACATTTTTCCAGGTCTTAGACTCAGGTACATGCACACACACCTAGCTACTGTGTAACCTACAGCACATGCTCAGTCTACACACACATGCTTATACATCCACAGTTGAATTGCTACCTGCACCTAAAAGGCTGGAAAACTAACAATTAAATACACAAAGGAAAACAGAATTCTACCATTACATTCCAAAACTGGAAAACAGGCAATTCCAAAGGACTTCAGGATAAAACTGGCCTGACAGAGGAAATAATGAGTGAAATAATACGGAGGATGCCAGGAAACTTTCCTGACTGTGACTTCACAGGCCTCTTAAGTTTAGAGAAGCTCTGCAATATCTGCACTAAGACCAAAGATGGCAGAATGGCTGGCAGAAATCTCAAAACAAGTCTAACTGATCATGACAAAGATGCATACACATTTTAGAGTCATATGCAGCAGTGATAAAAGACAAAGAAAAGATGCACTGATAAAGATTTTTTGGGTTGATACTGAAGGCTGATTATTGACAAGCCATACTGGCTGATACCAATCCAATTGCCAATATGCAGCCCGGCAGCTTAAAGAGTAGTGTCGAGCTGGTGTGTCTGTTGGGGGAAAGGGGCATGGAGAGGGCAGACTGAGGCCCCCATGGTGAGGGAGGGAGTAGGGCTTGGGCAGGGGCGAACACTGCCTAGGTAGGGCAGGGCACAGGATGGAGCTGGTAGCTTGTCCAGGGAGTGCAGGGGGTAGGGGCAGTTCCTGCCACTGCATGCACCCCCAGGGGAGGCATAGGGGGCATGTACCCCCTAGATCTGTGCACAGGCCTTTTAGGTGCAGGTAGCAATTCAACTGTGGATATATAAGCACGTGTGTGTAGACTGAGCATGTGCTATAGGTTACACAGTAAGGTGCCTGCTGTGCGCTCAGGAGCTGCACTTGGGCTGGGAGGGGCGGGCAGCAGCGGTGCTGGGAGGGGGAATTATAGGTGGGTACAGCAGTGGCACTAGCCCCCCTGTAGTTCCCCTCCCAGTGCTGCCACCACCCACCCTGCCTGGCCTGAACACAGCTGCCACGAAAAGCCCAGTGCAGCCCCCAAGCACAAGTGCACGGTGGTCAGCCCACCCTCGCCCTGTGCACAGATCTGGGGGGCACATGCCCTCCATGCTTCCCCTGTGGGTCCGTGCAGCAGTGGGAGCTGCCCCCCCAGGCAAGCCACCAGCTCCATCCCACACCCCACCCCACCCTGGCTGGGCAGTCCTTGTGCTTGTGCTTGCCCCTGCCCCAGCCCCACTCCCTCCCTCACCATGGGGGCCTCGATCTGCCCCTACCATGCCCCTTCCCTCCCCCATGCCTCTTCCCCCCCACAGTTTTACCAGTCAGATACTGTTCTCCAAGATGCCTGGCTGTGTTCCTGGCTGCTTGCATGCTGCAGCTGCACATATGCACATACCATTTATCAATGACATTATTGGCCACATCAGCCAAAAAAAGCCAACAGCTGGGACCGATGTATCAGTGCACCTCTAATTGTTGCATCTACTGCTGCATCTGCAAAGACTCAGTTAGCAAATTAGTTTGGGGTGGTGGATGCCTTAGTAAATCCAATCTGGCTGTATTCTGTGATTAATCTGAATTCCTTCCATTGCAAGAAAATTTCTCACCTTTCCAGGTAAGATGGCAAAGAACCGATCAAAACTGTGGGCAGAATAATGCGTTCTTACTGGCTTGAGTCTTGTCAATTGTTTCTCTCTCGGGCAGTAAAGGTTATGAAACTTTCTGCAGTCTGTCAATCCTGAAGGAGAGCAAATTGCCAGCTTCCTATTAAGAAGCATGCACATGGCCTTTGCTTAAGAAACCATAAGTTATTGACAGAAATCTAAGGTGGGGGGGGAGGGGCGGCGGCGAACGGGACAGTACACATTTAACTTTTCAAGTTATTTAAGATTACTGAAGATGTTGTCACAACCAAGTACCTAATTGCCAGAAAATTTACTGATCCTTGTGAATATTCATATAGCATAAAGTAGGTCTATACTACCAGCCTCTACACCAAGGAAAGGACACTGATTGCAATATTGAAACATATTCAGAATGGCCAAGATAAGATAAGCAACAAAGTCTAAAATGATAATAGAGTTGGCTACTCAGAAATACACTAGTCAAATGGTCCAGGCAGACAAAGTTTAAAGAAATAATTTCTTAATTTAGATTAGTGCTTCTTAAAACAGTTAATTCAAGAATAGCCTCTCTCATTATCTTTAGATTATTCCTTTCAGCAGCTGGCCCACAAAGACTTAACACAATATAATTAGACTCAACATCTTCTGAGATGAGGTACAGAAACCCCCCCCCCCCAAAGAAAACGAATCTTCTGAGATGAGTTACAGAACGCCCCCCCCAAAGAAAACAAATACCCCCCCCGAAACAAACAAACAAACAAACAGATACTGACATCATTTTAAAGTCATATTTCAAAAAAATGAGCAGGCTAGTAAAAAATAAATCCCTAAAGTTAAAAGTAAAGGAAGGGCCATGAATACATCTTAAAGAAACGATAATCTCAGACAGCACACATACCTACCTCTAAACAAAAAAGAAAGTAGTACACAAATCTGCTTTATGACAATGTCTGAGTGCATATTCAAGAGAACTAGAAATCTTTTGAAATATGGGTATCTAACCTTAGTGAAGCTGACAAACAAGAGCATGAATAACAGTGAACAATATCTCAGAAGTAAATCAGGAGGGATAAAATGGAGATTAAAGAGCAATTAAACATATTAAACAAGAAATATTTCAAAAGCAGGAAACCTTAAAAGGAATGGATAGATCACCACAGCTTAAAAAGAGTGATGAAGGAAGATGAATTATGCCAATAATGATGAGAAAGCAATTTTCTGTTTACAGCATTCATCAGAGGCTTGTTTTTCCCTCCCTGGTAACAGAGATGAGGTACTCTCAGAAACCAAGATGTCTTTGAGAACAATACAACAGACACAGTTACTACACTGGAAGACAACATCTTATGAATTATCATGATTGTCTGAATGTCAGAAAAACAGAAGATAAGGGAGATCAGACTTTCAAATAACTATAAAGACTTCAGTAGGTATATAAAAAGTATTGTTGCTAATCAAAAGCTGGCCAAGAGACAGGAAACAGGAAAAATAAATGGTCAACATTCATCATGATGAAAGATTAATGAGTGCATCTATGTTCATGTTGCTAATTTATTATCAATCTGTTGGGCAGTGATACAGCAAAATTTGCAGATGACAGTTATTTTAGCTAGCCAAGTCCATCAAGGATTATAAAGAACTTCAGTGGGTTCTAACCAAACTGGATTAAATGGGCACAATGGCTGCTTACAGGCACGAAAAAATAAATACCAACAGCACTTAATTTTCAGCTCGGCACACCCCTGCACCAAAAACAGCACATGCCTAGCAGAAGCATTGCGTTAATTTGAGCCAGCTCAGTCAATGTCTGTATAGATCGTGCGCTTCAGCAGGGCTGTTTGGTACTTGTATCTAATAGCTGAATTAGCTAAATACGCCAAAAAGCCCCGCTGAAGTGCCCAACCTATACAAACACTGGGAAGCTGGGTCAAACTAATGGGTTTCCTATTTCAGGAAAGTGCTGTTTGGTTTTTTCCCTCATGTCTGTCAGCAGCCAGTGACAGCAAGTGAAGTTTAAGGTTTATAAATGCAAAGTACAAGATTTTCACCAAAATAAGTAGAACTACCCATTTGCCCAACAGGGGTTTTAAATTAAATTTATAAACTAAAAAATGGGACTTGGATATTACTGCTCAAGTAATACCCCAGTTCTACATGCAGCCAGAACCAAAAAAAGGAAACAAGATGTTAAGATGAAGGAGGAATGGTTAGCAAAAAATCAAAACTATAGTATCAGTATATAAATCAATAATGCGGCCTCATCCGTTATACTGTGCGCAGTCAATACCACCCAACTGAAATAAGATCCTGCAAAATTACAGTGCGTTCAGGAAGGATAATGGAGATCTCAAACAGAAAGACTGGGATTGCTTACCTGAGGAAAGGGATAAAACATGGGGAAATGATAAAGATATATTAAGAATGAATAGTACAGAGCTACTGATTAGGGCCTTCTTTTTTCTCTGCCTCATAAGAAAAGATATAAAGATGTTCAACAGCACTGACCAAAAGCAAATTCAATAGCAAGAAAGGAAATACATTTTTTACACAGGTACAATTTACCAAAGAACTAGTTGCCTCTTGAAACTGCTGAGGCCAAATCCTTGGAGAAGTTCAAAGAGACTGGTCATTTTTTGAGAGGGGCAGGATTTTTTGGGGCAATGTCTTTTATTGGACCAACTGAACTGATGAAAAATGCCTTATATTCAAAAGCTTGTCTAACTTTATCTCAAGCATGTAGTTGGTCCACTAAAAGACATCATGAAAAAGTCCTGTCTCTCAATTCCTGGATGCATGTAGCTACAACATCACTCTGACATAACTATTTTCTGGACAGAAAAATTATAGTAATTAATGTGTAACAAATTTAGAGTTACATTGAAATCTGCATTTCAGGGCTTAAGACAATCTCTAAATATCAGAAATACAAATAAAAACTTTTTTTGGTTGTCAGAAAAGTGGGAACATGTGAAATAAAGGGGGGAATGTTTGTTGCAAGTTGCTTACTGAAACATATAAGTAGGCACACATGAAGTAATTATCTAAGGCTTCATTACAATCATGGTAATTTAATTTCTTTCCTGCATTTCAAACTAGCGTCTCTTTGAATTTCCAAGTCTACCATTTTTCAAAGGGCTGAATGCACACTTTCACTACAATTTGAAAAGCAAAACAAAACACTTTGTTGCAATGGGGGTCAACCTTCTTGGCGGAAATACCACAAGTTAACACCTCATCTTGTTGGGGTGCCATTCTGATCACATTCCCCTGCTTAATCTGCTGCTCTGCTTTCCACTCCCCGTCTTATCTGCCACTCTACTGCTTGTCATCTTCCTGATCTGTCACATGCCACTCACAAAGGCTGCCCATGCCACTTGTAGCACTGGTGCTGCAGGCTGCCCAACCCTACTCTAGTCCAAGGAATATGGCAGAAATGAAGTTTTGTAAATCTTCCATGCTTTTAACATGCTTAAACAAACACATATGCGGAGTAGATTTTTTTCCCTGTAAAGACATTCCACAGAGAAGAAATCATTAAATTCAAGAGATATTCACTGCCTGCAACCAGATAAGACAGAACAGTTCATTTGTTTTTTCACCGAGGACAAATCATTAATTTCTCCTTTACACCTATGCTCACCATTACTCATGATGAGATTTCTACAGAAGTAAACCCAAGAACAAAGTATCCACGATAACAAAATTATGCAGCGGCAAAAGTAGTTTCCACCCTGGTAACAGGTGTCAGGTTGCAGAATTGGGACTTTGGCAGGCAAGGCTTCCAGTTAAACAAGAATTCTTATGGCAAAGCTATCTGCAACGAGAAAAGCAATCTTCATGTAGTAAACTAAAATAGGGAATTATTTGGATAGAAAGGTAGGTTTTAAGAGATACAAAGCTAAATTATTAAGTGGAAACCAAAATATTTTAAATTAAATCTTTCATGGGACTGTCAAACACTGTCCAAAAACATCTCTCTGAAACACAGCTCTACTCTAAAAAGACTATAAAAATGCTAACTTACTCATTAGATATGTTTTGGATAAGGTAGTCGTACTTGCTGTCTCTAGTGACAAAATTAAGTCATTACACATTCTTTCTTTCTGGAGAACATATACAAACTTCCAAACACAGGTCTAAATCAGTTATGTCAATGTAAACCATGCAGGCTATACAGCTTCACTGGCGAGAGACTATTTCTCATTCCTCTCAAATCATTATCAAAAACATTTTATTGTTGTTAGCAATGGTACATAGAATGAAGGAATCCAGATTGATTTTCATATTCTAAAATGAGTTTGCATGCCCACTACTCAAAAAAAAAAAAAAAATTCTCCCTCCCCTACCACCATGCACATTTACAGGACCAACATGGAACTTCAGGTTGCCATTTCTACAGTCATTCCATATCACTCCATTAACATTGTCTCCAAGATGGGCCCGCAACACTTTCCTGAAGGTGACCGATGCAAGACAACCAAGAACAAACTGTGTAAGCCTCACATCACCTGACTTAGCACATTTCTGGATACCAGCTAAATAACAGAATTCACCCAAATGACAGCAAGATCTTACTGTATTGACCCACTTCCTTCCCTCCCACCCCCAAGCTTTTCAGCTTCTCCTTAGCTCTGTTCATGCCACCTGTTCCTATTTTCTATTATAACATCTGCAGGGCAGGAACTCCATCTGTTTCACAACTATACTGTCTCTGTAGCTTACCTGGTTATAAGTCTAACTACAAAGAATCAAGGAAGTAGATGCTGTGCCTCCACCACTTTGCCAAGAAGCAGGTTATTGTGAGGTCAGCATTTAGTAAGAGTCAACATAAGGAGATTGCCTTCTTATTAAGGTGGAAGTCTCTAGTGCTACCAAGCAAACAACTCCCTATACTTCTATAACCACAAGTAATGTTAGTAAAATTTGTGGTAATAGCCTGATGCTCTCCCCAAGGACATTCAGCTCTTCAGTGTACTCAGCCACCTGAAATTTCAATATAGCTGAGGTACCAGATTTCTCCTCCAAAAAAGTTCTCTAAGAATATCGATAGCAATGCAGTCTAACAGCATGGTAGACAGGATGTATAAGACTAACCATCTGTAAAATATTTAGTACTTGATAGCAATAAAATCTCTCTCCTAACCAGTCACAAAATAAGATCCATAAAGCTCTTCATAACATAAATGATACCATAATATCAGGAGCATCATCATTGTAACAGCTAGTCTCTGTCTGGCATTTCAACAGCCACAGGAAAATATCACCTGGAGACCAGAAAAACCCAAGAAGATACAGCATATAAAAAAAGGACAATTAAAAACAGCATATTTATGACTGTAGATAAAATCCCAACAAGGCACTATCAGAAAGATCCATGAGCTTTACAGTAGTGCTGTCTTGGTGACATCTGACACGCACAAAAAAAAATCAGCTGTTGTGCATCATTTTAGGCCAATTTAATAAATTACACTCCTCCATGGAAGGACCTGGGGCAAGAGCTGACTTCTAAATGAAGACAATGGCTCCATGAGGAGAAAGTTGCACTTCTCCTCATACCCCTAGCAACATCAATCCACAAGCCAGATCTTGAACATGCTCACCTCTGTCTAAATCAAACCTACACAGATCAACAAATATAACGGCAACATAACATAACCTACTGTTAATATGCCCACCCAAAATATTACAGTCTGAAGTGGATGAGACCAATGAGCCTGGGCAGCCCAATACCAAGAGGTGTAACAAAACAGGGAACCTATACAATATGATGCACCCCAATTCAACCATATTCTGGAATTTCCTTGCAAAGCATGGGCAAACAAATTTGGAAATCAATTTCTATATATGTCCAAACCCTCTGCTCTTAATATTTAAGATGTTCAAGGCAAGACCTCCATCCATCACAACAGGAATGTCAACTGACTATCAGTATCCAACAGAACTAAGTAACTTTAAGATTAGGTTCAGCCAATATGCTAATCCCAAAAAAATTCAGTAAGACTTTACAGGTTTCCTATACATCTTGTTATTAAAATGTCAATGTTTCATTCCAAAGTCTGAGATAGGTTCCTTTAAATTTAAAGCAACTGATCCATATTTGTTATTTAATTTACAAGCACCGTAACACCACCTACAGAAAGTGGAAAACATCTGATCAAGAAAAAAAAATCACTACTGTCAATAAGACACTTTCAAATTTGTCTTAAAGCAGCACTAGGGGAAAAAGCTCAACCCTGTTCAAAATGACAAGCTAAGGGAAAACCCAAACATTAAACTTTAAAATTTACAATACATAAGGAAACTAAGGAGCAGGGGCAAAAGGGGGTGACCCCCCCCCCCAAAAAAAACACCAAGCATCTTTTTAGAGGTACTGTTAAAAGCAGAGAATCTGGTGAAGAGGGCCCAGAAACATTTTTGTTAAATATTTTTGTGAAATCAGAGTTAACCAAGTAAGATTTCCCACACAAACCATGATGCGGTTTTGAAGTAAATCCATTCAAACCAAGACATGGTTTGCACATATTCACTTAAAAACCAAACCAAACCTAAGGTGAAATCAGTGTTCCTGTCTCACAACAGAACCTCAAAGTGTGGAAAACTGGAAAGGGTTAGTTAACCTGTTCTACCTTAAAAGAAAGCCAGCATTTTAACAACAACAACAAAGAAAATACTTAAGAAAATTAAGACATGCACATATAAGGTATTAAAGACAGTAGCTTTTTCCCATATGAATGCCAATATGCTGAAATAAGGAAACTACATGTAATACTACTTGGTCAAATGGGTACCACACTGCATCCTCAGGCTTTGTGCTGGAGACAAAATGGTAGTATTTACTAGGGAGGACTAAGACACTAATTTAGCAAGTTCCTTATTGTACCTTTAATGCAGCAGACTTAAAATCTGTCTGGTTACTGCTGCTTTAAACATGCTCTTTCTTCCTAAGTCACTGTAATGTCTGGAGTGGTGGGGAGGGGAAAGACTTTGCTACTTGGGGTGGGGAAGGGAAGAAGTTTGCTACTTGTAATGGTCACATTCTTCAAAGCAATGCATCAGGAAGCCTGAACCAAGCTTTTCCCGACTTCCTAGTATTTGCATTCTGGCTCTCGGGTCTCATATGCTGACAGCATACAAGGAATGAGAAGCACTATTAAACAGCAGCGATGAAACCTCATATGACAATCAATGGAATAGGTAAAATTAGAGGTGGGCAAGTTCAAGATCTGGCTTGTGGATTGATGTTGCTAGGAGGATTAGGATAGGCCACTTTTTCTAGCTGCAGGCTGGAATGACCCACCCCAGGTCAGATGGGAGTGGACAGGAGGCCACCTGTCCTTGCAGTGCCAGGGGAAAGTGCCTGCAGGTGAAACTCCAAGTCTGTGGGCTGGGTCCAGCTGTTTGACTGCCTGAATCTGGCCTGCGAGTCCTCGGGGCACCTAATTGCTGAAATTTTGTCCAGAGCCCAGCTAAGGGATCTTCACATCACACCAGCTGCGGTTCCAAAGCCGATGTAACTGTGAGTCCCTTCTATCAATCTGCTCCTTGCCTGAGCACCACAGTCTAGGGAGGGAAATCATATTTTTCCTACTTTCCAGCACCCCCCCCAGCGTGAACACCACCAACATCAGCAAGTCACCTCCGCGGTCCCTTCCCCCATTCAGATCTGAAGTGGTGGCAGACAACACAAAAAGGAGAAACAATTTCAAGTTGCAGCAAGGGAAGTTTAGGTTAAATATGAGGAAAAACTCTCTCACAAGGTGGGTGGTGCAGCCCCAGAACAGGTTACCCAGAGAGGCGGGGGGGTCCCTATCCCTGGGGACTTTCAAGACTCGACCAGACAAAGCCCTGGCTGGGATGACACGGTTGCTGTGAGCAGGGGGCTGGATTAGGCGGATGCTCCTACGACCTGCCCCTATCCAGGGCCCGACGCTCGCCGAGGCCTCCAGGGCGGGTGAGGCGGGGCGGGGCTGTCACGGGAGCTGGGACGTGGCTGCGCCGCCGTCCCCCCCCGACCGACCGACCGGTCGGGCCGAGCCGGGCCGCACCTCCTGGCCCCGTCCCCGTCCCCACCTTGTAGACGTCACCATAGGTGCCGCTGCCGATGCGCTGGATGAGCTCGAAGTCCTCCTGCGGGTTCCGCCGGGACAGGTCGCACACCCGCCCGCCGCTCATGGCGCCGCCGCCGGCCCGGGCGCGGAGGGGGGGAAGGGGGCGGGGCGGGGCGGGCCGTGGGGAGGGGGTGGCCGGCAGCGCTCACCTGCCCCCGGCCTGCTCGGCCAACATGGCGCGCGGGCGGGACGGCACGCATGCGCGGGGGGCGGGGGCGGGGCCCGCACTCACGTTTGGGGGGCGGGGCCGTGGGCGCTGCGGGACACCGCCCCCCCGCGCGCACGTGGCCGCAGGGCGGGGCACCCGCGCGAGGCGCCTCCGCACCCGGCCCCGCCCCCACCGCGCGGCTCCCCCTAGCGGCCGTTGCCACCTCCCGCGCCCGCTTTGTGCCGCGTGCGGCGGGGCGGGGGGCAGCGTGCGGCGGGGATGCCGGGGCGGGCGCGGACGCGGGTGCGCGCGCTGAGCTTGAGCCTGAGCCTGTGCTCGTTGGGGCTGCTGCTCGCGGCGCTGTGCAGCGACCACTGGTATGAGACGGACCCGCGGCGGCACCGCGAAAGCTGCGAGCGCCGGGTCCCCGCCGCCGCCGGCCCGCGGCCCCGCCAGCGCCTCCTGCCGCTGCCGCTGCGCCGCGCCCCGGCTCCGGCTCCGGCCCCGGCCCCCGCGCCCGCCCCTGGCCTGCCGCCCGCCCGCTGCGCCCGCCCGCTCTTCGCCACCCACGCCGGGCTCTGGAGGAAGTGCTACTACCTGGGCGTCGACCGCGACCTCGACAGTCTCGTTCGGAGAGGTGAGGCCAGCTCGCCCCCGGCCCCCGCTCCTGCCGCCGGCGCGCGGCGAGCCTGGCTGCTGCCCCCGAGCAGGGCTGTGCCGGGCACCGCCCCCCCTCCCCCCGGACAGCGCGCCCCAGACCTGCCTTCCCCAGCGCGGGGGCGCAGCGCTCCCCACTGCCGGGCAGCCCCCCGCACCTTGGGTCCCGCCACACTTCTGCTGCCTCGGAAAGGGCACTGTGCACAGCGCACAGTGCTGCTTGCACTGCATGGATGCCAGTGCCTCCCCACTGCTGTATGCTGCCCCCCCATTGCAGACCCTACCTCTTCTGAGCCATAGGCACTGTCTAACTCATCAGCAGAGCCTATGGATATGATGCACCCCCCCCCCCCCCATCTTGAGTCTACTGGCATTGCACAACCGGTTCCCATTCTTCCTTTCCCCCCCACTGTACCCTGGGCACTCTCCACTCCATGCCCTGTGCCAGGCTCTGTAAACCCCCCTGTGGAGAAGCACAGAGCATTTCATCCTGCCCTGCCCTGATGGAAGCGATGCATCTGACCCTGGTCAGCCCCCAGTGACAGATGGCTCATGCCTCTGTTCAGTCCATGATTTTTACTCTCCAGAGTGGTGATAAAGTTGAGTTCATGGGTACATCTTTTGAAGGTGTTTTGTGAACTTCCTTTAAATGTAAGGACTGAGAGATCTGTCAGAGTGGTCATTGTGGGAGATATGTGGCTCTACAGGCAAATGTGTGTTTCTGTTTTTGATGGATTGCCTGTGTGCATTCATCCATGATCCCAGGTTCTGGCTCATCTCTCCCACGTACCTACCATCTGAGCTATAGCCCCAGACCAATACAGCTGACCTCTAAAAAAAACCTCCTGTAACATATGAGGCTGTTACATTATCTGTGATGACGTGCCAATTAAAAGGCACAATGATGATGCGGAGTTAGTGACTATGCAGCAAGCCCAGTTCAGGTCTAGCATGCCAAACCATCATGTACTTCTTCCTGGGGAGACCCTCTTGCATGGAGTATAAGCAACTGTGCATTCCCCATAGAGTTGTATGCCCTCTTCCAAAGCCCTTGTACATCAGCTCAGCAGAGCAGGAGCTAAATAGTCAGGGTGCACCAAAAGAGATTTTGGGGGCCAATACCAATAGTTGATATTTAAAGATACATATTGGCCCATACCTATTCAATACAGCTGCTATCAGGTGGTAAGTCTGGTGTGGTGGAAGGGTGGGGGGAGAGAAGAGGTGTGGTGGGGCAGAACAATGCCCCCTGTGGTGAGGGAGGGGGTAGGGGCAGGTGCTGTTCAGGGGGCGCACAGGACGTGTGCCCTCGGATCTGCGTGGCATGGGGCAGGCTGGAGCTGCGGGGTGCAGCTGGCACTGTGCAGAGCTCTTCTCGCCAGGGACTGGGCTCAGAGCGGGCTCCAGCCACCCCAGATTTTGCCACAGCTCCACTCCCAGCCCTGCCCTGACGCAGCCCTGGCATTTCCCAGCGCTTGGGTGGAGGCAGGGCATTGAGCCAGGGCTGTGCCAGGTGGTGCAGGGCTGGCAGTGGCGCTCCGGTGAAATTTGGGGTGGCTGCAGCCTCCTCCCACCCCGATGAGCCCACCCCTGATAAGAGCTTCGTGCAGCTCCAGTTCTGGCTCCACCCTGCAGCTGCAGTCCACCCCGCGTCACGGCGATCATGCCCCCTGCCGTCCTGGGATGCAAACCGCGGGAGCTGCCCCCACCCCACAAGTCGCCCCCCCACCCCACTCTGCCTCAGCTGGGCAGCACCTGCCTGCCCCTTCCCCCTCCCTCATGTCTGGGGGCATTGATCTGCCCCCCCTTCCGACTTACCAGCTGGAGGCAGCTCTCCATGCTGCCAGCTCTGCTCTGCGCTATGGCTGTGCACAGAAACCACATTGGGCTGATATCCAATATAGACAATTTTCTTTATATCAGTACTGATCCAATATCAGACTTATGTATCAGTGCACCTCTACTAAATAGGGGAACCAGACATGGAAAGTGGGTGCAGCAGAGCTTCAAGGCTGATTATCCCACTTCCATGCAAAGGCTGTAAGTGTCCCAGCTGACAGGTTGGACACAAAACCATTTCTGGGGCTGCACTGGCCTTGCACATCGGGGAAACAGGGAAGGAGCTACACTGGTTTCTGCATCAAGAGATATTGGTCTTTGCTGGGGAGCAGGCTCGGTGTGGCCATACTGACACCATTGCTTGATAGCTGACCCTGAATTTGCACTTGTCTTTTGCTCTAAACACAGGTGGGTGAAATCTTGATGGCACAGGGACCTGGGTTGACATCCCTCTCTCTGCCCAGCAGTGAGAGGACAGTTGCTCCCTCATAATCTGTCTGAGGGGTGGAGGAGCGAATGTGGAACCAACTGTGTTGTTGTCCCCTGGCACCAAGAGCATCCAGATAAAGCTCCTGGAGCATGCAGGGCCACTTGGCAGAGTTGTCAGTTTGTGCAGGTGTCTGTTGGCCAGTAGCCAGCCCCCAAATCAGCACTTAAGATATGCTGCCAATGTTTCATGCATAGCAGAGGCTGGCCATTCCCACCAGCAGCTGGACCAGATGCTCGTCTTACAGCCCTATGAACAGAGTTATGCTGCTGTGCAACTGCGTGCATACATACAGTCTAATGTGAATTAAGTAAGCAGTTGTCCGTCTTTCTGTGTCTCTCCTCTCTGGTAAACAGCACTCCTTAGAAGAACAAATAGGCAATGATTCTCTAGAACAATCTCTGTGGCTCTTCTGAAGCCCAGCTAATAATTCTCCTTTCTCTTTTCAGCAATTAAAAAGAATAGGCAACAGACATATGCACTGTTTGCTTCTCCAATCTGTGGTGTGACTTTTCTTCTTCCTTTTTCTTTCATTATCCATTAGACCAGGTCTTTGTAGAACAGCCAAGCCTTATGTCATATGGAAATGGTGTGATGTTCCTTTGTATGTTAAAGGGAACAGGTCTAGTATATTTTAAGTTGCTTCTGTAGTTTAAACATTTTTGTGGAATTTTAGCAACACGCCCCTTTACATTCTTTCCATTTTACACTTTCACTTAATGCAGGTTCTTGTTTAACATTTAATTCTGATATTAGATAAGTAGTTAACAAACCTTTTTAATGACAGCAAATAAGTAACACACAATTTCATGCTGAGAGAGCCACCTGCTTTAGAAAGGTCTATCACTTTTCTTGATTGATCTTTAAAAGGAGTAGTACAGTTGCAAACACTACTACTGTGACATGCAGGGGTCAGAATGTTTCTGGCACAAAAAATATTACCTCTCCTTTAAATAAATGCTTGTCTTAAGACATGTCTCATTTCCCAAATTGGCCTGAGAATAAGATAAACAGCTTTAGTAATGCCAAAGGAGATGGAAATGCAAGTGGTGAAGTTCTTACCAGCTTTAGCTAAGCAGCACGCATACAAAATTGTGGAGAAATGCAAGAATAGATACTACTTTAAGTGTTTTTCTGATTGTCATGAGCAAAATCACTGTAACATTTCACTGCATATCCCTTTAGTGGTAACATTTAGTAGTTGTAGTCAGCTATCCCCCAAAGCTATAGAGAATGCCTGTGCTGGGATGGATATTCTATTTCCAGGTCACCCCTGTCCACAATCCATTCACCATGCTTTTGCTTGTATCCAAATGATCACTTTTTTTTCCCTGCAGCCATGATTCTTGAGTTCTTAAAGTCTCAAGGCCAGCACCTCAGCTGGTATAATTGGCAAAGCTCTGTTGACATCAGTAATGCTACGTGATTGATTTATATCAACTGGGGAGCTGGAATCTTTCAAAATTAGCAGGTACAATGAGAGAACATACAAAGGCTTAGCATTTCTTGTTGTTCTCAGTCATGGGGTTCATCAGCTCCTTTTAGGACAAGGGGCTGGCAAGCCCCCTTTTGACCAACCCAAGTGGGAGTGGTTCAGATGTTTTCAAGGGGCTGGTAGAAGAGGGTTGGCTCTTGCAGCTGGACACAGGCATACGGAACTTGGATCCCCTGCAACCTTATGTAAGTGAGGAGAGATGCTTGGTTTGGGGTTATTTTCTGAGCTGTATATTTGAATAAATCAACTGTGTCCCAAGGAAAGGTCCAAAGGTGACCAGATTGTGGTGGCAGCTCTCCCTGACCAGGCTATCAGCCCTGGAGCCCTGACACATGTTGCTTTTAAAGCACAAGTATGGTGTTAATCACACTATAAATAGTAATGTGGTTGAGTGTTTAAACCGATGTATGGTGTAGCAAATGAGCCACAAAGATAGTCCACATATAATATGCAACATCTTTGTGGCTTGTTTGTATCATGCCTTAAATTGAACATGTCGCATCTCCAGGGTGACCCATGACAGCTGAGCATTAGATCCAGCATGAGGCAGTTTCAGAGTCCAGGACACACAGCTTCCTGAGTCCAACATCGAGGAGCATTTCCCTAGTCTCAGGTTCACTGCTCCCCAAGACTTAAAAAGCAGATTTGCAGCTGGAAGCCCTAGCTGCACCCCCACTTTAAGTTCCCAGGGTACTCATGGAAGCATCAACTGGGGAGCTGGGAACTTTCAGCTTCCCAGCTGCCCACAGTCTTGGACTGTAGGTCCCTGTACCTGGGGAGTTGTATAGAACATGCTTGCAGCTGTACTGCAGCCTCATTTTTTAAAATTCCCCAGGAGCTTGGACCCAGATTGCTGGGAGAAGCTCTGCAATCTCTGGGTCCTGATACCTGGGGAGCTTTAATGAGCGTACTGAGGCAGCTGTGCTTTTGAAAGCTCCCTGGATACCGGGAGAGACCACAGAGCCTCTCCTGTCTGTCTGGATCCAAGCACCAAGGGAGGTTTAAAAAATACAGCTGTAGCCCAGCACACTCTGTAATACAATTCCCCAGGTGCTGAGATCCAGAGACTAGGGAGCCTCCCTGCTCTCCCAATGTGGGAGCAGGGAAGAGGGGTGCTCCCCAGTTGCCACTTCTGCAGATACCTGGATGCCAGCTGCAGCCTGCTTTTTAGAAGGGCAGGGCACTGAGCCCAAAATCATGGAGAGGGTCCCCTGTTTCAGACTCAGCAGCTCTCTGCACCTTTAAAAAGTGCCCATGGAAGCAGCAGCTAAGGAGCAGGAAGCTCCTCACTCCCCAGATGCATATGTGGTGTCAAAGCACCTTCAGGAGGAGGCAGGTATTATGCCCAAGCCAGGGAGAGGTCTGCAGGGTCTCATTGTAGGGCTCCTCAGGTGATAGCATCTGGCAGCTTCACAACTGGGTTTGAGGAATTTTATGCCCCATTCCCACAACCTGGCATGCATGTCTAGCTGGTAGATTGTGCGACTTGGAGGATAGAGCATAAAATACTTCTCAAACCCCAGTCATGCCATTGTTTTATCTGTCAGCAGTCCTAGATATACCACTTTTACCCTTATGAGCTTTGCTGTAGTGCATTTTCACTGAGTTTGCTCCAAATGATCAGGAAAGGCGAGCTAAGCCAGGTGTTAAGGGATCCTGTGGGGCTGAATTCTAACCCTAAGACTCTTACATATTACTTTTTCCCTCCCATGAGCATCACTGTTTACACAGTCTTAGTGTTCTTTCCCGTAGCCGCTGTTCTTTGCTTTAATTTGTTAGAAAAAACATCCTTATCATTGTAGCATGGACAAATACAGGCTTTGGGCATAACATCCCTTCCACCTTTCAGTTAGTGGAATTTAGTTGATTTTATTAGTTAATTAAACTAGAAGAGAGTCTGTACCATTTGGGCTCCCATTCCTGCTGCTGCTTGTGGCCAGCTGCCCTTTCCTCAGCCTCTGGTAAGTTCAGCCAAGAGTTCCCAGATGTCTCCCTGACAAAGCATCCCATTTGCCTCTCATTAGAGATCCAAATACCTTTTCCTTTGCAAGTTGCCTGCAGAAAAACAGTGCAAAACCTAAGAGTACATTAAAGGAAGATATGGTGAAAAGAGAGAGAACCATGGTAAGATGATGGGGAATTGCAAGTCTCAGTACTATAGTCATGTCACTCCTTGTATAACAGGAGCTGGTACTAGCTTTCAGGAAAAGCTGCATGCTGGATACAGCTATTTCATTCTTCAACTCTGTTTCTGTCTAGTTTCACACTTACTCCACCCCCATGTCCCTTTTGTCCTAAGGCCTCTAGCAAGATACAACTCCACCAGCCTTTGTGTGTGTTATTCACTGTGTGCTCCTGATCTAATCGGTTCAATTTTATTGTTACAATTACAATAGCATCTGGAAGCCCTGACCAGGAATGGAGTTTCTTTGAGGGTGTGAAGCTGCCTTTGTGTATTCAAACTTGGGAAACTGCTGCCCCTGCCATCCCAACTACCTGGCTTGGCGGTGGGGGGAGGTCCAACCAAGAAGAGCTACAGGTAGAAATACACAGAGGTCCTTGAAGAACTATAAAATTTCACTTGTGGGCAGCATAAAAGCAGACTAATTAGTACTGTCAGTCAGCAATGCTAATGAGCCCCCCACCCTCCAATGTTACATTACTTCCACTTGGGGACAGCATGTGCCAAGTAGTTCGGCAAGTGTGAGGATGCCACCGCTGAGCACAGTAAGTGTGTAATGCAGGCATAGCCTACTCCATTTGTCCAGCACCAAGCAGGAAGCATATAGCACAGTATTTGAACCTGCGTCTCTAGACTCCCAGTTCAATGCTTTAATCACAAGATCATACTCATCCTTTCTAGCCTCCTCCCCATGCCCCACCAGGGACAGGGAAGCCATCAAGCCATTCCTCTGCTTTTCCTGGTTTTGCTCATGCCCAAGATATTGTCACTTAGTTGTCAGGGCCTAATAATTTACAGTCACTCAAGCATGCCTGTCATCTTCTTTCACAGCTATTACTATTTACAGCCTTAATTGTACATCCGTTTGGGTCTGTTGGCTTCTTGCAGCATCACCCCCCTCCTGCACAAGCCTGTTCTGCCTTCACAGAGCAGAAGACAGAATTAATAAATACCACAGAACTGCTTATCATTTCGCTACCAAAACAAAGCTTTTCACTCCCATGCTAGGCAATCTGTCACAGTGCCCCTGAGCTTAATGGATATGGGCTGAATGTTGCCAAGGGCTCAGCTTCCTGAGCTGCAGCTGAAGTCAGTGGAAGTTGAAAGCACTGAACACCTTCCAGGATCAGACCCTGTAAACATGCATGCTGCTGAATAACAGGGAAGTACACTGTGCACTTCAGCTACCTTGTACCAGAGCCAGATAAGCTTATTGCAAAGCAAACGGTAGTGCTAGCCATACGGGCGGCCAGCAGCTGGCTTTTAAAGCAGCAGCCTCTTGTGGTTGGTGCTAGAGAATAGTGTGCCAATGACAGATCCCGCAGACATTTGTTTTGTTAAGAACACAGCCAGACAGGATGCCTCTGTGCAGGCTGAGACCACCACCAGGCCAGGGGTACATCATGTCTCCTTTCACCACTGGTTTGTTATCAGTCAACTGCAAAAGGTGTCTTTAGGGGATATCCAGCAGTGGTGTATAGAGTAATATCTGGAATCAGTCTGACCCTTGCTCAGCAGCCCTGCAACCTTTTTCTCCTTTGTTCACCCTTGGGAAAGCAGTCACAACAAGGCCCACACCTAGAAATGCATCAGAAGTGGGAAGTAAATGAGGCAACCCTCTGTCCTGTCATCATGGTCTTCTGGGAAGAGATCAGCACTGTCCAGTTCCCTAGAGTACTAGGCATTTCTCAAGTGACTTTGCATTAAATCCTATCCTAAATGTTTATGCTGCAGTGCAGTCTGTTCTTGGAGGCAGAAGCTTAGTGAGTGAGAGGGGAGATCCATTCTAAATTGGACTGTCTTCATGTAAGGCCCACAGGAGCATTTTCAAAAGCACTTAAGTGACTTAGGAGCCTAAGTCCTAGTTTCAGAAGTGACAAGTACCTAGGTACCAGTGTCCCAGTGACTTAAACTGGGACTTAAGCGCCTAATGGCCAGATCCAGAAGAGGTTGTAGGGTAGGCAGTAGGTACCAACTTTCAAATTCATGTACCAAATAAAAGCCCTGCTTGGTAGCCATGGTGTCAATCCCTATGGGGCATCTCTGTGTTTGACTAGGGAGTGTCTTACATGTTTGCAGTGTAGCTTTTACATTTGCCCAGGACTTCCCCAATCCCTGAGCAGCTTCTTATGTAGCTCTAATGCACTCCAGTAGGATTGGACTCCTGACAAAATGCAGTGGCAACTACTTACTCCCTTTTTAAATGCAGCCATTCGTGGCGCTCATCGTATCAGAGCCTCATATTTAATTATGTCACCCAGGATGTGGGAGACCCAGGTTATAGGCAATTCAGACCTACAGCTACTTCTTGGGAAAGTGCCTAACCTACTAGGCTGTAGAATAGGCTGGAATAAGGTACCTTCCACTTGAAGTTGGACAAGTGACAGGCAAGAGAGAACATGACTTTGTAGCCTAGTGATTAGGATGTTCATTTAGAAGCAAGAAGTCCTGGGTTCTGGTCCCTTTTCCCAAGACTGACTCTCTCTTTTACATTGACTAGTCACTGGACGAAATACCAGAAGTAATCATGGAAGCTGGGACCAGAACCTGGAGCTTCTTGTCCTTTGGCAGGTGCCTTAACTACTAGGCTACAGTCCTGCTCACTTGCAGCCCACTGAATCTTGTTTTCCTTTCTGCACCATTTTATCAGGAAAGGTGGAGAGTGTCCCTCACCCCAAAACAAATTCTAAGCCTGATATTCAGACAGTGTCCTGGGAGGTGGGAATTTGAACCCCCTCAGAAGGTAATTGAATTTCCAGGTCTCCCCCTTCCTAGGCAAGTACTCTTCGCCCTTGAGATATTGTATAATGGTGCCATTGCTCCTGCCCAGTGCTTTCAAAGAGCCAGCCCAGCTCATGTCTTTTAAAGAAAACCCAGCAAGTGTTCCCCAGGGGAGAATCCCAGGCTGTGGACCCCAAGGACAAGGGGTGCAGGTGCCTGAGTTCTGAGAGGCACAGTATTTTGGGCACACATGTGTTCCTTGTTGGCTAGATAGAAGTGGTTCCCTGCTGGAGAGAGAGGTATTTTGGATCAACATTGGGAAAGTTTTAGGTCTCCAGAAATGGAACAGTAGGGGAGAACCTGCTAAGGTTAACTTTCATCTTAACTTTCAGTGCAGAGTCCTATGGGGAACCTGCTTAGTGTTTGGTAAGCTGACAAATGTGGCCTGTTTCTTTTTTTCCCCCAAAGGCATTGCTCAGAGATGTACAGCTATCAAGTACCACTTCTCCCAGCCAATACGCTTGCAAAACATTCCCTTCCATTTAACAAAGACAATTCAGCAGGATGAGTGGCATCTACTTCGTAAGTACCTGAGTTTGTCAGCTTCTGCACGGGGATGCATAAAAGTTTCTGTAACTGCTGGCATTTTGCATGAAAAAGCAAATCAAATGTTAGTCCAGACTGGATTAGACAGCAGTCCTTGCCATCCAGCCTCCTGTTTCTAGACGGTTGCCAGTACAGGATGCTTCAGATGAAGACATGAGAAATTGCATCAATTTCTCTCTAGTCCCATAGCGCTTACAGGCTAACTTATGCTTTGAGCATCTGTGTGTGTCTCTCTCTCTTCCAGTCTTTGGTATTTTAAGTCTCATTTACATGACTACCCTTGTCAATCATTTTTTTCTTAAATCCTGGTAAAACGTTGGCTTAAATTGCATCTTGTGGCAATGAGTTCAACAGGCCAACAGTGCAATATTTTAAAACATTTGCTTTAGCTGCTTAAAATTTCTTACCTCAGTTTCAGATGGTCCCTTTTTCTATATCACTAGCGACCTACTCTTGACGTTTTTTCCCTATACCTTAGACTAGTTCCTATACCTCTGTCAATCCCCTTGTTCATCTCCAGCCTAAACAGTCCTACTATTTTCATTTTCACTGTGTGCTAAAATTTCTGCCCTCCCATTTCCTTTAGTCAGTTTTCCCCCCCAATAACTTGTTTTTGAACCAATTATGTCTTCTACTACATTCTGTATAAAATAGGTGGAGCAGAATTATCCAGGTCCAAGAAGATCATTGGTAGATGTAGTGACATTATAAAGTTTGCAGTCTCTTTCCCTCTCTTGCGTTTGGCCTACATCAGGGGTCAGCGTCCTATAACCCACAGGCTGGATCTGGCCTATGGAGCCTTTTGACCTGGCGTACAGACAGAGGCTTCAACAGCTGGGTCCTAGCCACTGCCTGCCTCTGACCCCAACTGAGCCATTCTGGCCTGCAACCTGAAAAGATTGGCAACCACTGGTCTACACCCATTGTGCTTACATTTTTGGTTGCTATAACATATTGAGGGGACTTTCTTCATACACTATCCCCAAAGTAGGGCCCAAGTTCCCCTTTCCCTGGCCCCCTTTTACAATTCCTTTAGATGATATTGCCTCATTGGTTCCAGTTTTTCCTCTCACCATACCTTGTTGCCAGTAGGCCTTCTTTGTCATTTCCTTTTCCCCCTTCAAACAAAAGGTGCATTACATTAATAACTGCTGTACTTTTGTTGTGGGTGCAGATTTAAGAAGAATCACCGCTGGTTTTCTGGGCATGGCAGCAGCAGTTCTTCTCTGTGGATGCATTGTAGCAACAGTTAGTTTCTTCTGGGAGGAAAGCCTCACACAGCACGTTGCAGGCCTTCTGTTCCTTATGACAGGTATGGGGCTACCTCTGTCTTCACTGCACATGCAGCTTTGATTAGGTGCGCAGTATCACTGAGAAGAGAGCACCTTTCTTTGATATTTCCTGTTGGATATATTTCCATTTTGTGACATGCATCAGTTGTTTGGCCAGACATGTCTGGTAGCAAGAACAGTGAAATGCCAAAAAAACCTCAAGAAAATGGGAAAGATTTTCTTAGTCTTTCATGAAAAAAGCAAGGGACTGTTTTTCCTTCTTGAAAGAAGAATTTAGAGAGTGACTTTTTTTGGTGTCTGAAAACTAAAAGTTAGACTGAAACTCGCACTATATCCCCATGCATAGAGGGAGCAAGAACCTGCCCTTAAAAATCCTTGCATAGACCTGAGGTCCATATCGGCTGGGGTAAACAGGTATTGCAAGATTGCTTACTTCCCAACACAAGCAAGGCAATGGAGAGTAATAGGCAAAGCCCTGGCTTATCCTCCTTAAATTTACCAGCTGGCACTCCAGAGCCAGTATGGGGTAGGTCAGCAGTCTATAGCTGCAGTGAACCAGCAGAATGTTATTTCCTTCTAGAGCAATGGAGGAAGTTGGGACTGAATTGTTTCTCTGAGCCACAGCATTTCTTGGGGTACTCAGGGCCTAGCGAGCTATACAGTCCACTCTTGGCTTAGGAGTATAGACAGATCCAAAGGCACAAATACGACTGACTAGTGAACAGGACTCCTTGGTTCCCCTTTTTAAATCCAAAGAGGAATTGTCATTGTATAGCAAAAGCAACAATGACTTCTTCATACAGTTTAGTCTACATAACAGGTTTCCTTTCATCCTATTTTCAGTCACTTATAACTTCCTGGAGTTTTCACTCCTCAGGCTGCAGTTTTTTTATCATTAGTATCTGCATGAATATAAACTACGGAGGAAGTCTGAGGAAAAATTGTTCAGACATTTTTCATAATGAATATGGGAGAAGTTCTCTCATTATTAGAAAAAGTAGCCCTGGAGAAGGTGTCAATGGCAAGGGCTGGAAGCCTTAATGAGAAGCAGTGCCTTTCTGTGTACCACAGGAAATTTATTATTATTTGACCAGTTACAGTTTTTTGAAAACCATATGTTGAAAGTGTACAGTAGATTTGTATTTTTATTAAGTTTGTAAAGTGCAGACCCAAGGATTTCTTGTATGTGTGGTTAAGTTCACCCCATAATGAAAAATGCCTAGCCTAATCCATTGCTGCAAAGCAAATAGGAACACAGACCTTTGAAGAGTGGCTTAAATGATGCCAGAGAAGAGCTACATATTGGGTTCTTTGGACACCCCCAAGAATTATGCTAGGAAAGGCAAAGTGGATATAGCTCAGAGGTGGGCGAAGTCCAGCCTGTGAGCTAGATCAGGCCTGCGGCAGACTCCATTTCCCAGCAGCCTCTGCCCACGTCACTTCAGCTGGTTTCCATGGAGACCCTAGCAGCAGCAGGGCTGTGACAGCACAGGGCCAGAGTTTCCATGGAGATGGGCCCTAGCACTACTGGCAGAATGTGCAGTTGGCCAGGGAGCTGCTCTGGGGCTGGGGCCAGGTTCTTGCCATGGTTGCACAGTGGTCTGAAGCTGGGGCAGAGCCGATCTACTGCCCACACACCCTGGACAAGATCCCAGCCCCGGAGCAGTTCTCCACCCAGCTCTGCGCTCTGCCAACGCTGCTGGGGCCAGTCTCCATAGAAACCCTGCCCCTGCCCCTGCCCCGTCAGGCCCCGCTGCTGCTGGGGTCTCCCCAGAAACTGGCTGCAGTGATGCGGGCAGGGGCTGCTGGGAAATGGAGTCCAGCTGCCAGCCCGATCCACCATTTTGCCCCCCCCCCCAATATACTTCATAATCTAATCTAGCTACAGCTATATTTGAAACCACTGAGCAGCTGCTTGTGGATCTTGTGGGATGTGAAGGGTGCCACAAATGGCACCAGCAGCCTCTGTGTGGCATGCAGCAGATTGGGGAAGGGGCAGGCAGCACAGTGGCAGATTGGACAAGGAGCAGAAAACAGCAGCAGATTCGGCAAGAAATACAGGGAATGAAGCTGAGTGACAGGTTGGGCAGGGGAAGGGGATGGGAGTGGCACTCAGGGTATTTGTGGCACTCCTACCAAAAAAGGTTGTTTCCCCACTGTGCTAGCAGAAGAAACAACTGCTTAGTGTTTGTTGATGTAACTAACTGTTTAAGAGGGGTGGGTTTGCTGTTTTATTCACCCCAGATTACAAATCTACTAACTATAACAATATGATTGTTTTGCTTGCAGGAATATTTTGCACTATTTCCCTGTGTACTTATGCAGCAAGCATATCATATGATCTAAATCGTCTACCTAAATTCATATATAGTCTTCCTGATGATGTAGAACATGGATACAGCTGGTCTCTATTTTGTGCTTGTTGCAGTTTAGGATTTATAGTGGCAGCAGGATGTCTTTGCACTGCCTACCCATTTGCTAGCAGGACCAAGATTATTCATCTAAAATCTGCCAGAGATTCTTCTGTATGACTGCTATCAGAAGATGATCTTCAACAACATTCAGTAACAGACACAGTATTCTCCAAGTACTCACCAAAGAAGCAGGGGGAAAAAGTAAAGGGAAAGCTAAATTCAGGTTTCCAAGCACAAAAGCCTGATCCTTCAAAAATCTTAAGGGTTTTACCAGTGAAGAAACAAGATGAGTCCTCTTCTGTTTTCTAGGAGACTATAAGAAAGGAAACACCTTTTCAAGGACAAGTTCAATATGCTGAACACTTACAGCATGAAGATGATGAGATCTGTTTACACTGGAAAGTTAAATGGTTAGTAAAAAGTGAGGAAGAACTCTGAAGAGAATTTAAGGCAATTTGTATTTTTCAACAGCTTGTACATAAAGAACAGCCATTATTGGAGGAAAAGTCATCTTTGTATCTCGGTGAGAGAGAGACCTTTCTTTCATAGTATGGTGGTTTTAACGTATCTTCTGAAATTGGACTTGGAGGACAGGATTTTTATTTACTATTAAATAGTATCATCTCTTCCTATATAGCTTGAGTGAGTGTTCCTTATCAAAACAAGTCATACTTTGCTCTATTTCGTATCTGTTTTACCTTGTAATTTATAAGCAGCCAAAATGTCCATTGTTAAAATAGATGAGAGATCCATTGTGTGATGCAGAATCCTACCAGTGTTGTTGGAAGTCACATAGTTGTGAAACTTTTTTTTGCCAAGCTACAGTTTAATAGTAAAATAGTGCCTCTAGTAACAGCATGTGTGTTGAGTGCGAGTTTGTGGCTTGGAAGTGGCCTTCCTTTTGAATGGGGGTGTAAATTAAAAACCTGAGGGAAAGCGATTATGGCAAGATTTCTATTAATATTTAAATGGATTTTATTGCTTCTCCCTATGGCCCATATCTACAATCTGCAAAGAACAGCCTGGAATTAATAACATGAACTGTCTCTTGTATTTACATGTCTATATGTAACAATTGCCTGCAGTCATGCTTTTTGCTTACACAGGTAGAAGTCACCTGCTGTAGTCACAACCTCCAATGAAGATATTAGAAGTGGGAGAGTACTGCCTTTGATGGATCATTTGCTCCCTCCCCCAGATCCTAGTGCTCATTCTACAGGAACCACAGGGATAGGATGGGAACAATCACTTTTTCTGGATACCGTTTCTGCCCTCTGAATCTGTTTCTCTTTAAAGTTGAACTCTAACCATGAATGTAGGTTGAAACCAGGTGCCCTTCCTCCAGGTCTGGGGTGCTATTCCCCAAGCCTACTCCTCTTGTGGTCTGAAAACCCTTCTCCTTATTAAAGGAGCTTTCCAAAAAACTTCATAGGCTGCACCTTATCAAGCTTTCCGTTTTTCCAGTAACCATCCAAGTTCTTTCTCTGGTATGCAAACCAAAACACTGCTTGAAGTCTTTACAAGACTTTATCTTGGGAAAATACAGATAAGTGTACATGGCACCTAATGGAAAACACCGCAGAAAAGAAGGCTCCCATTACATTTATTTCTTTTGCATACATTTCAAAATCAAATGGCCAGATCCTTAAGCAGGGGTAAAACGGTATGGCTCAAGGGAAGTTCACAGAACCTTCTACTCGTGTCTTGTATCATCTGTTTCCCCACACATTAAAACAGTAGTGATTAAATCTTTTGGCCTGGTGGTCCAGATGAGTGGCACAGAGTTGGTGTGCAGGTTGTATTGGGTACTGCCCCCTCCTGCTGGGACTTGGCCTGGAGGGCCCAGCACTGTCCCATCCCTCCCACCACATGCTGGGATTAGGCTGTGGGGGCAGTGTCAGGCCCCCAGCATCCTGCAGCATGAAGGGCCTGGGGCTGTCCAGGAGTCTGGTAGCAGGGGATCAGCGACACCCCTCTTGCCCTGAATTTCTAGACCCATGATGATCTTTGACCCCATGGGCCAGGGGTTGAGCACCCCTGGATTAAAATATTCACTCTTGACAATGCTGTAATCTACTGAGAGGTTTTACTTCTTAAATTTACTTACTTTTAGTTAAATGTATCATGTATGGTATGATTTAGTACATCAGAATGATAAGCTGTGTTGAATTATGCTGTTAATTTGTGCAATGATTAAACACACATCAGAACTGTGACATAAAACATGTACCTTTTTCCCTAGAAATCAGGTGGTGAAGATTGGGGTGTGCATTATATGCAAGTACGTGGATTGCTACAAATCTGGACATTTGATGGCAAGAGAGCAAGAGCTACTGACATGGCTCTGGGAGCCACAGCAATTAATGCTGCCACCATTCCCCCTGCTGCCAAGTCTCCAGACACCAGTTGCATGATGTGGCACTAGATCATGGCAGCATGTGAGGTCAGTCCACAGGCTTCATTCACCAGGTGGAGCTGGTAGTTCAGCTCCCTAGCTGCGGTACTCATTTACCAATGCTATAAGGCAAGATCTTTCCTTCATGCTGCCTTTTAAAAGCAGGAGGTGCATTATATTCAGGGATGCAATATATGCAGGTATATAGGGTATTACATAAGTTCTGTCCAATCAGTCTTCACCACCTACCAGCAAAATAACTATGGCTGCTTGGCAATATTCAAATTTTTCACACACTTACACATGCTTGGTGCTTTGACATAAAGACATGGAGTGTTTATACACATCAGGGGGTGGGGGGAAAAGAGGTGGGCGTGGGCTTGAATGTGCTTTAGATAAAGCACCCCCACTGCCATTTTGATGCATATGGACATTGATGCACAAAGCATGGGAGGCTGCAAAGCCATAGTAATTGCCACACTCTAGCAGACTGAATTAATAGAGTCTGCTGCGACACAATCAAATTATTGTGCATTGGAGCAGCCTCTTTCCTTGTGTGTATAGGCACCCATGGTGACTTCAAAAGTACATCATGTTTTACTGTCAACTAGCCACAGCTTTTCCTATGTGCCTATGTGAATGTTCTTTGTCACAACAACGGTTCTGCTCGGTTCTATTTCTTACTTGAATTTAAGCTCATAGTTTCTAATTTTTTCATTGTTAATATAGATCAGAGATCCACTGTCACATAGGTATGAGATCATGAAATACCGAGGGCCTGTAACAGATGAGAGGAGGGGATTGGAATATGAAGTGCAATGGGGAGAAACAAACATTTCAGTCACTACAGGAACAAGTTTTCCAGTGAAATATCTATTGCCTTATTCAGTTAACACAAGTGAAGAAAGCAAAGCACAAAAGTCTTTGCTGCCCTGGGTCTAGTAGTAGTGTTTTTACACAATCTTATCCCCAGGTTCTACCCCAACCCTGGGCAGAGTGGCCAAGGAGAGGGTTTGGGAGAAGTAAGCAACTGATCTTACAACCCCTAGAAAGAGGGAGAGGTAGCTATAGAGGGAGATAGGCTTGTTAGAAATAGAGTACACATTGATGGAGGAAGAGTGAGGAATAAAAGCAACACAGTAATTAGATTAGATAGTATGAGATGAATGGGTACAGAGGGATGATTATGGAAAGCAGGTGGAGAACGTACATACTGGACGCAGACTGTGTGGGATGACTGGGAAACAGATGGTGGAGGAGAAGCAAAAAGAAGATAGATTTTACAAGAATAACAGCTTGGGGAAAGGGGAAAATGAAGAGAAACATAATGGAGCAGAGGATAGGAATAGTGAGCACCATGGGGAGTCTGCTTAGTGCAGTAAAGCAAAAAAAAATTAAGTCACAGATTAAGCAGATAAGCAGAACTGCAGATTGAGTAGGCAGAGCAGGAAATACTTGGCAGCCAGGCACAGTAGTAGTTCACAGGTAAAGATATGGCACAACAGCAAGCTGAGGCAAAATGCCTTTAGTAGCAGAGCAAGATTATACCTATCACTGCCTCCCCCACCCAATTCTTTTTTTCCTAACACAGGACCAATAAGAGACAATAGTGCTCCCCAATAGTCTTTTCAAGTACTGCTAGCATCTGTAATGATTGCCCTTTCAATTATGACTCCTTATTTGGTCTCCTATACACATGCAGTTACAAATAGCTAATTGTTGTAATGTTTGGATTCCCAGGGCAGCCACGACACTCCCGATGGCCATGCAACCCTTACCCTGCTCTAGCTCTGGGGTGCCTGCCCTCCCTTTCAGTTGCCATGCCTTGATGCATTTGATCAAAAGGAAGGCTGTTTAAGGTTCCTAGAGCAAGTCCCAGTTCTACTGGCTCCTCCCAGGCCTTGCTGTACTCCATTCTACCCCTCTCAGGCCAAGTGGGCCTTCCTGACCTGTCTGTGGTCCCCAGGACATCTATAGCCCTAAGGGCTATTTACAGCCTCTGACCTCCCATACAACCATGCCATGCCTTGCAGGTGTTACTGTACAATCACTCCCTTGTCCCTTTTCTCCAGTTAGGTATTTTAGTCCAGGCCCATTGTGCTAGACATGCTTTCTGGGCACCAGTTCCTATCTCAATTTACTTCAGTCCTAGGCCCCTGGCCTCAGCCCTGCTTTAGGTACTGGACTCCTTGGCCCAATCTGGCTTGAATTGCACTCAGCTATAGTCCTTCCATAGGCTACCACCCTATACAGCTCAAGCCCTGTCTATGTCTCAAGCCCCAGCAGGGCTGAAGACACTCTTGGGACCTCTGATAGTCCCAAACCCAAACTGCTGTAAAGAAATAAGCCCTCCAGCTATAATAAACTAAACCAGGTCCAAACATTAACAGGAACCTACTGTAGAAGCAGTGAGACTTGTCCTTGCCCTGGGTTATATCCCCCCCAGTAGCAGCCTCCAGTGCCTTACTTGCATCCTGAAGGCAGCCTGAGTCAGCAGAGCCCCTTCCTGCACATGCAGCCAGGAGCTCTTCCCATTGCAGCTTGCTTGGCCAGACTGTTTGACCTGGCCCAGGCCCAGGCCCTAGGCTTATATGCTGCCTCAGCCCTGCCCCTTTTGGTCAGGTGGTCCTGCAGCCCCACAGGGGTTTATCATTAGGGCCCCAAGGCTGGTTGCCATGGGAGCTGGTGATGGCTGTCCCAGAAGCCTCCCTGCTCAATGAGCTATAGGCTCTGCCCTAGTGGCCTGTTTCCTTAGCTGCCTAGCCCCTTGCAAGCCAACTCTCTCCAGGCAGAGTTCTCACCAGCTGCAGGTACACCCTTTTATGCTAAGGGGCAGTTCTCTACCTAGGCAGCCAGTGCCGTAGCAATGAAGTTAGGCACCCAGGGGAAAGCCTGCAGCAGCAGCCTGCCCCCTTCCCCCCCTACCAAATCTACGGGGGACATATGCCCCCATGTTTGCCCGGAAGTGCACACAGTGGCAGAAGCCGCCCTTCCTCCATCCCCACACCTGCCAAAACAAGCTGCTCGTGGTCCATCCTGTGCCTTGCCCTGGCTGGAAGTGCCTGTTGGCACCTGGGGTGCTTGCCCTACTCCCCGCCCCACCTTGCTATGGCACTGTAGGCAGCAGTGTTTCTTTGCTGCCTGCTTCCTTGTGACTAGCCCCTGCTCTGCTGTCAGCTCTGTCTGCTGCCATTTCTCTCCTTAAAAGAACCCAAGTCTCCATGCCACACCAGTGGAACAACTTTATTCAGGCACTTCCTATGATCATGTCTTATCGCTAATTATGACAACTTCCTCTTATGGTTTCTCGAGACCCACCTGTCACAAGTACTGTAAGAACCCAAATTAATGAACTATGACTGGTTTAACAGGATATACCTCTTGCCCTCAAGCCTGTTGTTTTCTCTGGTCTTGCATGAGAAGCTCTTTGGGGCAGAAAAATAGCCTACATCTGGGTTTGCATAGCACAAGATTTCAATCCTCACTAAAACTGCCGGACACTAGAACAACAGATATTTGATATAGTAATCTTTAATCCAGCATTTCGTACAGACAAGATATTGTGAAAAAAACCAGAATTCTTTGCAGCACCTCCAGGACTGTGTTGCAGATAGAAAGACCTTGAAACAAAGCAAGCAAGCAATCCATAAAGCCAAGCTCTCTCTTAAGTAATCTTAATTAAATGTAATTTAGCCAGAAAAAATCCAGGGCCACAGTATCTTTCAAGATCAGGAAAATGATAGGCCAAATGTATGATTGTAAATCCCTGGCCCCCAGCACATGGCATGCTCAGCCATACTGCAGAAAATTCAGTCCCAAGCTAACAAAGTTGCCAAGTGTTCATTAGAAATGTCATTCAGTCAGAACCAATGTGCAATAATTCACATATGAACACTTTTGAAAGTGCAGCAAAAGCCTGTTACCAATGATTTTGTCTATGTAAACTCAGTTTGCACCATTTCTTAACTTCATAGAACAATTTTTACATTACATATTTATAGACTAGAGCATTAGTTCTCACTCTTTAGACTCCAGGCACTCCTCTGTAACATTAGGAATTTAGTAGCAACTTGTTAAAAAAAATAATTTATTACAGTGCTCACCTCCTTGCACATGATTCTGGAAGGAACAAGCTTGTCTCCTTGCCCCTTATGACAACCTTAAGAGGATCTCATAACATCCTGGTTGAGAATCACAAGGCTGGAGTGACCTTTCTTCCACTTTTCATCCATTTTGAAGAATCTATATTATTTACGTTAGTGAAATAACCAATGTAAACAAGTGTTGTTTTCAACTGAGATGCTACTCTTCAAATTCGTAATAAAAAAAACACTTATTGAACACTTAAAAACAAAAAAAAATGCAAAGATTGCAAAGAACTAATGCAAACAGAGTTTATTCTCCAGTCTGAAGACTAAAATACTGCAATTCCAAACTCCCCAGTAAACTGCTATTTACAGGAGTGGCATTAAAATGTAGGCTGAAAATAATGTAAACAGCACTGAATGGGTCTCATAATAGAACTATATTTGTTTAGACATTTAAAAAAATCTCCTTACATAAAATCCATTAACATTTAATAATTTAAATTTTTTTCTTATGCCTTTGCTACATAAACTACTTAGAGCCACTTTAAAAGATTTCTGATCCATTTCAGTTTACTTTTTTTCTACTCAAATTTGGAAACATTTAAGAAAGTAAAAAAAATTAGCCTATCAAAATGTCTCCCTTTTCAACAGCAAATTCAATTGTACAGATTATTTCTTCAACAAGTAGGGACTAAATTAGGAGACCTTTATCTTGGAGTTTTTACTCTAGCTCTGGCCCATTATGCCACATCTCACCCACGAAGCTTCCCATTGGTCCAGAAATTTGGGGCAAGGAAGGAGTGTAGCCAAATTTCAAGACAGAGAGAGCCCTGGGCCCTACATGCTGTATCAGATGCCGAGTCCCAGCATGCGGTAGGCAGGAGGGGTGCCCCTGGGATGATGCCTGATCCAGCTCACAGACAGGCTCCACGCCACTCACCTGGCCTACAGGGCCGGAAGATTGAGCACCACTGCCCTAACAACTTTCGTTAAAAAATTGTGGAAAGGCCCCTTGCCACCCAGGCCCCAGGACAGCCACACACCCGCCAGCTGTGCCAGGTCCCAGGCAACAGCTGCAAGAGGCTCTGGCTGCCCCCATCCCCCTGCACTCCCCACTCCTGCCCTGCCGCCCACACCCCCCCAACCCCATGATCACCCCCAGCACCACTCCAGGACACACACAAAGGTCAAACAGTACAAACTTTATTAATACAACAAAACACCCCATCCCTCTTCCCTCAGTGAACACAACCCCCTCCCACAGAGTGCCCCTCCACCACCCTCCCCACAGACACTAAAAACCCTGTTCCCCAAATTTCACAGACCCTTGACATACCTGACCCTGTCCCTGAGTCCATCTGTAAGGGGCTGACGGGTGGGGCCACCCAGGGCGGAGAGCCCAACAGCAGGCAGCCAGTACCCCAGCTGTAGAGAGTTTCCCTATGGGTCCAGGGGCTGTGGCAAAAACTGGGGATGCCTGTGGCCTGCAGGCAATGCAGGACCTGCTTTAGGATGCTGCCAGGGGCCTGCTGCGGGGCAGTGGGCAGGACCCACAGGTCCTGTGGGGCCAGAGTGGGGGGCCAAACAGAGTGAGGCATGGGCACAGCCTCTGCTGGGCAGCCAGCTGCTGCTTCAGAAGCTCCACGTGCTGCTGCTCCAGGGCTGCCAGCTCAGCCCAGTGAGCTTGGCATGCCCACAGCTGCACCTCCTCTTGGGCAGCCTCCCAGACGAAGTCCTCTGCCCACCATGCACACTGGTCTGCCACCCAGCTCTCCACTGCGACCACCAGCTACCGGAGCAGGTGGGTCCCATCCTGGCTGTGCCACTGGTGCAGCCGGCACCTCCAGGCAGCTCTACTGGGGGCATACAGGGCCTGCTGGTGTGTTGCAGCCACAGGCAGCTCCTGCCAGCTCCCTTGAGTGCATGCCCCAAGGCACAAAATGGCTGCAGGCTTTTATACCCTGCAGCTAGAGGCTGCCAGAGAGCAGCCAAGCCCAGCAGCAGACAGGGCTAGGCAGGAGTCCTGGAGCTGGGCTTCAGCTGACCCCAGTGGCTGGGCAGCCCCAGTTGGGAAGCTCCTGCATTACTGCGCAGTAAGGCATCTACATGTGTTACTGTGCAGTAACTAATCGGGCATAAATTTGCTACATGGATCATGCAGGTATCAAATTTATGCACAAGTCAATGTAAGCCGCCATAGTTACTACGCAGTACGGGCATGCACATGTAGATATGTGCCCATACTGTGCAGTATTTTTTGGTTACTGCTCAATAAATGTGCATATGTAGACACACCCACTGTGTCCAAATGTAGGATTATTTAGCAAGTAAAGCAGCAGAGGGAAAAGGAATGATTTAACACTTAAAGCAATATCTGCTTATAATAAACATACAGTTTGCCAAAATTAAGAATAACAGGGTTCATAAGTTTCAGTACAATTATACTTTCAAATGTATCAAACCAAATTCCTTCAAGCATTATTTAAGAATGCTGTTGACCTCAGATGTAGGCATTTTCTTATATTTACATATGAAAGCATTTGTTTTTCCAAGACTAACTCCATGGGAGTCTACAAGTACCAAAGACCCAAAACACTTCATTTTATTGTCATGGGGTTCCCTTTCCATGTTTTTATTTGAAGAAATGCTCTGTGGGCTCCCATTTTCCTCCCTGGGATTTGAGTCAGTTGCTGTAACAGTTTTATTTGTGCCATCAGAAGTGATATTAACTGATGCATCATTTTCAACATAATTAGCAATAGGTCCATCGACGTACTTGTGAGGGTCCTGGCTAAGCAACAAGACCACAGTCCCTCCAACATGAAGCACTCTGTCAGTAACAAGACACATGGTTAATCATACATCCTTGCCAAATTCCTCGTTTTATCTAAACTTCTCAAATGGATCAAAGACTACAAAAAATCTGACATTTTATATGGCAAGGCCTTAAGTGTTTAATTGAATTAATATAATTTAACTGCAAATGTTAAATCCAACTATTTGTAAAAGTTTTCCTAAGTGGAAAAGCTGGACCCTTATTACCTCATCAGTATTTCTGACCTCAGCCAATGAAAAGGATTAATAAAATAATAATAGTAATAATAACACATTAACTTAATTTTTAAAACTGTCCAATACACCAGTGAGAATACCATCTTCCTCAAACAATTTTTCTAGGTCTGACTAATGGAGGCAGAGGCTTTGAGTTGTTTTCTTTTTCCCTAGAAGCTCTAAACTACACCACAAATGAAACACTACCTTCTGCAGAATGGCATACAGCTTTGCAGGGACATCAGGCAGTTTTTAGTTGACTGTTGCCTTAGGACAAGTCAAGAATCATTTTAGAATTCATCATTGATTCTTACAGATGTTTCATCAAAGGCAGAGGTTGTCAGCCAGGAGTAAGCACACCCCTAGAAGTATTTGGGAAGGCCCCAGGGGATACGTGGCAGTGGTGTGGAGAAGCACTTCTTGCATGTCCTCCCCACCTTGTCCATCAGCCGCCAGGGGACCCCCCCCCCCCCCAACTCCTGCTCATTGACTGGCTGGAGGACTCCCTCCTTCTTAACCGGCCACTGGGAGTACATCAGACAAAAAAGGTTGAAAATCCCTGATCTAAAGAAAGGAGTCATGTTCAGTGTTTTCCAACCCATGAGTCACAACACAAAAGTGGGTCACAAGAATATATGAAAGGGTCACAAACAATCGTGGAAAAATGTGGAAAATAATGGATTGTCTCCTTTACAGGAGAAAAACCATGTGAAACCATGGGTTTCCACTTGTAGGCTGGCAGAGTGCCATGGGGTTGCAGCCTGGCCAACCAGCATAGGCAAGAGCCACCTCTGGGACCCAGAGCAGAGCACTGAGACCCGCTGCTGCTATTGCTGCCAGGACCCCAGCACCAGCCACACCAGCAGCAGCCTGAGGAGTAACAGCTGGGGGCAGGGTGGGGACAAATGCCTCTATTGCCCTCACCTCCTCCCACCGCCACTGCTCCTCTCAGGCCACGCCTCTACCCTGGAGGGGAGGTGAAGTGGTGGGTAGCACTGGCAGCCTGAGGGGACCAGTGGCAGCCAGACCATGGCAGCAAGGTAGAGCTGCAGCCTGGCACACAAGCAGCTAACAACAGGAGGAGGGGAGGGCAGCACAGCTGCCCCCCCCCGTGCTTTACTCCTCTTGCTGCTGGTGGTGTGGCTGGTGCAGGGGCCCTGGTGACATTGTTAGCTACAGCAGCAAAACATTTTGATGCCCTGCTTTGGGTCCCATCGGCCGGGCCACAGTGACAGCTTCTCCCCATGCTGGTCTGGGCAGGCTGCAGCCCTGTGCTCACTGCAGGCACACCCCCCTCCCCTGCCGCACACTCCCACCCCACACAGTGGGGGGGCTAGGGCCTGGGTATAGGGAGGCACCCAGTCAGGAGCAAGGGACATCAGCAGGGCTGAGGGGGGTGTGGGGGTGTGGAGGACTCTGGGTTGGGACTGAAGGGCACTGGCTTGGCCAGGGGGCTGTGAGTCAGGATTGAGGGGCATCAGCACTTTGCATTGTGCAAAATGAACAATGATGAATGTCACCTGGGAGTAATGGAGGACCACATGCTGATATTGCTGTTACTGTTTTCCTATAGATGTTGACTTCTGTCTTTAAAATTAAGGCTGTTGAGCTGCTTTAAACTTGTGTCCAATACAAGTATTTTGAGCCCAAAAATACTTGTGTAATTTCTACTTAAACTATTTACTGGTCAGGACTGCCCATGGATGTTTACAAATGGGTCCTGATTAGAGCTGTCAATTAATTGTGGTTAACACATGATTAATGTGTTAATTGTTGTTCATATTAATTTTTGTAATGTGTTAATAGTGCACATGGTTTTGGAGCCCATGCCTGGGCTCCGCTCTGCCATCATCACCACCACCTCTGGGCTGCCCTGTGGGGCAGTGGTGGCAGCACAGAGGACTGCAGGGCAGCCCAGATGCAGACTCCAGATGGCTGCAGTGTGTGTGTAGGGGGGTCCATAGACGCACAGCCTGTAGGCGGCCAGGAACGCAGCCCTGCGGCATGTGGAGCAGTGCCCAGCAGGCAAGCGTGTGAAGGGGAAGGGGTGTGGGGGGAGGGAAGTGGCATGCGGGGGGCAGGTTGAGGCCCCTATGGTGACGGAGCAAGTGAGACAGAGGCAGAACCAGGGGTAGGGGCTGGAGTGAATGGGGCTCTGGGGCCAGGGAAGGTCATGGGATAGAGCCATGAGCACGGGGGACTCCCGCTTCTGCACACACCCTGGGACAGGTATTTGGGGGGCATGCCCTCTGGATTTGTACACAGGATAGAGACAGGCTGCCACTGCAGCCTGGGGCTCTGTGCCTCACTGCCTTTGCTCCAGGAGCCATGCACTTGCTGCAGTATGTCCCCTGCCTGCCCAGTGGTGGGAAGCACAGCATAGCATTGTGTGGCTCCCAGGGCAATGGCAGCATGGTGCAGAGACCAGCACACAGTGGCAGCCCTCCCAGGGTACGTGTAGCAGCAAGGGCCATGCCCCCCCTCCCCGCGCCCACTGACAGTTCCTTCCACTTTGCTCACCCCTGCAGCCCCGGGAGCAGCCGATACCACCTGCTTGTGCCCCTCTACCCACCCCTCCCCTAGCCCCAGCCTCGCTCCCTCCCTCACCACTGTGGGAATGTATCCCTATTTTTTAACTTATAAATTGGGTTCCCTTTTTGCGAATTCGAGTTATGCACAGTTTTCTGGGAGTGCATGTACCACATAAAATGAGGGAAACAGGTACAAAAAGGATAAGAACCACTGACCTACTTAGCCTTAGTATCAATTCACTTCTAAGAAGCCAGTGAAGCAAGAACCACTCTAAGTCTGAACCTAAGTGTGGGAGGAATGGGGGGAAGCCACACAAAACCTCCATCCAAAGCCACTATCTTTACTCTGCTCACAGTGAACAAGTAAAACAGAAGGGAACAGCTAACTAGTACTAGTGGGTCTTCTCAGGCAGCTACTACTTTCTTGTTCACAAGAAAATCCCTTGCTCAGAAGGATCCACGAAGAAAGGGAAAACAAAACCCCAAAGAATTTCAAACAAAGCCAAGGCCAAGTACTGAATAAGTATAAGTTGTTACTCTACTGGTCTAACAAAAGTAAAGTCTAATAAAATGGCTCAACCTTTTCCTCCCTCCTTCCTAAACCATAAAGAAAGGGAGGATGCCAATAGCTTGAAATTTGTTCTGTTTGTAAAACCCATGCTAAGAACCTGTGATTTAATGAAAGAGACCTGGATTAAAAAACAAACAACCGCCCCCAAACCTTACAAGTTTATCCCATGGTCTAAATCTACTTTCAAATGCATCCACACTTGAAAAAACGAGTCCCCCCTTTTCCACCAAAATAATACCATCAAAATAGAACTGGAATACAGTTACTGCTGCTCTTATTCAAAATATTTTAAGTCTTTTCCAGTATCACTGGGCATGAGCATCAAATATGGATATCTCACTTAGAGAGCCATAAGCTTCTTGGACTCCACCACAGAAATCCCAGCCAGCAGCACAAAAGGTCAAGACAAAAATTTGTCTGAAAAGACAAAATACCAGTAAGCTATACCCACATATGAAGAGAGAGAAACAGACCTATACTCGTTAAGAGCAGGAAGAGGGGGAAGTTCTGTCACCACAGACTAGGAAGAAAAGACTCTCAGTTCATGAACATCTATCAAGCATGCATACCAGGGATGTTCCCTGACAGCTCTCATGGTTGTCAGAGCGTCCATGGTTTGCCAGGGGAGATATGCAGCCCCTTCAGTGACAGTCTGCAGAAGCAGTTTTATGAGAAGTAAAATAAGCAACATGGACAGGATTTCTGTGAATACGTTTTTAGGTCCAGACCACAGGATACAGATCATTGAGAATAAATAAAACTCTCCCTCTTTCTATTTATTTTCTTTTTAATGATCAAGATCATATGACCTTCAAAAGTGTTTCAAATATTACACATACCTTTCCATTTCTTGAAGAATGTCTGGTACAAGTTTTATGTCTTTTGTTATCGTGAACTTTTTCCCAAAAGGAACATCCGAAATGACAACATCAATGCTTTCTGAAGGGAATGGCAATGCTGCAGAATAAAAAGTCAAATTCTTATGTTTACTTAGAAAAGAAGGCAATTAACTAGTAGCTGTAGTTCAAGTACATTGAAAATAAAGATCCTCTCTCAGATAGCATTTAATTCTTCAATATTATGAGTCTGGTGGGCCAGCACATACACTTCTTTGCACAAAATGAACTATTCCAACCAGATCTATCTTACAACACCTTCAGCTCTCCTGTGAAATATGGAAATTCATTTCCACATAGGAGAAATATTATAATCTTTGCATTTTCCTATGCCTGAAGGGTGAATGCACCCAAAAGCTTGCAAATAAAGACATTTTTAAAAAAAATATCTAGTTGGTCTAATAAAAGATATCACCTCTGCCATGAGTTTGGGTTTCTTTTGTCTGTAGACTAATGTAACCTGTATACCTTTCACAGACTGAACACTTAGACCTGATCACAAAAGGAGTCTTGAACCCTGCTCTAACCCAAATGTCTTTCATCTCAAAGAGAATGTGCACCACAGACTGAAAAGGTGTCAATGACAGAGAGAAGTATTATGATTATGAAGTCAATCTCCATATGGACCTATAGAAAATCACAGAATCACAGAAAATTAAGGTTGGAAGAGACCTCAGGTGATCTAGTCCAACACCCTGCTGAAAGCAGGACCATCCCGAACTAAATCATCCCAGCCAAGTCTTTGTCTAGGTGGGTCTTGAAAACCTACAGGGATGGATATTCTAAAACCTCTCTGGGTAGCCTGTTCCTGTGTTTTACCACTCTTCTCATAAGAAAGTTTTTCCTAATGTCTAAACTTCTTTTGCTGCAACTTGAGACCACTGGTCCTTGTTCTCTCGTCTGCCACCACTGAGAAGTGTGGCCCCATCCTCTTTGGAACCAGCCTTCAGGTAGTTGAAGGTTGCTATTAAATCTCTCAGTCTTTGATACCTCTATGGTGAGGGAGGGACTGGGGCAGTGGCAGGATCTGCCCAGCTGGGGTGGGGCATAGGCCGGAGCTATAGCTGGCTCAGTGGGGGTGGGGGTGGGGGCGGCTCCTGCTGCTGTGTGCACTCCTGGGGAAGGCATAGGGGGCATATGCCCCCCAGATTTATGCGTGTGGGGTGAACCGGAGGCTACGCTGGCCTCTTCCCAGCATGGGGGGAGGGGGGCTGGGGCAGGGCTGCGCTCGGGGCAGGCAGCAGTGCTAGAAGGCGGGGGCTACAGGGTGGCCTACAACCACCCTAAAATTCGCTGTAGCCTCCGCTTCCCAGAGCTGCCCCCACCCGCCCACAGCGCAGCCCCGGGACAGCCCCCACCCCCAGGAAGAGGCCAGCACAGCCCCTGGCCCTAAGCATGCAGTAGGCAGCCCACACTTGCCCCACACACAAATGAGAGTGTGGGGGGGGGGCACATGCCCCCCATGCCTTCTCAGGTGCACGCAGTGGCTGAGATCCATCCCCACCCCTACCCTCCCATGCCCTCCAGATAAGCCGCCTGTGGCTCCATCCTGCACCCTGCCCTGGCTGGGCAGTGCCTGCCCCAACGCCATTCCTTCCCTCACCGTGGGGGCCTCTATCTGCACCCCATGCCTCTTCCCCCAGACTTACTGGCTGGACGATACTCTCCAAGCTGCTGGGTTGCATTCCTGGCCATGTGCATGCTGCATCTGTACACATGCACATAGTATTTAATCAGTGACATTATTGGCCAAAAAGGCTGATTGCCGATAATAGCAATTTTACTTTCTTGGTGCCAATATGATATGAACCAATATATTGGCGCACCTCTATTCATAACGTTTGCAAAATTGTGTGGTATCCAATTTGAAAAATGAGAGTATGTATTATAGTGCTTTCCTCCTAGCAAAGGGGCTGGGCAGTGGGGTAGGGGATTGGCCAGGCAGGGGATGTGAGCTTGCACTTATATCCTCATGACATTCTTTGGAAGATCTAACAGCACCCCAGGGTTGAGAATCTGCATTAAACATCCAAGTCAACCATCCAGCAGCAGGTCATCAGAATGTGTTCCTAACACCTTCAAACACTTTTCACAGCTGCAAGACGCATCTAAAACAGCTATTCACAGGCAATAAAATGGTATGGTGTCTGTTGATAGATCCAGATACAAACTCCAAACCCTAGCATGGACACATTCTCTTTCATTAGAAAGAAACTGATGCAAACATGTTAATGGAAAGTGACATGTTAAATTTTTAATAAAATCTGGTTGCAGGTAGGCCTGGCTATTGCCAATTCATTATTTGGGCTGCTGTGTTTGAATTTTCCCCAACTGCTTGAGTTTTCTATGCCAGCTCTGTGAATTACTATTTTTCCATGCACCTGAGCTATCTGAGAAGGTCAATCTCTTGCGAATGGCTTTAGCTGTTTCCCAGAATGTCCTTGGGTCCAGAGTTAAAGTAAACCACTTCACTGCAACTGAAATAGACAGCTATGCAATCTTTCTCAAAAAAGCATAGTATTTACATATCATGACCAATGACTAAAGATATAAAACACAAGGCATTGACTACTTGCTCAACAGAGGGATGTTTGAGATCAGACTACTTCTATACACCACGCCAAGTTAAGAGCTCTAAAGCCAATCAGGTATGAAATAGGTTTTACAAGTAAAGAATAAATATCTATCCTCCATCTTCAATGTACAAAAAGCTGAAGGTATCAGACAAAGGGGGGAAGGATTATGCTATCTGCTGTAATATGGGGATAGTCTTTCAGAAGGATAGTTCAGGGCCAGGTTTGGAGGGTTTGTCCAGATTGTCAAAGCAATTACCTTCTCTTGAAATAAGCCCATAAACTGAAAACAAACTGACACCATCTTCCAGAAAAAAAACTAAGGCCATTAAAAATATATTAACTGCCAAAGAGAATAATTCACCATGTAATTTAACAAGTTATTATGGCAGTTTCTTTGCTAAAAGCTCTGTTACAAGCTGCATTCATAGCACCTTTTTCTGCTGTTATGATAGTGTCTAGAACTTTTACCTAATGCACCAATATCTTTTTTAAATTTGAAATATCACATTAAGGTACAGAATTAATGTTTACATTGCCCTATATTCAGCTAGTTTATTTTTACCACAGCACAAAGGGGAGAGAACAGAAAAAGATAGCATGTCACAACCATTAAGGGAAGTCCCCAGTTACAAATGGAAAATCTTGGTTTTACTGTACTGTAATTCTCAGCATTAACTATAATTTCTGGAACTGCTACAATCCTTAATATCTGCTTTATGATTTCCAGTATTTCCAAACATTACCTATCACAGAAGCTTTAAGTAACTCAATTTTATCCATCAAGTCTGCAGCCTTAACGTTCTCACATGCACCTTGGAGCTGTGAATCACATACATCAGTACCCAAGTAATGTACATTCTGTAGAAAGAGATAAGACAGATAAGGTGGAGAGGATAAACAAAACATTTACTCCATTGAAACAAACCCCCTCCTTCTCCAAAGAAAACCAAACCCAAGCAAACATATTCCTTTTTACACATTATTAATTACCTATTAATTTTACACATTTAATGGCACAGGTTCAAAATTAGGGCTTTAGGCAAGATTCAGTCATGCAGCTCTTAGAACCACATGTAACTTAAAATCCCAGAGACGTATGTGGGGAGAGGGAGGAGATTCGTAGATTGTAAGGGGCTGGAAGGGACCTCGCAAGATCATCAGGTCCAGCCCCCCTGCACTAGGCAGGAAAGACAACGGGGTCCAGATGACCCCAGCAAGGTGACTGTCCAGTCTCCTCTTGAAGATTTCCAGGGTAGGTGACTGCACCACCTCTGGAGGGAGTTTATTCCACAGTCTGGACAGCTTAACTGTCAAAAAGTTTCTCCTAGTGTTAAGCCTGAAATGGTCTTCCAGGAGCTTGTGGCCATTACACTTGGTTTTCCCCAAGGGTGAGCCCTTGATGTATTCCCCTGGCATAGCGGTAAGCTACTACCAAGTCCCCTCTCAGCTTTCTCTTTTTTAGGCTGAAGAGGCCCAAGTCCCTCAGCCTTTCCTTGTATGGCTTGCCTTGCAAGTCTCTGATCATATGGGTGGCTCTTCTCTGGACTCTCTCAAGCTTTTCCACATCCTTGCTGAAGTGCAGTGTCCAAAACTGGACACAGTACTTCAGCTGCAGTCTCACCAATGCTAAGTAAAGTGGAAGAATCACTTCCTTGGTTTTGCTTGAGATGCATCGGTTGATGCATGCCCAAGTATGGTTTGCCTAGCTGGTTACAGCACTGCACTCACAGCTCATGTTCATACGTTGTTCTATTATTACCCCTAGGTTCCCTTCAGTCATGGTCCTAGTCTGTTTGGCACCACCAAGCCTGGAAGTATGTTGAGGATTGTTCGTCCCCGGATGGAGCACTTTACACTTTTGTGCCATAGTTGTGCCCTTCCAGTTCTGGGTTGGTCCGGCCACTGGAAGGGGGGCGGAAATTCTGACTTACAAGAGCACATTCCTAGTTACTTATGGAACTAAACTGCTTATGGTTCTTGTAATACACTGTGCTGTGGCACTATCCCAGAAGTAACCTCTACTCTGGCAAGCATAAGCATCTTTTGAATACAGCCTGCAGCTGTATGTCTCTGCTCCTGCACTGAGGGAATTCTCCCCTATTTAGGTACAAGTCTTTAAGAGTCTTATCACCCTGCTAAGACCCCTTCACCTGGATAAAAACACTAGAGCAGGTGAAAGAATCTCAATGTAAACTAAGATTCTCCAATAGCTTGCAATGGCTGTGGGGACAGTATATAGGACTGAGCTCTTTATATATTTTGGAAATATTTTTGAACTAAAAAAACTTACCTATAAAACCCCAAAGAAACCTGCAAGTTTTTGTAAATAAACCTGGCTCCAATTTTCCAGCAAGAACACACACTTAAATTACAAGTCACATTCTTAAAATAAACATACACTAGAACTGCACTGCCATCTTATTAACATCTTATTAGGACCTTAGAACTTACAGGCCATTCTTTTGCAGCTTCCAAGAGTATTGTTCCCAACCCACACATGGGGTCTAACACAAATGCACCAGCCTGGAAACAAAAATAAGAAGGATATTATACACAAAGCAAGACAACATCAGTTTGTCTTCTGATTCAACAAGCCCACTCTGATGATGGGCTGAATACCCAGAAATTCCCATTGGGAAAAAAAAAAAAGGTTGACAATAAACAGCAAAATTACAAGATCAAATTCAGTATAACACAACATAATGAAAAGAATCAGTAAAGACAGTATCACATGAAACATGGCACATGTTTCCACACAGTCTTTGAGGTAAAGTTTATTTTTAGATATTAATGGAATGTATCCACTATATAAATTTATGTGGGAAAAGCTCAAAATATTTAGCTTTTCTGAAACAACGAATACCATATTTATTCAAATCTAAGACAAGGTCCCCTCCCCCCCGATCAGCATGGGGGGGGGCTCATCTACAATTTATGTACAATGGGGGGGGGCAGGTGGCTGCTATGGATCCTGGTTCAGGGCCAGAGTCAGACCCACAGCAGCCATTCCCTCCCCCTTCCACTTGCCTTTTGCAGCTTCTAGCCCTCTCTTGCTTCCTTCCCCTGACCTTACTTTCACATGCAGCTCAGCTCTGGCTTGGGCTCGGGCTAGATTCCCTCCCTGGCATGAAGCACATGGAAACTCCGTCTCCTGTTCCACCACTGCTGCATGGCCTGGCAAGGGCTACACTTCCACATGCTGTGCTCCATGATCCAGGAAGGAACAGAGCCTGAGCAGTCTGATAGTAACAGGATAGGGAGAAAGAGACTGTGGGGAGTTGAGGGGGGAGGGAGAGAGAGAAAGAGAGAGACTGTGAGGAACTTCAGGTCGGGGGGTCCAGGTTGCTTTCATCAGACCATCTCTGAGACCTTCAAATGTTTTCTGAAATCCAGATTTAATACTGCTGTGCTGCCTAGAGGGCCAGTGGTGGAAAACTATATCCAATTTTTCCTAACAGATTTCCATCAGATTACCACTATTCCCACTAGCTGAGCCACAAAATCCTCAGCACTCAGACAAACACCACTCTTTTTATGCAGGACCCTATATTGCTAGTTAGTGCTAATCTGTATTAATGTTTGCTTACACTGATTTCAGCAAGAGATGCCATAGCCCAAGCTATAGTAGAGCGCAGTCCTGCAGTTTTGATGTACTCTCTATTTGACAGTGGAAGTCTGCAAACAATAACCAAGGTGAGATACCAAGCTGAGATAGTCCACATAAAAAGGAAATCCTAAAGAAATTATCTTCTTAGGCCTGTGTCTTGTCATACATAAATTCCTTAATGTAGTCATATTCATTGAAACTCAAACAAAAGGAAAAGTCAGTGGATACTGTACTTTTGAAAAAAAGACCACTGGATTTAACTGCCTATTTAAGGCTGTTATTTCAGAAAACTTTGGCTGAGATATTCACATGAACACTAGATAAATTATATGATCTAAATTTATGATAGTCCAAGTGATACTAATTAAGTAAAAATAAATTACAGCAGCCAACTTGATCCTCTCATTTATTAAAAAATGAAATGTCCAATGTACATGCTATGGGACAAGAATATCTACCTGAAGACAGGAATCCCCACCACAGAATACTCATCATTTAAATGGACAAAAATCTGAAACAATAATAAAAACAAAAGTTACAAAATAAAGATTTCATTTTAAAAGTTAATATGGTAGCCATTTTAGACCATTTAAACAAGACAAAATGCCATTTCTTTAACCTTCAAAAAAGCCTAAACCTATTAAAGACACCACACTATTAGAAATTAGGTAGGAACAGTAGGTTACCCAAATTTAAATAGTTTTAAAATAGTAAGTTAAGCAAGTCCTATAGACATTATATGTCAAGTAGGAGTTTATCACTAGACATACATGTCTTTGAGACTTCCATCTCAAGTAATCAAGTAATGCACCCTTTTTTTCCTTTTTTACTCTCTGTAGCAGTAAACAACATACTGAATATACCTTTCAGAATATAAAGATCCCTTGCATATTCTCTTAATATTAAGCAAGTTTTACAAAGGCCCATAAGAAGTATTTGGGAGAGAAAATTGGGCCAGGGATGGAATCTTTCCAAAACTCTGACCAAAAAAAAGATACCCCAAAAGGAAACGGTTCAAGGGAACAAGAGAGTATGGGCGACTCAACAGGTTTTGCAGGGCTAGAATTACTCCAAAGCCACCAAAATCCAAGTCACTTATGTGCACTGGAAAAAGACACACAAAACCCCCCCAAATCAAAATCCAAGGAAATTCATGCTCCTAAGTCATTCACACAATTTGAAAAAGCCCATTCCCAGAGTGCCTGTGATGAAGAACACAACTGCCTTTCCCACGTACACATCAGCGGCTCAAGCAAGCATTCCTAAAGTCAGTAATAGAAGCTCTTCTGCCCCAGCGAGCATAAGCTGTGACATGATCCAAGAGCTGGCCAGCCATAAATAGCAATAAGAGATGGAACCTAACCGCTATTTGGGCAATGTCTACACCAGGGGCGGGCAATTATTTTGGGTGGAAGGCCGCTTACTGAGTTTTGGCAAGCCATTGAGGGCCACATGACAGGCAGCCAAGGGCAGATTAATATTAATTTTCTAAATTTTTTAGGGGCCCTGCAGGCTGGATAAAATGGCCTGGCAGGCTGCATTTTGCCCACCCCTGGTCTACACAGTCTCCCTGCCCACTCACTCAGTGCAAGCCAAAACCCACAGATTAGGCAGTGGTCCCAATTTAAGCACAGTTGTAAGCACTTGCCAAGATGCACACTCAAGATGTCCTTACGTATTTTCACAGCTGTGCTAAAACAGGCACGCTGCTTATTTTCCAGACTTTGGTGCATTCTGAACAAAGGTGAAAGGGCTTGTTAGCAGTAGTTCATGGTTCAGCAGAGGCTGTACACACAAGGCCTTAGATGCTGTTGAACTGGTGATCAAAAGAGGGTGGACTGAAGTCTTTAGTCAGGAGGGATATGGACAACATGGAGAGGGTCCAGAGGAGGGCCACTCGCATGATGGGGGAAAGCAGGGCAGGTCCTACGGGGAGAGGCTATGGGACCTGAACCTGTTCAGCCTCCACAAGAGAAGGCTGAGGAGGGATCTAGTGGCCATTTACGAACTAGTCAGAGGGGACCAGCAGGCACTGGGGGAGTCCCTGTTCCCCCAAGCACTATCAGGAGTGACAAGAAATAACCGTCACAAGCTGGCAGAGGGTAGATTCAGACCAGACGTTAGGAGGCACTACTTCACTGTCAGGGCAGCTAGGATCTGGAACCAACTTCCAAGTGAAGTGGTGCTGGCTCCTACCCTGGGGGTCTTTAAGAGGAGGCTGAATAAACACCTCGCCAGGGTCATTTGATCCCAGTACTCTTTCCTGCCACGGCAGGGGGTCGGACTTGACGATCTGTTCAGGTCCCTTCCGACCCTACAAACTATGAAAAGAGAAGCTTAAGGATATTTTGATATAATGCTTATAGAAGACAACTCTACCAAGTAGGGCTCATGAATATGAAAAGAAGATGAACAGAGCCAAAGGCAGAGAGAGTCTTGGGTAAGCCAACAGCAGTAGTTTGTAAACATCTAGTGAAATTGGATAATATGCAAGGACCTGAAGCTCAAGCATTCCACCTGAAACTGAGCTCATAAATGTCTCAAAAAAGTTTTCAGGACAAAGCTAGCTCCTCTTTATAGTAACTTCTGGAAGACGCATGGGGAATGCAATAGAAATAAAAGTGCATCTAGACCAGGGTGGACAAAATGGCAAATCCAGCCGGCAGCCAAACACCATTTCCTAGTAGTCCGTGCCCACGTTCCTGCAGCCAGTTTCCACAGAGGCCCCAGCAGCCATGGGGCTGTGACAGCCCTCGGGCCAGGGCATCTATGGAGCACTGGCAGGGCCCGTGGCTGGGTGGCGAGCTGCTCCAGGGCTGGAGTTGGGATCTTGCAACAGAGTGGTCTACTCCCTGCATATCCCAGGGCCGGATGTCACCACCACAAGATCTCAGCCCTGGTCCCAGAGCAGCTCCCTGCCCGGCCATGCACACCCTGCCAGTGCTGCTGGAGCCAGTTTCCTTGGAAACCCTGGCCCTGCACTGTCACAGCCCCGCCACTGCTGGGGTCTCCATGGAAACCAGTCACAGCAACACGGGCTGGGGCTGCTGGGAAACAGAGCCTGCTCCAGCTCACAGGCCAGACTTTGCCCATCCCCAATCAAGACCTACCTGACCCTAGTGACTAAAGGTGCGGACAATGGTCTGCACTTCCAGTCATTCCTGGCAGGCTGAAAGAGTTGCTGGACATGACATTCTGAGTTAAAGACCTCGGCAAAGCAGAGTCCAACTGCTTGTGTGTAGCACTCAGAAGGGTCTGAGTGGGTTCGTTTCCAATACACTGTAGCCCCAGAATGTACAGAATGATTGCCCCACTGTATGCCAGAATGATTATGTATACCTACATGGTATACCTACGTGGAGACAAAACGCTTGCCAAACTTAATCCTGACAGAAGCCAAGGCAGCAAGAACTTGGACTTTGATACAGGAAGGCGCCCTGATTTTGAGTGACCACTGAACAGACTTTTAATTTGATAAGGCTGCTCACTACTGATGCGGAGCAAGGCTGAAAACCCACCATTCAGTCCAACCTAAGGCTATGAGTGAAAGCAAACCTTTGGTCACTTCTATGCTGGATTATAGCACCATGATTTCTAATTGTGGAGGTTAAGGTATAGCAGTGGCTCCTTCTCCAGCTCTTAGTGATAACTTTTTTCTGCAAGAAAACCAGCACTTCCTTATTCAGGTCAGTAGTGGAGTAGGGAGAGAGGTCCAGTTGTAGGACAAAGTAGCAGGCCTGTGCTGGTATATTTCACAGATAAAAGCATTCCATCCTCCGAAACCAAAAAACAAGTAATGAAAGGAGAGAAAAAACCTATGCGGACAATGTCATTTTAAAACCATTAAGAAATAATTCAGTAAACAAGCTTATTTACCTCTAGATCAGGGTTTCTCAGATCAGCTTTCCAGCCAAATTGTTTTAGAAGAGTGACACCAATCATTCTTCCAACCTCCTAGAGAAAAAAAAAAAAATATTGAGAGCCACTAAGAAGAAAAGAAACCTGAAATTTATAGGTGGCACAGATACAGAGAGGATATATAGTGCAGTATGATAATAGTGATGCCATACAAGATTACAGATGTTCAGGTATGGTCTGACAAGAAACAGGTTTCATTTGAAAAATGGCATTTTGTTGAAACCAAAACTTTTGGTGGGAACATACACAACACTTCAACCAGGAAAAGGAGTTCTCAGCTTCAGGCTCTGTGATGGCATTCTTGGTCAAAACCAAGAGAAGATCCATATGGCCCAAAAGACCCTATTGCCCTAACAACCATTGGAGGTTCTCTTGCGATTGGGAAACCAAATTTAAAAATCCCTGATCTGCCTGCCTAAGCAAGAGACTCATCTCCCACATTCTGGGTGCATGTCCCCACATCTCCCTCTCACTCTCTGTGGACCAATAAATAATTTATGCAATGGGCAAGAGGTACAAGGGTGGGAAGCTGAAGTTCAAATCCTGCCCAATTCAGACCTGAAACTCCAATTTCAGTCTCCTACTTTCCAAGCAAACCTTCCAACCGTCTTCCATTCCTGGATTATCCCCAGCTGTAGCTGTTCCTTCATGCCCTCAGTGCCCTGTCTGGCATGCTGGACTTTTCACAGTGTTGGAGAAGTCCATTTTGACCAAGAATGACATCACAGAGCCTAAAGCTGAGAACTCCTTGTCCTGGTTGAAGTGTTGTGTAGGTACCTACCAAAAGTTCTGGTTTCAACAAAATGCCGTTTTTCAAATGAAACCTGTGTCAGACCATTCCTAAACATCTGTAATCTTATATGGCATTGCTATCATCATACTGCACTATATATTCTTGCTGTATCTGTGCCACAGTTCAGTGTAATTATCCAAGTGCACTGAGGACAACATTTTCCCCAAACCTTCAGCCTGTTAACATCTGTACTATGAAACAAATTAAATTATTGTTCTTATCACTCACCTAAAAGAAATTCTGTGGGAAAAATAAGATCCCAAGCAAGGATGCTAAAAAGTCATTCTTTTGTTTTAGAAATGTTACATGTTTCAGAGACATTTCTTTCATCTAAAATACGGAATGCCAGTTGAACTTAAATGAAATGTGCTCACTGCAGTGTTTGTACAAACTCCCAGTGCTTTCAGCAGCCCATACAACTGCACATTATCAATACATTTGTTCTATAAATGATATTCAGTTCCACGGAGGAATAAAATCCATCTCTCTCTTATGTTAGCAGTGCAAAACTCATTTCTGTTAATGAAGAAAGAGGTCTTAAATTCCACAGGTAGAACATAGCTATCAAAATGAACGCTTTCATTACCCATCCATGAAGCATCAAAGCACTCACTACATGTTCCCAATATGGTCTGTGCCAGAGATAAGAACATTTAAGCTTTTACTAGTCTGTAGTTCTTTAAGCAAGGAAAAGCCTCCATGCTTAGAACACATTAATTCAGCTAGTCACTACTATCAGCATTACTACTGTGGGTAGCTTAAAAGAAAATTATGCATGATAGACAGATTGTGAGACATGACTACAACATGTTCCCCATGCATTCTAGGAAGATATCTGTCAGTAGCAGCCATGTAACATGTACCTCAGCTACACAAGTTTGCCTTTTTACAGGAGCAAAGCCACTAACTTCATCCTGCCCAACTGGCTGCTCTCTAGGAGGGTCGAATAAGTGTGTCACAAGGCCAAGAACTCCAACCCCAATTGGGGGTGGGAGGAAAAGGTAGGCTTGTCTTCAAAAGTTAGCCTGAGGTAGAAAATACCTGCACCCCCAAAACCTCAAGAGGATGGGAAAGGCCAAGGGTTTCTTTGTTTGGTTGTTTTTAAAAATATAAATAACATTTTTTTAAAATGGTCTTGGGTATGATCGTAAACTGCATCCTACTAGGGGGCCTGGTGGCAACATGGTAGGGCTACTCATGGCAGGGTAGCTTCTAAAAAAACCACAATGTTGCAGCCTCCAGAGCAAAGGTGAGCATAGGGCACCTCAAAACCCTAGCCACCATTGCCTTGTGGGTACACTTTGCTTAGAGAAAAGCTAAGGAACATTGCCCTGACAAAAACCTGCCTTTGCTGAGGTGTTAGGCAACCAGCAACAGTTCTTATCTGTTGCTGGCTGGCAGAAGCTACAACCATCGAGGGACTGAACATCTGGACTCAGTCTAGCCTTTGGATTCAGTCTCAGTGGTCTAAAGGGGAGATGGTAAGTCTTTAGCAGCCTCCATACTCTTGCCTAGGTGCACACCTCAAAGTTCTTGGTGTGATGGGCACAGGACTCCATACAAGTGGATTCATCAAGCACCTGACTAGACCTCTTACATGTACACCATAATCCAGAGGATTGATGGTTGCCAACTGGATACATATTTAATAGTATATGTAATATAATTGCCTGTAAAAACTATAATACAGGGTAAGAATGAAGGTCCATCTGGCCCAGTATCCTCTCTCTGACAATAGCAAGTAGTGGATACTTAAGACGATAAGAAACAGGTAGATGCAGTTGAGGGCACATTACTACTGTTGAAACTCCTACAGAAAGATCATCTGACCCAAGAAACCCTGAGGATTGCAATTATTTTTTCCTTACAATATTACTCTGAAGTGCAGCCAAGATCTACAGATTTCTGGGTATTTTATCCCTGGAAAAGCTGCGAAATGCTTTTGACGCAGAGAGCCTGAAGGTGCATAGTTTCATAGTTTCATAGTAGCTAGAGTCAGAAGGGACCTAGGTAGATCATCTAGTCCGACCCCCTGCCTTGGCAGGAAAGAGCACCAGGGTCAGATGACCCCGGCAAGGTGCTCATCTAACTTCCTTTTAAAAATCCCCAGGCTAGGAGTCTGCACCACTTCCCCTGGAAGCTGGTTCCAGGCCCTAGCCGCCCTGACTGTGAAGTAGCGCCTCCTAATATCTAATCTAAACTTACCCTCCGCCAGCTCGTGACCGTTATTCCTGGTCACTCCTGGCAGCGCACGGGGGAACAGGGACTCCCCCAATACCTGCTGATCCCCCCTGACCAGTTTGTAGCAGGCCACAAGGTCCCCCCTTAACCTTCTCTTGTGGAGGCTAAACAGGTTCAGGTCCCGTAGCCTCTCCTCATAAGGCCTGCCCTGCTGACCCCTGATCATACGAGTGGCCCTCCTCTGAACTCTTTCCATATCGTCCACATCCCTCTTGAAGTGTGGCGCCCAGAACTGGAAGCAGTACTCCAGCTGCGGCCTGACCAGTGCCGCATAGAGGGGGAGGATCACCTCCCTGGACCTGCTCGAGATGCATCTGTGGATGCATGACAGGGTACGGTTGGCCTTCTTGACTGCCTCCCCACACTGCCGGCCCATGTTCATCGTGGAGTCAATGACGACTCCAAGATCCTTTTCCGTCTCCGTGCTGGCAAGAGGGGAGTTCCCCAACCTGTAAGTGTGGTGCCGGTTCTTCCTCCCCATGTGCAACACCTTGCACTTATCAGTGTTAAACCCCATCCTATTCTCATCCGCCCACCGTTGCAACCTGTCAAGGTCAGCTTGTAGCCTATTGCACCCTTCTAGTGCACCCACATCCCCCCACATCTTAGTGTCATCAGCAAACTTGGAACAGGGTGCTTTCTACCCCCTCATCCAAGTCACTGATGAAGATGTTGAACAGTGCGGGCCCGAGGACCGAGCCCTGCGGAACCCCACTGCCCACATCCTTCCAGGTCGAGAAGAACCCATCCACTACCACCCTCTGGGTGCGGCCCTCCAACCAGTTGGCGACCCATTTGACCGTGTGGGCATCGACACCACAGTCTCCCAGCTTTTTGATGAGGACAGGGTGAGAGACAGTGTCGAAAGCCTTCCGGAAGTCCAAAAAGACTACATCCACAGCAACCCCTGCGTCTAATGATTTGGTGACCTGATCGTAAAAGGCCACCAGGTTGGTCTGACAAGACCTGCCACTGATGAACCCGTGTTGGTTGCCCCTGAGCATGCATTCCCCAGCAAGGCCCTCCTGGATGTGTGCCAGGATAATTTTTTCAAAGAGCTTACCCGGGATTGAGGTAAGACTAACTGGCCTGTAATTTCCCGGGTCCTCTTTTTTTCCCTTTTTGAAGATAGGGACCACATTGGCCCTCTTCCAGTCCTCCGGCACCTCACCAGAGCACCACGAGTGCTCATAGAGCCGTGCCAGGGGTCCCGCAATGACCTCGGCCAGTTCCTGTAGAACCCTAGGGTGAAGATCGTCTGGACCAGCGGACTTGAACACGTCCAGCCTCTCCAGAAGTACCCTAACTCCTCGCTAACCCCTGGCCCAGGCGTGTCTCTCCCGGGGCCCGAGGGGGGCCCAGCAGGGAGGTGGCTGAACTGGTCCCTACTTAGGAAGACAGAGGCAAAGAAATCGTTAAATATGTTAGCTTTGTCATCTGGCGTGATGACTAAGTTGCCCATCGTGTCCTGCAGGGGCCCCACATTACCCGGGACCCTCTTTTTACCCCCTATGTATTTGAAGAAGGACTTCTTATTGTCCTTAATCTGGGAAGCTAGTCCTATCTCCATCTCTGCCTTGGCCCTCCTGACTGCCCCCCTACATCCTCGGGTGACTGTAACATAGTCCTTCTTGGTGATGACCCCATCTCTCCATTGGGTGTATGCCTCCCTTTTAGCAAGGAGACATTCCCGGATGCTCTTAGTGAGCCATGGGGGTTTATGTGCCCTCCTGCTCCCTTTGACCCTTGTTGGGATTACCTCCCTTTGGGCATGGAGGATCGTCTCCTTAAGGAGCAACCACTCACCTTGGACATCTGGCTCCCTTCCCCTCTGGGTCCTCAGCGCTTCCCCAACGATCCTCCTTAGCTTGTTGAAGTCAGCCCTCCTAAAGTCTAGGGCTGTTGCCTTGCTGCAGCCCTTTGCCACCTTATGCTGGATGGTGAATTCCAGCAAGCGATGATCACTGTCTCCCAGGTGGCCCATCACCCGCAGCCCCCTCACCAGGTCATCACCCGTGGCCAGCACCAGGTCCAACATGGCATCTCCCCTGGTGGGGCTGTGCACCTCCTGGGTTAGATGGAGGTCCTGCACTCTGGCTAAGAACCGACATGAGCGATCAGACTTGGCTGACTGCTCCTCCCAGCAGATGTCTGGGAAGTTCAGGTCCCCCATGATGACCACATCCTTAGCCCTCACTGCCTCTGTGAGCTGACCTAAGAATTCCTGGTCGAGTTCTTCTCCCTGGTTGGGAGGTCTATAGTAGACTCCCACCGTTAAGTCTCTCTCCCCTGGACTGCCTTTTACTCTAACCCAGAGCACCTCAGAGTGCCCCCCCTCTGCCCCCTTGCTAATTAACAAGGAAGTATATTCCTCCTTGATGTAGAGTGCTACTCCTCCACCTTTCCTTCCTATCCTGTCCCTCCTGTATAGCCTATAGCCCTTGACACTCACCGCCCAGTCATGCGATGAGTCCCACCACGTTTCTGTGATCCCTACTATGTCAGGGCTGGTGACAGCTAGGAGGAGGGCGAGTTCCTCCTGCTTCTTCCCCATACTTCGAGCATTCGTGTAGAGGCATTTGAGGCCTCCAACGGTTGTGCCCACTGAAGTTAATGGTCACTGACTTCACTGGAAAATTTCAAAAAGCTAACTTTTGCCAATCTTCAAATAAAATTAACAGAACTTGAATTGCAGTTCTGATGATCTTTTTGCATACCTGATGTCAAAACTTACTGCTACCTCATAAATACAGTATACCCTCAACAGGAGCTACTCATTTGAAAAATATTTAGGGTAAAATGATGCTCTGAAACAAAACAACAACACTTGTATTTCTGCTCCAGCACACATTTAACAGTGAAAGGAACAGATATATTCTTTTAAAAAAAATCAGAAATAGATAGATCTGTTTGTTAGCCTAGTACATGCAATTTAATTTTATGGTATTGTTAATTATTAGACACTTCAATTTAACATTATAAGCTACAATTCATTATATCATTATAGTCAGCAATTTTGCTTTTCAGTATACCTGTGACGTAAATACTTTTGAAACTGCTCCACTACAGCGACAAGAAACTCTGAAAGTGAAGCTGTGATTACTACTTTCAACTGATTTATCTTTACTAGTTTCAGGTGCATCTTCTAGGAAAATCTTTCTTCCAGTCAGAGAGTCCTCATCATTGTTTCCCTCTGGCACCACACATTTCGTTTGCTCTTCCATTTGATATTCCTCAGAATCTGCCTCTATCAATTTTTCTCTCTTCTGTTTTTTAGCTGTAATATTTATCTCCTCTTCTGATCTTCTCTTTTGAGGTACAAGGTTTTCTTTTTTTATCTCATTGCCATGAAGATTTTTCCAACTAGAAACTGTTTCCAGCCATGAACTAGGTTCCTCAATTACAAGTTGTTGAATTTCATGGACCATTCTTCCTAAAAGCAACAAGAACAACTTACACACACATACGCTGTTAAGTCACTTAGCATTAATAAATTATATATAATAAAATATTTACAGTAGTTAACAATCAGAGTGAATGTCTAAGAATATTACAACACACAGTCTAGAACTTTATAAAAATGTTTACTATATTAAAAAGACCATGTCATATATTCATTTTATTTTTTCCCCCCAAAACTATGAATGTATGTCAAAAAAAAAAATCAATATAGGTAGGAACAGAATCACTAATTCCATCTTAATTTTCTGTAACAAAGTTTCAAAATATTTTGGACAGAAGGCATTCCAGGTGAAAGGGGTTAAAAAAGAACATAATTAGATTCTATGAATTTCTGAATGCACGAGGCACCTGTGAGAAACAAGCTAAGCACCTCTCCTTGTCCAAGTGAACTGCTCAGGCCAGCATGTTAATTTATCTGATTAATAGTTCCATGGTACTATGGACATGTTTATAAGGCAAATTCAGCACCCACAAACTTACTGTGCTACTCTGGATGCGATGCTTCATAGATCAGAATTAATATCCATATCGTGCTATGGACCAGCTAAGTACCAGTGGGGTAGGCTGTCATTTTCATTCAGTGGTGCCAATTAGCCTGACTGAAGTTCTATATATACACCATATTTACTTGAATAGAAATTGACCCTGATTTTAAGATGACCCCTGCCCCCAGTAATAAAATTCTATATATGGAAAATTCATAAATTTGATATAGTTTTCCAGCTACAGAATTCAATTCTTGGAGGTTTGTCTTGAACTTGTCAACCCCACACTGCTACAGCAGGAAAAATATATTTGGGGGCGGGGGGGGGCAGGTAGCCCTTCTGCGCCCCTCCCCAACAACATCTTCTCGTTGAAGCCATTTCCTCACTTTTTACTATCCAACCCTCCTCTCCTTGGGCATAAGCAAGGGACATATTTGAAAAAAAAACATCCTTGAAAGAAACACAACTACAGCAATTTGCATATAGTATCCACAGACATTGTTCACCCAGAAATGATGCATTTTTCTTTTTTTGGAACTGCTGCAAGTTTTAAGTAGTCCATAAAAAACATTTTTCAGTAGCAGTTTAGCACCTATTTAGAAAAAGTACAAACTATGCCTGTTATTAGTCCAAAGCCAGCAGGCTGGTGATTTACCATATACTTCCACAGAATTATAGTTTCACAGTTGGTGGGGTCAGAAGGGACCTGAGCAGATCATCAAGTCCGACCCCCTGCCATGGCAGGAAAGAGTATTGGGGTCAAACAACCCCAGCAAGGTGATTGTCAAGCCTTGTCTTAAAGACCCCCAGGGTAGAAGCCAGCACCACTTCTCTTGGAAGCTGGTTCCAGATCCTAGCCGCCCTGACCGTGAAGTAGCGCCTCCTGATGTCTAGTCTGAATTTACCCTCTGCCAGCTTGTGACCGTTATTCCTTGTCACTCCTGGCAGTGCTCGGGGGAACAGGGACTCCCCAATGCCTGCTGGTCCCTCTGACTAGTTTGTAGCAGGCCGCTAGATCCCCCCTCAGCCTTCTCTTTTGGAGGCTGAACAGGTTCAGGTCCCGTAGCCTCTCCTCATAGGACCTGCCCGGCTGCCCCCTGATCATGCGAGTGGCCCTTCTCTGGACCCTCTCCATGCTGTCCACATCCCTCTTGAAGTGCGGCACCCAGAACTGGACACAGTACTCCAGCTGCGGCCTGACCAGTGCCGCATAGAGGGGGAGGATCACCTCCTTGGATCTGCCTGAGATGCATCTGCGGCTGCATGACAAGGTACGACTGGCCTTCCCCACACTGCCGGCCCATGTTCATCTTGGCATCAATGATGACTCCAAGACCTTTTTCTGCCTCTGTACGGACGAGAAGGGAGTTCCCCAGCCTGTAGGTATGGTGCTGGTTCTTCCTCCCCAGGTGCATCACCTTGCACTTGTCAGTGTTGAATCCTATCCTGTTCTCATCCGGCCACCTCGTAACCTGTCTAGGTCCGATTGTAGCCTATTCCTCCTGTCTAGAGTGCCCACATCCCCCCACATCTTTGTGTCATCAGAAAATTTGAACAGGATGCTTTTTACACCCTCGTCCAAGTCACTGATGAAGATGTTGAACAGCGCAGGCCCGAGGACCGAGCCCTGGGGGACCCCACTGCCCACATCCCTCCATGTTGAAAATAACCCATCCACCACCACTCTCTGGGTGCAGCCCTCCAGCTAGCTGGTGACCCATCTGACTGTGTGGGTGTCGACACCACGGTCCCCCAGTTTCTTAATGAGAACGGGGTGAGAGACAGCGTCAAAAGCCTTCCTAAAGTCCAGAAAGACTACGTCCACTGCTACCCCTGCATCTAAGGATTTGGTGACCTGGTCGTAGAAGGCCACCAGGTTAGTCTGACAGGACCTGCCTCTAATGAACCCGTGTTGGTTGCCCCTAAGCCTAACTTCCCCTGCTGGCTCCTTGTGGACATGCGCCAGAATAATTCTCTCAAAAAATCTTGCCCAGGATTGAGGTACGACTAACTGGCCTATAGTTCCCCAGGTCCTCCTTCCTCCCCTTTCTGAAGACGGGAACCACATTGGTCCTCTTCCAGTCCTCTGGCACCACACCAGAGCACCACGAGTCCACGTAAAGCTGTGCCGGGGTCCTGCAATGACCTCAGCTAATTCCCTCAACACTCTGGGGCGAGATCATCCAGACCAGCTGACCTGAATACATCCAGTCCCTCCAGAAGTTCCCCAACTAGATCCTCCTTGACCATTGGCCTAGGTGCACCTCCCCTGGGGCCTGAGGGGGGGCCCGGTGGAGGGGCTGATCCGGTCCCTGCTCAGGAAAATGGAGGCAAAGAAGTTGTTAAATAGGCTAGCTTTGTCATCTGGTGTGACAACCAGATTTTCTAGCGTGTCTCGCAGGGGTCCCACATTACCCGTATCCTTCTTTTTGCCCCCTATGTATTTAAAAAAGGACTTCTTGTTGTCCTTGATCCAGGTAGCTAGTCTCAGTTCCAGCTCCGCTTTGGCCTTTCTGATCGCCCCCCTGCAGCCCTGAGCAACCGCAGTATAGTCCTCCCTGGTGATGGCCCCTCCCTTCCATTGGGTGTGCGCCTCCTTTTTAGCCATTCCCTCATCTCTTCCTTTAACAGCATTTCAAGCCATGACCACAGCTCAGCACTGCTCAGTATGTGTATGTACTCCAGACAGAGCTGTCCCTAGTGGGGAGGGCAAATCGGGGCAACTGCCCCAGGCCCTGAGCTTTGGGGGGCCCTGTGGACAGTGCTGTACAGGCCTTGCCGTGGCTGCCATGCACTGCCAGCTCCCCTGTGGCTGCCACATGCTGCCAGCTCCACACTTTTGCTAATCACCCCCCCACACACCCCCACCCGTGCTCTTGCCACTCGCCACTCCCCCATGCCAATATGCCCCAGGCCCCGCACACCCCTAGGGATGGCTCTGACTCTACATACCACCCTTCCTTCCACCCCGAAAGGATCCATGTGCTAAATTAGGCCCCCACTCATGACTGGAACGGGGGGGTTCTTGTCATGAGTCCTGGGATCCTAAAAACTTATATGCAGATGAAGCACAGGGCAGCTTGGTCTGGCTTTACCTAATCATATCTGGGACCACACTAGTTATATGCAACAAGCTGAGAGAGGGAATGACAGAGAGATTCTGGGTGAATTGTTTGGGACCCCATTTGGTGATATTTGCCAGATAGTTAAGGCTGGTGAAGAAACAGGAATAATTGGAAAAGGGGAAGAAATACATGTCAGCTGTGGGAGTGAAGAGGAAGGTGAAATGCAAGCAATGCTGTAGCTCACAATGACTTTAAAAAGAATTGGCATTGAGGGAGACTGTACTCAATGGCCATTACCATATATCTTACTGAAATGTGTTGTACTAACCTATCCTTGTGATAGGGTCCCATCAGCATGTTTGCCCTGTATGGGCCAGGTATTTTAGAGTCATGCTCAGTGTTGGCTCCATTTAATCAACTTCATAGTTTTCCATTACTGAGCAGTCATCCAAAGATAGGCAATACATTTAATGCAGCTTCCTTGTATGCACATGTATGATGAGAGGCTTCCACCTCCACCCCCCCATACTGACTGGGAAAAAACTTCAAACTATAGTCAAGTAAATATAATACTATTTCCAATTTAGAAGACAGCACTGGAAGCAAAAGGCCCTTCTTCCATTCCCTCATCTCTTTTTTTTTTTGTACCTTATGAAAACCATAGGAAATTAAATGAAAAATTAATAAGATGTTATGGGCATGCAGTTCATCCCATTAAGTCATTATTAAGTTTGAATAAAGAACTTTAATGTGAAATAGTTTTACATATTAAATATAAACATATACCAGTTTTCAAATACAATACTAGAATAGCCTTAATTATGCCATCATGGTCCTAAGAAACAAGCTCCTAAGATTGTAGAGAATATGCTATATTTTATTTGAAAAATTCTGTACCATGATCACAATTAAGTCTGCCAGAACAGACCTATGTCAGGATGATGAGGAGAAACGAAATGCTACTCCATAATCATAGTTCTGCATGTAAACTCAGCTTTATAACTGAATAGCTCTTAACACTGGGTTGTCATACTCCAAGACCTGGACCCAAATACTAAGAGAGCAGATCTTTCCACTACCTTCCAGAAAAGAGGCAAGGAGAAAGTCACCTACCTCTGTGACAAAATCCCCATATTCCTGTCACTGTGGGAGAGCAATGGGCAGGGCCAAGGACAAAATTCGACCAGAATTACCATTACAAACACATTAATGGATAGCACAGTCCAATTATATCAGAGGCAGGAAAAATACAGCCATTTTATCTGGCCCACGGGGCACCTAAAAATTTAGAAAATTAATATTTATCTACCCCTGGCTGCCTCCTGCTCCATAGAGCTCCTGGCAACCTGGACTCCACGCTGCTGCTGCCCCACTCTGAGCCCTGCCAGTGCTGGCCCCGGTGCACCAGCATGTGCCCTGTGCTCCCGCCCAGCTGTTGCTGCACTCCGTGTGCCTGCTCGCTGACCCTTCCCCCCACCTACTGCCCCCCACCTACTGCAGCCATTTCCCTGCTCCACCCCAGCTGGCCAGCAGCTCTGGCACCATGTGGGTCCCAGCTGTAGTGCTGGGACCACAGGAGCAGCTAGGATGTGGTGCCAGAGTGGTGAGCAGGGGACGAGGGACAGGGAAGCATTGAGAAGGGCAGCAGTGGCAGATGGGAGGGGAGGGGATGTGGTAGCAAGCAGGAGCACAGGGCCCAGGTCAGTGCCCTGGAGCCAGGAGCATGGACCCTGGGCTTACAAAAGCACTGGTGGGGGCTCTGCCTGCCACGTGGGGGCAGGGCCTGGCTGTGGGCAAACCTCTACCTCCACACAAGCCAAAACCCTTCCCAGCCACCTCCCCCACCCACAGTCACAGTTCCCCACAAAACACATACCCACTCACACTACACACACCCCTATTCACCCCCCCCACAAATCACACACACACCCTCCACCACACCCCACATACCCACAAACCTATACCCACTCAAGCATACCCTCCCACAATATAAAAGAATAAGACTTCATTTTAAGCTATTATACTATCACCTCGATGCACACTACACAAACACAAGTAAATCAGGACAAAAATATTTTTAAATGAAATTAATGAATGTTGTAGATGTTTGATTTTTAGAATATCATTTGGTATTTTTCTGGTTTGTAGATGGCAAACTGCCTTCCTGAAAGGAGTACTTCCAGGGGGCAAAGGAACTGACTTCTGGTGGCAAAGGTCAGGGGTTAGGGGGTGGGACTTCTGGTCCCAAGATGGCAACCAGGGGACAAGGCGCCTGTCAAGGGGCCTGGTTACCCACGCCACCCTTGATGGCTTGCCAAAACTCAGTAAGCCACCTGCTGCTCTGCCCAAAATTATTGCCCACCCCTGACTTGTACAGCATTTAAGATTGCTCCCAAAGTTGGCATATTTTTTTTCCAGAGTGGTTTATTACTTGCAGTACGAGTGCTGCAAGGTGACTTGGATCCTTACTTTCTATGCTACCAATACCAGTTTTATGTCTCAAGTAAATTCACTTAAAATCTTTGCAACTTATGCCCCTGGCAGATATTACATTTGTTGCACATTACATGCAAGTATCACATGACAAGCTGTAACGTGTTACACATTAAACCAGTTCATCCACAGCCAAAAGTTGCAGATCAGTCACAAAGAAGCTGCTCACTGAAACAGCAACTTCCTTGTAGCATGGAAGCATCCCACAATAATTTTAACAAGGAACCCAGTACTGGCATGTTACTATTTCTCATGAGATACTCATTTAGCATCAGCCACAGGGGCCTATAGTTGATCCTAACTAACAGAAGAGCAAGATAATGCATAATTAGCTCAGTATGGCACTTTGAAATGCTTGCCTCTAAAAAATCAATTTCTAAAAGTCACATCCATTGGCAAATCTAGAAATTTGAAAGGGGGGAGGGGGAAGATGGTGAGGTACTTTATCACATATAAAATGACACATATTTATCTCCAGTTAAAAATAGAGTAGAAGCTTTACTAATAAGCTAGGGGCCTGGGACTGTATTATTCAGTTTAGATTGTTTTTAACTCATTCTGGTGAAGTAATGTTTGTTTTTACTGCAATTCCAGGGCAGTGAAGTAGAAGCCTCATTATCAGGAAACAGCTAACAGAGCAGAATTGCAGAACGGAGGGTAGCTTGACTGGTGGAATATCAAGACCATTAGAAAGAAGAGAGGGTTGTTAAGAGCTGTGGATGGAAGAGTTTAGAAGGGATCAGGTAGACAATGAGCCATGAAGTAAACTGACTCCCCCATCACTGTCAGATAAGAAATACTGCTGCCACTGCCAGGCATTTGGTTTTACTCTTTGGTGTTGGAGCAGAAATCAGAGGAGGACTGCAAGTGCACTCCTCCCAGATCCATGCCTGATAAAATGAGTCCTGTATGGAGTCAGATAAATTGGTACCTGCTAACATTCATTCATTTGTTTTTTGAAGAAAAATTTTACTCTTACAGATGTGCTGGCTCTGCACCACCAGCAGAAGAGGAAACTGGAACCTCTTTATGCTTGTGTGTATCAACAGAACTGTTGATTTAAGTTCCAAAAGCAAGGCCAAATTATGACCATAGTGAAATTAAGGTAAAAGAATTTCCAGAGGTGTTGGAGGGCAGAATTTGGCCTGCAAAACCTTTAATGCTAGATGCTGAGTGAAAGAAAGAAAAAAAGAACCTTTTTCTTAGATCTCAGAGAAACTAAAAGGCTGCTAAAAACAACAAAAAAATTTTTTTAAACAGAACAAATTCAGTCTGGAATTAGAGAGCAAGAGCTTCTGCTATGACAGAAGACATCTGAACATTCAAAACTGTAACTCCTTTAAGTAGAAGCCAAAATGATTCCCTTTTATAAGAACAGAAGAAAATGTAGTTATGTTATTAGCCAAGTTCCCTCAATTCTGGAAAGGCTTTATTTTAGGGACATGAATAGTCCTTTTGACTTCCCTGGACAAAAAACAAATTGAAAAATTGAACCTTAAAGGACAAAATGAAGGTAGATATTACCTTGGTTTTTATTGGTTTATGCATGAAAATAGCTTTAGTTATTTCTATTTATTTCATTTTTTAAACTTCAGGTTCACTGATAATTTGATCCTACAAAATAATTAGCAGTTTCAAGACCCCAATAAAAGTCTAGAAACAGTACTTTTAACTCATTCTAATCTCCACAATTCAGAGTCTCATCCTAACACTGAAACCTCGTGATCACAAGTGAACTGCCCCAAATTTAGCAGATATCTGAAAGAAAGATGCACAGTATAGTTTACAATTTCCTATTTTTAAAAGGACATCTGAATTCACTTAGATCTGAATGATGATTAGATTAGAATAATCTCATTCAGCATGATGCACCAAAACAGAATTTAACAGAAATTCAAGAAGTCTGTCTAATGTATTAATACACATGAATAATTGGACACAGTGCAGCTAGTCTGAGTAACAAATGAGACAGGGACCTAGGAGAAAAATCAATCACATAACCATACAATGGAAGATTACTACAAGCCACCTGCAAGGGGACTGAGTTCAATTAGTTGAGTATGTTGCATTAATAAAGACTGTGAAATGGCTTTTTCAGAGCACTAGCAGATTCCGACCTCAACTGGACAGGAGAGGAGTGACATGCATGTTCTAGTGGCAAGGAAATAGCAAGATAGATTAGTTTTAGCAAATAAACAATTCTGAAAATGTCAGTACACACAAGCAAGCTTTATCTTTCTTTAAAAAAATGCTTATAAATCTGCTAAGTCAAAATTGATTTCCTCCAGGCCACTTACAGGAACATCTCCGAGTCAGGGACCATCCCAAGTCACAAGGCTTTTACAGCTATTTAAACAAGAGCCAGCCCAATGGTTTGTATGCATTAATGCACATGTCTGTAGAGTTTAGATGATGGTTTGCATGGGATGGTTTGGACAGGGATGATCCTGCCTCAGGCAAGTGGTTGTACTAGATGACCTCTGGAGGTCCCTTCCAGCCCTACTGATCTCTGGTTCAATGCCCTGCCCACTTGGTAATGCAATATCAGCACTGCTTTTCCAGAGGTTCAACTGAAGCAGGAGAAACCCCAAGATAGGGGTGGGCAATTGTTTAGTAGGGGGTGCAGACTTTTTTGGCCAATACTGATGGCCAATTATTAACCAGCCATATTAGCTGATACCAATCTGATAGCCGACATGCAGGCCAGTCACCACTACTTTAAAGCTTCTCCCACTTCAGCAGAACCCCTGCCCAGCCCCGAGCCTGCAGCAGGCAGCCTGCCCTCACCCTGCGCACAAATCCAGCAGGCACATACCACTCCACTCCTGGTACAGTCACATTTGCCACCCTGGCTGGGCAGCGCCTGCTCCTGCCCCAGTCCCTCCCTCACCACAGGGGCCTCTCTGTATTCCCTTTTTCCCCACCCCCGACAGCGTGCCATGGCTTAGTTTGTTAGAGCACCAGTCTCCTAAACAGGAGGTCTAGTTTTTCATCTTCAAGACGAGGCTGGACAGATACTTGGTTGGGGTGTTATGACCCCGGCACCTGTTCCTGCCTGAGGCAGGGGGTCGGACCTGATGATCTGTTTAGGTCCCTTCCAACCCTAAGCACTATGACACTATGAGTTACTGGCTGGACGCTGCTCTTCAAGCTGCCCAACTGCACTCCTAGCTGTGTGCACACACATAGCATTTACTGGCAACAGTATTGGCTACACCCACCCCAAAAAAAGCCGATTGCTGATAATATTCATTTTCCTGTTATCGGTGCCAATCTGATATGCCACTGATTTATCGGTGCAGTGCTACTATTCAGGCCACTTTCAGAGTTTTTCCAAGTTGCTGCAGGCCGGATCGACATCGCCCTTCCACTACTGCCTCCAACAGCTCACCCAACCTCCCCGAGCGGCGCTTCAACCCAAGCAAATGCCCACCTGCTGGCCAGGGGGCCTGCTCTTCTCCCCCACCCGCTCAGGCCGCGAGGAGCCAGCTGTGCCACCGGGCCACGTGCCCGTCACTCGGGCGGCGGCAGGGGGAGGGGCGCACACGCATAACTAGCGGCGTTTAGCTCCCTCCCCCCCGATCCCGGTGCTACCGCGCACCCGTCTGCCACTCCGGGCCACGTGGACGACACCTGCCCGGCCCAGCCGTATGGCAGGGACCCGGGCGGGGCGTGGATACCTGTGGACCGCGGGGCCGGCAGCGGCGGGCGTCTGCGCAGCAGCAGGAAGAGGCGCTCGGCGGCCCGCAGCGCGCGCAGGTCCCGGAGGCGCGCGCGGGCGGTGAAGAAGACCTTGCCTCGCGCCTGCTCCACCTGCGCCGCGCCCAGCCGGGCCCGCGCCTCCCGCGCCACGAAGGGCTCCAGGCCGCGGCCCGCCGTGCAGAAGTAGCGGGCGGGCCGCCCTGGCGCCGCCATGCCGCCCCGCCCGGCCCGGCCCTGGAGGCGGGACTCGCGCCCGGCGCTGCCCGGCCCGCCCCGCCCCGGGAGCCGGAGGGCCTGTCACTGCCCCGCCAGGCGACGGGCAGGCCTGGCTCTTCGGGCAGACGTGACCTCTGTCCTCGGCAAAGTCGCTCTTTGCAAGCCTGCGGGCACACAGGCATCGGGAGAGCCTGCTGCGCTGATCTGCTCTCTGAGGTAGAAAAGAAGCGAAAGTAACAAGAGACCTGCGAAATGTTTGGGAGACAACGAGTAGAGACAGGAGGGGAGAGGCAGGCTTCTGGTTGCACTTTAGCATCTCTTCCACCCTGGCGAACACAACAGCAACATGGTCACCCGCTGCCTGAAGAAGGGTGTTTGTGCCGAAAGCTTGCAAAGAACTTTCCCCAACCGTTCAGTTGGTCTCATACAAGATACTGGATGTACCCAGAGAACCTGAGGCCCCTTCCAAGCCTAACATCTATGAACCTTGCCTGCCTGTGTCCTCAGAGCAGCAGTTCCCAACCCCGGGTCGCCACCCAAATGAGGGTCACAGGGCAGTGCTGGCGGTACTGCACAGAAAAGAGGAGCCGTGCCACGTGCCAGGAGCTCCACCACCAGTGCAGCGGGGTGCAGGAAAAAAAGGTTGGGAATCGCTGCCTTAGATCAACACGGCTACAACCATGACTCCTCGGTGACAGTCTCCTGCCAGCTCGCCCCCCACCCCGGCTTCGCTCCCCTCACCTGAGCACTCCCACACTGGACTGTCTCCTTACCTGTTCTCCAGTCCCCAGCTCCATGATTTTCCCAGCAGCGTCTTTTCTGAGTAAGGGACACTGATGATCTTGCAGGTCCCTTCCCGTCCTTCAGTTCTACGACTGCACAGCAGAAACTCCTTTGTCAGCACAGTCCCAACCTGCTTGAGACTCAGGCCTCCCCTGGGATCTCAGCCCTGTGCTGCTTCCCGAGATGAGGTCCTATCTGCACCATATTCATTTGAAATCCCTGACTCCAGCATTGCAACTTAACTGGAAAATTTCTCCTTGCACAGCCATCCTGTGTCTGAGACCCCTCCCACATAATCTCCCTTGTATAGCTTTCCACACTATTCCCACAACCAAACACCCTCCTGCCTGGAAGCCTTTAACCCAAAACTACCACCTCCCTTTTGAGGGTCCTCACCAGAGGCCACCAACCCCAGAGTTACCCACAGGACCATATTACCTTCCACTGCACATTCTCCTGCATGGAAGGACTCCTGACAATGCTGCTAATCTTCTCAGCCAGGCACAGCACCTTAGGTGACACCTATTTTCTTGTTCTGGCAGATCAGATGGTTGTGTGCTCAAACTACAACCATTTTCTCTCCTATTACTTTTTTGGTGTGGTTGAATATATATATCTATATATATATGCGCTCAGACATCTGGGACCAGGAAAGAAGGAATCCTATTTGGGGATTTAGTTTAGTATGATATTTTGTCAAATTGCTCCATTTAGCCAAAAGAGGAAGGTTTTCTTACTTTCTTACTCACTTGCTTTATGCTTAAAAAAACCAGCTATTTATTTAGGAAGTTTTAACAGGTTTACAAATCATCATTCTGTAAAGATCAGAAACAAATGATAATCTTTACAACAGCTTTATTCCTTGCTTGTTTAGTATAACATCATGCAGTAATATCATCAAATCTCAGTTTAACAGGGTGTTAGAGTATTACTGAGTGAGCCTTTTAACACTGTCAAGAATCTGTTGTGCCTGAAAACTTCATTAAGTGGTGTAAAACTGCATATTGTACTTATATGCATCAAAGCAAACAGTACCAAACCTCAAATATTCAAAAGCAGGTATGTTTTTATTGAGACAAAAACACTTTGAGTACTGATAGGTAATCAACTTTCTATTTTCTGTAACAGTCATTCCCCACACCCCTTTTTTTAGGTGATACCTTTTATTTTGGAAAATTTTTCCCCTATAAGAGACCATCAGTTGTCAATTGGGTACTACTATATGTGATATTATTATATTAATCCTTCTTTCTTGTGACATGACAGTTTCCACAAAGCAGCCCAGGAAGCCCAAAGGGTCATTTTCTAAAAAAGACCCAGTAGTTTGTAATATTTGTATTTCACATGAGCTTCATTCCAATATTTTCTTACAGGTGGACGTACCATATATGCATGCAATTTACTCCATCCCTGATGTCTCCCAAGATTTATTCCTATAATAGCTATCTAATTTGATTGGTGCATTGAAACAATATCTTCAAAGAAAATGTCTTTTTTCATGCTACAGGTGAAAGCTGTAAAGCTAAAAGGGAAGCGTACACCCAGTGGAAGGCAGGGGCATCACCAAAGAGGATTACATCCCCATTGCTCGAGATTGTAGTGGGGCTGTTAGGAAGGCCAAGGCGGACACAGAACTGGGACTAGCGACTCAGATCAAAGACAACAAGAAGCTTTTTAAATACATAGGGAGTAAAAAGAAGGCCCCGGGTAACATGGGGCCCCTGAAGGACACGCTTGGCAATCTGGTGGTTGCACCAGATGATAAAGCTGACCTCTTTAACAAATTCTTTGCCTCCATATTTCTGAGCAGGGACCGGGACATCCTCCCCACCCCCCACCGGAATCCCAGATGAACTCAGGAGGGGCACAGGTGGGCCCAGGGTCAGAGAGGACCTGGTCAGGGAACTTCTGGTGCAACTGGACATCTTCAAATCGGCAGGTCCAGGTGATCTCCACCCAAGAGTTCTGAGGGAATTGGCAGAGGACATTGCGGGACCCCTGGCTCAGCTCTACGAGCACTCATGGTGCTCTGGTCAGGTGCCAGAGGATTGGAAAAGGGCCAACATGGTTCCCATCTTCAGAAAAAAGGAGGAAGGAGGACCCAGGAAACTATAGGCCAGTTAGTCTTACCTCGGTCCTGGGGAAGCTCTTTGAGATAATTATCCAGGAGCACATCTGTGAGCATGTCTGTGAGGGGCCAGCGGGGGACAACCAACATGGGTTCATTAGAGGCAGGTCCTGTCAGACCAACTTAGTGGCCTTCTACAACCAGGTCCCAAAATCCTTGACACAGGTGTCGCGGTGAATGTAGTCTTTCTGGACTTTAGAAAGGCCTTTGACACCGTCTCTCACAACAGCCTCAACAAAAAATTAGGTGACTGTGGAGTTGATGCCTGCACATTCAGATGAGTTGCTAATTGGCTGGAGGGCCGCACCCAGAGAGTGGTGGTGGACGGATTGTTTTCGACCTGGAGGGACATGGGCAGTGGGGTTCCCCAGGGCTCGGTCCTTGGGCCCGCACTGTTCAACATCTTCATCAGCGACTTGGATGAGGGGGTGAAAAGCACCCTGTTCAAGTTCGTGGATGACACTAAGATGTGGGGAAAAGTGGGCGTGCTAGAAGGGAGGGACCGGCTACAACTAGATCTGGACAGGTTACAGTGGTGGGTGGATGAGAATAGAATGGGTTTCAACACTGAAAAGTGCAGGGTGATGCACCTGGAGAGGAAGACCCAGCAGCATACCTACAGGATGGGGAACTCCCTTTTTGTCAGCACACAAACAGAAAAGGATCTTGGAGTCATCATTGATTCCAAGATGAACATGGGCCAAGCAGGTCCAAGGAGGTGATCCTCCCCCTCTATGCGACACTGGTCAGGCCGCAGCTGGAGTACTGCGTCCAGTTCTGGGTGCCGCACTTCAGGAGGGATGTGGATAGCATTGAGAGGGTTCAGAGGAGGGCCACCTGCATGGTCAGGAGGCAGCAGGGCAGGCCCTATGAGGAGAGGCTACGGGACCTGAACCTGTTCAGCCTCCACAAGAGAAGTCTGAGAGGAGATCTGGTGGCCATCTATAAACTTACCAAGGGGGACCAGTGGGGAATGGGAGAGACCCTGTTCCCCTGAGCGCTACCAGTAGTAACTAGGAATAATGGCCATAAGTTGACTGAGAGTAGATTCAGGCTAGACATACAGGAAGCACTACTTCACAGTCAGGGCGGCTAAGATCTGGAACCAGCTTCCAAGGGAAGTGATGTTTGCTCCTACCCTGGGGGTCTTCAAAAGGAGGCTGGATAATCACCTAGCCGGGGTCATTTGACCCCAGTACTCTTTCCTGCCATGGCAGGGGGTTGGACTTGATGATCTGCTGAGGTCCCTTCTGACCCTACCAACTATGAAACTATAGACTAAGGTTCTTTTAGTCTTCTTTCCCTGATCAAAGCATCTCCTTTGGGAGAATTCATCCATCCATCCAAATCCTTTTCTCAGTATGTTGTATATGGATCTTTCTTTGTCAGAGAAGTTATTTGAAAAGATTAATATAACTTATAACCAGAAGCCATTGCTTTTATTAAAAGTAGACTTCTGTATTGAACAACTTTTCTTGAAACCTGATAATACTTGTTAGAACTATTATTTAACATATGCATGTATAAATCACCTAGTCTGGATGAAAAGTATTGTGCCCTTTGATAGCACAGTTGGGGTGCAATCATCTGAAGAGTACATAAATAGGTATGTACAGCCCTTGGTTCAACTGAACTGGGAAGGAGTAATTTCTTCTGTGTATTCTAATGAGAAAAACATGACAACTTGTAAACCCTTGGTAGAACATGATAGCAAGTATTCAAAACAGCACATACTAAGGAGGAGACTAAGAAAGGACTGATATACTGAAAGCACTAATGTAATGTACAGTCAGCATTAATAATTTCAGCCTCAAGAAATTGATTTTGCCTAACAACCACTGGTTTCAAGAAGGGAGAGTTAAACACCGGACTGGGACACTAGCGATCAGAATTCAGTTCTTGTTTGACAGTGATTTTCTATTCTTATTCTGTGGTTGGTCAGCACCCAGCAAAATGGGGCCCTGACTCAAAATGGAGCCTGTAGGTGCTACCATAAAGCAAAATAAAAGGCCCAACAATGCATTCTACCATAGATCAGCAAGGCTAGGATTTTCAGAGGTGTTCAGCATTCAGCTAACTCCACTTCCATTGAAATTAATAGTAAAATCAACTTCAGTTTCAGAAGTCAGATCAGTGCTGAACAGCTTTGAAAAGGCCACCGTAGCAACTACTGAAATCTCACGTGCATGTATGTCTATACACGTGCGCACACATGCACGTGCGCATGCACACACAAGCCTGGAATACTCATTATTGAAGCATTGGTAAAGTATTACTTTTTAATGGAGAGAAAACCAGAACCTTCTCTGGTCCTGTCAAGACTGTTGCCTGGCATGAATTCCTGAGAAAGAAGATTGTCATGAGAACTCTCAAATTTAATTAAAATGAATTATGATTATGAATTATTTGTATTGTTGTAGTGCCTCTAGTCCTACCTACAGAATACTGATAAACAGGACAGATGCAACCTCTGTCAGACCCTCCACATGTAAGCACTTTGACATAATGAAGCCCCAGCTTACCATCTGTAGCTTGCAAACAGTCAGGAGAGTACATGCAACTCTTATGTCTTTTGCAGGTCACTTGGTAATTTGCCATTACTCCCAGTTATTCCCAGAGGAACAGATTCATCAGCTTCATGGTCCTTTATGCCACTGGGGAGGTGTAATGGGGTTCCATCACAAGGGAGGATTAAACACTACATTAGCCTTGTACCCAAAAAAAAGTCCCGGGAGCCCCTCAGAATCTTGTATCTGAAGAGGCCTCTCACAAAATACTGTAGGGTCTGGGTAAGAGAACAATGTGTGTATGCGTGTGCATGCATGCGTGTTTGACAATTTTGTAGTGAATTTTGGAAAATCTGATGAGGCCAGGAAGGCCCTGTGGTATCTAAGTTATTTTCCCCAGGAAGAGAGTGATTGGTATGAGGAAAGCTGGGGAGTCAGGCCCTGGAGTGGGAACAGAATTCACCTTTTATTCTTCTGCTAAGTGGTGTCTGCCACCCTTAGGAATTTCTCACACCCTCCCTTCCACTACTGTTCTTTACTATGCTGTGCCTGGCATGCTCTAATCAGACCTAAGGAAGAATGTCTTGCATTAAAAAACCTGTCTAGCTCTATTCCAAATACATAGTTGGTCCAAGAAAAAATATCACCCTAAGAAATCCTTGCCTCACATTTGCTTGGAAAACAAATTTCCCTTTGCCGTTCCTAAGTAGTATCATTCATTATTTTTCCCTGTGATGGTAGTCCTGTGAGGTTACTTACACCACTATTTTAAGGGCAGATTCAAAAAGGGACTCAGGGAGGATGGTGCTAAGTATTCCTTGCTCCTGGAATGGGATTCACAAATCCAAGTGAAGTGCCTCTGTTCCCTGTAATGGTGCATGAGGAGTCACAGTGCTCGACACTCTGAAGGGGGATACATAAGGCAGCCAATAGGACATGCTGATGAAAAGAGGGTGTCTGAAGCCCTACCTCTCTTCTTGACAGACACCCTACCTGGAGCTCTGACTCAGACACCTATAGAAGACTGGGGTCCAACACCTGAAAACCATGCCTATACTTAGGTGGCCAAGTCATTTCTTTGTATAAGTGATTGGCTTAGTTTTTTCTTTTCAGATCACAATGACAGTGGTGACTTTTTGACTACAAGCTAACAATGTTTATTCATTTTATCCAAAGGCTGCTTAATGAAAAATGCATAGTCAGCCTCTGGAGAAGGGGAAAGAACCCAGCAGTCTCAGGATAGTAGCTTCATCAGTGCTGCAGGTAAGCTCTGTTTTGCTTGCTTTCCTTCATGCCTTGAATATTGTGTACCTTTCTACACTCTCTCTCTCCCTCTGTGTGTGTGTGTGTGTGTGTGTGTGTGTGTGTGTCCTGACCCCAGCCTAGCTACAGGACACTGTCCTGAGAAGTGGAATACTTTGGAACCCTCTTGGGCTAAAGAGGAAAGAGAACCCAAGTCTCTTCCTTTGTGGGTGAGTGCTCTGAAGAGCAAGCTACTGTTCGAAACACCATCAGCTGAAGTCCATTCAAATGAAAGCAGCCTTGGGTACTGCATTCTTTGTGTGATAATTGTGTTTGGAGTATGTCCACTGAATTGGGACCATTCCTGGATCCGTGCATACAGACACCTAATTTATAAATCCCAAATAGTCTTTAGGGGGAGACAGGTACCTAAATGCTCAGTTCAACCAGGATGGTGGCAGTTCTGGTCATATTCAGTAGCAGAATTGTGAGGGAGTGGGGCCTAGGAGTGGCCGTGAACTCCCTAGTGCCCCCTACCGTCACTCAAGGCTGTAGTCAGCACCCTCGGATTCTCGCCCGCCACGACTTTGATGATAAATAATTTTAGATGGGAGGCTGCCTTTATCCCCCCAGTGAACCGTACGTATGTTCCTGCCCCTACTCCGTATGGGACACCTCTGTGCACCCCTGCCTTAAGGGCTATGCGTGCCTCCAAACCTCCCCTTAGCACGCCCCAAGCCTTGCAGCTGTTTGTGGACGATATCGGGTCCTTGTGTTCCTATGCCCTGTCTCCCCACCAGCGCCCCTAGCCTGGCGCCCCTGGGCTTGCCTCGCCCCCTCAGGGCCTTTCACCCACCTCTGGGCTTTCTCGCCCCTCTCGGGGTCTCTGCCGCACCTCTAGCGCCTCTCGCCCGTCTCGGGGTGTTTTGCCACGCCTCTAGCGCCTCTCGGGGTCCTTTGCCGCACTCACCGCGCTTGTTGCCCACTCTGGGGCCTCTCTCGCCCCTCTCAGGGTCTTTGGCCGTGCTCACTGCGCTTGCTGCCCCTCTCGGGGTCTTTGGCCACACTCACCACGCCTGCCGCCCACTCTGGGGCCTCGCCCACTCTGGGGACTATACAGCGCCTCTCGCGCTTCGCCCCCTCTGGGGCCTCGCCCACTCTGGGGCCTATACCGCGCCTCTCGCGCCACGCATTTCCCGCTCTTGGGGCTCAGGTGGCCGTAGCCGTAGCTGTGTCTGGCCCCTTGACCCTTTCTTGGGTCGTTTGCCCCACTGGGCAAACTGCCGCCCTCATGGGCTGGGGTCCAAACCCCCGTACACCGCGCCGCTCCGGTGCAAACAGTTGTGCCCCACTGGCACTGTGCCCCTACTGGGCACCGGGAACCCCCAAGTTACTGGGGAGCCCCCGTGAGGCCTCCTCACACCCCTACAGCCTCACCCAGTCCTCTGGTTTAACCATAACACCAGCCGAGCCCAAGCGGCTGTAACGAAACCAACAAAGAGCCTTCTCGCTCGTAATGTAAACTCCGAGCCCCTCTAGGGCTCCCAACCATACCTCCCTTTAGGGTGCTCTCATCCCCAGCATCATCGCAGCCGGTCAGCAAGGTAAGGCTGCAACCACCAACTCAGGCCGCTCAGCTCAGCCACAGAGGTCTTGCTCCTGCAGCTGCCAAAAGGGAACTGCTTTCTGGCACAGGCCTGGGCAGTTTATAAGGCCCGGCCCTGCCCCCTTCTGGTCACCTGACCTATCTGGTTGCTGCAGCAACCAGCACCTGAGCTGCCTCTGGTGATTGGCAGCTCCTTAACCCTCCATTAGTCACAGGACATCTCCTTGATCCTGTGACAAGAATGTTAAGTGCTAAACACTGATAAGGGGATCAACACTGTGCAGTGTTGCTAAACACTGTTAAGGGATCAACACTGTGCAGTGGCTCCTTTAATCTTGCCCTTTTCACCATGTGCTTCCCCCTGCCCTTCCACTGCTGATTGGCCAAGGGACTCCAGCAGATCCACCACTTGCCACCTGCTCCTGATTGGCCCAGAGGCAAAAATGGGGGTTTTAAATATGCTGCAGTTTTTGCCTCCTGGCTGATTAGCAGCAAATGGCGTGGTCATCAGGGTCCCTCCAATCAGTGGCAAGAGGCAAAAACCACAGCATATTTAAAATCATGGCTTTTAACTCACAGCCAATCAGGAGCTAGTGGCAATCGATGGAGCTGCCAGGGCCCCTCTTCCAATCAGCGACAAGGGGGTACAAAGTGAAAAGAGCAAGATTAAAGGAGATGCTGCACAGCACGCTTCCTGTGTGATTTAGGTAGATCCTTAGCTATAGGTTCCTATGGGCTCTCAGACGAGGTACAGAAGTTGCACTTATCACGTGGCAGGCATGCGAGAGCGCTCTACAGACTTAACCAAGCAGAATGTTAGGGCATATAGAGCACTGTAAAAATGACGCATCCTAGTCTAAGATAACCCTGGATGGATGAGGTTTCAGACTTCAGCGGTGTAGGTTTTAGTGCCATAATGAACATTTGTACCAGTTCCCATCATGACTCACATTAAGTTGCATTCTGCCAGCAACCCATGGGGCTTTGTGGCATGCTGCTCACCCGCCACTCCCAGGGCAGCACTCTAGCCTCAGTCAGAGCTCGTGTTGTCTGCCCAAGCACTGGGCCAGCCCCACCCCTGGGTTCTCAGTGACCCTAGGCAGTGAAGCCCCTGTTTCCAACTCCTCTGCCCCTTGTTCTCTCCAGCCAGTTATGAGCAACTCTCTGGTATTATCAGTTACTGTGCAGATTTCATTTTCCCTGTCTGGACATTTGTGATGATTGCAGCTTCGATTAAGTGCTGTGCTGTTTGTTGGAGACTGCATTCACAAGGGGGGGGGTGTCCAAGATGTTCATCTTGTACAGTGTCGTTCTGAAACTTCCATATCCAGATCTCAGTCCATTCAGCTTGACCCACACTTCTCTGTCAAAGTCGTGCGAAAACTTTTGCACCATACAGGAGCGCTGTTACCTGCTGGGGCGTATACTATTATAAGTGTGGTGGTTCTGAGCACTTAATAATTGGCACCCCATCTCATGATGGTTAAACATCTTAAGGCAGCTACTCATGCAGAGACTTTACTGCTGACCTTCTCAATGTGATGTTTATAGATGAGGGAACAGTCTAATGTGACTCCTTGGTAGCTTGGGTTATGCTCATAGGGAAGGATATAGTTGCCTACTCTGATATGCAGCACGCTCTTTGCTTGGTAACTGTCCACATAGAAGAGTGATGATACTGATTTACTGATGCTCCCCACTGACCTTGTGCCTTTCAGACACTCCCAACCAACATGCCACTGGCCTGGAATGAAGTGGAGGCACCAGGCCTGGTACCCCCTACAGCTGTTGAGGGATTATCAGTCTGTGTTATACTGAGTGGGACCTTAAATCTGGATAATTGTGAACAGACCACCCCATCCATCAAGATCATGTTGCTTTCCTGAGACAGGCCAGTATGCTTACACAGATCCACCTAACACAAACCCATACCCAAACACACCCCAAAAGACACTGAAACTTTTTTCAAGCCCCACAGCCAAGGTTTTACAACAATTGCAATTTGGGGTTTCATTGGCGTGCCTCTGGCCACTGTTCAGCAGAGCACCTATTTATGAGCACTGCTGCAAGTAAGGTACAGTGGAAAATGTGAATTCTCCCTAAGAAGCGCCCCTACTCCCTGCCCTGCCCCTACTCCCTCCCGCTCCTCCCAGAGGACCAGAGAAGGCTCACCGCTGTTGCCCTGGATGCTTGGTTTCCCAGGTCTCCTGGATCCCATGGCAGGGAGATGGAACCCAGGCATCTGGGTTTTCACAGCTGGGAGGTAGAACGCAGGCATTTCACTGTGTGGTCAGTGACAGGTTGCAACCAGCTATGGGACTTCCGGCCCAGGGTGAGGGAAAGCATCTGAACAGAGGACTCACCATAGGTCCCCTGGTATCTCCTTTGTCTGCAGACTCTGCATTTGTGTGCGAGAGGCTCAGTCGTGGAGACTGAGATGCTGGATCCAGGATGGTCACCCAGACACCTGCAGAGTACTAGATGTGTATGGATGGTGCCAGGGACTTGAAGACCAAATGGGACCTTTGATGTGGTGGGTGGGAATGAAGAGGTTGGACACTACTTGTACATGCGCTGCCCCAGCACTTGAATGAGCTACCCAGGCCCAGGAACATGCTGTGAAGGTCCAATAACAAGGTCTGTGGACGGCGACCTGCTGTCTGAGGGAGGCTGCATGCACTTCTATGGAGCTGAGAGAATTGCAGCACCAGGATAACAAGATTATATGCAGGGTCAAAGACCTCCTGGGATCCAGCTATGACATCCCTGAATGGTGGCAGTGCTGCCTCCCACTGGGAGACTGTTGACCTCCTGGGCAGAAGTGGTGCAGCAGGCTGCCACCTACCCCTACCCAGCATGGAAAGCCCCACTCCAGGGACTCTTCCGTGGGGCGACATGCCTGAGAGTCCCATTCAGGGGTGCAGCCCTGGATGAGAGTGGTAGGGAAATGTTCCACACTGTGCATTGACTGGGAAATCCTGGGGTGCAGGGGACCTCCAGAACAGGAAATCTAGCATGTGGGAGTCCCTGGTCCGTGGTCCAAGGAGCCAGGAATGCATCTGGTGGGGTCTGCTCCAAGGAACAGACTGGTGGAGGGGAGGGGGACCAGGCTTTCCAAGACCCACTGCCAGGGCCAGCATTAACTCAGCCCACTTTCCAGGGTCAACTCACTACCCTGACCACTGGTGATCACCATGTAGGCACAGAGCCCCAAAGAGGTTCCAGACCAGTCTCGGAAAGGTGCAGAAGTGTTCAGAATGGGGGTGGGGAAGGAGAGAGCACACAGCCCACCAACTCACCAGGCCAGGCCACACTGAGCCCTGGTCCCAATGCAGGGGAGGAGCACAGCCCCTGTGAGGATAGACAGTCCCCTGGGCTTGGGTCTAAGTTCCAGAGTGGACAACATTCCACAGGTTTTCTTTATCAGGCACCTGCAAAGTTTGGCAGCTGCAACATTTAATTAAACTGAGAAGCAGCAGTTTTGTGTATGGCATTCCCTCTGCTGCCCCAAGGTTTTGTGTTCGTTAAGCTGAGCTCCCATGGCTGCCCACCCCCTCTTCCCCTCAATGTCATGCCTGGCCAGTGCAGCCAGGGTCTTTCCCCACTCTCAAAATGTTAATGGAGAAGAGGGTTCCAAGTTCCTGAGCAGGCAACGATCCATAGGTTTTGTTTAATAAATAGACTAACAGTTTGGCAGCTTCAGCATTTGATTAAAATGAGGCATGTCTCTTCCTCAAGATGCATTTCCCTGCAGGAGGGGTTGGGACGGAGAGGGGAGGGCAGACAGTACTTGGGCAAGGGGAATGCGGACGGTACCTGGGCAGCCTGGGTTGTAAGCAGTAGTGCCTGGGACACAGGGCCAAAGGAGCCTGAGGCTGGAGATCCATGACCTTGCAAAAGCCCTCCGGCCCTACTCAGTCAGGGCAGGCTCCCAGACCATGTGGGTCGGGAGCTACTTGGCCAGGGCTTTGTAGATCCAGGCAGCCTGCTGCTGCACAGGGCTGGGGCCACCAGCATCAGTGTGGGGAGTGAAGGATTATAGGCACCCAGGACACACACATACGCATGCAGACAAACACATACACAGGACCCAAGCATCTTGGACACACATAGGCAGTAGAAGGCCAGGGCTAATGGGACTTAGCCCCCCCAAACTGGGCCAGCAGCAGTGGCTCAAGTGCCACTGTTGCTGCAGCACTGCACCCAGTGCCCCCGCTATGCACTCCTCCACTGCCGTGTGCACAGCACCAACCAGTGCATGCTGGCTCAGGAACAGCCCTGAGGGAGGGAGGAGTGGGGTCAGGCAGGCATGCTCTGCACACCCAGCCCCCACAGAAATTTTTTTCTAGTGCTGTTTATGGGGACACACCATGCATACATCAAGCCCAGGCATCTGGGACACATACACACACACACATACACACACGCGCGCAACTCAGTCATCCTGGGCACATATACATGCACACACATATGCACACAGGCATAGAACCCAGCTGCCTGAGGCATGCATATACACGTGCATATGCATTGCGCATGCGCATGCGCTTGCGCGCACACACACACACACACACACACACACACACACACACACACACGGCAGATGTAGGGTGCAGTGGATGGGTATGAATGAAACGGCTCACTGGTGGTTTGTGGCCAGGAGGGTGCATGCCATGATGAGCGGCTGTGATGTCCCTGCCAGCCAATCGGGTGGCTCAGCTATTCCATTCTGCTTGTGAGTCTTTGGCAGCCTTGGGAACTTGTGGGGCATGCTGGGGGGCATGCGAGAGCCCCCCTACTTGCTGGGTTCAGTCAGTGCAGGTAGATTATGAGCCCCACCCCCAGAGTCTAATGTATGGTCTTCTTGCTCCCAATGTAACTTTGGGTGATTAGAATAAAGCTCAAAAGTTAGAGTGCTTCTGCCTCGGGCTTCTTGAAGTCCTGTACTTAGCCTTAAGTGCCAAAGAGATTTGGCAGGGATTTTGTGGATTGCTATATTGGATTTAAGTGCCTAAACTCCTCCTAAGTTGTTCCTTAGGCAATTATTTGAAATCTGGCCCTAGTCCACCAGTACATTTTGCCTTCTGTCTCCTGAAAACAGCCTGGAGTTCTAGTCCCAGCTTGGTCACAGACACTGTCACGGATTTGAGCCAAGTCCTTGTAGCAGGGACCTGGCTCAGTCCCACATTCACTAGGGTGATGATTGCTGGGATGCTTCATAGCTCATGGGATCCCAAGCCATCCCAGTGTTAGGTGATAATCCCATGAGTAGACTGTGCACTCTCCCCTCCCCCCCGCATGCTTCCCCCTGGAAGTGGTAGGTGATGCAGTTTCCATGTGCCTGTCTCCCGGGCAGAGCTGGGAGAAGGAAGCTGGGTTCCATATGGCCCCGGAGCCCAGCTGAGATCAGGAGCAAGTGGCCAGCATGCTTGGCACCATCTAGAGCCAGGAGGCTGTAGCTGCAGCCAATGAAGAGCCCTGCCTGCAGGGGCTCTCAGCACCTGGCAGCAGCTGGAGAGGACATGGGGGAGCCAAGGGTACGGGTTGGCTCAGATCAGCCTGGAACATCCCCAAAGAGCAGGGCCAGCCCCAGGGTAAGGTATAGGCACCAGCTCACGCTGTTATCCCACCACAGAAGTGAAGGATGCCTTGTCCAAAACCAGCCGGGAACTGGCTCCCACAGCAGGAGGACAACTCTGTGGACACTGAACTATAGTACCTGCAAAGGCCTTATGGAGGTTTATAGTGCCCCTGGCCCCAGACTAGCTGCAGGGGTTGGTCTGATACAGGTGCACTCTGTGAACCAGGTTCATGACTGGGAGGTGAACTCTGAAGAGCCTAGCTGCCCAAGGAGAAGGCAGACATAAACTGTAAGGCTGAAGCTCAGCTCATAAAAAGACAGTGGACACCCTTATTTATGTTGTATTCCTCTATTAATGTTGATGCAATATGGATATCACTAGCAGTAGACACTCACCAAAGTAAGAGGGCTTGGTCAGCCCATGTCTGTCTCAGACCCTTCTGTTTTTCTTTCTGAGCTGGACCTTTTCTTCCATTACACGAAGGCAGGTGCCTAGGGGAGCAGATGCTTATCCTGATCACAGCACAGAAACACCCGTGTGGAAAGGAGTGGGGTGTAGGGGAGGCAGAGCCCCACAGAAGACATTCATACACCAAGACCTGTAACCTTCTCAATGATCCCTACTACAGCTAGGTATCACCTCCTTATATCCTTTTCATTTAACATCAAGTTGTGGCAGGAAGTTATATAAAAACAAGGGGCCAAAAACACCTGTTGAGAATATGGCACCTGGGCCCTAGTCTGGTGCAGCTCTTTAGCCCAGGTCCCACACATCCCTTCATTCAGTTAAATCCTTTGGTAGAAGGACAAGATTATTCACTCAGATCACAATAAATAAAGCTTCTGTTACTTGGCAATGTTATTGCATTAATTTGTGCGTAGCATGATTAAAATTTCCAAACACAACTTTGGTAGTCAAGGATCTGTCTCATTGAATCTATTACCTATAGGAAAGTTATATTTGAGGAGATAATACATATGTAAGCGTAACAATGATCTAACCACTAGATGGCAGTGTCAGCATTAGAATGATAGATTAAGATCTAGTTATTTTAGAATGAAAAGCTCTGCCTAAGCAAGCTTGAAAGAAAAAAAATATGTATTATTACAATATCATTAGGCTCATCAATTCCATATCAGAACTTGTGATTATATTTATTAGACTCAATCATGACTATTAGCACTGCACCATAAAATGGTTCTGGGGTGTTCTGGGTTCCTAATTCTTCTGAATTATCATTGCATTTGCTGCTTGCTGAAAGAAATAATGAGGAAAGCTGCATGTGTGTTTTAGCATTTCAGGTCATGCTTTCAGCTCAGTTAGCCAGTACAATGTGTTTATATCCCTTCTGACCTTTTAATATTAATGAACCCTCAGCTTCCTTTTTTTACATTTGCCTGACATTGAATTGCTAATATTTCAGAGGTCCCCAGTGTGTAGTAAGAATCTTCCTTTACTTGGAAACTGAAACTAATCTGAACCTCCAACAGAGGCTAATTGCAAGAAATGACAGCTTCCATACTACAAAGCCCTGAATATATGGGCAAAGTAGAGTGAGACTGTTTCAGGTAAGATTTTGAAAGTAATTTGAATAGCCTGATTTTCAGAAATGATGAGCATTCATAATTTCCACCAAAGTCAATGGGAAATTATGCTGCTGAGTACCCTGTACTAATATATCCTGAAATATCAACATGATACTGCATGTTGGTGTCAGGATATGGCCCCCCCAGGGATGGCCGTGGTGTCCCTAGAGGACTGTGACCATGCCAGCTCCACCCTATGGGCGCCTACTAATCTTGTCTGCTACATCTTGCTGATATAAATGATGAATTGGGAGGCTGCCCTCAAGCTGCTGCTTGGTCACAGTCCTGACAGACTCCTCTAAACCCTGTGGGTTGTTGGACCTCTTTATTGGATCCCACACTCAGGAGGTGCCTTACAATACCCCCAAGCCTTATGGGTTAGACGCGTGACTCCAAAACCACCCCTTTATCATGCCCTATGCCTTGCAGATGGTACATAGATGTTGTCTTCTTGTGTTGAGGCCTCAGTTTAGTCCAGCCTCAGTCACTGCACCCTCTGGCCCTGGGGTCTGCTCACCCCCTGTCACCGCACCCTCTCTGGAGCTGGGCTCTTTGCAGCCTGTGCCTGTCACTGCGCCTTCTGGTGCTGGGGTCTGCTCACCCTCCCTGTCTCCACGCCCTCTCTGGCTCTGGAGTGTCTACACTGTAGTGTACCCCAACGAGGCCTCCTCCTCCCCAGTAGCCTCAGCCTGGTCCACTGGTTTAAATAACAACAGAAAGCACAAGCCCCTGGGCTACAACACAACAATAACATAGGGTCCACACTCTATCCCTTTGCAAGAAGGCAAGCTTCTCTCTCAGTTTAATGGGCCTCCTCCCCACCAGCAATTATGAGGTTCGATAGCCTCTTAATCCTACCAGAAGCAGAACAGGCAGTCAAGCATCTCCAAGTAGCTTCCTTTATAAGCTCCTTCCTCCTTGTCTGCTGCCAGAGAACTAGCCCTCTAGTCCCAACCCTGGGGTTTATATATGCCCAGGGCCCTGCCTTCTTCTGGTCAGCTGACCAGGAACAGGTGAAGGCTAATTCCCTCATTAGCCTGCTGCCACAGTACCCTGCACCTGTGGAGTTTATTCCTGGCTACTATGGCCCTTCCTCTAGGCAGTTTTTGCCCTTAAAGGAACTGGCACCTTAGTGCCCTGCAACAGGCGGTATATAGGGACCACATTCTGATCACCATATATACTGCAGTTTACTGTTTAAGTCACCGGAGCCAAACAGGGCAGGGTGGGCTTCACTGCAGCTGCAGGCCGGGGCCAGGAGCCATGCCAGGCTATCCTGGGGAAGGGGGCTGTGGCGTGCTGTGCTCAGGGTGGGTGGTGGTGGCAATGGGAGGGGGTTATGCGGGGGCTATGGCAAAATTTGGGGTGACTGCAGCCCCCGCCCTGTAGCCCTCTTCCCAGTGCACACAGGGGCATTTATCAACCAAATTATCGGCCACATCAGGCCTATTTCCAATATAGTCAATTTTCTTTATATTGGTGCCAATCTGATATCAGACCAATGTATTGGTGCACCTCTACTTACAGTATATGGCATGGCTTTATGTGGACAAAGTAAAGAATGCCCTAACCTTTTGACTATGACCTTCTGATCATAAACATGTTTTCATTTCTCCAGTGAGATTTTTCTCAGTTTGACTTCTGTATTTTCTGATAATCTTTCCCTCACTGGTCAGAAAAAATCATGGGTGCACAAGGAAGCACATGAGGTGCAGTATACATACATAAATGTCAAGGAATGTTAAGCGGTCTGGGGGAATTCCCTATTCTCCTGACCATATTAGTCAGCTACTTAAAAATTTGTATGGGCAGTATATCTTACTGTGCTGTACTCAGTAACTGAAAGGAAAGAAATCTATTTTACAGAAATGACTGAAGTTCCAGATCCCTCTGAATACATCTTCCCCCCACCCCCATTATGGATTTATATTGTCAACTATAACCTCCATTTTTAATCTATGGCAATCAACCGTTACCAAAATACACATGAGCAGCACTTATCAACCATCTTATCAAATAAGAATCAGCAGCACAAAAGCAATAGTTACAATGCACATGTAAGCAAGCTTAACAACATCCATCTGTATTTTGAGTGCTAGGGGGTCTAGCAGACCTGATGGAATAGTTTGTGTTACTCAGTTTGCACTTGCAAATTAAGCTGAGCTGATTCTGAAAGCTGCAAATCTGTCATAGGAACACAGTAATTTCTAGTTCATGTTCCATCTCCTCCAGTATGCTGTTACTGCCAGCAGCCTGTGCCAGATGCTCCAGAGAACAGGATAATAAATTACACAGTGGGAAACCTGTGCAAAGGGGACATTGTGCCCTAAGTCCCTGTCAATTTATAATCAGCATAACTTGCTGCCCCAGAAATACAGGAGTTTATACCCCTTTAGCCTTTATTCTATTTAACTTAATAGAACATGTGCTCATTATCCTTGTGAGTATCTAATCATTCCTTGAATCCCACCTTTCTGGTATTAGTAGCTGGTAAATGATGCATTTTTCAGATAAATATTTCTTCTGATCAATTTTATGTTCAATTTTTTTTATTTAATTAAATATCTTTTTATCCTTATTCTGTAGTATCATGAAGGTCACAAAAGGTTCCCCTAGCCTAGTGGTGCCCACCCCTTGGCTCCACAAGTGTGGGATCAATCTACGGGCTGGATCCCATGCAGTGTTAGTATGTAAGAGTCGTCTGTTGGTCACATGCTGGTGCAATTCTATACCAGCCAGATCCACCTATGTGCCATCACAATCTGGCTGTGCACTGATCCAACCCTGTGCTGGCCAGAACTGGTCACGTGCTGGCATGATCTGGCTGCAGGGCCACATTATCCAGCCTGCAGAGCTCCTCATGGCTAGGGACAGACATTCAAAAAGCCTGAGCCTGACTTGATTCAATCTTTGCAGGTTAATCTAATCTGCAAAGCTTGAACCAACTTGGAGGTGGATAGATATTCCCTTTTCATTCCAGAAATGCAGGCACATTCCTGCAGTGTCTCAGGCTAGAACCCAGGGGGTGCTAGAACAGCCCTCCCTTCCCTTTCACAGTACTGAGCTGAGGGGGGCAAGGGGTATGGCCAGGCCCTGTCAGGGTGCTCTGATTAGGGAGGGGTGTAAACCCCCCACCCTGCCTGCACCTTCTTAGGCTTTTCCCTGATGGCTGTTTAAGGAGTGGGAGTGTTGCCAGACCCCAGCTCCGGGCTAGCATTCTGAGTGGCAGGGTGCAGTGCATACATTTGTCAGTGATACTGAGCTTTTCAATCTCTCTCTCCATGTCTTCAAACCTGTCTGCAAACCTGACAGGGCTGCAGATCAGCCAGGGGGCTGACAAAACCACAGTATTATCAGCCATCAGCAAAACAAACCTCTCTCATTAGTTCAAGCTCTTCTTAAACAACTTTTTCCAAGGAAGGAATGGAGGGACATTACCTGCTGACCTGTTGATTAGCTCCAGAAAGCCCTACACTGATCCTGTTCTGTCTGCCTGCCCCAGTGAAATTGGAGAGACACATATACAGACACCTCTCGGCATTAACTAGCTGTGATCTCTAGGGCCTTACGTGCTGCACGTCTGTCTGGTGAGTAGCCCTGTCCCTCAACTTTCCTGCCACGACTTTGATCTTAAACTGTCAAGAGAGGGGGGTTCAGTGGAGATCTTCCTGGGAGGGCCTCCTGACAAATGGCAGTACTCACAATTATTTGGCGTGATGTTCCATGGGGCTCTGCCTTCCCTACACCCCGTCCACTCACCAACCGGATGGATGTTCGTAGAGTAGAGATTTTGGCCCTGCGGGGTTGCCCGCAGCTTGCTTCAGGTGGGGTCCCATGTTGAAGTGAACACAGATGGCTCTCCTCCCTCTGGCCTCGAAGCACGGCCCACCTTCTCTAGGCTCCTTGATTTCCCCTTTTTCTTTTTTTGGGTTCTCCTTTTTTTTTTTTTAGAAGAAATACTTCCCTGAGGAGGAGAGGGCTGTGGAGCTGCTTCCTTGACCCCAGCCTCCTTCAGGGGACTCAAATGCTTCCTCTGCCCTGCTCCCTACAGGGAGCTTAAATGCTTCCCTTAGGTTGCCTTCAGCAGGGAGCTGGAGGGCTTCCCCTGCTCTGCCTCCTGCAGGGGGCTCAGAAGTTTCCCCTGCATGGCCTGCGGAAGCTGTGCAGGCTGTGCCACTCCTTCTCCATGGTGGAGCCTCAGAGCATCTAACGTGCTGCCCACCAGCGCTCTCTCTCCCTGGCTCACCTCTCGCCCTGGTTCCGGCAGGGCTTTTCAACAGCTGCCGCAATTGGTCCAGCTGTTCCCCACGCAGGAAACAGCTGATTAAACAGCCGGCATAACGCTGGCTCATGCAGCTGCGTCCGCGGTCCCAGCTCCTGTTCTGGCTTCCCAGCAGGAGGTAAGTCATCCCTGCCAGGGGTCTCTTTCTGGGGTCTGGGGCCTGTGGAGATTACCCTCTCCCCTTTGGGAGCCTGTGGTGGTGCGTCACTGCCACACTAGCATACCACATGCCAAAGGTCCGTGGGGCTGGGGTCCATGCTGTGCGAGATGGCAGGGAGGGAGGGAGTGGGGAATCCCTGCTTGAGCAGCGAGCAGTGCAGGAAGGCAGGCAGACCCTGCTGTGCCTTCAGTCTCTGCCAGAGCTCAGGCTAGGGAGGAGAAGGGTGGGGCCAGCCTGTTTTCTGGATCAGAGAGCACAGCCTAGCCAAGCCCAGCCCTGCCCAGCCCAGCCAAGGATCTGGGATGCTGGGGACTCTGGTTTAACTTAACCCAGGAAGGGGTATGGGACAGACATTGCATAAACCAGTTTGAGCCAAATCAGTTAAGTCTGATACTACATTCAACCAGATTTATCTTAAACCAGTTTCAGCCATTTTGAGACTGGTTTATGTGCACTGAATCTATGTTCTGTTACAGGTTTGAACCAATTTCTGATCACTTAAACTGGTTTATGTGTAATGTCTGTCCCTAGCCCCTGGGTCTGGAAATTTGACAGCAGGGGAATGGCAATTAAACACTACCACTGATCCCTTGCCTCTGGGTTCCTGACTGAGCAGTATTTAGCCAGCAGGTTCATTCCAATATCTTGTATTCTGCTTACAGCACTCCAGCAAGCATAGCCAGACATCTCCAGACATCACAAGCAGAGCTGCTAGCTACTGTATGTTCAGGTTACTCATCGATTCTGTCCCCTTACCCCAGTTTAAATGCTGTTAATATTTGGATAATATATTTTAAATATTTAGCTGAAATGAATAACTGGATAAACATGGGGTTTTTGTGGTGATTATTCAAATGAAGGATACTGGAAGATTTAATTACTAGTTTTTCAGTCAAAGAGTGCGCAAACTGTTTCTTTTGCCTCTCCCAGCCCCAAAAGAGAAAACTTACCTTTACATAGGGAACAAAAGGAAAAATCAGGGCTTAAAGAATATAATGGATCCTGTAATATTAGTTTATCTGCAGAATGTTACTGTAATCTCCAGTATGCTACAAAGGCAACACTGTTGTTAATAGGTATATCGCTAGCATGCTGTCTGAACCTAGGGGAGTTTTCACAATAAAATCGTGATCACATCCTCTTACTCCTCTGGGCCATATTGGTATTCCTGAGAGAGGCTGCCTGACTGGAAATAATATGGCAGTACCCCACAAAACTTTTGCTTTTTTACAGGACACGGCAGACATGGTGCTAACTGGAACAAACTTACCCTGCTTTAGCTCATGTGTGGGACGTGGTGTATGAACCCGAATTATGCATGCAAAGAAATGAAAAAGCTGTTGGCGCCTTTCCTTCAGTGTCTTCTAATAAGGTAGCTTTCTGACTGTGCATGTTTGGAGCAAATACTTTCAGCAATAAAAGCAGGAGAGCCTGAATTTATACCAGACATTGAGAAATTTGGGATTAAAAATGAGGGAGTTTGAGAGAGGAGTAAAGCAGATGTGCACTGAGACAAGCAAGCAGGGGAAATACAGCTTGCAAAACAAACCTATAGCAGTCAAGGACCACAACCAGTACTCTGCACCCAACAACTTTACAGAGGTTTGTCACATAGGAGATCCATTGTTCTTTGCTTTTTAAAAGCAACTCCAAAAGCATTAAAAAGTCATGACAGGCCCCAGGATATCAAGAAATGCACATAATAACCACAGACTTGTTCTTTTATTTTTTTTTAAGAAAGAGGGGAATTTTTTTTCTTCTATTTTTTCTTAAATGTTGGTATACATTTTTCAAACTTCTCTCCATAATCACAAGGGCTAGAAACTTACAAATGAAAGCTAAAGTCCAGAAGTCTTGGAACTGTGGTATTAAGAAGACCAAATCAAATCATAAAACTTAGCAACAATGAGTGTACTAGGTCTTTGTAATGGAACAATGCTCTAATTTTCCATGCAAAAGTTATTCATACAGGCAACTATTTTTATATGGGTGACATTAAGCTTCCTCATATTGTTCTTGATCATCAAGGGTCATAGTAACAATCTTCACCCTTCTCCATGCTGGACTGGCCTTATGATTTCTTGTCTTTACCACTACATTTAATACATAACAAGGTGCATCACAGTTGCCATTCTTTCTCCAGTCAGTGAATCTATTTCCTTTCCACAGGGGTCTCCCATTGCTCTGGAGAAATCATCAACTACAAACACATCTTTATCATGGAGTAGGAAGAGCACATATTACTTTACAGCTGGCTGTTGCAACTGTACTAGCATTCTTGGCAACCTGATCAATCCTCCAGCTGTTGGCACGTCTTACAGAGATTCAGGAGGTGTGACATAGCTATTCCCTCTGCCAATCACATACAAAGGAAGTGTTTTTGCCTGTGAATCCCAGTGAACATGGGCATGTCTACACTGTCACTGGCCTGCGCTCAAGAGAACTAAAGGAAAGTACAATACATTTGCAACATGTCCACTCTGAACCTGGAAAGAACAGAGTCATCTTAGAGCAGAGTTGGGTGATGCCAGAAAACACACCAAGGAGCTCCCTGGAGGATGGTCAGTGCCATATTGATTCAATCAAACCACGATTGGGTGGTTTAATTGAATCTATTTTGGAGTTGTGCTCCTGTGGAGCAGATGTACCAGGCTACTGCAGCCTCAGATGCCCCTCTCTGCATAGTTCCATTCAGCAGCACAGAGGGCATTAGATGTGCAGCCATACGCTAAACCCTCACTTCCTCTTCTCCCTGTATCATTGCTGATAAGCAGGGATCCTGGTTTTCTCTGGAAATCCCCAATTTTCAGATTTAAAGAAGTAACCCAAAATCCACATTTTTCCATGATTAAAATGAAATGCCACTAATATATATTATATTGCATTTCCACTTCTGCCACTAATTTCTGACATGACCTTTGCTAAGCTGATTGATCTCTCTCTGCTGCTCTTCCCTCTGTAAAATGGAAAAAAGTAATATTTTCCTTCTCCCATCCTCTTCTTTCTTAGCTATATGGATGTGTGGCATTTAGTACAACGTAACCCGGATCTCAGGTTGACGATCTAGATACTACTGTAATGCAAATAACAAAAAGTGCAGTGATATCAGTTTTACTGGTAATGTACTAAACCAAATACCTGCTCTTACCTTCCAGATCAGTAAACCTTGTTTGCACAAACTGGCATTTGAACTATGACTAACTTTTTGCATCATGGTTTATGAAGTCAGTGCATCACCTATGTACTTTACCTTTGCACAGCATGTTGTCTTTATTAAATACAACATTTACTTCTCTTGTGCTCTGCTTGACCTCTCCAAGGATGCTGTCATGCTTGGCGTTATCAGCTGTAGCAATAATCATGTCACTTGCAATGACATATGTTCCCAGAATACCCCCAAATCTCTCATTATTCCTCTGTAATATTTCTCTGGCACATTTAATCCTTAGTAGTAATCTCCAAAATCAGAACCGTCTCTGTGGCTATTAAATGGACATGACAGGGAAGTCTCCTCACATGATTTACAACGTCCATACTCATCCTTCTGGTCTGCTATTGTAAAACTCTGTGGTTGGTTGTGCACATCCTTTGGGGTGACTCTTAAGTAATGGTGCTAGCAGTGACAGCTGCTTTTACCACCCTGGGGATCTACAGTTAACTGACATCAAAGTGCCCAAAGGAGCAACATTGCATTAAATGGGAATTTGACATATGCATACACTTAAAGATTAATTTTTTGTTATAACCAAACTGCTGACTCGGGGTTTAGGGATACTTATTTTTCTAATAATTCCTGTCTTTGTAAATTAAGAATGCTTTATGTTTCCAAGGTGCTGTGTGTTTCTACCTTCACATACATAGAGTACAATTGTATCTATATAAATATGTAGTGTTTTCTGGGTTCAGGCCAATTTTTTTAGGCACATCACAATAACTTGCTATTTTTTCCTTTTAATTACTCTATTGATTCAACAGTGCTGGAGATAGCTCATCAATGGTTGCCAAAAAGCTCTCTATTAATTCATCAGTGACTGCCTTTTTCTCCTGAAGTCATTTATCTTTCTTGTCACTCAAGGTACTCTGGTACATTTCCCAAACAGGGTAGTAGGAGCTCATGGATTGGAACAGAATGAGACTGCATGTCCTCTGGCTGGTGCTTCACACTTCCTTATCTACTTTGTCCCAGCTATGCAACCATCCAAGTCAGCCCTCATACTTCAGTGACTGAACCAGGAATACTTCCTCTGAAAAGTGATGTTCTTCCTTGTATTCAGATGTTCCCCAAACATCTTCCGTAGAATTTCTAAGGTGGGATCTTCATTTTCTTCAGAGAAAATTTATTACAAACTCCTCTTCTGCTCCTTTGGCCAGAATGGAAGCTGACTTTGCAAAGGTTTACAGGGATGCAGGATATACAAAGGCATGCAGGATATACAAAGGACAAATTGTAACTGAGCGTGTCTACACATGTATTTACTGTGCAGTAAGTTACTGTGCAGTAAGTGTTTTTTAGACTGGTGTCTATATGTGTAGGGGTTACAGCACGGTAACACTGTGTGTGCAACAACTTGGGAGTAAAGTTACTCCCAGGTCAGTCTACACAGGGTTACTACACAGTAAAGCATCTACACATGCTGTACTGAGCAGTAACTACTCAGGAGTAAGTACTCAGGGGCATCATGCAGGTAGCAAATTTACTCCTAAGTCAGTGTAAGTCACCATAGTTACTGCACCATATGGGCACGCACATGTAGACGCATGCCAGTATTGCTCAGTAATTTTTAGTTACTGCACATTAACCAAAGTTACTGCTCAGTAACAGTGCATGTGTACACATGCCCACTGTGTCCCTGAGAGCTGGGACTGCTTGGCTTTTGGTTCTTGGAGGGAGTCAGTCACCTGAAAGGGAGTGGGGTCGCAGCCCTGCTCCTCACTGCTCCAGTAGCATGCAGATCCAGGCTAGTAATTTCACTGTTCTTACAGGACAACCTCTCCCAAGATTCCACCAGTCTCCCCTGGCATATCATACAGTTCAGGCCACCATTTACAGGGTGGTGGCTAATTGCACATCTCTGGTCAGTCTGGGCATGTCCTTTAGGTATGGAGTCTATGTACCATCACCAGCAGTGTGTTTTCCCCCCCACAACTCATTCTGTTACCAGTTACTTTCACTCTTCTTCACCCTCTGGTCAGGATTCATTTCTGACACCTTCTGGTTTGAGTGAGTAAACTTAGAGTCAATACACCTTGACTTGTACAAAAGACACAGGACAGCTGAGAAAACTAACTAGAATTTTATTGAGAAGCACAAGGGAAGCCTGAAGCCTGCCAGCACCAGCAAGAAGTTTTCTGTGACCAGGACTCCTAAAGAAAGATCTCTAACCCAGTTTCTGCACCTCAGCTTGCTCTAGGAATTTGCTTTCCAGTACATTAGTTTCCACGGTTACAAAGAAAAAAGAAAAAAAAGAAAAACCCCTCACCATCATTTTACATTACACAGAAAGGCTGTGACAGAATTGTCAAATCCAGCTGATCAGAAAAAATAGATATAGGATCTTTTTCTACCATGATATGGTTTGTATTCTTGAAACATTTATGTTGCCTGTATTGCAGGATGATGTGACATTTGTACAGTGAATCAGTGATTATGGCTGATTATTACAAGAAGCTGATTTTTTTAATGCATCCATGCTGAATAACCATATTTTAACTGGCACGTTTGGAATGGGGGGAGGGGGTATGTGCTGTTACCTATACAGCAGTAACCTGGTGTGCTTTAAATGGGAAAAATAAAAATAAAATTCACCAATATTGAAATATTTAAGCACTTGTTTTTCCACATATTATATGTTATTTATGTAAGCACAATTAAAAAATAAATCTGGTTTTTAGTGGAAAAAGAGACAACATTTTACAACACATTTTTGATGTTTATGTAGCAAAGACATGAATTAAAAAAAGGGTCTTAATAATTGTGGGTGTCCAATTTGTAATGTTTTAAAGAAGTTCATTTTTCAGAAAATAGGTACTGGGGACTGTCTGAAAAACAGACTCCTTTGTGGTATCTCAGGTCAGTCACCTGACAGATCCACCTGCTTTTGGAAATGTAAACCAAGGAGCCTATTAAGTCTGGCCCAGACTTCTAACAGACACTGCAGCCAAGTATTTTCAAAAGTGACCTCCATAACACATGCTTGTCTAGTTTTAATACACATCATCTTGGTTTAATGGAGGGTTTGATTTGTGAGCGGGTTCTGATGTATGGCCATTTGGCAGTTTGTCCTAATGAAATGTCATGGGGGAGTTGAGCAGGCACTGATATACTTTATTAAAAGAGGATAATACTTAGCTAATATCCCCTCTATGCATTTGCATAAAACCAAAGGTGAGGAGGTGCTGGTATGCTGTTCCCAGTGTGAGATGTAGAAGTCTGTCTGAGTGCTGTGCTGCATTTATCTGGGGCAGCTCTGGACGTGATCTGTGCCGGGCCCCTTGACATGCCTAGAGCACCTCTCAATGCTGCTCAGCATTTGAAATGCTTGAAACTGGCATGAGCTGTCAGAGGCTGTGGCCATGAGAAGCACCTAAGGTAGAATGGGGAGTACCTCCAAGAGACAGGAACACTTTATAAATGTATGGAAGAGGTACGATCTGTGCAGCCGGGTAGAAACCTGGGGTCCCAAGTTCAGCTGAAAAAAACTGTAATTCAGGTTTCAGAACTACTTCCAGAATGAAAGCCTATCCCATGGCAATCAATGTGATTTTGTTATTGACTTCAGTGGGTCTGAGCTTTGATCCATTGCATATGTTGGTGTAACCGATATTAAAACAAACTGTCTTACAACATCTCTGGTAACTTTTCTTTGGGGCAACTACCAAACAAACCAATGACAAAATATTCTCCCAAGGTACTTCTTGGTTCATATTCCTTTTGTAAAAGAACTTAAATCATAAATATTCTGAAAGAGAAGAGGTGATTTGATCATGGTTTATAGCAGTGGTTTTCAACCTTTTTTTGTACCAGGACCCATTTGTAAACATCAATGGCAAGTCTCTGCCCAGTGCCCCTCACTCCTGGCCCACTATCCCCTGCCCCCAAGCCCCAGCCCTGCAGTGTGTGGGGCAGGAGGGCTCCAAGCAGCTCCTCACAGGCTGGAACTCTGCCAGCCTGCAAGGGAAAAGCCACTGTTTTCCACATGTTCCTCCTTTAAAGGAGAATCCAGTTTTAAAGCTTATTGATCCATTTTTTAAGTTTGTTCATAGCCCTTTCATATATTCTTGTGACCCACTTTTGGGTCGTGATCCATGTGTTGAGAAACGCTGATCTATAGGTACATATCTGGGGAGCAGACAGCTGACAGAAGGCATTTGACTCTGGCAAATATAGATGATCCAGCAGCTAGAAGTTAAAGCTAGAAAAATTAAAACTAGAAATGCAATGCAGTGTTTAACCATGAGGGCTCTTTGCCACTGGAACAATTTCTGTAGGGATGTGGTGGATTCCCCATCATCTGAAGCCTTTGGTCAAGATATGATGTCTTTCTGAAAGATGTCTTTCTGAAAGAAAGTGGCTGGTTTAACAACCTTCCACTCAGTTTAATGAAGAACTGCACGATAACCATAGGCAATCAAGCAATGATCAGAATAGTCTCTTCTGGTCCTAAAACCTCTGCATCTTAAATCTTTCATCTCCACATGTGGAAAAAGAGAACATTGTCTACTGTTAACACACATGATCTGAGAATATTCATGCTGTACAACACAATACCATATGGCAAACACCAGAGCTTACTCTAAGCAGGCTGGAGCAACAGGCATAGATCAGCTGTGTCAGTGCAGTCATCCATTTAAGCTAATTTACCTGCCTCTCCTAATGTAGCTATACTCCTACTGTCACTTGAGCTAGTTCAAGTAGCTCTGCTCAGGTATTTATTTGGCACTGCATTGTGCTGTGTAGCCATACCCTGAGAATCAAAGCACTGTGTTTTCTTCTTGTCTTTCATGGTAGCTTGCTGTGTGACATTAGACACATAACTTTCAACCATAGTTTCCCAAAATATAAAATAGGGATAACATGTCCCAGGGTTGCCTTAGATGAACAGTACTATAGAAATGAAACATATGTTTTATTACTAAGTGTTATTGCTATTGTTTATTCTGTTTGCTGGAGATAATATTGCAGTTGATCTGAAAATAGCAGCAATCAGATTCTTTCCTAATTCCAACTGTGTTGGCTGAAACTTGGTCCATCAGATCTGTGAAGGAACAAAAATGCAATTTAGCTCAAATTGAAAATTGCATGGAAGGCTGCCTCCCTCTCTATTCCTTTGAGGGAATAAAAATCTTCATTTGTAATACATAAAAGGAGACAAAATGAATGAAGAATTTACAAACATCTATATTTTAGTGTTAGGAAATGTGGTAAGATTAGGAAAACAACTGAAGACACTGATTTATACAACTCTGACTGTATCAGGCAATGAGAGATTTACATATTACAGTTTAACAAGATAAAAGATCTCTCACAAGGTACACATATGACAGACAACTCATCTGAATTTGATGTAACACAGCATCAAATACACATGTAATGTGATGGAACAATGTCAGGTCATTTCCCAGTTATGTAACATACAACCTTTTTGCACAAGGCAATTCAAATATAACTCTTAGTTTCAAATCACAAGATACCTCAGGCAGCATGCAGGGAAAAGTCATTTATTTTGTACATTTGAATGACACACCTTGCAACAAGTTTCTGTTTTATGTAATCAGATCAAGATGATATAAACCAGTCAAATAATATATATTTTTAAATAAGCAGTTGTATTTGCTGGAATAAGGATCATAAGTTTTGGTAAAAATAAACTTTGAATTCACTCATTAACAAAATGCACAGTGATCATAAATCCAATTCTTCTTACAACCATCTTTCACCATTATTTTTCATTTCTCTGTGATACAGCAGCTGTGCAATTCTGGTTTCAGAGAGCTGATTGTACATAGTACTAGGAATTCATTTTCATGTAGTTCCCATGGCTACAAAAGTTGCTAATTATTTTAAATCACATAGTATAACAACAAAGCTATACAAACATCACATTCAACAGATGTCCAGCTTCGTAACTGAAGACAGTATTATTTTAGTGTACTAATACTGAGCCAATTTTGTATGGACTGGCTCAGGCCGCTCAAACATACAGACCTTAGAATTTAGAAAATGCATTTTATATATTAGTTACCTAGCCCATGGCCCAATAAAGCACTTAAACATGTGCTTAGCCTTCCATTTGTTTAAACTTAAGCACACACTTAAGTGATTAATTGAATCGGAGCCCTATTTTACTGCTGATTATTTTTCATGGTGTTGTTTTATAGCTTAAACCACTAAGAAACTATAAATTTATTCAGAAAGAAACCAGAAGTAACGATGTGTTGTTTTGAATGGAAATGGCAGAGAGTATGATTTCAAGGAAACAAATCTAAAAATCACAAAAGATAAGCTAAGCTAAATTCTTTCAAGTATTATAAAATTCTTCAGCCAAAAGTAACAGGGGAATCAGATTTTCTCTACATAATAACTGATGTGTTGCTTCTTGACAGAGTATTTCAGCCAGAATCTCTCTGATAAAAGGTTACCCTGGTCCATTCCAATTGCTTACACTTGTTCATAAAGTGACTAACCTGTTTCATAGGTAGACAAGGTTCTTTGGGAATATATGGTATCCTTTTATTAGTCTAAATAAATGATATCAGACTAATAAAAGAGATCAGATTTACCAAAAGAACCTTGTCTGCTTATGTCCATAGACCAACACAGCTACAACCTAAACTTCTTCATAGCACATGATGTTACATTCGGGGTCAAATCCTTCTCACCTTTTCCCCAGTGTAGTCAATGAGAAGGATTCAATTGGCATCAGTGAAACAGCTTTTGACTTAAGGGAGAAGTCTGTGGATCGAGTGCTTACACCAGGGCTGTCCAACTGGTAGTGTCCCAGCATGGACCTAAACTGTGGTCCCCAGGCTCCTGCCTGGCCACCGCTTTCTCCATTGCTCTGGCTGCAATAGGAGCCAAAGGCTCAGGCTTCCCCTCCCTCCTCCAACTGCTGCTTCCTGCCTCACCCCTAGGAGACAAGGCAGCATGACAGTGCAGGAAGCTGAGGGTGAGGCTGGGACACGCAGTGGCAGGGCACCCATGCAGGTATGGTGAGAAGGATTTGATGGCCTGTACCAAAGCCCATCCATCCAAGTTATAGGGAAGATTCCCATTTACTACTACAGTGAACTTTGCACCAGGCCATTGCTTCCTCATGTTCCAGTTCAACAGAACATTTAATTATGGACTTACCTTCAAACACACTGATGTGTCTGGCTGTACCGAGGCCTAACTCTTTACTCAAGCTGACTTAAATTCTTGAAAAAGCATAGTGCTTTTAATATTTTTTTGAAAGTGCCAATTGTGTTTCCTCAATGTCTGTGAACTTCAGTGGGAACACTTAGAGCCCACCAAGAAGTGATCAGAACTTTGCAAAACTGGCACAACACGGATAAAAGAGAAAAATGCTGAGCACCTCCACTTTAGCCAAAGGCATGGCTGTAATGGCCTTGGTCTTGCAAGTGGTCAGTGAGATTACTCATTTAAGTAAACACACACCATGGCGTACGTATTCACAGGATCAGGGTCAAAGCTGATGCCTTTAATTCTGTAGAATAATTCCAGGTTTTAAACTATAATCTGCTGGTATTACAAGAGAATCTAGCAGATTAAAAATATTCACCATGATTTCATGTTCCATTTTATTATAAAAAAAAATGTAAAAAAAATGTACCTCAGGTCTCCCAACCATTTTGATTACTGCTTCTGTAAAATAAAATTGCTGGCATGGATATTTGCCCTGAAGTATACAAAATAGTGAACTCCAAAAGGTAGTGAGAGAAAGGATAGCTGTGCCTTCACAATAACATTCATAGCAAAAGAGAAACTACACATTACAGATCTTTAGAGAATGATCTTTGGCAGAATATTTTGAATAAATTATTATTACAAATATCTTCTGCTTTTGTATATTTTGAATATTTCACTCTTTTATTTCAGCTATATTGTTACTTGTTCACTACTCTATATTAATAGGAAAACACCACAAATATAAAAATATATGAGCTTAGCACACTTTTTTCAGATAACACAACTGTCTTCAATGATTTCAAAATTTGTAGGTTAATACCACAGCAAATATTAAATAGGTGTTTCTAACAGTTTCGAAGATCACAGGTTTTACAATGTATTCAGAAAGACTGTACTTGGTCTTTTTCACAGAATTAGCACTGAAACAAGTTGAATGAGTTAAATATTTGGATTTATTATCTACCATTGCTGTACATAATATTTTTAATCAGGTGATAATTTAATCTTTCCTCATAACTGTAAGGCTTATAGATTTTGCATTCAGTGGCATACCCAGGTTTTCTGTTCAAGGGAAGGTAAGAAAGGGGTTAAATGCAAGGCTTGGTGTACTAATTGCTTCTAAAGACAAAGACAGTATATTTTATTTTGGGGAAAACTGACTCTCTCTCCCATTAAGTTCTTTGCTTCCCTTCTCTGCTGGATGCTCAGAAGTCAAACCATTTGCTAAGGATACCATTGTATCACATAGTGTACATGGAATAGGCTTTTGTCCATCTTTTTTTCTATGTGATTTTATTTTATTTTTTCCAAGCCCCATTCTGAGCTTTTTTCAACCAATCAACTCTGGGAAGATTTTGTGTGCAACCTTCATGCATTGTCACAAGTCCTTGAAAACTACTTATTACTGTTCCACTGGCTTGTGATGAGATTGACAAAATATATGCAGTTTCACAATGACTGACCAAGTAAGTGTTTTACTATCAATGGGGGTTCCATTTCGAAAAGGCAAGACTCAATCTTATGCTTTAGGAAATGGGGATTACCCCCATTTCAAGCAAACAAACCCCTCTGATCTTCTCTTCAGCATACACCACTGAGTACATTAAACATTTAAAGGGTTTCTTTTTATACAGCATGTACAGAATATACAGCATTACATAATTATTTCCCAGTAAACTATAAGTGTCTCTCAAGTGTGACCTCTTTTATCAACAAATATATATATATAGTTGAAACATGGGAGATTTCCCATTAGAATAATAGTTTTACCAACAAATATTATGGCTTTTCCAATAGTGTAGTTGCATTGTGCCATTGAACTTATAAAATAATCATGAAAGACATTAGGAAGGTTGAATTGGCTAAAAGGAAAAATGTCATCTTTAAAAACCAACAAAACACTGGGAGGTTACTTACTTCTGTTCATCTTGTAGCTCTATGTACAAAGCTAAACCAAACAGGAAGGGGAAATAAGCTCAATTCAAGTGTTTGAGACCCACTCAATGATTTCAATCCACATGAATTAAGTCTTTTCTTCAATATCTCTAATTGTGGCAGCCTTTAATTGGAAGAATCTGTATGAAACACCATTTTTTGTAGCCTAGTTTACTATGGTAGTGTAACAGGTGCAGGGATTTGACTTTTACAGGACACGAACAGAAAAAACGAAAACCGCACACATGGGAGCACAGATTAATGAATTACCATGTCTAACGGAGACAGCAAATGGAACACTTGATGGACTGGGTTGTTTAGATGAATTCTCAACACCCTTCACCAGACTCTCCTCATTTTCTTAACTGGGGTATGAAATTGCTCCTTTAACCATCCTGAGCAGAGGAAGAGTGGCAGCTGCAGTGGGCAGATGAAGCAGGGAATCAGGAGAATACAACCTTATCCTTCTTCCCTTGGCGATTCACAAACAAAATGTTGAAACTATTCAAAATGACCCTTCAAAAGCAGATGGTTCGTTTGCCAGGCACTTTACCGATGGAGATGTATTACAGAATGTCACAGGGCAGAGGGTAATATTGACTTCATAGCACTAGGACTATTCGTGTTTGTTTCCCAAGCAAATTGACAAGTCACTATACTGCTCCTGCACCTTCTCTCTTATCTTTGCTGCCTCCTATGCCCACGAAGTACTGTAAAATCCTGTCCTCCAAAATCTTGTCTACAATTTCACACAGCTAAGGACAACTATCACCACACTTAATGGTTTAAGATTTGTATGCCTGCTTTCTTTCTGGCTCAAAGGTATGGAAGGGGTTATCTCATAGTTGGCAAGGGGTCTTACACTGAGAAAAGTTGTCAACAGCTGCAGTAACTTCAAACATCACCTTTCTGTCAGCCCATATCCTGCTCCTTTCTTGACACCTTCTATGAAATTATGATTTGTAACAATACTTTTTATCCCTCCTCTAGCGCCTGAATCTGGTCCCTTCTGAGTCAGTGGGGGAATTAAAATAACTGATTTTAATGCTGCAGTTTATACCTCACCCAATGTGCATACCTGTTTGCTTCCTCCATTAGCTATGACGTTTAGAGCAATAGATCCTGAAAACTTCTTGCTACCAAAATGAAAGAAATGAAATGAATAAGAAAATTACAGTAGCCTAGGGCAGTGGGCAGGACACTGGTCAGCATTTTTATTCCAGTGCAAACTTTGCAACTGTACTGCAATGTGAATTTATGCAAATTCTTTCACCTTCTTCTTCAGCCTTTGTTTTCCCTTCCCAGCTGCTGTCCAAGACTAAGCACTTTGGGGCAGGGACTGACTTGTTTTACCAGCACTTTGTACAATGCCTGGCATAATGGGGCCTTCAGAGTAGTCCTACCTACCAGAGCACTGTAGCAATATAAACAAAAATAATAAGAATAACAGTAACATTTAATTAATTCACCCTCCAAGGTAAATGCCAATAGTAGTGTATTATCCTGTAGAGAATAATTATCAGGTGTTTTTTAGAGTAGGGAGGTATCATAGAGTCATAGAGAAGTAGGGTTGAAAGGGACCTCTGGAGGTCATCCAGTCCAATCCGCTTCCTGAAGCAGGATGATCCCTATCCAAATCAGGCCAAGCAAATCCTTGTCAAACCTGTTACTAAAACTACGCAATCAACTCTGTCACACACCTACAAGTCATAGCACACTAACTTGCCACAGGTAAAGCAGGGGGATAAAAGCTGTCAGTGTCCTGTGGCGACAAGGGACACTTTAGAGAGATCCAATGAAGAAACCTACCACCCTAGTAAAGAGGAAGCAAAAAACTTGCACAGCCCATACTTACCTTAACATGGGGTAAAGTTCCTTCCTGACCCCAAACATGGCAATTGGTCTGACCCTGAGTGGAGGGGTCAGAGCCTTTAGCCAGGAACCTCCAGGTTTTAGTCTCAGCAGGAGCTTTGGAATACCTCGGTCAGCATTTTTACCCTTGGCTGCAGCCGCCACCTTTCTGCTTTTGAGGAAGGCAGAAAAAAGTACCAACAGGTGGGGAAAAAATTCCTTCCCACCCCATGTGGCAAGCAGCTAAGCAGAGAAGCATCCTTAACCAATGCTTTTCCAATTTCTTCTTGAACACCTCCATTGATAAAGATTTCACAGCTTCCCTAGGCAGCCCGTGCCACTGACTCACTGTCCTAACAGCAAAGACATTTTTTCTGATATCCAACTGAAACCTGCTTTGCTGGAACTTCAAGCCATTGGTCTCTGTCTTGCTCTCTGCAGTAAGAAAGAAAAGGTGTTCCTCTTTTTCTTTATGGCAGACATTTAGGTACTTAAAGCCTGCTATTATGTCCTTTTTAAAGTACCTTTTCCTCAAGCTGTACATGCCTAGCTCCTTCAGCCTCTCCTGGTATGGCTTGCCTTCCAAGTCCTTTATCGTTTTTATCATTTCTGGACCCTCTCTAACTTCTCCACATCCTTTTTAAAATGTGAAGCCCAAACTGCACACAATAGTCTAGGTGAAACCTAACCAGTGCCAAGTAAAGAGACACTGTTAATGTCTACATGAGAAGCTGACAGCACGGTTGTCACTGAGCAGTCATTTAGTATTTGTATAAACACTAGTACTAAATGACTGCACAGTGACCAAAGTTACTGCACAGTCATGTCAAGGAAAGGCTTCTTTGTGATGATAACTGTGCAGTATCTCATGACTACTGTGCAGCAGCATTGCATCACGCTTCCTGTCACGTGACGCTACTGTGCAGTAGTCATGGGCTACTGCATAGTCGGTGTCTTGTGTAAATGCGGCTGCTATTACCTCCTGTGTCTTGCATTTAATGTTCCTACTGATGCAGCCCAAAATCACATCTGCCGTTTGAGCAGCTGAATCACACCGCAGACTCATACTGAATCTGTGATCCACCAAAGCTTCCACATCCTTTTCCATGGAGCTGCCATCCAGCCAGTTGTCTTCCATTTTGTATTTGTGTTTTTGATTATTCTTCCCAAGGTGTAGCACATTGCATCTGTCAGCACTGAGTTTCATCCTGTTAGCTCCAGCTCAATTTTCCAATCTGTCAAGATCCTTCAGAGTTGCACTTCTGTCTTCCAGTGTATTCACAATCATTCTCAGTTTCATGACATCTGCAGATTTGCTCAAGCAGCTCTCTATTCCAGAATCCATATCATTAATAAGCACACTGAACAGCAGCTAGCCCAGGACAGACCCCTGTGGGACTCCATTTGAAACCTCCTGACATTCTGACATGGAGGCATTTAGAATTACCCTTTGCTTGTGGCTATTGAGCCTGTGTTTATCCACCTTGCTGTACTTCTGTCTAGTGAACATTTTTCTAATTTCTTAATGAAAAGATCTTGTGGAACACTGGGAAAAGAGCTTACCCAGGCTATTTAACAGTGGACCCACAGCGTCTTTCTTTTCTGGCTGACTTATTTATAGAAGTTCTTATTGTTGGCTTTAATTTCTCTCACCAGGTGACGCTCATTTTTCACCTTTGCCTTCCTGATTTTGTCCCTGGAAGTTCTTGCTATTTTCTGATATGCTTGTTGGTGACCTATCCATCTTTCCATTGCCTGTATGCTTTCCTTTTGCATTTGAGGCATCCTAGAAACTCCTTACTGGTGTGGTCACATTGGTCTGGTGCCATTCCTCTTGTGCTTCCATTGTGTTGGAATGCCTCTTGTTCCAATATTATGCCCTCTAAAAGCTTATGGCTCTCCTGGGCAATTTTATACTTCAGTTTGTCTTCCCATGGCACCCTGCCTACAACCCCTTTTGTTGAAATCCACCTTTTTGAAATCTGGCGTCCTAGCTTTGCTGACATAATGCTTTCCTCATCTCAGGATTGTGAATTCGATCATATTGTTGCAATCATTTCCTCTCAAGTTGCCTGTCCCCCTTCACATCCTCCACCAGTTTTTCCCTATTGGTTAGGACAAGATTCAAGACAGATAATCCCCTAATTTAATTCTCAACTTTCTGAAACAGAAAGTTGTACTCCATACAAGTTAGGGATTTGCTCAACATTTTATGTGTGGTTATATTATTCTTCTAACAGATGTCCAGAAAATTGTGCTGGTGGGTAATCTGAAAAATGGCAAATTAAACGATAGAGAATTCTCCTATCACAAATTAACCAGTGTTCCTTTTGGTATTGTGAATCTAGCAGTCTAAGGACTATTGTGCAGTCTCAGTATGGCCCTGGCAGTGGGCAACATGTACTATGCTAATTCAGGGCTGGGCCTGGAACCCGAGATAGCTTCAGGACAGTGAAGATACAGAAGATTTCAAGAAGGAACAATGATTGCCAAAGCTAATGTATTTAAGGACATTCTTGCCCATAGGTTGGATCCTGCACAATCCTGAGCATTCTCAAGTCCTGTTCATTTCAGCAAGAGTTGAAGGGGTTCAGCACTTGGTGACATCAGACTCCAAGAAAGGAAATAAGTTCCCTGCCCTTTTTAAAGACCCATTGGACAGATCCTTAACTGGTGGTATCCCTAGCTCCCATGGAACTGTGAGAATTTACACTGCCCAGGAAACATGAAAGAGATGGTGAACTGAAACCAGGATGAAGCTTGAGTGAAAGCTTTGCAGATCAGGGACAATGGATTATTTCTTTGTTTGCACAGAACTACATTTGTGTTATGAAAACCTCACCTGGAGTACTAAATTCACTTTTGGGCCCCACACTTCAAGAAGGACATGGACAGTTTGGAAAGAGTCCAGAGCAGAGCAACAAAAATCATTAGGGACCTGGGCAGGAGACAAGATCTATGAAGAAAGTCTGAAAGACCTAGGGTTATTTAGCCTGAAGAAGAGAAGACTGAGTGGAGATTTGATAACAGTTTTCAAATACCTGAAAGGTGATTATAGAGAGAATGGAAATGCTTTTCTCTGTAGCTATAGGGGACAGGGCTAGAAGCAATGGACACAAGCTGCAGCAGGGAAATTTAGATTAGAGATTAGGAGGAACTTTCTGATTATGAAGGTGGTCAGGCTTTGGAACAGGCTACCTACAGAAGCTGTGGAATCTCCATCCTTGAAAACTTTCAATAGCAGGTTAGACAGACACTTGGCTGGGATGGTTTGGTTGGGGATGATCCTTCCTTGAGCAGGGGTTGGACTAGATGACCTTCTGGCCCTTCTTTCCTATGATCTTATGCTTAAGAAATAACAGTTAGTAAGTCAGCTCTACCTGATGCACTGTCCCAAACTTTCAGGCTCCAAACCACATGTTGGGGGGAGCAGTTTCTTTTTGTATGTTTGAAAAGGCACCCGAAAGTTCAGTAGCCTCTCTCAAAAGTAGGTAGGTTCTTTAACAATTTGCCATTCAGCAGTAGTGCAAATACTTGAGGAATGTTATCAGTTTATTAGAAGCAAAACTGCGAAGTGCAGGAGAAGTAACTCAAGCCTCATGATTAGCTAAAGCATTTGTTTGAGGAATTTTTAAGTTTCAACAATTAACAAAACTATTAACCAATTTGATTTTCAATGCAAATCTCTGCTTTGTGACTGATTCATCAGAAATCTTGTTTTCCCCCTTGACTTTGTTTCTCCCCTGTAGAATATTATGGTCAGACTAGGCAGCCCTTACTTAGATAAATATGTCCACTGGAGTCATCGATCCTGTTCATGTGAACAGAGGCTGCAAGTTCTGCCCCTTAGTGTGACCCTAGCCTGGCAGATCTCTGACCAGATCTCCTAGGTTCTGGAGCAATACAAATAAATGAGAACAACAATTAGAAAACCTATATCAAACAGCTTGTTGCACTTTATGCATCATAGCCATTGTGGAGAGGTCTCATAATTTGGATGAAAATGTTTAGATCCTACATAACAACAGAGATATTACTGACTTCTTTCAGTGATTATCAACATTTTTGTGGTAAATACCAGATTAAGGAAAGCATAGCAAAGTTCAGTATTATTCCTCAGTCAAAAACCCATGGCATTCACCTCTACAGTTTTCAATTTCTATTCAACAATTTTCCTTTTAAATCAAGGTTTTAAGTTCTCTGGTTCTTACTTTATGGGATCTCCCTTTTGCAAAACTAAGTGAAGTGCAGATGGGAATATCAACTAGAATCTTGAATTTTGTGAAATTTTATTAATTAATATCAATACTTAAGGCTTGTGTAAGCAGAAAAAAAATGAATTTAAGATGCTTACTTTTCATTCAGGAAAGCAGTTAAACTCATAAACTTAATGTTCCTCTCCAACCACAAATAAATGGTGAATCAACCTCTTATTGCATTAGTCCCCCAAAGGATGATTCTGACAGCTTCTATGTTTATTTTCAGGGCTTAATCTTCTACTTAATTGTCAAATGCTATAATTATTAAGAACCCTCCAAGTGTTTTCTGAAGTTAAACTGTCGTCAGGGAAAAATAAATAGAGCTTTCCTTCTTGCTAACGTAACCAGTGTCATGTACATGGTATTATTGCATCTTTTGTTCTTTTGAGCTTCTAAAATTAGCGCACGCTTCCTGATTAAGACCAAGACAAGCAGTTCTCCTACATAGTCCCGTCTTGTGTGTTTCTTCTCTTGCAAGTTTAACACACACAGAATCAACATGAAGAAAACAGATGGAACAATGATGCTCAATTAATTTTAGTCTTTTCCTGGAAGATTAAATTGTAGGGATTTTCCATGACATTTAATTACATCTCCATGTCTCTTTGATTGATAGTCTGGTGTGGGTCAATGAACCAGGCATGATTTGGGAGGAAAGGCTAAAGGAGCAAGCTATGTGTTATAATAAGAAGGAGGAAAGGCTAAGCTAAATTATGCGTACCATGCTTTAAATAAGTAAGGACTTGTCAGTCCCAGAGGAAACAATACTGCACTTGGCAGCAGAAAAATATTAGTTATGCTAGGTTTTCGAAAGTTTACTTGTTGGTTTTGCCTTTCTTTAAGCAAAATAAGGATGGAGGCAGAAAGCTTTCTTCAATCAAATTCAATAAGATCATCAGATCCTCCCACTGTCAAATCTATGGATACTTCATTTACAAAAAAAATCATATGCAGCAAAATTGGCTGACGCAGGAAAAAAGCTAAAGCAATTCTGTACAATGGGGACGAGAATTTTCTGCCATTCCCTCAAAGTTTACTACACTTAGTTTATAATTTGCAGTTCTCATGAAAAAACTAGGTTCCTACATATCAGCAATAATAAATATATATACATATACTTTGCACATTTGAATCCCCCCACCTTGTTTAACCATCAGGTACTTACACTCTTCCTTGCTTTACAGAATCCTTAGCAGGATCTTGATACCTGCTTGTCTCAGAGAATTAAAAATTCTCCACTCTAGAGGCCAGTTTCACTCTATTACCTCTTGGTGCCTCTGGAGAGGCTCCAGGTCCAGTGAAATACTGTGGTCAAAATTTTCAAGTGTGGGTGCCTCATTTTAGGCTTCAAACCCCCAGTGTTGGCATTATTGTATTTTTCTTGTGTGCCACATGCCCCCAAGATAAAACACGCACCTTGTTTTGGGAAGGCAGAACGAAGAAAAAAGCTTGTTCCAGAGTCAGGACTAGATTCTGACCACATGCGTAATCCTGACCATTGCTACTAAGGCAAAAGCTACAGTTTTAATCTGCTCACAGCAACTGCCTCCTTGGCAGTAACTTTTGGCTGCTCAGCCCAAAATTACTGTCAATATGAAGTGGCTAGAAGAGAGTTTAACCTATTTGTGATGCTAAATTGTGCAGTCCATCCCCCTCTCCCTGGGTGGGAAAGGACAGCCCTGACAACTATTTCTGTGTCACTCTGCTTCAATTCTGGAAAAGAAACTGGCCTTCCCATTTGAGGCACACAACCCAACTTTGGAGGGCTGGTTTCAGGGGGGAAAAGCTGAAGGTGGTATGTATGTGAGTAATAGGCTGTTATGCAATTTTCAGAAGTGTTGAGCACTTAGCCTCCCCCCTAAAAGTCACTGATAACAGCTGGGAACTTCTTGGGAAAAACCAAGCCACTTTGGATGGCTAAATCTAGACCTACTATCTCTGTAGGCATATCTATACATGCATTAATGTGCTTTTCCTAATGCTCATTAAATTTAGTACCTCTAATGTGAGGGACTAAATAAATGAGCATTAGGCTGCCCTAATGCGCGGTACTGAAAACACACATTTTTAAAGTGATACTTAATGCACAGTAGACTGCACATTAGAGTAATTGCATGTTTTTGTACCTGGCGCTTTAATGTGCAGTAAAATAGGTTATTGCACATTTAAGCGCACATGTAGAGATGTCCTGTGTCTACTAAGTCATTCCAGATGAAGCTAACCAGAATAATCACTGAAATCTCTTTCTTCCTTCCTTTCCATTCTAGAGGAGCCTGGAGGTTCCGCTGTGGAGGGTGTTTGTGCCAGTCCACAAGCAAGGGCAGGGCATCCTTCCTTCCCCACTTAAAAGCCAAAGATCCAGTTCTTGCTTGGTGGCAGAACTGGACACTCGTCATGGCTTGACACAGGACAGTGTTGTGCTGAGAGGGCAGGGACAGTCTGAAAGGGTCTCCTTCCCTTTGTGCAGTGCTTTGGAAGTGCCCTTAGATCTAGTCTCAGGCTGCAGGAGTAGGTACAGACTGCCTTCTTTCCTAACAAGTGGCTAGGCTGAAGATAGACCATTGCTCCACCCTCATTGCCCCTGCAGTACTTTCCAGCAATCTTATAAGCTGTTGGGCATGGACAAATTGGAGTTTGGGTGACCTTATTTTAGTCCTGGGCAACAGCTGGCCAATTTCTCCTCAGCAAATGCACAAGGACAGCTAGTGGTGGGGTGCATGCCACGTTAACAGTCTTTATGCATTTTAATTCAGTTCATAACCTTCGTAACCTACATCAAAAAGCAACTGGAACCATTGGAAAATGCAGGCTTTAGAGAGGCAGAGTAATGTTGGGGTTCCTCTGACTGACTTCAGCTGGCTTAGCACTGAGGATAATATCAGTCCTTTTGAGCTCCCTTCTCCTCTGCTTGTTGCTCTTCTGCTTCAAAATAGAGGGAGGAAAATCATTCCAGTCTATATGGGTCAAAATGGTAGAGAGAACAAGTGAAGTAGAAAGACTTGTTTTGGCTTTGACCATTGTGCAAAGCTCTGATGTTTCATGTGCTTCAACTGCGGATAAAAGAAAGATTTTTCCAATCTAAAGGGCTTAATAAAGGAATGACATTTTCTCCTGCCCCCCAGTCCCATGTCTGCTACACTTCCTCTTGTCAGCATAAAGCAGAAGTACTTGGCTCCTTCCAATCTGTACCATCTTAGAAAACCATTGCAGATAGGTAAATACATTGTAGAATATTTGAAAGGGTTTTAGCATATAGAACTCACAATGCATTGTGAGAAAGGAGTTGAGATTGGCTTCAAAGTAGTTAACTTGCTGCATAGACAGAGAGCCCAGGACACAGACAAGTTAACGAGATCAAGTGTGGAGCCTGTTAATTGGGGAAATGGAGCAAAAATGTTTGACTCTGAAAAACCAAATTCATAATGAATTAGATGCCTGCAATTAAAGGGTTTTATAAGAATCCCTCTGGAAGCAGCACTAAGTTGCTTGAACTAGCACAGTGTGCGAAACCCATGTTCTGTTCATGTACTGTGATAGCTGCAAGGTCATTTCTTCATTTCTACAGTCATGAGAGAACTCTTGGTCTGACTGAGCAAGATAGCTAATTTCTGCAAGATACAGGCAGAATCAACGAGCCAGGAATCATTGATTACCCGACCCGCCAAAGAATGGAGAGTGGTCTGTAATAGAAGCACTGTTCAGCTCTGGAAATGTATGACATATTGAAACAGGCTAATGAATGTCAACTTCATGATGCAAGAAGAAATCTGGCCTCTAGCTGTAAGGGAATACCATTCAGAAAGACTCACCCTCTCTAAGGTTTGAGAAAGGGCTCATTGAAGAAGACCATACTAAGCTGACAATGGCTAAGTATCATTGTGGAAATATAGGCTTTGCAGTCAAATCATTTACCATACAGTCCGCTAGCAAGTACTGCTTGGCATTGAGCCCCACAAGGAAACAGGGAAAAGTAATGTGCTGATGGGATTATTAAAATGAAGAAATGGTAGCTCAAAAGCAAACCCTTAGAAGGAGGGCCTTGAGATAAGTGCTAACTCCTTGGATAACTTTGCATTTATATTGTTGGCAAAGCAGAAACCATTTCTCAAGAAAGAAACAGCAGGAGGACGAACGTAATTTTGAATGGAATAATTAGCTTTAATTTCCTTTAATACTTACATTAAAGACAAATGTTCAGAATTCTGATCTTCTGTTTGTCAGTTTTCCTTTTCGTTACCATTTCCAGCTGGATTTGCATTCAAACCGAAGCATTGTTCTAGCAGTGTGGATTCATTTAGGATCACGGTATGAACACTAATCACTTCCAAAGGGAAGTTATCTTAGCTTCAGACTGGAGAGAAAGTAATTGTTTTAAATAAATTATTGTCAGCTATATTGTGTCTCTTTCTGGATAATTTTTCCCAGTGCTAACAATCTGCATTTCAGTGTGACAGAATACATTGAACTGAATCACTTTGTTAACTGTAGTCAAACAAAACAATATCTTTGGCACTAAGATTTTAGACCTTCCTAAGAAGGGAATCTCAAAGAATGAGAGATTTTGGCACTTGCAGTCAGCCATGGGAACAGTTTATAGCTACCAGTGATATAAACTCTCTCATTTTCTCCCAGTTCAGGCTGGAGCAACATTAGAGGAGAATGTTAAGAGATGGGGATGAAGTTTTCACGCAGTCTAGTGCATTTGAGAAATTCTTTCTTTGTTCACTCACTTCCTTTAGCCAGCTGCCGATATATCTAATGTGCCAAGTGGCCTTTGGATCAGGCCCTTGCCACTGTCCTTTGAAGCACATGCACCATAGGATGCATAATGGTGGAACTCTGCCTGGCATTTAAGATCCGATCAGGCCCTGGAGAGAAAAAACAGCTAATAGGTTGAGAATAAATAGCTGTGTCTCATGAGCAATACCTTGAATGGAAATGTCCTGGTGCCAGTTAAAACTGCTCCTTGGGTTTGTAATGTTCTAGGCACTTTGCTTGCAAAACAGGTCAACTTGCTGCTTTGAATCAAATAGATAAAAATTCTGAATGATGCTTGGTCCTTTGCCCAGAGGCACCCAAAAAGCAGCTCCCTGTAGCTAGTTCTTTATGCAGGCTATCTGTGTCTTTATTAGTGCTACACAGTCATGACACTGGCAAGTTAGAGCAGCAATTAATATGGTATATATTGTGAACATGTCTACCTGGTCTTACCTGCTTATCGGTCATTTGTTGAAATTTTTACTCAGGAATAGGTGACATGTGAATGATCTTTATTAAGTTTGGAATTTGCTCTTGAAGAGTGGCGATGAGCCAGAAGGGGGAACTGGCATCTCATCAGTTGTATGCTTAAAACAGTGTTTCTCATGGTTCTGGCTACTGGGTATCCAGAAGCAGCAAGGAGTTCAGCAGGGCACTGACTCTGGACTGTTTCACAGGTCTGAGGGCAGGCTGTCTCAGGCCAGGATGATATGACAGAAGTAGTGATTTCTTCCAAGTGATTCCTTCTTTCTAAGCTTCTGCTTCTGGGGCATTTGCTGATCTCAGTCAAAACCTGGAAAACTGAACTTGTGCTTTGTGTACCGGATATGAAAGTGCTATGGACCTGAGGGTACCCTGCGTACTGCTGGCATTTTAGACCATTATGCATTATTGTTATCCTCTCATTAGGGTATGCCTACACTGCAACCAGGGATATGAGTGTAGCTTTAATCTTGGTAGCCAGTGAAGCCACAGCCTCACTTCTCAAGACTTGACAGACTTGACTCCAAAGCAGATACTCAAGGACCCAACAGGTTGCTGCATCTTCACTGCCATTGGTACTCAGGCCGTCTAGATACTAGCTAGCCAGTATATGTATACACACACGTGTGTGCGCGCGCGCGCACATGTGTGTGTATGTGTGGGCCTTGAATATGGTGGCCATCATAGAGGACAGTCCAGCAGTCCAGTTATCCTCTGTCCTCTATTGATACAAAACTGGATGCCTTTATGTCCCCTCTTTTTCTCTTGAAGGGGACATAAAGGCATTGGGTTTTGTAACAATAGAGGACAGAGTAGCAGAAAACCAGAATGTCCTCTATGATGGCCACCCCAGCCTTGAAGAGCCCATAAATGTCTCCATGCATGCTCAACAACCTTTGGGGCATCTCTGGAACAGATGGGCACAGTTCCATGGTGGCCCTGAGAGGAGCTACCCAGCTGACTGATTTAGTAATAGGAGATTTGCATGATACAGCAAATCCTGAGGGTATTATGATTTCTCCTGTTCTAAAAGGAAGAAGCAGTTTTCTCTGCTAAAATGGGTAATCCCGCTTTTCTGCATCCTTCTTTACTGCTCAGAAATGTGCTTTAATATACTGGTGCCTGCAACATCAAAGGGAAAGGGACAAGTCCTCAGGAGCTTTGAAGTCCTGTTTATATTTATCGTAGTGTCAGCAGCATTTTGCGAGTATACAGTTGACCACTAGCACTTCCCTGTGGAAGTAAATTTTACCAGGGTAAAACAACTTTTCTGCAAGTTAATGACACATTGTCACACAACACCTAGTCAGAGAAGACAGAGTCATGATTTTATTTTTAAGTTCTGTCACCAAATCTGTTGTGTCTTGAGAATTTCTCTTCTTGGCATAATTCTTCCTAGCACTCAGTTTGCCTTCCCCTCCCTCCCTCCCTCCCCCGCTTCTCCCTCTGAAACTTTGGAGGCAGGATCACACCTGTCTCTTGTGGTTGTACCTCAGCTCTGCCCCTTCTGGAAAATGCTGAGACCTTTCTTTTTAGGTACTTACATGGACCCCTCACTGCTGTATCTGTGTGCCACCCAAGCATTTAAAAATAGACATAACAATAACACGCACACTGCCTCTGTTTCCTCCCAGCCTGTAGCAGAAATAGATAGATTCATTTAGATAGTATTTCCAGCACTGTAACCTACTCAAGAAATGTTCCCAATTTAATGTTTCAAAGACTATTTTTAAAAAAGGAAATGAAAAAATCTCTAAAGAGATAAAAGTGGAAACAAAAAAGAAAGAATGGGGAAAAAAACCTCTCGGCAATCTCCCACCCACCTGAAGCAGAAGCAAGTTGCTAAGACTGAAATACTTAGCCAGGGGGCTGGAAGGTTGGATAGCAAACCTGGTTATAAGTTCTTATCCAAAGGGCAAATGTTTCCTTCTCTGCCACAAATAACATGCAAGCTGGAGAAGTCAGGGGACGCTGGGAGGCACTAGATGAGTGTGTCTGGATTGTGGGGTACATGGTTATAGTTTTGCCTTTTGAGAGCCTTGCATTGTTATATTTTGATTGTCAGTGCATCTAAAGAACTTAAGTGCATTTAGAGAAATTACAGGAATTTAAACATAACCTGCAGGGGAGGAACTATGACCTGAACTAATAACACAAAGCATTCACTGAATCCCTGGGCAGGTATCAATTTACTGAGGCCAGAAAGCAGGCCATACTTTTGGGGTGAGGGGTATCAGTCAAACACTGATGTTTCACTATCCTGTACCTAGTGTGAAATGAGGGTTGTCTGCAGTCCCTTGATGAGAAGATGACAGTCTTCCAGTAAACAGGCAAGTAATTGGTGAATCTGTAGATGACCGATGAGGCCAATCCAAGTTCTACACGTTCAACTGCAAACACAGTAAACAGATCAGGGACAAAGGAGTAGGTCCTGGTGATGTTGGGTTACAGCTTTTCCCCTTTGTTTCTCTCAGATATCTGCCTCCCTAATGAAGTAAGTTTGCTTGAAGTGATCAATGCTTTGTTGTATGCCATGGCTTCATTAGGGATGATTCAGGACTTGAGTCTCCCAGGTATTGATGTTGATATTGGGTGTTTTCAGATTGGCCTTCCAGGTGTCCTTGAATGTTTTCTTTTGCCCACCTCTAGGGCAGTGACCATCAGTAAGTTGGGAGTATAGGCGCTGTTTTTGGAGCCAGTTCTCAGGTATTCTTATAATGTGTCTTGTACAAAAGAGCTGGTACTGTATAAGCACAGCTTCAATATTGGTGGTGTTTGCTTGAGGCACAAGGCTGGCACTTGTTCTTCTGTCCTTTCAATTGATATAGAGGATTTTCCAAAGACATTTCTGATAATGTTCCAAAGCTTCAGGTGTTTCTGATATGTCGTCCAAGTTCCACACTGATACAACAAGGTAGGGATGACAACAGCTTGACATGCAAGAAGTTTGTTTTGGGTCCGGATGTCATGATCGTTGAAGACATGATTTTGGAGATGTCCAAAGGAAACACTAGCAGATTTCATCCAATGCTGAGTATCATTGTCTGTGCTTACTTTCTGAGAAATGTGACTACTAAGGTATGGGAAATGCTCAGCATTCTCCAAGGATTGACCTCTAACTGTAATATGTGAAGGAACAACTTGTTGGTTTGGGGTAGGTTGTAAAGTATCTTGGTTTTTGTAAAATTGAGAGTAAGTTCAAGTATTTTATACAATTCATAGAAGCAGTCAAGAGTAACCTGAAGCTCTTTAATTGAAAGGGTGCACACAAAACAATTTTCAGATTATTAAAGATCAGTTATGGAAGCATTGGTTATGTTGATTTTGGAACATAACCAGTTTATGTCAGAGAGATATAGGATACTGTGATATTGGATCCTGACTCCAGATGGAAGTCTGTCAGTAATGAGATGTGGAATAACTGCAATATAGATTAAAAAAAGCATTGGGACAGCAACACATCCTTGGTTGGCTCCAATTCTAATAGTGAAGGGTCCATATCTGAGCCATTTATTAGGACTGTTACTGTCATGTCATCATGAAGAAGTCAGATAATGGTAACAAATTTTAGTAGGCATCTAAATCTCATCAGGATCTTCCACAGGGCCTTGGCCAGAATGTTGCCAAGGGGAGTGAGTCCTTTCACCAGTCATAGCTCTGGTGATACGGATGTCATGATAGTCCCAGGCATGTACTATGATATAGTCAACTAGGTGCCAGTATTTTGAGTTGGGGTGCATCCATGATGCTTTCTATTTGTTACGATGGTGAAATAAATCGTTCATGATGATGATATTCTGAACGCTTCCTCAGGAGAAGAGTTCCATTTGAATTGGCTTTCTGCATCCCTTCCTTTCCAAGCGTTCCTTTCCATAACTCAGAGTCCCTACCCACTCTAGTATTGAAACTGCCTAAAAGAATTATCTTCTTTGGAGGCAAATAGTAGAATTTGATTGAGTTTAGAATATAATGCCTCTTTTGTTTCATCATCTGCATCAAGGGTCAGGGCATATGTATTGATAACCGTTGGATGTTGTCTGTTGACCAGCTGAAAATAAAGGATCATGAGACACTCATTGATGCCAACCAGACATTCTAGCATATGGGTAATAATCTTAGTCTTGATAGCAAAACCAGTGCTGTGGATGTGTCTTTTTTTTGGCTTTACCTTCTCAAAAAAAGGTATAGCCACCACAATCCCTTCTGCCTCTCCTGCACATCTGCTCTCTTTCTGTATCATGCAAGTCCTCTGGCTCCCAGTACTGTTCTTCTTTCTGGTTGGTCATTGTTCGGGTAGGCCATCAGGGTACAGGTGTTCCAAGCTGCAAACTTCATTACTTGATTTGAACTGCAAATTGAATGATCCCGCTCGGTGAAGTAAAAGTAAAACACTACTTAAAGGGAAAGGCAGCATTTACACTCTTTTGGGCAGCTGTAAAGAGAATTCAGCCCCAACTCTGCAGTGTTTCTAGCAGCATGGATGGTTGTTCATTATATCCCTTAACTCTTTTGCTTGTAGAAGGTGAAGGATTTCTCAGCCCAAGACCTGCACACATCAGCAACAACAAGGCCTTTGCTTTGATAGATTCAGTGAAGTCCTGCTCCAGACAGCTGGCAACAGATGGTCCTTTCTCCATACTGCTTCATGATGGAAGGTTGAGAGGGAGAAGTCTCAAAAGACTTGCTCTACTGATGCAAAAGCATGTAGTTCATCAGCTAATGCTGTTCTTTCCCCACATAAAGTACATTAGGAAGGGTAACTTCCTGTCAGGGTGCTGTGTTCAAAATAAAGTGGAGGCTGAATCCACTCTAAGGACAACCTCCCAGACACAGAATCTGCTTTATTATGACTGGAAGAACGAAGTGCCCAGCTTCCTTACTGGGATGTTGATGGCTAGAAAGGATAATGGGAGTGGGGGTATCAAATGGAGGCTTCATAAAGCCTTCAGTGATCAGTCTGAACTCCCAGGACAAACAAACCTGGTGTACTTTCTGGGTGGGGTTTGTGGGTGATATTTTTTCAGGGATCCAGCAAGAGGAAACTGAAGCCCTTATCGCACTAATAAGGCAAACTGTTTCAAAGAAGATGGAATATATGGGAGATTTTGCCTGGGTTGGTTGTGATATTCTAGACTTCATTCCAGGTCTTGAACTTCAGCCACATTCTGAAATATTCTCCCTCTCTCTAGAGCTTTTTGGTGAGGCGAGGATGATGGAGTCCATTTAGCCTCAAATACAAGATGATGACTTGTGGCAGTAGTTCTGGCATGAGGATGAAAGAAGAGTACCCCACTAACTTGAGAACTCCGAGAACTGTGAAGGCCTCTGCCAAGAGAGATACGCCAGAGGGAGGGAGTCCTCTTAATCTCCAGGATGGTTAAACATAAGAGACTGGGTGAAAGTACAGGCGGGAGAGAAGTCCATTGATTAGAAGTAGGCAAATGCCTCCAGAGCGGGATGTTGATGTATGAAGGGTGTTCTGCTAGTCTGAGAGCTCTGGGAAGGGAACCAGGAGCTGGATGGAGAGGGGAGGATCCCACTATCGTAGAGTGAATGAATGTTCAGCATTTTTTCCCTTCATTGCGGAGGCTGCATGTGGAAGTGAGGAGTTTCTTTGATATTTTGGGTCCGAAATGAGTGAAAGAGAGCATCCTCCTTTTGTGTCTCACATAAGGTGTGGCCATGAATGATACATATAAAATACCATCCTCTCAATTGACTTGACATGAGCTATAAAACCCCCTTCCCTCCCCATGGACAAAGTAATTCTCCTGTTGTGCCAGATGATGCTCCTGAGGCTTTCTTGAGGGATCATGGAGTTTGATGCCATATAGCTCATGCAAAAAGTTTCTCATCTCAAAATTGGCAGCATGGAATCACTGTTCTCCCCCTTTCTGAGCTGGAATGTCCAGGGATTAGAGGCTACTGGAAGAGAAAGGAAAGGTCTGTGCAATGCATGAAGGCCACAGGACAGAAGAGGCTGAGGTAGGAGACAGATTCCCTTGGCAGGTGCTAAGCACTCTTGGAGGGGAAAGCAGATTGTTGACTGGGCACAACCTTTCAGCACTGTGGGTTGTTCTTTTTTTGTCTGTGGATTGCTTGCCAACATGACTTGGCAATGTGCTTCTTCTTGGTAACTGCTAAATGGATGATGCAAAGCTCTAAATAAGGGACAGGGTGGACCTGTCTTGCCCCTGGAAGACTAGGCAGGCTACTCCTTCTCAGCCTTTTGCTGCACTAGGTCTATTCTATAGCTTTTGTACCTCATGTGCTCTGGGTGAATGTGCAGCAGCTGGAATGGAGGCAGCAGGGAGCACACAAGGACAATCCTCTACCTTCTGTAGAGCTACAAAAGGATCAGTCATATTACAACCTTTCATACAAGGAAAGGCCATCAGCTGGGTTGGATGTAACCTGTCTTTTCCTGTTGCATCTTCTTGCCCATGTCATGTGACTGCCTGACTGTCTAAATAATTATTATGACCAAATCAAGTTACTGAGCTCAAGATTCTCTTGAGGAAAGATAGGAGGAGGTTGGGATATTGGGAAGTGTTAGATCTATGGCACCAAGTAATTTTTAGCTTTTTCCCCAGACACCAGAGTCCAGCCTTGGTTGTGCCATCACTACTGGAAGAAGTGAGGCTTGTCTAATGGTGAGACCAGGCTCAGATTTCAACCATCCTATCAGCACATTTACACAGAAGAATTACCTCAGCCTTACTGGGGTCCCTTGACCCCAGTTGTCTTTTCCTGCCTGGTGCAGGGGCACTGGACTGGATGATCTACAAGGTCCCTTCCAGCCCCTAACAATCAATGAATCTATTTATATGTTATGTGGGCGTCCCATTCCAGTCCATGTCTGGCTTATTTCATTACCCTAGGGCCAGGAGCTTTGTTCATTCTTCTTAGTTACACCTAGTGCAGCCCCGTGCTCTTATTTGTGTTATTTAGTAGGTATGTCTACACTGCAGTGGCTGCTGTTTGGGTAAGCATTCCCAAGTGTGCCTGGAGCTCAGCATGGGTTGGGCAGTCAGCCTGCACCAGCAGCATAACTAGGGGAGTGTGAGTGGGGCACCTGCCCTGGCATGTCAACTAGGGATGCCCCTGCTGGAAGTTTTTGCTGTGACAATGGCAGCCCTGCGCTGCCCAGTCATAGGAGCTGGGCAGGGCAGTATCGCACCCAGCAGTACACCTGGGGACCAGGAGAACAAGTGGAGCAAGAGGACTGATGCTTACCTGCCCCACCCCCACCTCACCCCAGGGATTCTTTGCAAGAGAAGGCACAGCCCTGCACCTTACATGTATGTATGGGGGGTGGGAGGGAGGGAGGGAACGGGTCTCTAGCTGGGTTGCTCAGTGAGTTTGCTACACCTCTGGCTTGCATTGAGGGCCACACTGCTGCAGCTGCAGTTACAGCAGTGAATACAGAGGCCCAAAACCACAAAAGCATCCTGGGAGAGGAACTATAGACCCTGGGAGGTCTGTAGGGATAAGAATGCCCACAGGGGAGGTATTCTGGGAAAGGTGTTGCTTTTGAGGTGCCTCCTCTCCCATACAACTTCCTATGTGGATTTGCTGTTCTCCTGGTTTCTACTACCCCTCCCCATTTACCAGTCCTCTTTCCAACCAGTTAGCCTGGGGCAAGGGTTATGGATTTATTATATATACATGCAGCCCCAAGCATGGATAGGATCCCCAGCCCTGCTTGGCATCTCTACATGCTACTGAACTGCTATGATTGATACTCATCATGGTGTGGAGAGGCTTGTGTTACGTGAAGTGGGGAGTGTGAAGTCAGCTCTCTGAGCACTGGCCTGGGGAACATGTTTATGGGTCCTGCCCCTCTGTGTTAATCAGTCATTATTCTATTTGTAACTGCCTTCACTCCATGGACAAGCCAGACACTGATGAAATGAGCAAGGGGCTTGCTGAAGTGATGTTTGGCTTCTCCTGGGAAATGGAGGAAGGGAAACAGAAGACCTTCCTTCAAGCAATGAGGTCGGGGAACACCCTTTCCACCTGAGTACTGGATACAAGGTGGAACTTGAAAAGGGCCAGGAGATGCACAGCATGGATAAGAGGGGACTGGACTCGAAGACATGGGAGGCCCTTTTTGGTCCTAAAATTTCCCATGAACAGTAAGGAGCATATTTTTGTTGGTTCTTGTATTTGATGTCAATGGGCTGGTGTATGACGGAGTCATGGACAGAACAAAAGCCTGGCATTGAGCCTGAGCGCAGTAAGCTTAACACCTGTCAGCAATGGCAAACAGACTCAGTGGTGCTGTCAATGATGTGTGTTACGGAGATTTTCCTCTGATATTTTTTTTCCCTTTTTGTTACAGACCAGCTGTTACTTTGCATTCATAGGATGGGTACAAATAGCAGCACTGATTGCCTCCCAATGAATCAATTTTCTTAGTAACCCAGGTTCATTTTAAGTATGCACTTTTCAGCAAAAGTGACCTGTAGGATGGGGACAGCCGTGCACAGCTTGCCATGGAAAAGATGGCCCATTTAACTGACAGAATTAGGAACAGGATCATTTTGACTGCACCTAATAAAAAGTGGACTGAGATGCCCTGAACTTCTTATGACTAATCTCTTCCTCCTGTTGTTCCTCCTTTCCTGTAGTGCTATCACTTAATTTATAGCCCTTAAACAGTCAGTAAGCTACTTTGATTGTAGGCAGTTTTTAAGCAGGGAGAGTTTTTTTGTTCTGTCTTAACACCGTCCCCAGCACTGAGGTGTCCTGTTCCACGTCTAAGGCTCTGTGGTGCTAGTGCCATAGGCCTAATACTTCTTTCCATCCAAATTCCCTGTAATATGAAGTGACTGTTGGAGGGGGTGGGATTTGAAATTAATTTTGTTTGTGTGTTCTTATGAGCAGAAATTCCTTTCCTGGGCAAGCACAAAAAGGGAACATGTTGCCACTGCCAGGGCTAACTGACATGTGCTTCTTATTTTGCCTGGTGCTTGTGAATGGTGTTTCCCATTCATGTATAGGGCTGTGCTGTGGGGGGCTGGAGGATGCCCATGTGCTGCACAGCAAGGGTGGTGCATTGTACACTGGGTTTTCCAAAGGTGCTCAGCATTGGGTCAAACTCCCATTGACGCGGAAGGGAATTACACTACTGCCTTCAATGAAGACAGCTGGGACAACAGTGAACACCTTATAACATGTCACTCCTGGTGCTTTCTTGTATCGCATCTTTTTGGGGAATGGTTTGTGATAGTGGGGCTGGGATGCTTTTCTGCTGTTGATGAGGAATCCTGTGTCCCCCGTCCCTGGGTCAGTGCCCTGCAGTGTTTGACAGAGTGCCCACCAGAAGCTCATTGTGAGGACTGGGCGGCACATAATTTCCTCATTGCCAGAGAGCAGCTGGCCCCTGAGTTTGGAGCCCAGCTTCAATCTAAGCATAAAATACGAGTGGGTCCTGATCAAGAAGACTGTCTGGGCTCAGAACCACTGCCAGGAAAATCAAGTCCTAAAACATCTTTCTGAAAGGGAGAGTCTAATACTGAAATACCTCAGGCTACAGGTACTATGCAGGAGTCTCCAGGCCTCTTCCCACAGCTGAGATGTAAGCAATCTGTGGTGTCCCTACAGTCAAGTGTGTGATACCCTTGTTCAGGACTGCAGACCTAGGATCGCATGGCTTCTACCTGTCTTGTCAGGACCACAGATAAAGCTGAGGTCAAAGCAATGCCAGATTAGAGCCAAGGCAGGAGTGAAGCCAGTCTTCCTTCTCAAAAGGATGCAGAGAAGTCTAAAGGTCACAAACAGGGCCACACCAGAAGAGGGGAGGAGATGGATAGCAGAGAAGCATGAATTGTGAATTCTTACCCTCCTACTAGCTCTGGGGATGGCACAAAGTCCTCCTACAGCTGTGTGATGGCTTGAACAAGGGGGGATGGCTCCAGAAGGGCACTACTGCTGCCCAGTACTGACAACGGAGCTGCAGCTTCTGGGTAAGGGGTGGTTGGTGCAGTCCAAGCCAGAGCGTGAAGGAGTCTTACAGGGTGTGGGATGGCCTAGCTGGAGATGTGCTGCTGGAAGGCTGCTTGGTACAGGGCTGAAGTTGTCAGGAAACAGCTGTGCTGGATGGCACATTCCCCTCTCCCAGCAGAGGAAGAGATGCTAGGGGAGGAAAACATAATGCATCACGTAAGACCATGCCCTGTCACCAGCCAGGGCAACACAGCGTGGAAAACAGTTAGTGTTTCAAGGGCAGGGAATCTGGCCAGCACCCATGGGGAAAAGGGTCTCTTTGCCTCTTTAGTGCTCCCCACAGCCTCCACAGAGCTTCCGGGCTATGCCCCTACGCATTATCTGGTCATCACCTGGCCTTTCCTTGCAGGTGCTAGAGCCATCCTATGGCTGGATGAAAGCTGCTTTATTTAGATCAGGGGAGTAGCAGGCTTTTCAGTACAATTGCTGCTCTGGATATTTCTGCACTGGGGCACGGGGACCAAAGAGTGCTAGAAATTGGGGTCAGAATAACTTATTGCTAATGGGCACATACTGTGCATTTAGCACCAGGCAATCCCAGGGCTTTGCTGGGGCAGAGGAGGAAATCTAGGAATGTGTGAAAGTAGTGAGAATGGTTCTGCCTTCCATGTCCCCCCCACACACTTATGGGCTGGTCAAGGAGGCTGCAGGCATGTGCACTGCAGGCCAAAACCTGACTGATCTGCTACTTCTCTAGCTTATGCCTACATCTACTTGGACAGCTTCACAATGTGGTGCCTGCCTGTGGCTCACTTTTAAAGTGATACAGCTCATTCGTGACCTTCAGGCATTTTGTTTAATGGTCCCCAAAATATCAAAGGGCCGTTTTTATTAACGGTGGCAAAGATTATGCAGATGCACCTGCAAAGCATCATTTTAAGATGGAACTGCAAGAGTATGAGACCAGCTTCTACAAATCTTCTGGAGGCTGGGAATACTTTTCAGACTGGAAACTGGTGAGGTGCACCCTCCAGTCAAAATAACTAGCACTACTGTAAAGACTGTCAGCTATTTTTTTTGATTCACTAGACAATCCATTTGCCAGGCAGCATTTCAAACTTTTAATAGGCTTAGGGAAGTGGCTACTAAATAAATCGTTAGCAAAGGGATAAGGATCTTTGTTGTTATATTTCTCAGGTGTATGTCACACTACGAAAGCATCATTCCATAATTCCCTCTTGGTTGATCTTTGAACAGAGCTGTTATTTACTGCTTGTTTAATTGAGATGATAGGTAAGTCCCCTCTGATTTGTTAATAACTTTGGCTAAACAACAATTCATTCTAAAGCAGCAAATAATGATGATATTGAAATAACAACATCACCTTTTGAAAAATGTAATTACCAAGTCATTAAGCTGCATTGCTTTCAGGATTCATTGCCTGGAAAAACCCAGAACTTACTGTCTGCTTTTTCAGATGGCCTAATAAATTCTGGAAAATAACCCTGAGCAATCTGGCAAGGGAGGAAGCGTCTTGTCCTGATGGGTACTGAGTACCTGCTGCCAACTGCAGACTTTTGGAGGACTGGGTGGGATTAGAGCAGCTGATCAAAAGCTCTTGGCACCTTGCAGGATTGAGCCCTAAGAGAGAAGTCCGTTTTCTTTCAGAACAGATTGGCAAACACATCAAAACATGCGAGTGCAGCATTGCATTTGTTATCCGTTTTGTCACACGTAATGCTGGGGAATTCAGCCATCAGGGCTGTAGGGAGAAGTCATGCTCGCTCACTGGGCATCTTAATGCATCTATGTTACTGCAGACAAATGTTGGGTAGCAGAAAAATCCAGTTGCATTCTTATACTTTCTATCCTTTTCAGTCCGGCATTTTAATCCCCTTCAGAGTGAACGCTGGCCTCTGATGGGGATACCTGCCTACTTTATTACATATTTCAAGATGCTGATTCTGCAAACATACAGGTAAGTGACTTTGTACAAGGGAGTGATCCTACTGGGACTAACAATGACCAGGATACAATTTACACACCTAAGTGTTTGCATGAAAGTAGAAGACCTGGAGGTAAGAACTCTTGTCTTCTGAGGGGGTCTCTACCTGACTGGGACCAGCAGTATCAACAGTGGCTTAAGCATGGGCTGAGATTTCCTAGACTAGGGATGAGCAAACAAGCTGAGGCAGGAATCTTGTTTGTATATGCTGTGTCATAATGACCCCCTCATTTCCCCCCAGGTACACTGCCTATGCTGGAAGAGATCTATCTGGAGGCACCTGAAGACTCATGGAAGGTGACCGTAGGAAGGGCAGCACTGGGCTAAATCTGGTTAAGTGAGAGAGTGTCAAAGGTACAGCTGGGAGTTAGGCACTCAGTGGCTCTAAATGGGCCATTTATGCCTTTTAAAATTGCCCAGGGGGCTGCCTAAATCAGCTTCCCACAGGCTGGGTTTACAACAGCATGGGACTTGCTGTCATTTAGGAATGGAGGAATGGCTGGATCAGAGCTGAAGTCCCTCTGGTCCAGGGTCCTGTCTCTGACAATGTCCAGCACGCATTTTCACACTGAAATCTACGGAGTTCAAGGCTGGTTGAGGCCCTGTCATGTGAAAATCATTAACCCCTCTGTGATGTTTGTTGCCATTAATGACTCCTGAAGTTCTTGCCACATGCTGGCTGATCGGAAAAAATAGAGCATATTGTTGAATACATTATATTAAAAAATACATTTAAATTTTTTTCAGGTTTTCCCCACAAACTCTTTTAGCCTATTCTAATCATAGGGGGACAGATTCTGATCTTACTTATCAATGCAAATTCAGAGTAATTCACTGGCTTCAGTGGAGCTGCTTTGGATTTACACCAGAGTGAGAGGCAAGCTCTAGACCAAGGCACCAAAAGGCCTCTCTTGTAGCTTACAGATGATTAGCTTATTTGGATTCTTGGTCTTTTCTTGATCACTGAGGTATATCACTGGAATGCCAATAGGACTAATGAGTGTTGCCTTTGAGGAAAGGTAACATTCATGTCAACCCACTCTGGTGAGGTTAAATATTCTTTACATATATCTTTCTAATTTCATTTGGAACTAGACATGTGCACATACACGCACACACACATGCACACACAAAATGGACTCTCACTGGAGTTTGAGAAACAAAGATAAAGGTTGCCCCTTTTGCAAAATGCTGCACAAAGGGCTTCTGAGCTGAGTTATTCTGAGAAGTGCTTGTTCATATGAAGGAGTCTCAGAAGGGTTTAAATCTACACTAATGTGGAGCATCCCATTAAAAAGAAGCATTTGAGCAGATTACCTATGAGAGTAATTAACACCATCTAAGTGCTAATTTAGGCCTTTGCAGTAATGGATGCAATGGAACACTTGAGTGAAGCAAGCTAGATGAGGCCTAGGGTGAGCCAAGCTGTAGTTCTGCTTAGAAGAAAGGCAGAAATTTTCAGTGGCAGCTTAATGCACAGAGGAATTACAGATCAGCCAGAACTGAAGGGTAGGAGCTAAGTGCATGTTTTACCTGTGACTTGCATGGTCACATTAGAAACTAAATTTCTTGCTGCTGGGGTGCTACCAGAAAACATGAATCTTCATATGGTGTGAGTGAATATCCATCAGGAAGTGTTTTATGTTTTGGGGAAGGAAGAAAAATCCCAGCTATTGAGAAGGAAGCTTTCCTGGTCCTGATCTTGGAACCTTACATTTGGACTGAACTGTCCATTCCAAACCTTTGGCTAAATGGTGGAGCAAAAATGAATCTGTAGGGTAGTATGGGCCAGACGTCTTTGGCAAGTGTGCCACAAATTAGCCCAGCACCCTCTGTATCTGTCACACTGATTCTCTCTCCCTGCCTGATCTGTTGTTCTGCTTCTTGCCTTGCTGCTGGGTTGTCTGTCCCCTCCTTGATCTGCTATTTGCCACCTGCACTGGATACCTGTGCTACTTGTGGCATCCATGCCACAGGCTGGCCACTCCTGCCATAAGATATGAAATAGGCTTTTGCAAGTGGATGACATTCTGCCTTTGCTATTCTTTTAGGGCCAGATCCAGGTTCAGCACAATTAATGGGGATCTATTGGATGTGTCCACTGGCAAACAACTCAGGTAAGCTTAATGCCTTCTCCCTCCTTTATTTTTTTGCTTATAACTTACAGGCAGTTCTGCTATTCATACACATTGCTACCAAATGAAACACTTGCTCTCACCTGTGTGCTACTGCCAAACATATTAGAAACTTTGGGCTGTTTAATGATGACACTGGAAGATAAATGCCTGTAAGGAGCCAGTGCTTTTAGTATAGTCAGTGAATGACAAAACCTCTCTAGGATATCAGAGGGCTTCAGAGAGGGCTTTTTTGCTGGAGAATGATGCCCAAGAGGGAATTGTGGCTTCAGTGGCAGCCCTGAAAGCATTCCCTGTGGACTGAGTGCACCCCCACTGATTGACCTGCCATATGGTGTACGTTCAGGACAGTGCTCACAGAAGTCATGGGAGGACAGGGTGCTGGATCAGACTGGAATGCTCATAAGGTCTTTGGTTCCAGCCCTCTAATGAAACAACATTGTGAAGTGAAGTGCAGGGCCAGTTTCATGAGCTCCCAAGGACAGAGCAGTGTCTACCTTGATGATTCAGGTTGCTCAAACCCTTTGCTCCTCAAGAGTACATACCTTTACAAGCAATTCAGATTGCTAAAGCAACAGCTAGGACCTACATGCTGGACTGGGCCACATCAGGTAGTTGTCACAAGCCTGCAGCTGCCTGCCAACATGCATGTGGCAGGTCATGCGCACGTTTGTGGGTGAATTCTATTGTGGGTGCATATGTAGAAATGAAGACCAGAGCAGCAGATGTGGTCCCACATTAGTAAAATTCACTATTATATTGCCAATTGTGAGCTACTGTCCTAATCTTATGCCTCACTCAGATCAACACAGGACTTCAAATGAGAACAGAAGCCCTAAATAAGTAACAGGTGTCAAGACTCAGGGCCATATAATGCCTCTGAGGCACAAAGAAATAACTGGCAGTGTTGGGAGAGTTGATGCAGATCAAAGACCAGTTATGCCACAAAAGGTCTAGTCATTTCTCTCTTCTTAGGATGTCTCCATGTGTCAGTTTGACTAGTGCTATCTCCTTGCATATCCGAGAGAAAAGATGTTTCCAAGTGAGCATGAATCAGGGCACAGAGCTGGAAGTGTGATGAAGCAATGAGGATGGAATATGGAGAGCTAAAGGGATGAGCTAGGGGCAGAAAATGGAAAAGTACCGCAGTAGAAGTGATACAATGTGAGGTTCAGCATGGGGGGAAGCCTGGCACATAAAGGGGTTCTGTCCTGCAGTGTTAAAATGGGAGAGTTTATGTCTCTGTGCCTGACATTTGCAACTCAGTCTTTCAAGATGCCCCTTGTTTCTGCCTGGTCAATTAATGATCCATAATGTAGGCAAATCAATGAATCACAAAGAATGAGAAGAGACAATGGAGAGAGAGATGAGACGGTCCACAGAGGATATGGAACAGAACTACGGTATGAATCAGGAATCAATAGAAACTTTATTTTTCGGTGTGGCTGTGTACCATAGATATGGATCATCACAATTAGTGTACTCACTGACTATGGTTGTGGACAATACACACAAATAAAAATCAATGAAGGCAAACAAATGAAAATGAAATCATTGTACACAAATGCAATAATAACCCTGAACACCCTGAATCAGTCTTTTCATTTTTACCCAAGAAAGAACAATAAAAGGAACAAAAACCCTTTAAAGTGAAAATCATGTCTACAAGAACAAAAAAAGTTCATTATATTCTTAAATGAAAACTTACAACAGGATAATTAAAGTCTTCCACAGATTGTTCAAAACAAGTGCAAAATACCCCAGCCAATTGTTACAGAAATGTCAGACACAACCTCCAGCTAGATCAGAAGAAACTACCAAGTGATGTGCTGGGTGTGATTTAGGCTAGCTTGGGTTACAAGCAAGGCCAAGAAAAGAATGCAAATGAAAGAGACATCTAGGAGGACAGATGCATAATTTTATCCTTGAAGTTTCTCTGGTGAATATTTCTTTTGCAATATTTAGGGCCAGATTTTCAATGGGTTTACAAACTGGCATCTCTCTCTGTTGAAGTTGACTGAGTGATGCTGATGAATGTCAGTTGAGGATATAGCTTTATAATATATATATGTGTGTACACATATATGTGCATATACTTTTTATACACACACACACACATATGTATATACGTATACATGCACACACAGACACATACAGACAAACACACATGAGCCTCTGATTGGTACTCAGATTTTCCATGGACTTTAAATGTGAAATTCTCTTTACTGCGTTGATTTTAGGGGAGTCACAAGGGAGGCAGAAGAGATGCTAGGAACCACTGTGTTGTGACCCTGAAGCCTGTCTTCTCATTTACTTTGGCAAGGATGATCCATTAGGGTCCAGTTCTACCACCCCTCAAGGCTCCTTGAGAGATAATGGGATGACTCACAGCAAGTGACCCCCAATCGTAAGTGGCAGGATTGGGCCCTAATCTTCCCTTAAACTGCCATCTGATTTGTGCAAGGTGTTCGTGCTGGCCCTCAAATGCAGCATGTGTGTGCACCTGGTTATAGGAGCTGGGACTGTGTCTGCCTGTACATCTGCATGCCTATAGCTGTCCATCAGACAGATAACAGTTGGAAAGCGGGGGTAGGGGGGTGGGCAGGGAGGTGTGGTCCAAGTAGATGGGCTTGGCAGCCCCCTGTGAAGCTAATGCATTTGGTGGGTGCAGGAATCCTGACCACTTTACAACTGCTTTAAGGCTCTTGAGCCCTGGTTTAGCTCAGGAATCCCACTTCCTTCTCTAGAGCTGCAGCCTTGATTCCCTACTCTAATTTTTTTTCCTAAAGGTCATTCTGTGTTGCTCTGCACATGTGGAACCCCAGGCCAAACCTTCTCCTGGTTCAAATCCCTCCTCCTGAGCTACTGCTTTATAAAGAACACGCACAAAAAAAGCAAATAGCTAGGGGGAGCTCTTTCCTTTTCACTGGTTGATGTCTGTTATCTAGAAAACAAGCTCTCCAGAGCAGGGATTATCTTGACATCTGTGCACTATATAGTATCGAGCGAGCGCATTGTTGGTGTGCAGTGAATAATAAATAATAATCCCCAGTGATAAATGCATTCGCTGCTGGACAATGCACAATCTGCGCTTCTCTGTTAAGAACATTGCAATGGCAGAACCAAGAGCACCGGAGAGCTTGGAAACAATGATATTCCTCTAAACCTGACACTGAACTGTTCAGTCTTCAAGTGACCCTTGAAGAGATACAGTTTTAAAGACCCACCAATTGCTCATGGCTTAATGTTTGCTCACAGGGCTGTAGCTGAACGTCAGTGACGGGTGCACATGACACTAGGAATGGAAAGCAGGGATTCTACAACCACTGTTCACTAATAATGATATCTGCTATTGGTGGTAGACAGAGAAGATGTACATGTGTTCTGGGAAAAAAACGGTGCGGTGAAGCCCAGGCATGTTTTGCTTATAGAGGGAGGCCGATGCTGCCACTCTTCATCAGGCTGAGTAGGACTTTGCCCCATTGATTTCTAAAGGACCAATTGTAGAACCAAGTTCTATGACCCAAGAGCAAAGGAGGCAGGATGCAGCCCTAAAGACAGTATGCCAGTCTTTGTGGGCCTGTGCTAAAACTTCCTGAAGTCAGTGACATGCTGCACGTGGACTTCAGTGAGTTGTGGACCAGACTACCTTGGTGGAAACCCTGGCACCACTGAAGGCAATGGGAGTTTCACAACTGCTTTCAGTGGATCCACTGTTTCACTCTGGAAGCCTTTTATGGTGTTTTTTGCACAGATTCTTCCCCTTCACATCCACAGTCACATAGTTCTTCATTATTGCTTCTTAGAAACCCATGCACAGAGCAACGAAGGATAAACTGTTTCCCTCCCATTATCCCACCAAAACTAAAGGAAAAAAACGAATAAAACTGGGTGAAAAGAAAACTCACTCATGTCTTCAACGTTCAGTCCACATTGCTGGGTGGACTATCACTATTCGATGCTATATACATATATGGTTTGCTTCATTCATGCAAAGTGTTACAAGTACCGCAACAGCATTCCCAAACAGGAGCATGAGACAGGAGCAATGCACTGCACCGGGCAGGGAGCAGATGGCTGATGAAAGAAAAGCCCACAAGATTCTTTTGGAACTGAAACTGAGACTTGGACGAAGGATTTGGACACACGTCTACAGAGCACAGACAGGAGGAAAGGGAGAGCTTGCTGATTTTGTGGGTGGGTCTTTGGAGGGTCATATGCTGATCATAAGACAGCCCAAAATAAATAAGGAAAAAGATCGCCCTGTTTTTTCAAACCCCAGTGTTCTAATGACTGGCTAATCAACGGGGCATCAAAACAAGAATGGCAGCAGGCTTTACGGTATATTCTTAGAAAGCTCTCACACTCCTGACCTTCCTTGTTCAGTCCAGACTCTTGCTTTTCTCCAATGGGGACAGATATGCATGGTCTCAAGTCACGAAGGCAAATAGATTTTTGTAAGAAAGTCATGAGCTACCTTATTTCTCTCTTTCCCTGGTTCACCACTCAGTTTCTTAATGGCTAGTCTGGCCTCTACCTTATCAAAAAAAAAAGCCCACATTGCATTCAGGCCAATCCTCCCAGGGGAGGGAAAAAAATAACAAAGGACTCAGTCGTTACCGTACACTCTTGCAGGCAGCGTTGCAAAGATGGCCTTGTATCCATGCCTCCTTTAATAGGATGTTGCCCCTGGTTAAGAATCTTGCTGAATTCCTACTTAGGAACTCCTATTTAGTACAAAGAATGCTCCAAAGCTGCATTCCATCAGCAGGTAAGTGAACATGGCAAAGGCCTTTTCTTCTTTCTCTGTTCTTTAGACATGTTATATCTATATCTATATCTATATATTTCTCTATATAGATACATATAGATATATATAGATATATTTACTATCTCTGATTGTTCCTTTAGAAGCCCTTTATGTGGCAGTAGGCTTCCAGAGATGAGAAGAATATGTACAAGAGCCAAAGGAGCACAAAGAGGCTGGATGTCAGAAGCTTGGCAGTCCGCGGCCCACCCAGCTCACCTCCAATTTCAGGTCTCCGGCGGTAGAGCAGCACACCCACACTGATAAAAGCAAAAATGGTGAAGAGGGTGACGGAGAAAGCCAAGTTGCCAGGGGAGACACGGAATGTTTCCCCGTGGGCTGCATGGTAGATGGCAGCGATGGACCAGGCCACCCCAATCCCCAGGAAGACATTCACAGCATTGCTCCCCGTGACGTTCCCGATTGAGGCGTCTGCATATTGATCCTGTGTAGCAGCCACTTTGCTGGCGAACGTGTCTGCAAGGGAAAATGGGAAATGTCCAATCAGTCAGTGATGCACCAATACATGTGTAGTTCCTAAACTACGAATACCCCTTGGGTTTATACTTCCCCCTAACTTCTAGCCACATTCCCCATACGGTGCTGCTTCACAGGCTGCCCCCTGAATGAGATGTGGTCCTGCCCAGTGATGCAAGCACCCATAAGGCAGCAGAGTCATAATTCCGCCTGCAAGTTTCACATTATAATTTCCTGATGTTTGAGGGCTGCAGTTTTCAACCTTAACTTTAATTTAAGGAAAGTTTTGCGGTTTGAGTTTAAAAGACACTGCCTGGTTTCTCTTTACTCCTATCCCTTTTGTTTTCATATTTCTTTTCATTGTTTTTATATTTCTTTTCATGAAATACTGAAATGTTTGGCTGGCAATGTTGACAATTTCACATAGAGAAACTTGTCCCATTTTTTTGGCCTGCTCTGCTTGCTTTTGCTAAAGCCACTCCTTTGCCTTGCTTTCTTCTAAAGATTCAAGCACATGCCACTGTGGTACAGTCTCTTCCCCTATCACTAGCCACCAATATAACTGGGATTTCAAAATGCCTGATGGGAAAGGCTTTAGCACAGGGGTGGGCAATTATTTTGGCTCGAGGGCTGCTTAACAAATTTTGGTGAGCTGTTGAGGGCTACAAGGGTAACTCCACTCCTTGACAGGTGCCTTGCTCCCTGGTCACCATCTTGGGACCGGAAGTCCTGCCCCCCTAACCTTTGCCACTGGATGTCCCTCCCCTTGCCTAGGAAGTACTCCTTTTGGGGAGGGGGTTTGCCAACTTGGAACCAGAAAAAAAAAAAAAAAATTGTATACTAAAAATCAAACATCCACAATAACATATTTTAATTTTATTTTAAAAAGATATTTTTGTCCTGATTTGTGCGTGTTTGCTTTGTGTAAATAAAGGCAACTGCATAGTAGTTCAAAATGAAGTCTTACTCTTGCATATTGTGGGGAGTGTGGGAGGGTATGAGTGGGTGGTTATGGGGTTTGTGGGGTGTGTGGAGGGGGAGGGGGAGTTGGGATGTGTGTGTGTGTGTGTGTGTGTGGTGGGATGTATATGGTCAGCAGTGAGCAGGGCTCCTCCCAGAGGCCCATGGGTGTGTGGGGGGAGGTGCATATGGGGGGGGCAGTGGTTGTGGGGTGTGTGATTGTGTGTGGGGGCGGGTGTGATTGTGGCGTGTGCAGGGGAGAGTTTGTGGATATAGTGGGGTGTGCATGGGAACCTCTGTGCATGCTCCCAAGCCAGTCAGCCCTCGCCCCTGCCCTGCAACAGCCCAGAGCCCACATGCTCTGCAGTGCCTCCCCACCGCTGCCAGCAGCGTGCAGCCCCTGTGCCACGAGCCTGCCCCAGACTCACCCCTGCTGGAGCAGGTCAGACAGACTATGCGTACAGCCCTGACCTGGCCCCTGAGCCTGCTCAGTACCACCCACCCGGGGCATGTCCCGATGCCCCCTGGGCACACAGTGGGGCTGTAGTGGCTCCTTGCTGGACTGCCTTTCTAGACAGCCTCTGGTCCCAGCCCCACAATAATGGCGAGGACCCATCGGCAATCCCAACCTGACCCACCCCATGCCTCGTGCAGACTCGTCTGCTCATGCTGAACAGCTGCAGCAATAGCAGTGTCAGTGGGGCAGAAGTGTGCTCAGTGTGGGGGGAAAAGTAGCCCCTCCTCCTCACCATTGGCCTGCACTTCCTACAGCAGTTTGGCACAGCCCATGCTGGTCTGCCCTGTGGCTTTACCAGTGTCACTGCCATCTCTGCGCTGCCCAGTGGGGCAGCGGTGGCAGCACAGAGCATTCATAGATTGTATGGCTGGAAGGGACCTTGGAAGATCATTGGGTCCAGCCCCCTGCACCAAGCAGGAAAGGTAACTGGGGTCAGGTGACCCCAGGAAGGTGACTGTCTAGTCTTCTCTTGAAGATTTCCAGAGTAGGTGATTGCACCACCTCTGAAGGGAACTTATTCCACAGTCTGGACACCCTGACTGTGAAGAAGCTTTTCTTAATGTTGAGCCTGAATCGGTCTTCTAGGAGTTTGTGGCCATTACTCCTAGTTTTCCTCTAGGGTGTCCTGGTGAACAGTTGCTCACTGAGCCCTTGATGTACTCCCCTAGTATAGCAGCAAGCTGCTACCAGGTCCCGTCTCAGCCTTCTTTTCTTCAAGCTGAAGAGTCCCAGATCCCTCAGCCTTTCCTCATAAGGCTCACCGTGTGAGGCTCTGATCATATGGGTGGCCCTTCTTCGGACTCTCTCAAGTTTGTCCACGTCCTAGTTAAAGTGTGGTGCCCAGAACTGGATGCAGTACTCCAGCTGCGGTCTCACCAGTGCTGAGTAGAGCAGAAGAATCACCTCCTTGGTCTTGCTGGAGATGCATTGATTGATGCATGCCAGAATATTATTTGCATGGGCACAGGAGATGCAGGGCAGCCCAGCATGAGCTCTGCATGGCTGCTGTAGGCAGCACAGGCAGCAGTGAGGGGGAGGGGATGCTTTTCCCCTGCGCTGAGCACACTTCTGCCCTGCTGGCACTGCTGTTGCTGCAGCTGTTCAGCATGAGCTGGTGAGTGCACAGCAGACACAGGGTTGGTCAGGGCTGCACATGGGTCCCTGCCATTATTGTGGGGCTGGGGCCAGGGCAGTGGTAGCCGGATGCAGCTGCCACTGCCTAGGCTGCCTAGAAAGGCAGTCCAGCTGCAGAGTTGCCTCAGCCCTACTGCCTGCCCAGGGGGGCGGCAGGACGCGCCATGGCTGATGGTGCCTGGACTAGGCAGGACCAAGGGGCCCACTGTAGGTTAAACAAAGCCCCTCTGTGGGCCAGATCTGGCCTGTGGGCCATATTTTGCCCACCCCTGCTTTAACATATCAAAAAGATGAAGAATGGAGTTTACTACAGAGGGTAAGTACCTTCAGGAGGACAGAAGTTTGGATAATTACAGGCTCTTTAAATGAATTGGGAAACACCTGAAATAAATGGCGATACCCAGTGGCTGAAAGCTGAAGCCAGACAAGTTCAAATTAGAAATCAGGTAGAGCATTTTAACAATGAGGGGTATGTAACTTTGGGGGAAAAAATGCCAGAAGAAGTGACGGATTCTACCAGTTTTGGCACTTTCAGCTCAAGTATGGACACCTCATAGGAAGATGAGCTTTTTTCAAACAGAATTTTCACTGAAGGCCAATGCAAGACAGGAAAAGCTGGAGAAAACTAAAATACCTGTCACATTCAGGGGGTCAGCCCATATGATCTAACAGTCCCTTTTCTCCTCAAGTTCTATGCCTCTACTTAGCTTGCCTATTAGGCTTGAGGGAGGGGATTTATGAGATGCTGGTCTGAAAATCCAAATTAATGATATTATGTCCATTTTACCCTTTTGACACTTTTGCTGACTTCCTCAAAAAAGTCTAATGGGTAGGAGAGGCTTTATAAAAGCCATGGTAGATTGCGCCTGTCATGTCATGTTTCTTTCAGCTTTTCATACTTACAGCTTTAATTATATTTTCAATTAATTTGCCTCATTAATTATTCATATGTTTTGTTCAGGCTGGGAAGCTTCAGTAATAAACAAACACTCATATTTCATACCTATTATGGTGAAAATAGTTTCAGTGAAAGACTGTCCCCAATATATAATTGGATCTATTGTGTATTAAAGCTTATAGGCAAATTAGGGACTTTTTATTTCATGTGAACACCACCAATGAAAGACAATGCCAGGAACTGTTCAGGAATATGACTACTTAATGCATTTCTTTGCTCTCAGGTCACCTTGTGTAAAATAAGGTGCAGGACAGCTTGGAAAAAGTGATTATTTATAATTTCATTTTTTATTTTTACTCGCTGAGAGTTTCTCCTGAGCATGCTCTCTCCATGGGGTTTGAAGTTGGAATTATGAAGTTACATCTGGCAGGAAGCATCGCTTTCCATGTAAATGGAAACCCAAGTTCCAATAAATATAATACAAAGTTTAATTTACAGTAAAAATCAAAAGATTACTTTACTCCTCAAAGCACCAAGGTGGAAATTTATATAATTTCTGCTCTTTCCCCACCCCCCCAGCAATATTCCTGCATTATCATTGGAGCGTCTCAAATTAATAATTATAGTTTATAAGTGATGTAAAAATTATTCTAAGCTTCTCCATGCCTAGCTGTGCTGCAGTCACATGAGTGCCTGTTTGATGCTCCATTACAATCATTCTGCATGAAGGGGGAATGGTATAAAACATGCTCAGGCTGCCTGATTGATTAGAAGTATGAGGAAAAGGAGATGGCTCAAACCTTCAGAGGATAGCTGTTTTCCTTTGTCCTTAGAATCTGGTGTGTACATTGCATTATTGCAGCACAGACCAAGGAATCCCTCAGGTTGTGAAGTAGTGGGGTCTGCACTTTGTAACAACGCTATACTGAAATCAGTGGGCATCAGGTTATCATGTACTTTCACACTCTCTATGTACTCTCTATGTGTCGGTCTACATCCTTAGGTATCCAAGTACCTTCCAAAATCTATTCAGGACTTTCAGGCTGTCTGTATCTGAGCCAAGATTTCAACCTAAGTAGGTCTCCTTGGCCCCAGCCCAACCCACCTGAAGCCTACTGCTTATGAAAGTTTATGCAATGCATCTCTGATTTAGACAGCCTAGAAAGGTGCAAATCTATTCTGCCTTCTGGCTAACCTTAGACTAACACAGCTAACTACCTCTCTCTCCACAGCCCAAAGCCATAATCCCAGGACCAGGCTTCCTCTTCATTACCTCTGTTTTCCTCCTAAAATTTAGGAATTAAATTTTGGGTAGGAAATGCTATGTCACATCTTGGTTGCAGAACCATGGTTTTGGCTTACATAACCATGTTTTTGGCTTCTGGTTAGACGGTCAGTGTGGCAGTGCTGAGGCTTATTCTCCCCTCTCCCTTGAAGTTGTTTGGTACATGATACCAGTAGCTCCCGATCAAGCTGTCCTTACAGGGGAGGCATGTTGATGCAGAAGTCCTCAGCCAGCTGCACTGCTTGGGAGTGCTATTCTGGGTGACTCCCCAGCAAAGGAGCAGGCAGTGAGTAAGTATCCAATCCAATGGTGCAGGCAAACCCCTGCTTACCTTTCAGAACATGAATAATTTACTCATTATTAAATTCCAGGAAGGAGGTGAAAAGCCCTGGCTGGATCTGAGCCTACAGGTTTAGCATTACCTTGTTTTCCCAGGATGTTGCAGGGGAGCATCCCCTCATCCTTGTCAGTTCCTCCCCAAAAAAGATGGGCATGGGAGAATGCCATACACTGTAAGTGTCAAAGATATAGCCTGCAGAACCATATCGCTTAGCCTCTGGGTCTTGGAGTTGCCCCACAAGCAGCATACCAGGCATGCCACAGGGCCACATGCACCGTCACAGTGCCTGGTCCAGTTTGTGTCCCAGAGCGATGGAGCAGCCGCCATGTGCAGCACAGCCTTGGAGTGATCAAAGCAGAACTGAACTGCTTGTGGCACCTACTCCAAGACACATGTTGGATCCAAGATATAGGGTTGGTCCAGGGGTCCAATCTGCAGGGTGGATGAGTTTGACATCCCTGCCATACACAGATGTGTGCCATCTCTTCACAGTAGAAAATGTTTAGAGTTCACACGATGCTGTTGTGAAGCAGGCTGCAGCTACCAAGAGTCCTGTGTTCTCTTCCCCCTTCCAAAGTACCTAAACTAGAAGACACCGGAGTCTTGCAATAGCTTGGTCTCTCTATGTGCGGTTTCAAAGTGATGGGTAATCTGTGTTACATCAGGTGATCCTTTCAAGTATGGAGGGAAGTGACCATCTCCAAAATGCCTAATTTGAAATGGCATGACAAGGGACAAGCACTATCTTTTTTAGTTACTCCTTCTGCATGTTTAGCTGGGAATTAACAAGTGACTGGGGGCCCAATAGAATGAGATCACGGAACTGGATTTAGCACCTTTGGCCAACACCATTCTCAAAGGCGGCCATATGCTTGCAATTAGGAATTAACATAATTGTGCATTCTTGTAGATATTCCATTGTTGTTTTTAATAGATGGAACATAATTAGCCCAGATATTATATACTTCAGTTTTTGCCTCTTGGTAAGGGAAGATGGTTAAAAAAAAAAGGCTTAAGTTTTCATTGTACGGGCTCTGAATCAGACAGAACTCTTCAGCTGAACTCCTCCCCTCGTGTAATTTATGCGCCGGATTACTTTTTCCAGTGCCAAGTTGAATAGGATCAGAGACAGGCAATCTCACTGTATAAATCTGATTCTAACTGGGAAGGGGGTCTGATTTTCTTCCATAAGTACAAATTCTGTTTTTTGATTCATGCATGAAAACTTTAATGAGTTCAGTTAGTTTGTTGAGAATTCCTAATTCAGCTAATATGGCCCAAAGGCTTTGTCTGTGTATGCTATCAGAGGCTTTCTGGAAGTCTGTGAATAGAACATGTACACTTTGATTATATTTCCATTTTTTCCTCAACTATTTGTCTTACTGAAAAGATATGGTCTGTTATCAACCTAATCTTCTGGAATCCACATTGGTTTTCTCTCAGAATTGTTCTTCCCATATCTCTGGTCATCTTACTGAAAAAAACTGTTTTTCTTGAAGGGCCATCTCCTGGAGTCAGGTGATTGTGGACTATTTTTATTTAAAATAGACAGGAGGTATGCCATTAAAGAAAAATCAAAACATTTAACACCTAAAGCTTCTAAAACCAGGAGGCACCTACAGAAAATGCCCTGATTTAATATTTTGTTTAGTTTCATGAGATTTAAGGCAACCACAAGACTTTTTGGGGCCTGATGCTTGATATGTCACTGCTCAGAGTTGGCACTATTGTACACAATCCACGTGAAGCTTGGTTGGGCTGCCTCTGATCACGTTCTTCTGGGACATTACTATGCTTCGTGCACAAGCACTCTACTATATCCCATCCTGTGAAGGACAGTGAAAAGCTTTGAAGTATGGAAGAGCAGGGGTATTTGTGTCACCCCTTGAACTTACTGCAAAACAAGGGATTAGCAATAGAAAGCACAGGCTCCTTTTGTGCCTCCCCTCAACCTCCTTTTCAGTCTCCACTAATCAACACAGCTTTTGAGGCTATCTAGTAATTCAGCCAGGGACATGTCTCCAAACAACTGGTATCAGAAAACATTTTAGCTGTCCCACTGGAAGCAATTCCAGCAGCTACTCAAAGTCTGCAAACTCATTTTGACATGTATGGATCAAAGTCAAAGCCAGTCTCATCAAAGGGGTGGAACAAGAGAACCATAAGTGTACAAAAATGTGTAAGAGATCTAAGAGATAAGATTAAAGAAGCAGAAGTTCAGAAAGAAAACAAGGGCTTCAAGCCAGGCAGTGATTTTATTATTACATGGAAAAACTCCAAAATCTACAGCAATATTAAGTATTCTGAAACTTTTGGGAGAGAGAAAGGGTACCTGAAATCATTTTTAGGTACCAAATTCCAATTATCCACACCTTAGATATTTTTTAAATATTTTGTACGTCTTTTAAACCTACTTTTGTTTAATCGATGTCTGCTTTATCTGCCAACAATGTTGGCTGCATTGGCTCTAGCACTGCCATGTGGCTGATATGTGTATTCTGACTCCAGCATGGAGGGGGGGAAAATGTACTACTTATAGATAAAATAATATTAGTTTTTTCCCAGTGCCAGAAGAAGCACAGTGTGAAAGAACCTTTTGTCTCTAGAGTTCCATGTTTTTCTTATGGTTTCCAGCAAAATTCAAGTTTCCTCAAGATTCTTAAAAGATTTTTTTTTTTAAATAAAATGAGTAAGATGCAATTTTTTTTAACCAACACAATTAAGTCAAGAAGACACTGACTGAAATGGAAATTCTCCCCCATGAGGATGTGGAAGATAATTCTTTGCTATCTGATTGCAAGAGGCTGCTGGATTTTAACTCTCTCCTTTTCTTTCCCAATTTTTATTTACATGTTGGCTATCAAACTGGTGAAGTATCTGGCTGTTACTTTCTAGGCCTAGTTGTCACAGGCCCAGTTCAGATCACCTTGGGGAATGGACAAATAAACAAGTTGTAGCAAATTAAAACTGTGCCTACTTTTACCCCCTGGTGGCTTAGCCATATTTTGCTGAGGGGGTAATTTCCTTAGTTCATTCAGCATTCACTTACCCTGGGCCAGAGCAGGCATATGGATTGTTATTGGACACTAGTACACATGACAAAAATTGCCCATTTTTGTATTTTAATTGCTTCACACTTTACACATATGAGTTTTTTTTTGCAAATTAAATGGGTTTGTTACATTGCAAACTAAACCACATCCCCATGTAGTTTAGTTTGCAATGTAGCTACTTGTTATGTTGCAGCCTTTAATCTGACAGGTCACCTCCTGGCTACCAGACAGCCAGGCTGAAGGGAGAAGTGGCAAGGGGCCTGATCCTTTTTTATTCCCCACCCCCCCGCACAAAGCCTGCCCACCTCTCCTGCAGCTGGGGGGCAAGCTGCCAGTGGGCTGAATGGTCCCTGAGCTGCAGGGGGCCCCGGTTCTTCCCTCTGTGGTGGTGGCACCCCCCTGGGGCTGCCTGGGTGGGCTGCTAGCAGGCCAGATGCTGCCCCAGCTTGGAGGCAGCACCCACCAGATCCAACTGTTCCTTGAGCCTGCCAGGGCTTCCAGAGCACTGTGTACTGTCCTCACTGCCTTCCCACTGCCTGGGACCACCTGGGAATGGGCTGACTTGCCCCTGGGGCAGCAGGAGGAAGTGGCAGGAGGGTGGCTGGGTGTGATGGTGGCTGAAGAAGGTGGTAAGGATGATGCACAGGTGCTGAAAGCCCCAGTGGGCTCAGGGAGGTTTGGGCTTGGTCGGCATTCAGCGCGCTGTGCATCGTCCCCACCGCCTTCTCTGGCCACCAGCACACTCAGCCACCCTCCTGTTGCTTTCCCGCGCTGCCTTAGGGATAGGCTCCATTGGGGAAAAAAAAAAGTATCGAGAAGCCTGATTCCGCCCCCTCTGGAGCCTGCTTGTGGCCATGAGGTGAGCTGCCAGGGGCCCTAGTCCTTCCCTCCACAGTGGTGGCACCCCCTGGGGCCATCTGTGCAAGCTGCTAGCAGGCTGGGGGCTGCCCCTGCTCAGGGAGCATTTGGATGGGGCTGACCCACTGGCATCTTGGCCCCCAGCTGCCAGCAGTCTTTGTGAAAAAAGGATCAGGCCCTTCGCTGTAACAGCGATGGAAGCCCCTAAATTGAAATGGTAGGCTTTTAATCATCACAATTAAAAACCTACCATTTCAATTTAGGGGACTAAACCCCTGTCATGTGTACAAGCGCCCATCATGTCCTGATTGCTATATAGCAAAACTAAAATCCTATATGCAGCATTTTACCAGAGACAGGGCCTGACCTCAACCTTAGAGATGAGACTCTCGATACTCTTGGTTTAGAAAAATTTAAACCCAGCTATGTTTTTGCAAAACCATCCCTTACCCCAAACTCTTTTTGATGCTGAAAGAAAAACTTTATCCAACCTGCATGTTCCTCCACTTGAGGACCAACGCTTTTTGATGCTGAAAGAAAAACTTTATCCAACCCGCATGTTCCTCCACTTGAGGATTTTGAAAAATACATACTTCAGGTCTGATCCAGGCCTGCTTGCAGTATAGGAAACACAAAATCTGAACAGGGAGGTTTGGCAAAAAACACAGGGTCCTTGGTCCATTTTTAATTAGCACAAAGCATAATTTGCAGAAACTCAGACCTGCCTCTGCCTGCCATTTACTCCCTTTGACAAAGAATGCCAGCACTGCCCATTTTCGGCCATCGGGAGGCAGGGAACATGGTGTATGATTCTCAGACATCCTAGGATTGGGAGTAGGAGGTGTTCCTTGAGGAGACTGATGGCTCACTGAGCCCTGGGACTGGGTGATACCATGATCTGATCTGCAGTAAGCCTGCACACCTCTTTACTTCACTGAGTGTGACCTGGAGTTTTGAGGGGAACCCATGAGCTCAGGGATGGCTTTTCCCTGATAACCTACTGTGACAATGGAACTGCCTTCCCCCAAATCTTAAACAACAGCTGGTACCAGGCACTCCCCTCCTTCTCTCTGCTCCCTGGAGGACATATCAAGATGACAAGGCAGCAGGTGACCCATAGCTGGAGTGGGAGGCGTCTCAACTCTTCTCCTCAGCAAACCAACAGCAGCCACTCTCCTTCAGGATACAACCTGAGAATGGGAGCAGCAGGGCAGGGAGTCCAAGACAGTTGCGACAAAGAGACATGCCTGGTCTGGAGAAGCTGAGAGCGCAGGGGCTCCTGCTATCCTTTTTCTGCAGTATTAATGGTTCTGCTTCCCTCTGTCCGGTACCCCCCTCATCTGTCTTGTCTCCAAGCCCCTTCTACCCTGCTCAGTGGGAAGATGAGCAGCAAGACAGATGAAGGCACACTGCTGATTTGCACAATAGTGTGACACGGACGTTGGGTTTTACTTTCTAGCCCATCCTTTATAACTTTCAGCTTTCTTTTTTTTAACTGCAACAGATGTTTAGCGATGGCTACAGACCATGAAAAAGGACCCGCAAAAGGAACCTGATACTGCAAGCTTTCTATCCCTGGATTCTAGCTGCTGTAGAAGAGACGGGGGTGAAGTATCTGGTGACACCCTGCATTTTTTTGATGGACATCTGGCTGCCAGCTAAGTAGCAGGAATGTGGCAGAAGAATAGGAATTGCTGTCCAATGCAAATCCAGATCTATCCATTCTTAATGTATAGTAGGAGAGTGGAGAACATGGCTTGGATCTATCATCAGTAGCAGCAAGGAGTGAAAATGATACTAAGAACAACAAGACCCAAAAGTCCCTTCTTCCAATTCCACTGATTTTCTATTTATTCATATACCAGTATTAACTGGACAAAGAGAATCCTCTGGGAAAAGGAAAAATGGGATAAAAATGTGAAAGTCTTGCCAAGCAAAGGGACTACACCCGGAATGAATTAAGGACATTCTCCGTTTTAAGGGGACTTAAAAAAACCCTCCCAAGACACTCTAAGTGCAGTTAATTTCATACCTCTTTCAGGTGTGGAAAATATATACTGGTATATATAGACAGAGGAGAAAGGAAAAGCAGCGATCCATCCTCCTTCAGCACTATATGCAGCACATGAACTTTCCTCTCTCAGGAAGAAAATGTGGATTGGCTGCTGTTTCCACTGCTACTATCAGTTACTCATGGTAAAAAAGCCTTTAGGAAAATACTGTTTTCAAAATATGCCAAGCATGGAAGGCCGGGGAATCCCAAGGTGAAGCTATATTTTAGGTAACCCACTGTCAATAAACACTGTAAAGGACAGAAGCACACTGCTATGATTTCCCATATGGTGGTCATGTTACAAGCTCAGTTGCTCTTCATGGAGACCAGGGCAGTTACCCATCCCCTGCTAGTGCTGCACCCCCCTCCCAAGACGCAGCACAGGGGAAGGACAGGAAAGGTCCTGGCAGGGAATTAATTATTTTTTTTTTTACCTGGTACTGAAGTTCCAAGTGCAACAAACACAACTGCAGTCACAGAATCCTTCAGGCCGATGGTGCAGCCAAAATGGGATGCCAGGTCCCCAATGAAAGCCGTCAGGAGGCCAATCATCAAGATGGAGACGACAAAGCAGGCCCAACCATTCCAGTAGTCTGTGGGGGGCACAAAGGCAAAAAGGACCTTCCAGAAGACGGTCAAAAAGTGCATCACATAATCGAAACAGGAGGGCAGCTTCTCTTCCCCACATTCATCATCATCGTCATCTTCTCCTGGAAAAACAAACACCATAGTCCAATCAAGTCCAGTACTTTAACAATATGATCATGCTTCTTTCCCACTGCTAACATGAGGATGGCTAGGACCACCACACCTTAATAAAATATAACAGTTAATATTGTTTCTTGGACTAAGTACTGATTAAGTACTTGACATCCACTGCTGCCAGGGGAAAAGCTTTCTGGTTTGAACTGATATAGCCCTGTGAGAGAAAGGTGGTAGTAGGACACCAGGCATCTGTTGGGACCTGAGGCATGCAGGTATTGCTGTTGTACTATCGCCACATTTTCTCTGTAGTTCACAAATTCACTGTATCAGCAGGTGCCAAATGAGACTCTGCTTTGTGTCAATCACGATTGGGCGAACCCAATAAACAGATATGTCTCTCATAAAGATAAACACGACCAAATGCTTTTCATAGATCAGGATTATTATTTACTAGTCTTTGACTGAATTCAGGGCTGGTCATTGGATTCAGGGAGTGAAGAGGCTGCCAGGGGCACTGATTTACTACCATGTTTACCCAAATATAAAATTACCCTGAATTTAAGACAACCTCCCAATAATTAGGTTCTGTACATGGAAAATTTATAAATTTCTTACAACTTTCCATGTATGAGATCTAATCATTGGAGGATCATCTTAAATTTGCAGGCAGGGGGTGAGGGGAGAGGTAATGGGGGGCAGTAATGAGACAGGAGATGGCAAGTAGAGAGACACTGGGAAAATCAGTAAGGGGTACATGGTAGGGCAGATGTTGGGGGGGCAGTAATGGGGCAGGCAGTGGGGGTGGTAGGGAACAGGCAGTAGGGGGGCAAGTGGTAAGGTAGTTGGTAGGGTCCTCTCCTGAAGCCTCAGGCTGCCCCAATTCTCCTTCCCCTGTGCCCCCCTTCCCCTTTCCCCCTTCATACTGCTTCTGCCCCCTGCAGGCTCAGGTCCCCATCCCGCCCTTCCGCCTGCCTTCCCCCCGCTCCAGAGTCTCTCCCCCCTGCCTGTCCCTCCATCCCCACCCCACTTACCTTTGCTCCATGCCAGCAGGCTGTCCCTGCTGTAGCCTGGGACACAGAGCATGGCTCCAGCCCAGCCCCACAGCAGTGGCACAGAGCTGGCACTGCAATTACAGGGCTTGGCAGGAGCATTTGCTCCGTGCTCCAGGTTTCAGCGAGGACAGAGTCTGCTGGAGTGGAGCAAAGGTAAGGAGGAATATGGGAGAGGAGGAGAGAGGGGGGAGAAGTGCCAAAGGGGAGGACTGGAGACTACAGGGGAGAAGTGGCTGGGAGTGCAAAGGCAGTGTGGGGTAGGTAGCAGCTGTGGTTCTGGCTCCAGCTTTAACCCCTACTCCTTGATGCCTTGTGCTCAATTGTAAGGCAAGAGGCTTTTTCCCCCAGATTAAATAGGTAGTAAACTTCATCTTCTAATTGAGTAAATATGGTACATCTAGCCTTTCACTAGCTCAGAATATATAACTGCAAGTATCTGAGTGCCCATGAAATGCTGCAGTGCTTAATAATTGGTGTCTTAATTAGGTTGGAGGCTGCCCATTCCCTGCCCCGATGACAGAGGGCACTATCTGTGGCTCTGAAAACCTCCCCTACACCACAGCCCATGCCTTGCAGATGGCATCCACATGATATAATCATAACCTACCCCATGACTGGTGCTCCAGGGTCTCACAGGGACTCTCCCTCCCTCCCTGGAGCAGCAGGTCATTGTGCTTAACCTCTGGGTCTTTCTTTTGACTCACTCAGCCGCCTTGTGATGGAGGACTTACTGGGGTCAGGACTCACCCCTAACTCTCTGACTGAGGCCCTGCACTTGTCCTCTGGCCCAACTACAGCCTCAGGCATCCATGAACATGCGTTGGCCTATTCCCCACTCCTGGGGTTCCTACTATGCTCACTCTGCAGCCTCTATACCATGCCCCACCCTGAGATCTTCTCAGCATCTTCACAATCAGCTACTCACAGAGCTGGCCCTGGCACTGTCCTTCAGGCTTACTCCCAATTTGGTCCTACTCAACACACCCCTGGGACTACCTTTTAGGCCTAGTCCCTGTTCAGCCCTACTCAGCCCCCATCATGCACAGCCCTTCAGGCCTACTCCCCTTCAACCTTACTCTGTGTGGGGTCCCCTCCATCCCTGCCCTCTCAGGGTGTTCACAACGGGTCTCTTCCCTAGGGCCTCACTACACTGCCTTGTCTCAGGGCATTGGGGTCAACCACCCCGCGTAGGCTCAGGTGGCTCTCCACTTGCCATGCCTGGCCCACCACATTCACTCCCTAGGGTCTTGCACCCCCTCACAGGCTCAGGTGGCCACAACCATGCCTGGCCCCACTACTGCCTCCAAAGCCCACCCAAAGATGGAGGCTGGGGTTAAGGTGCCCCTTCTTGCCTTTCACTGGGGAACTAACTGGCATGGCATTTCCTGGGGGCTCCCATATCACCAGGAGCCCCACCAGGACACCCTTCCTCAGTAGGGCGCAGTTTTAGGTTATGGCCCAGGACCAAGAGCCTCCTGCTCTTACTTTCTAGACTGCAGCTCAGTGAGGAAATGTTTCTGCCTGCACTGGCAGCAGCAAACTGCAGCCTCTTTATACCTGGTTCCCCAAAATGACTGCCACCATCAGGCACCTGGTAGTTGCCTGACTCTGCCCTTAAGGTGCCCTGCCACACTAAAGGACCAGGACCTCTTCAGCCTCTGCAAGAGAAGACTGAGAGGTGATCTTGTGACTGCCTACAAATTCATTGGGGGGGAGGGGGAGGGGCAGCAAGGAATAGGAGATGTTGTTTACCAGGACACCCCTTGGAATAACCAGAAACAATGGCCACAAACTGACAGAGAGCAGATTTAGGTTACACATCAGGAAGAATGTCTTCACGGTAAGGGTACCAGAATCTGGAATGGGCTTCCAAGGGAGGTGGTGCTCTCCCCTACCTTGGGGGGTCTTTTAAGAGGAGACTGGACAAGCACCTAGCTGGGGTCATCTGACCCCAGTGCTCTTTCCTGCCCAGAGAAAGGGGTTGGACTCAATGATCTACTGAGATCCCTTCTGACCCTAACAACTATGAAACTATAAGACAATTGTAAGGAACTCCTAAGCTTCTTTATAGAAGCAGGTAATGGAAACAGCAGAAGCAGCACTCAGAACACTGGCATAAGATGAGGCTGGAGTAGAAATGGTGTAGTGTGGGTTACGGGCTTCCCTTGGGACAGATATAGCAAATTTAGAGCCTGGGGCACTGGTTGAACTGGGACTGCACTCGTGCCAAATGTTAGTGGGAAAAACAGCAGAAAGACAAGAGAAGTAGAGAGAGAAGGCAGCAGAGTCAGACTAGGTGCTTGTCCAGTCTTCTCTTAAAAGATCCCCAAGGTAGGGAAGAACACCACCTCCCTTGGAAGCCCGTTCTAGTCAGACAGCCCAATTTTATGGAAAACTGAAAAGCATGTGGTTATATCAGGGTCACTCCTCACTACAGAGTAATTACCTTACAGAGGCAGGAATTGTACACTGGTAAACACCACAGTAGATTCCATCATTCGTTTGCTTGCCTCCTTAAACCTTTGCTTAAAGAAAGATGCATTTGGTGTAATTTCTTTAACAGTACATATCAGTACTAGTATGATTTCATGGGCAGGTGACCGGAATATGTTACAGGTTCTCAAAACACCTTTTTGGGTCTAAGAGTGAAGTGAGCCATCAATTTTAAATCCAGAAAAAAGTGTGTCCCATGCATCAAAAGATAGGAAACACTAGCTTAGAAGGTTATAAGCTTCCCTTATGTTATTCTCATTTCTCCTCTCTGCAGCTTCTCTAGTTCTGTGGTATTAGTTTTGAGCTTGGGCAACCAGTCCTGTACACCATTTCCAGATGAGACATCATCCCTAATTTGTATAAAGCAGGGGCGTCAAAGATCTGCCCTGGATCTAGAGTTGACCCACATGCTGCATGCATACACTGACTTCCAGATCCCTCTCTTGGGTTGATACAGTAAATTCAGAACCCTGAGACGGTTTTTACCCATCCAATGTGCACTGCATATATTCATCAATACCAAACTTCCTTCACCATCGCACAGCTCATATCCCCAGTGCATGCCTCCTGGTGAACCTAGATAACTCTACCTCATCTGCAAAGGTTGCTACTTAACTGCTCCTGCTCCTTTCAAAATCATTTGTAAATACACTCACCACTGCTTAGAGTGGCAGGTTAGACCCCTGCCCCAGCCCTGGCACAATCTGTGGGCAAGGCAAGAGCCCCCAAGGGGACACTTGCCTGCCTGTACACTAATGCCAGGAGCCTGGGCAACAAGCAGGAGGAGCTCATCCTCCTGCTCAGTGCAAAGAATTATGACGTCATTGGGATAACGGAGACCTGGTGGGACTCCACCCATGACTGGACCACGGGTATAGAGGGCTATACCCTGTACAGGAGGGATCGTGTTGACAAAAGGGGCGGGGTTGTAGCTCTCTATGTGAAGGAAAGCTACATGTCCCTGCAAGCTGATGTTGGCGACCGGCATGGACAGCTAGAGACCCTCTGGGTAAAAATTCTTGGGGCATATGGCACAGGGGACACAATGGTGGGAGTCTACTACCGACCTCCCACTCAAAGTCCTGAGCTTGACCAGGAGTTTGCCCAGGAACTGACTGAGGCCGCTTGCTCCAGGACCTTGGTTGTCATGGGTGACTTCAATTACCCAGACATCTCGTGGGAAGATCACTCAGCAAAATCCGAGCGGTTGCAAAGCTTTCTCTCGTGCGTGGATGACCTCTACCTGACTCAAGAAGTCTATGGGCCAACGAGAGGCAAAGCGCTGCTCGACCTGGTACTGGCTACGGGGGACAACCTAATCGGTGACCTAGCGATCGATGGGAAGCTGGGTGACAGCAACCATGAGCTGTCACCTTCACCATCCGCCATAAAGCTGGCAAGTCAGTCAGCAACACAGAAGTCCTTGACTTCAGAAAAGCCGACTTTGACAAGCTCAAGAGGCTTGTCCATCAGGCCCTCAGGGACCATGACCCCAGGGAGATGGGAGCTGAAGAAGAGTGGTTGCTTCTCAAGGAAGTGATCCTCAATGCACAAGATTCCAACACAGAGGAAAGGCAGCAAGAAGGCAAAGCAGCCCCCCTGGCTCTCCAGGGACCTAGCAGACCTCCTGCGGCTAAAAAGGAAAGCCTACAAAGGATGGAGGATGGGATTCACCTCCAAGGAGGATTATTCTGCACTGGTCCGGTCCTGCAGGGAGCAAACCAGGAAACCCAAGGCTGCAACTGAACTCCAACTAGCTTCCAGAATCAAGGACAACAAAAAGTCCTTTTTCAGATACGTGGGGAGCCGGAGGAAAAGCAAGGGCAACGTTGGACCCCTGCTAAACCAGATGGGTCAACTGGCAACTGACGCCCAGGAAAAAGCCAACCTATTAAATAGGTACTTTGCGTCAGTCTTTCATCAGTCCCATGGGACGCCCATGCCTGCTACGGGACAGGGAGATCCGGGTGATGGGGATCCCCTACCCTCCATAAATGCTGACCTCGTGAAGGAACACCTTGAGAAGCTGGATACCTTCAAGTCAGCTGGCCCTGACAATCTGCACCCCAGGGTACTCAAGGAGCTGGCGAGTGTCATAGCCCAGCCCCTGGCACGGATCTTTGAAAACTCCTGGCACTCTGGTGTAGTGCCCGAAGACCGGAAGAAGGCCAATGTGGTGCCGATCTTCAAGAAAGGGAGGAGAGTGGATCCGGCTAACTACAGGCCCATTAGCCTGACTTCTATCCTGGGGAAGATCTTAGAAAAGTTTATTAAGGAGGCCATCCTTGAGGGACTGGCCCAGGCTAACATCCTAAGGGACAGCCAGCACGGGTTTGTTGCGGGTAGGTCTTGTTTGACCAATCTCATTTCCTTCTATGACCAGGTGACCTATCACCTGGACAAGGGAGAAGAGATTGATGTCATATATCTTGACTTCAAAAAAGCTTTTGATCTGGTATCCCATGATCACCTCTTGGCCAGACTGCCCAGTTGTGGCCTTGGCTCCTCCACGATCCGCTGGCTGGGAAATTGGCTTCGTGGTCGGACCCAGAGGGTTGTGATTGATGGCAGTCACTCATCGTGGTGCCCTGTGACCAGTGGGGTCCCTCAAGGCTCTGTCCTGGGACCCATCCTGTTCAACATCTTCATTAACGATGTGGACACTGGAGTCAGGAGTGGACTGGCCAAGTTCGCTGATGACACCAAACTTTGGGGCAAAGCATCCATGCCAGAAGATAGGCGGGCGATCCAGGCTGACCTGGACAAGCTCAGCAAATGGGCAGATGAGAACCTCATGGTGTTTAACACCGAAAAATGCAAAGTTCTCCACCTTGGGAGGAAAAACCTGCAGCATCCTTATAGGCTCGGCAGTGCTACGTTGGATAGCACTACAGAAGAAAGAGACTTGGGGATCATCACTGACCACAAGATGAACATGAGCCTGCAATGCTATGCTGTGGCTAATAAAGCGACCAAAATGCTGGCTTGCATCCATAGATGCTTCTCGAGCAAATCCCGGGACGTCATTCTCCCCTTGTACTCGGCCTTGTTGAGGCCGCAGCTGGAGTACTGCGTCCAGTTTTGGACTCCACAATTCAAAAAGGATGTGGAGAAGCTTGAGAGAGTCCAGAGGAGAGCCACGCGCATGATCAGAGGTCAGGAAAACAGATCTTACGACGATAGGCTGAGAGACATGGGACTCTTTAGCCTGGAAAAGTGTAGGCTCAGGGGTGATCTGATGGCCACCTATAAGTTTATCAGGGGTGACCACCAGGATCTGGGGGAACATCTGTTCACCAGAGCGCCTCAAGGGATGACGAGGTCGAACGGTCACAAACTCCTGCAAGACCGTTTCAGGCTGGACATAAGGAAGAATTTCTTTACTGTCTGAGCCCCCAAGGTCTGGAACAGTCTGCCAGCGGAGGTGGTTCAAGCACCTACATTGAACACCTTCAAGCGTAAATTGGATGCTTATCTTGCTGGGATCCTATGACCTCAGCTGACTTCCTGCCCTTTGGGCAGGGGGCTGGACTTGATGATCTCCCGAGGTCCCTTCCAGCCCTGATGCCTATGTCTATGTCTATTTGCCTGCTGCATGAGGCAGAGAGTAGTACATTTCAAATATTAGCTGGACATTCAGCTTGCCCCAAATCACCACTAAGCAAAGTAATACATTAATATATAAAAAAATTAAACAGATGAATAAAATGTAACTTGTAACATTCCAAGTGCTGTTTGTAACTGCTCTTGCTTGTTTCCAGCAATGAACATTTGCACTGCCTTTTTCTGGCAGTCTTGTTTAAAGAGCTACTGAAATTGTTCCCTAAGAGGTGCAAGCAAATGGCTGATAGAATCTGCTGGGGTGTTTACCAGTGTACAACCCCTGCCTCTGTAAGGTAATTACTCTGTAGTGAGGAGTGAACCTGATATAACCACATGTGTTGCAGTTTTCCATAAAATAGGGCTGTCTGACTTCCAAGCAGCTGGGGGCCAAGAGCCCTGTGGGTTGCACCAGCAGGGGCTGCACAACTGCAGACAACACTAGGACTAGCCATGTGCTGCATGCACACACTCCTGCTGCACCACACATCAGCAGCCCCCCATGTTCCCCCTCTATCACCACTACATTGCATACCTGTGCAGCCCCAGACTCACCCTCAGCTCCCCTGGCCACACTGTGCTGCGCTGTCCCATGCCACGGGGTGGGGGCAGGAAGCAAAAGCCAGAGGACGAAGGGGAAACCTGGAGATTCTGGCTCCAAGAGCAGCTGAAGTGATAGGACAAGCAGTGGCCAGGCAGGAGACTGAGGGTTACAGCTTGACCCTTTGTGGGCTATATGTGTCCTGTGGGCCACTAGTTGGATAGCCCCAGTATAAAAGATGCTTTTGTCACTGAAATCTATGGGGTGGCAAATGGCTAACATGATAGAAATAGGTGCCTGCATGGGCTGTGGTAAGGACTGTATATTAAACAATTTCTAATTTCTAATATGGAATCTGGAGAAACCCTGGGTCACATCTTATTCTGCCTATTAGGTGTACTTGGGTACCTAAGGCCATTTTTTTTCCATCCTGTTCATGTCCTTGCAACCCCATAATGCATTTAATGTAAAACATGATCACTGGACGCTTAAAACTGAAACAAGGGTTTGCCGGGTGATATCGTTTACTGGTCCAGCTGTATGGCTGAGAAAGTTATTAGACAAGCTTTCAGGTAGAAAGTGCCCTTCCTCAGGCCTGGGAAAGCACTGTATAATCTGCATTCTTTTTTCTTTATGTTGTGGGATTTCCACTGTTACATGATGACTTTCAGTATCATGCCATAGTAGGACTGTAGTGCTGTTGTAACCACAATGATTTAGGAAATATGCAAGAAACAAGGGCTTTTTGCTGGTATCTTTTACTGGACCGATTGTGTACTTTCTTTTTGCACATTTCCTGGACCATCATCACATCTACAACACTCCAACCTAAAGACTGAATCACAAAAAAGCAGAGAGGAGGACCACTTCCCCATCTTTTGCATTTACAGTTTTTCATGCCTTCGAGTTGGGTGGATTAAAATTGCACTGAGGTGCCTGAGTCCACTTATGTACCTAATGGGTGCAACAGATACTGGCCTTTACTGTAAAGCTTTTTTCAAGAGGAGACTGTTCCACCCTCATCTTTGCTATCTATCTCCAAGCCAGGTCTATGACCAAACTTAACCTCTCTCTGCCTTGCTCAGAGACTGCTGGGAAATCACTTCCTCTTTGCCAGCCTCTAGTCCCATGCCTGTTTTTCTCCTGTTTTGATTGTAGACTCCCCTGGAGGGGCCTGCCTCTTGCTTGCATGTGTGTATGACATCTTGTGTAATTAACTCTGGCCTCAGCGGGGACCACTAAATGCTATTGTAATACAAAGACTAATGTAATATAATTTTGGTCAGCTCCCTTATCCTCTATGGGGTGTGCCCTTTGAAACCTCTTAATTAGCTGCCACTGAATTATCATGTGTCTACTGCTGAGGTGAAAAGGTGTAGCAATTGTGTCAGTACTGTTTTTTCAATTATTCTGATTTGTTGGTGTGCCTCTCCTGATAACAGAATGACTTGCCTCCTGCCTCCCTTGCAGGAACTTGTAAGGGTGATGAACCTCCTCATGGTGGAGACAACCCGCTGCTGCTTACAAAGCAAGTTTGGGGGATGGGTTTTGCAGAACAGTAGTACATATGCTCCTTCCTCCTGACTACATGCGAAGAGACAGAATGCAGATAAAATGCAAAAATAATCCTTCCCCATTCCCCCTGCTCAGCAACTAGAGTCTACTGCACACTTAATTTCCCTTTGATTTGTCCAAAGCACTAGTTTAATGGAATCTGAGACAACACTTAAACCACTAAATTAAGCTGGGCAGGCCCGTTGAAATTCAGGCCCACTCTACATCCTAGTGCTAGAGACTTCAGCTTCAAGTGTGTCACTCAAAATAGTCACTTGACATCCTGTCTCCATGGACTCCCTGACAGTGTGCTGACATCTTTGATGAAGGCTTTGACATACTGATTCACTCAATGTGGCTCCAACAGGATGTCTTGTCTGCCCCACAGCCAGAAACTTTCCTCAATATCGAATCTGCATTTCCACTGCAGTAAAAAAACTTGCAGGCATTGGAGCTGAGCTAGCTCTTCTAAGGTGTCACTGCATAAGCACTGTATGCTGAAGGACCATCTTGTGGTTATGGCACTGGTCTGAGATACTGGAGACCCGGATTTAAGCCCCAACTTGTTATAGATTTCCTGCATGACCTTGCTCATGACACTTAATGACTCTGTTCCCTAGCTGTAAAGTGATGATAATATTGTTTCCTTTGTCTTCCATGTCTAGACTGCAAGGTCTTTGGGGCAGAATTTTTCATATTCTCTGGAGACACACAGAGCATAGCACACTGATGCTGTGGCTTTGCTTGGGGTCTCTTGTTCCCCCTAGCATGCTAGGTGCTACATTTGTGCTTACAAGTCAAAGCTTCCTCTGAGGTAGTAACCTAGATTTCCAGGAGTGACTACTGATTTGTGGGCCCTTGTGTTTTGGGTGCCTAACCTGTACCTGGTGCCTGTTCTGGCCAGGCTGGAACCCCCACTGCACATATGCACACACACTGTGGCCAGTCCAGAACACATTTTGCATGTGATATTCCTCCTCCCTGGAGGCTCCAAGGCGGGCACTGCATGCAGTGTGGGTCGTGGACTGCGTGGAGTGGGAGCTGCATGTGGGGCACATACCAAACCAATTCTGCATGGGCACTGCATGTGGGGGTGGTCCCGGAGCAAGCGCTGCATTTGGTAGATCCTGGCACGTGGAGCACAGGACATGCTTGTGGGCCTGAAACAGCCCACATGGTCAGTTATGTGCTATTCATTCAGCCCATCAACAGGCCTTGCACCACTATTCTAGTTAGCAGGCCCAGATGCTTTTGCCACCCCTGCCTTAGAGCTTCTTGGAGAAAATGGTGATACACATACTGGAGACAGAGGTGCACCACATGGAGCACCACAGAGGTGGGGTAGCAATGCCTTCAGGCTCCCCAGAAGGACAGTTCCAGACTGTGTAAGAGAGCAGGAAGCTCATTTCACTCTTGGGGTAGAAAGAAGATTTTGAAAGGCTGAGTGCTGCCTTTTGTAGCAGAGGATGCAGCCAGAGCAGCAGATGCCTTAGGAATAAGTCTTTATAAGGCATTAGAAAGCAGAGCTGACTTCTGCCTAGTCTTGTGGCCTTTTAAACCAATGACCACCCTCCGGCTACCTCCTCTGGATGGATGCTCTTGTCCTAACAGATCACATACAACTAATTTAAAAGAATAATCTGCCCTAGCCCCTAGTTTTCAAAAAGCTCTTTCATTTGGAGAGCTGGGATAATTGCCTTTTTGTTGTTGGGAAGGTTACAATCGCCATATTAACTGCATGCAATTTTCTTAAGCTTTGCTGCTGGCCTGCATGAGCTTTTTCCTTTCCACATCTCTTTATGCAGTGATGACACTTTTTAGTTTAATTGAAAAGAAAAATGTTTAAAGTCTCCAGCAGGGAGAACAAAATAATCTCACTGTACATTGTGTATCAATGTAAGTGCCAACCTACACTGCATTCAAACAATGGTTGTACAACATAACAAAAGACTAATGAGGAGTCACGTCTGGCTGATTACTTGCTCTGCTGCCATTCATTATGACTGCAGCCTCCCTGCCCTGCTTGCTTGTGCTGGTCTGAAGGGTTGTTTGACTATTGCAGTAGGTCTTTCACAACATTTGGAGGAAAAAAACTTACACCATAAATGACAAATGCACTCCAAGACAGACCCCTGTACTCTCCAGTGTCATACACATTCTCTTTTTCAGCCTGTCTGGTAGCTGCCATGTATTGCAAGTTCTTTTTTATGGATTACTCTCCTTAACCATATTACTTCCCTGAGAATCTCTAAATACAGCAATAGCCAGCAGGCTAGAGACATTCCTCCCTTGCTAGTTTCACTTCCAGCCAGCTTTCTCCAAACTTTGTGGGTCCAAACGTGTCTTGCAATTCCCTTAAATTTGACCCTTTATGGTTTTGCTATTTTGCACCAAAGCTGTGGCAGACATTGCCTGGCAACGTTAGTGGTGAACAGAATAGTAAAGAGGGCAAGTTATACACTGGCAACACTACACTTAGGTGAACGTGGCACCCACATATATAAGGTGTGGAGCAATATTCCATTCAACATGCATCTTATAGTGCTACATTTAATATGGCAGGTATTGTAGATAATGGTAGAAAAATCAAAACAGAAACCTTTTATATGTTGGAGACTCCTCAGAGAATATATTTAAATCTGAGACCTGAACTGCTCTCAGCTTACTCCACAAAGACCAGGGTGACTAGACACATCTCTGCTGACACATCTCTGTTTTAAAAATCAACAGAGCTGTGTGGCAGGGGTTGGCTGGGACCACAAAATCTTTAGGGAGATGATTAGAAAGTGAATGTGAGTACAACTGTCCTGATACTCCGCTAAATCTGTGTGGATGACGAGCTGCTCCTAGCAGGAATGAGCCCCATCTGGAGGTGAGGCTACACTAGGATCACCTCTCTTCAAACTCTTGGGAAGTATACAGAGGAGGGGAAAGCAGCAGGATCCAGACTGTTGCAGAGAAGCCTTGGGAAACAGTGAAAAGGAGTTCTTACGGATCATGGGGAAAGGGCAGAGCCACATGCCCTGGCTGCAGAGCAGGGATGGAAAAGGAGGCAGCTCAGCTTCTATCACATGCTACCTATAGGGGCCAGGGAACCACAGTGATGCTGGTGTGGGGCCAGGCTGGGATATAGACAAGCATGGAACTAGCACCAAGAAAGGTGGCAGGAGGGCTGTCAGAGGGACTGGTTCTTGCATTCCTCCCTTTTGTTGAAAGAGACTTGTCTTTGGCCCCTTAACTGATAAGCCCCGAGAATGGTGCCAGATCCTCCTCTCCAGTCCTGTATAGCTCTTTTTTAAATTGAGCCTGTGCTCTGTTCAATCAACAGTACTGTAACTGAAGGGGTGTGACTGGGGCAGCAGCCCCAGGTGCCACCTCTGGGAAGGGTGAGAGGGGCACAGAAAATAGCTGCTGCCACAGTGGCAGCTGATGGTGCCCTTGCAATAGCATGATGGCAGCTCCAGGCATCTGTGGCTGACTTGGGTGCTGAGTGCTGGCCTGTTACACTTCTATCAATCAATAACTCATTTAGCTTGCACTAGCTGCTTTCTGGGGTTTGTATACTGACTATGAAGTGGCAATTTAGACTTTGCTCTCTCAGTCTACATAGTTCACTCTGCGGAGAAACCTTACCCGTTTCAAATGCCTTTCTGTGAGCTGCAAGGGAAACTATGACTATTGACAACAGCCTCTGATGCATCTTAATTCCCATGATGTGAAACTACCAAGAACTATTTCAGCTCTAGGCAGCTCATCCTGGGATATCAAAGTCATAACCCCCATCATTAACATCCATCATCTTTTTTTAAACATCCATCAATCACCTTCCTTGAGCAAATGATGAACATTTATTCAAGTAGTTAATACAGATTAGTTCTCTATCTACAGGTGTACATTCACATTCCATACCTTGTTTGTCACAGTAATAAAGCCTGCACACTTGTGGCTGTCCTAGCTATGACACAGGATGTGATGAAGCCACTGTTTCTGGCATGGATAATTCTGACTGTAAACTCTGGGGTAGGGACTGTGTTCTTTCCATTTCTATGCTGCATACAGCAGCACCGGCCCTGATTTCAACTGGAGTTTCCAAGAGCTACTCAACTATACATAATAAAAACTAAGGAGTTTGATGAGAAGGAATCCTTTAAAGAGAGTCATATTTTGCAGATTCTAACCTCAGAGGCAAATGACAGACAATACAGCTTCTCATTTTGATTACATTATAAAGGAAAGTTAATTTGCACATTTTGTATATGGAGTGATCAAGTTCTCTGTTTAATCTGCAGGTAAAGGTGCACCTGCCATCATGGTACCAATAAAACAGACCATTTCTAAAAGAAAGGGAGATTCACAGAGAGGGGAGGGGGGACTGTCAAATAATACCTGTCATTTCTTGCTAGGAAGCTGAGCCATAGCCTAGCAGACAATTTGACCATTATGGTTGTTGCAGTCTGAACTGTTAATAAATATCTTTAAAGTTCCCACTTACTTGAAGCATGGAAAAAAATGTGCTCATGACTTGTTTGTGGTTAACTTCATAATGAAATGCAAACCAGATAGCTCTGCTTAGGACAGAGGCAAATAACCTTGTTACAACAGCTCACAGACATCTCTGTATTTATTCGTACACTGCATGTCCCTGAATAAGATATGCACCTCATTTTGGCAAGGCAGAAGAAAGAAAAGATTTTTCCAGGGTCTCACCCACCACTGCATAGTCTCACTATGGCTGAACACTGGCTGCATGCAGCAGGGGTAGGTCTGCTCATCAGCACCACTTCCCTTCCCCTTTCTGCTTAGCCAAAACCTAGCAGCACAATCCTCTCACAGCCACTGCTGAATTGGAAGCAGTTTTTTGGCTGAGTTGGGAGTGGCTGTGAATGCTGCTTTTGGCTAGAAGGGGGAATGACAATGATGAGTGAATTCTGCTCCTGCTCAATGCACAGCACCTGGCAGCCATTCCAGCATCCCTATGCCTCCATTCCAATGCAGAAATCCCCAATTTTGGAAGGCTAATTGTCAAGAAAAAGGTGTGTGTGACATGCAAATCAATGCAGTATATTTTGAACTCAGAAGTAAGAACTGTTTGAATTCTCTTCCATGTATAAAACAAAATGAGAGACTTTACCAAGCTTTCAGTAATATTTCATGAAAGCTCAGATAAAGGGCAAATTAAATTCTAGCTAAGGGCATCACTGCTCATGGTGAGCTTATTACTATGAACTAGAAACCTGATGGGTGGGATTGGGGCAGACCCACTAATTTTCAAATTAATCTGTGTTCTGAAAATATCAGTTGACAAATTTGTAATTGTTAGTGGTAGCTGAAGGACAGAACAAGGATGGCATCTTCTCTGGGCTTCCTAACAGCTCCAACAAAGCCACCGGCATGAATCACTTTTTAAAGGTCTAACTATTAATATTATCTGTGGATCCCAAAATCCTATGCTTATTCCAAAGATCCATTTCTATAACACTAACAGATCATCCTTACACCACTTCCTGCAAAACAAAATGGGCACGTGTACATGAGATGCTAACTGTGCAGCAGCCTTAATATTGCACAGCAGCAAATCACAGCAGAAACAGTGCTAATACCCTACTGTGCAGTACTATTAGGTTACTGGGCAGTAGTGTCACTAAAAAGGTGTGTGTGCAGTAGTGCTGGTTACTGTGTGTTAATTTAGTACTTGATTATACAAGAACTAAATTTAATGCATGGTAACCATTGCACATTAATGAATGTGTAGATGCACCCACTATTTTATTTGCTGCACCACTCAGTCACACAGAGAAACTGGCAAGATTTACAGAAACTTAGATACACGTAGTAGAGACCAAATAGTGACTCTCATAACTGTCCAACCTTTTCAGTTCTGTTCTGAACAAGAGACTCTCTGTCAACAGATCATGAGATGAGGAAATGCATGGGACTGATAAATGTCTACTGACACTTAGTCCCTTACAACTTTTTGCCTCATCATTAACAACTAATGTATTCATTTTTCAGCAGAGAAGCAGCAGTCTATTTCTGTTACAGAACCAAGTAAGGGAAAATATTTCCCTAGGGGTGGGCACCCCAGGGATGGTAGGGTTTAGGGACTGATTATGGCTTAGAAGGCAGCTAGTTGGATGCACTCTGATCTCTCTACCATACAGTGCTTAGTACTCTGACATCCTGATCCAGGACTGGCACTTCCAGCTGTTGATATCTTAGCTACCACCACTTCCCTTCTCACTGAACTCAGTGTCTAGAATTACTGTTAATCAGTCTCATAAGTTATGTCCTGAGCCTGGCTGGGTCCTACTGATTAAGGTCTTGTACACACCCCAAGCAAGGGGCATTTTGGGGATGAAACTATGGAGACAAAGGTCAGGAAAGAAAACAATTAAAGCAGTTCATGTAGAAGTACAGGAAGTGAACTCACCTCACATCTCCCAGCTCAAGGCCTGGATGTGGGAGTCACTCTGCCACCTTACCAGCACTCATCTCTGTGGGGTTGCCTTATCCCAGCAATGTTGCCAGGCCCTGCCTTCCTATCTGTGAGCTTGGTTGGGTTGTTACAGATGCATTCTCCATTTGGACATAGCTTTTTGCAGAGCCCAGCTACCAGCCAGCCTGACCCCTCTGCATTGCTTTTGTGGCTCTGGGCTTTCTTTTGACTGCAACACTGGTGTCCAAAAAGTAGCCATGAAGTCAAACAATGGGTGCTCTCACTTTGCTTGGAATCTAGTTAGCATTACAATACCTAGCAGCTCCTGACAGCGAGGAGATTGTTCAGCATGGCTCTACCCCTTCCCAGGAGCACAGTTGTATTGGCATCTCTCTTGAGAGATGGAGACTTGCAGCAGACTCGGCTTTCCCTCGCCAGACAAGCACTAAGATTTCTGCACAATGGTTGATCTCCTTGCAGTGAAGCAACACTGACAGAGCAAGTGCCTTGGTCATTGCCTCTCCATGGCAGCATTCTCCCTAGCAGCCACCCTGCTGCTCCAGCCACCACAGATTCCTATTGAGTTGGGAGGCCCTCTGGGGGACCCGCAGTCCAGCAGGGATCAACCTTTTTTGATCACAAATTCGCCCTGCACCCTCCCTGAATGCCACTCCAATGCTGCTCTGCTTTCTCCTCCCTGCACCATATGCCACTGTGCTGTCTAGTCTGTCCTTTCACTAATCTGTTGCATGCCACACACAGGTTGCCTGTGCCATTTATAATGCCTGTGCTGTAGTTTGGCCACCCCGATGTAGTCTAACCCTCTGCTGCAGGACCTGCCCTGCCTAAACCATTCTAGCCCTGTGTTTATCTAGTCTGCAGTAAAGGTTTCCCAGGGTAGGGACAGATATTACACATACACTGGTTTAAGTGATCAGACACTGGTTTAAACTTGTAACATAACAGTCATTCAGTGCACAGAAACTAGTTTAAAAATGGCTGAAACAGGTTTGAGATAAATCAGGTTGAATGTAGCATCAGACTTCACTGATTTGGCTCAAACTGTTTTATGCAATGTCTGTCCCAGACATCTTGCTGGTTTAACTTAAACCAGAGTCCCCCAGCATCCCAGATGCTTTGCAGCTCTGGGCTGGGCTCTAAGCTCCACAGCAGGGGTGGCCCGACCCCTCTGCTTCCTGGCTGGAGCTCCCGCAGAGACTTGCGGGCACAGCAGGGTCTGCCTGGCTTCCCCCTTCCCCATCCCCTGCTTCTCACCACTTGCTGCTCAAGCAGGGATCCTCCCTCCCTCCCCTCTCCCACAGCACAGACTGTAGCCAGTATGTGGTATGCTAGCTAATGCTGAGAGGTGTCTTTGTAAGGCAGACAAAACAAAGACAGAGCAATGTTGGTTTAGGGTTTTTTGAAGCTAATCAATAGGTAACTGGTAATGTCCCTTCATTCCTTCCTTGGAAAAAGTTGTTTAAGAAGAGCTTGAACTAATGAAAGAGGCTTTTGTTTTGCTGATGTGCTGATAAATGCTGTGTAACTCCCTGCTGTACAAGTAAATGCTGTGTAACTCCCTGCTGGCTCTCTCACTGGTCAGGAGCAGCTATGTGGGGGGAACCCCTCCCTAATCAGACCCGCCTGTTGGGGCCTGGCCATGCCTCCCCCCTGCCAGCTCAGCACTTTCAGAGGGAAGCGAGGGCTGCTCTAGTGCCCCCTGGCTTCTAGCCTGAGCCACTGCATGCATGTACCTACATTTTTTTCAGTCCAGAGGCGATGTCTGTTCGGTTACAAACCAGTCCAGCCTATCCAGGTTAAACTAACCTGCAAAGATTGAATCAATTCAGGCTCATCCTTTTTGAATGTCTGTCCCTAGCCCCAGTGACAGACTTTGCAGCTTCTCTAAGTAATCTATTCCAGTGCTTAACTACCTTCAGAATTAGAAAGTTCTTCCTAATTCCTAGCCTAAATCTCACTTATTGCCATTTAAGACTATTTTTCCTTATCCTTTTTCCTGGGGGAACAAAGAGCAATTGAACACTATCCCATTTCTGTATTTGAAGACTCTTATCAAATACCCTCTTTGCTTTCTCTTCTCCAGAAGAAATAATTCTGCATCTTCCAACCTTTCCTCATGTTTTCTAGACCCTAATACTTTTTGTTGATCTCCTCTGGACTCTGTCCAATTTGTCTGCATCTTTCTTAAGCTGCAATACCTGAAACTTGACCCAAGAGTCCTAGTGAAGCCTCAGTGCCTAAGACATTCCTGCTAATACACAGAATGCTAGTTGCCTTTTTGCAACAATGCTGCCCTGTTACTCATGCTTGCTATATAATCTACTATAACCTGTAGATTCTTTCCTGCAGTAGTATAGCCCATCCAGTCATCCCTGCTACTGCATTTAAATAGTCCTCCCTGAGTATTATTCTTTGCCCTTGTTCTTAGTGAATTTCACCCTATTCATTCTAGACCACTTTTCCAATCTATCTAGGTCATTTGCAATCCTAATCCTGCACAGTCCTTCCCAGCCACTGAACAGAGAACTCTATAACAGAGCTGTAAATGCACAGAGCTCAACTCTTAGCCCAGTCCCATAGCCAGGTTTTCTTCAAAGGACTTGCTATTTCCTAATGTGAGGGCCTTGATCCTTCCACAGAGCTGTCAACAAGCAGCTTCTGTGCTTCACTTGGAAATTCATGGCAGCTCTCAGCCTGCCACTGCAGGGCCCCGGAGTGAAATTCTAACTAGTTGCTATTCCTGGCAGCTCCAAAGGTCTACTTGGGGCAAGAAGGATGGAGCAATGGTTAGAACACTGGCATGGGATGTGGGAGAGTTATGTTCACTTCCCTTCCCTGGCACAGACCTCTGAATAATCTTGGGTAAATCCTTTAACTCTTATGTGCTTCATTACCCCATCTTTACACAGGGGATAAAAGCATGGCTAGGCACTCAGATACTATTGCAAAAAGGAGCCAGATGAAGTGCTAAAATAATCCTAACTCTGCATATGGATCATGTCTTGTTATCTGGCTTTTGCTTCCCTCCTCGAGCCACCCTCCCATACTGAGCATGGCAGAAAAATCAAGTGTGGGTGATGGCACTTCTCCAGCCTGCTGATGGGAAAGCTCTCTGAGCTTCTGGATAGATTTTCCCTTTGGTGCCCAGCACATCCCATGTCAATATGTCACTCAAGGCATGTCTGTGCTGGAGCAGCCTCAGCCACAATCTCTATACCAGTGTAGCTGTGCCAGCAGAGAGCCCCATAACAGAAACAGCACATGCTGTCAGAAGGGTTTTTTTTCTGACAGGATGGCTGCACCACCTCCATGAATAGCTAATAAGCTAGTGGCATAGCTGCAAGCTGACAACAGAGGCTTTGAGGGTGCATTTTCTTCTACATTCCTAGTCTATCAAGCTCTTCTGGTAATACTCCCTAGAGCAAACCTGGCCTTGGATCATCTGGAGTGAAGCCTGGTGGATAGCCAGTGCACAATACAGCAAGCTGCCATTCCTGTGACATGAGGAGAGATTCAAGTGCAATGGAAATAATTAGGGTTCCAGATAAGAAAGACTAAACTTGAAATAACTTTCTATATCAGGCACCTGAATATAGAAATGATGCAACAGAGTGCTCTACTTATAGTGATCTCTTCCCCATACTCTGCAGAAGTATTTTTCAACCCTCTCCCCCATTCTTCCAAACTAGTGTTTTTCAACCTATGGTCCATGGACCCCTGGGAGTCTGCAGACTGTCTCAGGGGTCTGTGAAAGAAGACTATGGTTAATCAAAAGTATGTGAATACCCACACTTACAATTCAAAGGGGGCTGCACCTCCATTTAAAACTTTTTCAGGGTTCACAAATTAAAAAAGGTTGAAAGCCGCTGTTCTACACACTCCCCTTTTTGAGTCCCTCTTCAAGGAAAAATCTACTTCTGACACAAAAGCATCTCAACTCAAGCACTCTCCACTGATTGCCCTGCCTCTCCATTATATACCCTATTGGCACCTAGGCTTGGCCCCTGATTGGCTGCCTAAAATGCCTGGATTGCTTCTGGTCCCTAAGATGCCTTGGGTTTTTGTTGTCTTTGTCACATGGGGCCTGCAAACCCTGTCATGTGCCCATTACCCTCCTGCCTGAGAATCTCAACATCGCCAATATATTTACCTTCACAGCAGACTGGGTAGGCAGAGATGTGCATTTGTTCTCATTTTACTGAGGGTCTAAGGGCAAGATTACCAAGGTAGAAATGGCCTTTAGGTCCCAAATTCTGCTGAATTTTGGTGGGGAGATGAACCCGTTGCTGCCCCTGTGCCTTTGAAAATCCCCCTAAAGTGACTTGTCAAGGAACACCAGAGGAGTGTGTGGCACAGTGGTGAACTGACTTTACTTGTGTCAAATCCCTCCTGACTACCCTGGCCATTGAAATGCCCTTTCTCCCTGAATTCCCTTTCTTTATTCCCTATTTTCCAAGGAGAAGCAGCATTCTGTGCACATAGCTTTAGAAACATGGCGGCAAAATAAAATAAAATGCAAAATAAAATAAGGAGCTTCTTGAGAAAATCACTTGCATCCTTTGTTGGGCTGGACAATGAAACTTTCTACACATACACAGGGGGTAACCAACAGCAGGTTCCAGAGATGGAAATCCCTCCACTTTGAAGGGGGATTCTGCTGCCCTCAACTGAATTGTGTTTTTTCCAGCTTCATTGCCATGGGTTCTGCAGTTTCCCCAGATGGAACCTGGATGAAAGACTCAGAGCAGCTCCCTTCAGAGTAGCCCTGAGCAGAATGAAATTCTCCAGCCCCCAAGGCAGATGCTTCTAGCTGGGACAGTGGTTTTGACTGATGCCCAACACCTGCCTGGGGAAGTTTCTAACCCTTGCTTGATTTGTGCACTTGGTTGCTCTTGGAACAAATGTTGCAGAGCGGTAGAAGATTAAGCCCTGTGCTTGGATTTTATCTCTCCCTTATATCTAGGGTCATCTGATCTTGAAGCTATTCTTTTATCTAGTTGCATCTAGCCTTGCAAGAATTTAAACATGTTTAAAGGGGTCTCCAGCACAGGGTATGAGGATACAAGGATAGAGAGCACCTACCTTGTGCCTGTAGCAGGATCACTTTGCCCCACTCTGCAGCTACTACAGATGAGGAAAGATCTACCGTCTATGGCCCCCTGGCCATTATGCAGTGCTAGCCTGTGGCTTGAAGCAAGTTCCTTTATAAAGCAGTAAGGCAGAATATGAGACCCCCCCACATCCCTTACATCCTTGTTGGCTGGATCCAGACACGCAGGCACGTGTGGTTTGTAGTACTGCAAATCTCTTTCCAGCGCCACAAACTGCACAAGTTGCACAATAACTTTCCGACTGGTTCTGTTCTTTGGGTCAGGTGACTGATACAGAAGCCTTTGCTACAGGTGAGGCCAGAAGGGACTACCCAGTCTAAATGGGGCAGAGATTATGGAGAATGAGCCTGGGACACTACCTGTGTACACATCTGGGAATATGGCCTCCATCACTCTGACTTTGACACCAAATAAACAACTTGCAAAGAATTTCCTAATGGCTGAACTAGCCTTTCTCTACCACATTTTATAAAAATCAGGATTTTTTTTCTACTAGACTGTACAGATATGCTTATTATAGGAGATTTCCTGTATATCAGATGAGGTGATCTCATTAAACATTCTAATCAAATGATTTATGTAGATGCTTTGAATAACTTTCTTATCTGTTTTGCCTCAGCTGTAATCTCCTGCCATGCTATTGTGGAAGTGTTATTGATATAGCAAAACTAAGACAGGAGAGCAGCTTATCATAATTCACTACATGAAGAGATAGGAACTTACCAGCACTGACAGTGATAGCTTCAATAAACTGTTCTCTCCAGCTGTTTGTTCCAACCACAAGGGCTAAGTTTGTCTTCTTAATGAGTTTGTCCACAGTATTCTGCAGGGGTAGACAAAGGAGACAGAGCTAAGCAAGATGACATGGGCAGAAATCAAAAAATTTGTGTATTCAGAATGACCGAATTTTATCAAAGGCAGCAGATGTCAAGCTCAGAACAACAGTGCTAGTAGCACAAGCAGCTGTAAATATGCACACATATTCACAAAATCCTATTTTGTATGAAAAGGGCCCCCCATTTTGAATTACATGTACAACAGAAGATTGCTAATATCAGTGTTACCTAGCCTGAATAAAAAATTAGCAGTTTCTCCAAAATCTCAATAGAGATTAAATAGCAGCCAAGGACTTGTGTTGCTACTAGTTTTTCTTTGTTAAATGGTATGTATTGGTGAATTTTTATCAGTATATTCTGAAGCACTATAAATAATTCAAACTAAACAAGCGACATATTTTTGGAGCTAGGCTTCCTGCGTTTTTACTACGTCATAAATTTCAGTCCCAAGTTCAAAGTTTTCATTGAAGGTCTGATGTAAATAACCGGAAATTCTCATGGGCAGTTAATCCCAGATCTCTTCGTAATATAATGAAGCTCAGGAAATGATGGGCATCAGGGAACATGGAGGGGAAACACTTCCATTTCCATAGAAATGGGGGGGTATTATATTTAACTGATTTTTTTTTTCAAAGAGGCAAAGAAATTGTAAGGCTTAGGCCCTGATCTTTCAAATACTGAGGTCCATGTTTCACTCCACAAGTGCAAATCAAGACAAGAAGACCATTTGCATTTGTGAAATTAAGCCTATGCAGAACTGTTTGCAGCATCAGAACTTGTAGATGAGTGTCTGCAGGATCAGGGTCTTAGCTTCTCTCAAAGCTTAATGTTAACTGAGACATTTTGCAACCAGCTGAAGATAGGGCTCATGACACTTTTCTGCTCTGCAATATATATCTACAGTATGTAATCATTAGAAAAATGATGTAATTGCCTTCATTTTTTCCTATGCAGCTGCTGTCAATAGCAATGGGAGAACATCTTGTGCATTGTGATGAACGAATGGTTACTGTTGTACTGTAATTTTTTAAATGCCAGTTTCCATTAGCACATGCACTCCAGTGTCTCATCGCCAACGCATTTCCATCTATTTTACAGCTAATGGGTTTCCTGCCCCTTGGGTTGCAAGATGCTTTCAAACATTTGGTTCCCTACAATTAACATTCTGGTTTTCTAAATAACAGTTAACGTTACAGCAGCAGCAGTGATAGCTGAGTGGTCACAAGTGGGCTGAATAGCAGAGGCATAGCAGGTGCTGCTGTGTATCACCACAAGTCCTGAGCTGGTAGTTATTTCCTCTGGTGACTGCTAGTGAGTAGCAAGTGTCAAGACTGTGAAAGGGACACAGTCAGTTGACTTAAGCTCCAAGTTCAGCCTTCGTGAAAATATTAACAAATCCAAGGCAACTGTGCCAAGGCCAAGGAGGTCTCGTAGTTCCTGTGACATATGAGCTTGCTTCTGGGAGAAGCAAGTATATAGCATCACCTCATCCCCTTTTCAGACACCCTGTGCTTCTTGAGGTAGTCTGGGGACTAATTTCTCTCTCCCTCAGAAACTATGTGGATACCTCAAGATACTTTGCTCTTACGAGGTCTCTCATGTAGCACATGTGTGTGTATGTGTGTGGTGTGTGTAGAGGGGGTGTAGAGCTTAATAGTATAACCACCACCTCTTGTAACCTCCACTGTGGCCCTGCGGGCCCTACACTGGAATTCAGAAAAGCTGGGCTCATCTTGGGTCTGCCACGAATTTGCTGTATGACTTTAGTAAAGTGTCTTCTCCGCTTTGTGCCTGAGTTGGCCCATCTCTAAAATGGGGATAATAACAATGACCTCCCTTGAGATCTGCTGATGCACAGAGCCAGGCATAGTTGTTAATATAAACCATTCACTGTGCTAGGAGGTTTTGCATAACTGCTAGCCACATTCGGAGTTTTAAAGTCATTATTACTTGAGTTGGTGACTGACTTTGTTGAAAGAATGCTAACCTTGAGGAATGGATATTTAGGGTGGCTCCTGGTGACTCCCCTTGCAGCTATTTTCCTACATATTCCACATTTTGGGTCTAATTTCTATCTCAGAGGGATCGTCCTTTTTTATGTCATGAGCTCATGCCATCCCAAGGAGTCTGAGATTTTTGTCTCATTCTTTTTCGCCATCAGAACATCACACTTTTTAGCTTTAGGGACAGCTCTGATGCTGGTTTTATAATATTGCCTAAGTGCAAACACACCCTGAAAGATAATGGGCTAGATTGTCTACTGGTGTAACGAGATGTCTGTTCACTGACCGCAGCAGTGCGGTCAGTTCCAGGCATGACAGGTATGCCTGGAATAATAAGCATGACTCTGTTTACACCAGCAGAGAAGCTGGCCCACTGTTTCTACATAAAAACCAACGTCTGGCCTCCTGGGGATGTCTGGGTTTTGTGGTCTGGTTCATTCAGGAAGACAGGTGGGAAACCTTGCTCTTCCCACAAAACAGGTTTGGATGCACTATCCACAGCGGTTCTTGTAGCATGAATTGACAGAGCCCTGTTTCATTTGTGTTTGGCATACAGCTAGGTTTCACAGACAGCATATAATCCATGCTGGATCATGGGCTCAGCTGCTGAAATACTATATCCTGTTTGAGGGGGTGGGCAGGGAATGTGGGATGGACACAATAGATAGCCCAATAGCCTATTGGGGTTGATTTGGATGTACAAAAGCTGTATGTTCCACAAGAGTATGACCATGCTCTACCTTTGGTGAATATTTTAATACCACTGTTTCTGCTTGTCTCTGTAGCACAGGAGACCCAGCCTCTCAACCCTACTTAATTCCAATTGTCCTGAATGACAACAGTCACTCATTCCTCTACTGATTCAGGCAGTTTTGCCCCATCCAGCCAAGCATTTAGGTACATACCTGAATTTCACTGGAATCAATGAAACATAAGGTCAAGAGTTCTCCTGAGCCTCAGAGCCCATTGGATTAACACAGTTCAGCCCCTCTGGTTCCTGCAGTCATCAGCACTCAAAGAAGTGAGGTGACCAGCATCATGTCTAGCTGCTTCTACCTCCCCAGCCTGAATGCCCAGGTGCCCATTTACAGCTGAGCCACCATTGAGTGGCCTTTGGTATGTGTTCATGTCCCTTGCTGAACAGGGGTGTACTGAAGCACGTGTTTATAGATTTACATGCCGTTGTTGAATGAGGGTCCAAAGCATTATATACACTTGCCTTGCAAATGTGACTTTAACAAATGTGCATATGTGCATATCCAGGTATTGAGAAGCGATAAGCCCCTACTCAGAGCATCCCAGTAAAGGAGAGCTGTGAATATGAATGGATACCAGGGAAGGCATACTCTGTGGTAATTTGGGTTAGACAAGTACCATACCTTGAACTCATAGGACTCTTCAATAATGATTTCTAACTTAGTATGCTCTCCCAGGACTGGACGCCCAAGCTCTGCAATGCGCCGCTCTTCCTCCTCTTTGCTTGTCAGCGGCTGCTTCTCTTCATTCTCATCTGAAAATAAAAGGGCCAATTCTTGAGCCAAGTGCAATCTTTCTGCCACTGGCTTCTGTCAAAAGAAGCCTTGAACTACTCTTTAATCTGAAATCTCTGGAGCTAAGGCATAAGTGACAGACAGCAGTTAAGAGAAAGGCAGAGGCCATTCAGCAATAGACAAGTGCCTGTCCTGAAAGACTGCCTTAAAGCAATAGCAAACAAGGTCACTGGCTTGAAACTCCTCTGAATTTCAAATGCCTTCTAAACCCACCAGGTCCTCTTAAATATATCCAGTGTCACTGGGAAACATTTGCAGTCTCATTCCCAGTCAGCTCTATATTCTCTTCTGTAGCTGCCAGGAGGAACTGTAGGTGAGGCTGGGTGAGAAGTGGTTTTGACATCCTGCAAAGTTTTGAAATTTCAAAAATGTTTCTCTTTTGCACTGGGATGAAATCAAGCAAAGTATTAAAAGGAACCCCCCCCCAAAAGCCCCATCAAAGTAGTATCCCAAAACAATGAAAAGTTCTGAGAGCTCATCCGAGAGCAAACAGGGTTATACTCTTTGCTCTCCCTGATCCAGGTCAGACTGTGGCCCTGGTTCTGGCATATCCCAGATGAACATCCTAGCCACCATGCTGTTCTGTGGTGGCTCACATTCAGGCTCTTGTTGGAGCTGTTTTGTTCTGTGTAAATAATTACTGTTTTATTGGAGCAAGGACTTGAACCCAATCCTTTGCATCCCCAGGTGAGTTCTGGCTCCATGAGTCTGGGCAGGCAGCACTGCCCTACCTTACCTCATGCTCTCTGGAAGTTTTGTGGAAACTGATCTGTTCCCAAGAGTGTCAGTATTAGCACTTACAGGAGAAAAAAAACATTTAGGCAAGAAACTCCTGGCCAGTTCTACTTTTAGGGAAATAAATGCAGTGAGGGATTTTTCAAGGCACACAACATTGACCTATATCTGCTCCCAAAGCACCAACAGGGAAACTGTTTTTTTGACTTCAGTGTAGACCAACTGAGGCCTGGACTGTGAGCTCTTGAAGATACATCCTGTATACCCAAGCAAAACTAGGTGGTGCATGTGGAAGGATTCAAGCTCCTCACTGCTCTACCTGTGTGTGACTAAAAATGAGGCACAGGCCTGGGAAATGGGCACTAGATGAGACAGGGATTCTGGGGGTAAATGGTCTGAAATCCTATCATTAAAGAACAGATTATATGGTTGTATGAACACTGGGGGGATTTTGGCAGAATTTCTGAGCTTGCAATGTCATCAATAAAACAAAGAAAAATCGCATAGGCCGTAGTAGGTGCATGTACATGAGATGCTGACTGTGCAGTAGCTTGATACTAATGCACAGTAGCGTTGCATGGCAAAATAGTGTAATTTAAAAGGTGTTTGCTGGCGCTACTGTACAGTAACTCTGATTAGTGTGCATTTATTTATTACCTGCTTATACAAGTACTAAATAAATGTGCACTAGTAGCCACTGCCCAATAGTGTCTCATGTAGACATGCCCACTGTGATCGGTTAGCTGCACCAGTGTAAATCAGGGGTACATCTGGGATAGTCCCACTGTAGCCAGGTTTGGACTCTGACACCCTCTGAATTGTGGTGCTCTTAAGCATTTAGTGTCAGATTCTCTTCCATCTATTAGGCATGTAAGCAGACATGATGTGTAAGCGTGATTCTATTCTACCTTTTTGGGTCCTGGAAAAACAGTTAATGTAAAAGGTGAGTGAGTCCTCTTCCTTCTCACTGCTTTTTTGTGACTCAATCTTAAGTGTCAGATGACTGTGCGTCACAAAAGTAGCTGCAGTAATGGCTTCTCAGGACTCAGAACAGCCACCTCCCTGCTGGGCCCCCCTCGGGCCCCAGGGAAGGCACACCTGGGCCAAAGGTTAGCGTGGAACTAGTTAGGGGGCTTCTGGAGGGGCTGGACGTGTTTAAGTCAGCTGGCCTGGACGATCTCCACCCTAGAGTCCTTAAGAAATTGGCCGAGGTCATTGCAGGACCCCTGGCACGGCTCTATGAGCACTCATGGTGCTCTGGTGTGGTGCCAGAGGACTGGAAGAGGGCCAACGTGGTTCCCATCTTCAAAAAGGGGAGGAAGGAGGACCCAGGAAACTATAGGCCAGTCAGTCTTACCTCGATCCTGGGCAAGCTGTTTGAGAGAATTATGCTGGCACACATCCATGAGGGGCCAGCAGGGGACTGCATGCTTAGGGGCAACCAACACGGGTTCATCAGTGGCAGGTCCTGTCAGACCAACCTGGTGGCCTTCTACGATCAGGTTACTCGATCATTAGATGCAGGGGTAGCAGTGGACATAGTCTTCCTGGACTTCCGGAAGGCTTTTGACACTGTCTCTCACCCTGTTGTCATTAAGAAACTGGGGGACTGTGCTGTTGATGCCCACACAGTCAATTGGGTCGCCAACTGGCTGGAGGGCCGCACCCAGAGGGTGGTGGTGGATGGGTCCTTCTCAACCTGGAAGGATGTGGGCAGTGGGGTCCCCCAGGGCTCGGTCCTTGGGCCTGCACTGTTCAACATCTTCATCAGCAACTTGGACAAGGAGGTAAAAAGCACCCTGTTCAAATTTGCTGGTGACACTAAGATGTGGGGGGACGTGGGCACACTGGAAGGAAGCAACAGGCTACAATCAGACCTAGACAGGTTACAAGGGTGGGCGGATGAGAATAGGATGGGATTCAACACAGACAAGTGCAAGGTGATGCACTTGGGGAGGAAAAACCGGCACCATATCTACAGGTTGGGGAACTCCCCTCTTGTCAGCACGGAGGCAGAAAAGGATCTTGGAGTCATCACTGACTCCAAGATGAACACGGGCCGGCAGTGTGGGGAGGCAGTCAGGAAGGCCAACCGCACCTTGTCATACATCCACAGATGCATCTCGAGCAGGTCCAAGGAGGTGATCCTCCCCCTCTATGCAACACTGGTCAGGCTGCAGCTGGAGTACTGCATCCAGTTCTGGGCGCTGCACTTCAGGAGGGATGTGGACAGCATCGAGAGGGTCCAGAGGAGGGCCACTCACATGATCAGAGGACAACAGGGCAGGCCCTATGAGGAGAGGCTATGGGACCTGAACCTGTTCAGCCTCCACAAGAGAAGGCTGAGGGGGGATCTAGTGGCATGTTATAAACTAGTCAGGGGTACCAGAAGGCATTGGGGGAGTTACTGTTCCCCCAAGCACCACCAGGAGTGACCAGGAATAATGGTCACAAGCTGGCAGGGGGGAGGTTTAGGCTAGGTATCAGGAAGCGCTACTTCACGGTCAGGGGGCTAGGATCTGGAACCAACTTCCAAGAGAGGTGGTCCTGGTTCCTACCCTGGGGGTTTTTAAGAGGAGGTTAGATGAACATCTTGCTGGGGTTGTTTGACCCCAGTACTCTTTCCTGCCATGGCAGGGGGTCGGACTTCATGATCTGTTCAGGTCCCTTCCGACCCTAGAAACTATGAAACTATGACTTGAGCAGGGTGGAAGGGAACCATGTTTAGGTGTCTAAGACCACTTTGATGCCCAGTACGTGGAATGGAAACTGGCCCTTAATTTTCTAAAAAATTCTTGTTTACCATGCAACTATGACAGAACGCTTGTGACAACCAGCAGCACGTGTCACAGGCATTCGGAACTAAGAACCAGGTAGAAGGGAGGTTGTGCTTTGAGTGTGTTGCTCCTGGTATGGCTCAGAGAAGAGAAATGAGCTGTAGGCCAAGGCTCTTGTATTCTGGGTGCTTTGTGGTCGCTGTTTGGGCAGCAAATCAGGACACTAACAAGGCAGATTTTAGTGAAGATGAAATAGCAGAGCAGGCAGACTTCATGCCTGTTTTGTGACATGGGATCATGGTAACTTTCCTAAAGTGCAAGTAACAGGTAAGTTCATTGCCAGGAGTTTTACTGGGTTAAACTCCAAAATTCATATCTGACCCTCAGCCAGAGAGCTGAATCCCTTTAGGCATGTGTCCTTTGCATATGAACCTCACCTTCCCAATCTCTCACACAATGGTTGCTCCTCCCATTGGGCACTGGATACTGTCTGCATTTGGGACTTCCCCTGCTACTCATGCCCTAGGCAGCCCAACACTACAGAAACACCTGATGGAGGGATGGCCATCAGCCTGTGGCTCCCTTTATTTCCTTGTTTCTCCCTCTCAATCTCTTGAATTTCTCTTTTCTCCTCTTAATTCCCTTTATCCTTTGTTCAGGAGTTGCAAGGGCTATTGACAGGTGTGAAAATACAACCAAAAAAGTTGCTAATGTGTCTGATACCAAAGGAAAAGGAAAAGGAAAAGGAAAAGGAAGAAGAACAATTCTAATTCCACAGAAACTCTCCATCTTTTTGCAAATAGAAGGTTTTCTGCAGTAATGCATCTTAGCTGGTATTGGTCATAACCTGCTTGAAAAGCACTGGCAAGTCAAATAAAGCTCTTGCATGCTGTATCATCGTGTCATAATGATGTGACATTATGATATCACATTGTTTTCTTATTCTGTTTCTGCACTGCATATCAGATGAGTCCATGCCACGTTATTACCATGCCAACACGAGCAATATCCTGACAACACATATTCTCCCTGAACAGGAAGATGTAGCAACATATTGTATTCACTTGCATACCAGACATACTTTCCCCCAAAAAATTTGCCCTCCAAAATTGGGGTGAGTTTTTTAAGCCAGGAAGCTGATTCCTGCACTGGAATGGAGGCATGGGAATGCTCAAATGGTTGCCAGGGCCTGTGCTGGGTTCTATGCTCCATGGTGGAAAGGTGGAGCCCACTCATTGAAGTCATTTAGCTTCCAGCTGTAACTCAAAAAGCTTCAAGTTTAACCCCATCACAAGCCCTGTTGAATTGGCAGTAGTTTTTGGCTGCTCCGTCAGAAGCTGCTGCCAATTCAGCAATGGCTATGACCTGAAGCTTTTCATGCTGCAGCTGGTGAGTGACATTAAGTCAGGAGTGTTCAGCCATGTGAGTCTGTGCTGTGGCACTTAATATCCCGGAACAATCTTTTTTTCTTTCTTTTCATTCTGCCTTCCCAAAACAAGGTGCATGCCTTATTTGGGGGATATGTGGGATGCAGGTAAAGATGGCCCATTTTTTAAAGTAACCACTAAAGGAAGGCGAGTTGCCTCCTTTCTTCACTTACTCTGTCTCTTGGGACATAATGTGGAAGTCAATAGGGATGCTGGATGTGTGAATTTGTCTCTGTGTGACAGACTCGCACAGCGTGAGAATGCAACACATATGAGGAGAGAATCTGCTAGTCTGCCCACACAGTCAGCTGGCAAAGCAATAAAACTCCAGGGATTCCTTGAGGAAGGCAGGAGCACTTGACACCTCATCAGAAGTTCAGAAGCAGAATATGATTAACGCATGCAGTGCCTGTAACTTAATTATCTACACAGTCCAAAAAACTACATATTTCAGAGCACTGTCAGCACTGGAAAACACAAGCTTTGCAAGTGTCTAAGACAGGTCTGTCAGCATTGCTGCACAGCAGGTGGGAGTTTCCATTGTTTGCATCACATTTGCTTGGAGCAAGGCTTCCCCTTGGGGCCACTCTACATCCAGTGCAGTGGAAGTGTGGACAGAAAGCAACTGGCTGTGCCATGGATTTCACCCTGCCACAAAGGCTGGTGGCAGTAGAGTTGCTCTATTGCAATTGCCTTCTGTGGCATGGTTCCTTAGCAGCTTCTCTTGCTGCAAAAAAACAGAGTGCTTTCATGCAATACCCATTTTGTATCATGTGGACAAAACATACCCAATTTCAAACACCAAAAAACCCACAGCTTTCTGCAGATTATACACAGAAAAGAGAAAAGCCCAGCATTTACAGAATGGGTTGCTATTCTCAATTATCTCTACAGCAGAAACCCCTGGTAGGTCTGCAGAGAGGAGGTACCTGCTATATGCTAGTGCTTCAGTGACTGAATGTGTTGCAAGGGCAAACATTTACCCAGCTGTCTGGTGTGGTCATGTTGCCCAGTTACAAGAGAGCTGTCGCCATAAACAACTGCAATGCATGGAGGCACAGCTGTCCGTGGCAGACAGCAATTCAAATTTTACCAGTGCCGGGGAGGTAACATATGGTTCAACTGTAAGGTGCTCTCCAGAGTGTACCCGGTATCAACCAAGTACTGGGAGGACTCTTGGGAGGGAAACAGCTTGGTTAAACTCAGTGGAAACTGAGGAGTGCACCAAGCAGGTGGCATGTCAGAATCAAGAGGGGTCTATCAACCAAAGCACAGGGCACAAGTCACCATGAAGAATATAGGCATATACGAATCCACTCAGAAATAAGAACCCAGTTTGTGGAGGGCTTTGCTAGGAATGGGCATGGACAGGAGTGGGCCTGTGCAAGAGAGGCAAAACAAATCTCACAGCACCTGACAGGCAGGGCATGTTTACCCTGCCCAGTGCTGCAGAGAAAGATGAGCTGGCTTGTGCACTGAAACCAGTACAGCCATGTTCCCATGGCATGTGGTACAGGCTTATTTGTCCTCAGAACATTTCCTGCAGTTACACTGCTGCTGCCTTAATGGATGCAAAGGTTGGTGGGAAACCAGATGCAATGCAAGAAGGTCTGTCTGGAAGGAGGGAAAACCTGCTCAAGGCATGAGGGATCTGGGATTAGGTGGGCAAGGAAGGAGCACTGTAAGGATACAGGAGGATGTGTAAAAAGGAATAAGGTCCATTCTTGCACTGCCTGCAAAATCCTTCAGTCTCTGATCAGTAAAAGCTAAAGGAAATTCACAGGCAAACAACAATGTTGGCTTGGTGCTGGAGCTGAAAGGATCTCTTACTTGCTTGAGTCAAAAACTATTGAGAGAGCAGAGGTAACTCCATCGGGAAAGTAGGTGAGTAACCACAGAGCAAAAAAACAAGGGACAAGGTGGGGAATTCATCTTTTGAAATCTTCATATCAAGACCAGATGCCTTCTTGGAAGAACTGCCAGAGTCAAACACAGGTAATCAGCCCTAATACGTAAGTAACAGGATGGACTTCTCTGGCCTCTGTTATACAGGTCAAATGAGATGACCTGACTTTAAAGTCTATTAATCTATGATCCTTGCTTAGTGTATTAGTGAAATGAAGATTCTGAAGTCACTTTGGTCTTGATCCTGCAAGGAACTTCACACAAATCAGGGCTGTACCTCAGCAGAAAACTCTGTTGGCTTTAATATGGAAGATAAGATCATATAAAAGAGATGTGAGTTAAAGCCTATAGATCTTATGTCAGTACACAAACACTTCAAAGCCGTTAAGTTTGCATTAATTAAACTGTTGTCCTGGATAATCATCAACAAGTGAATACCTTGAATGCTGATTACAGTTGAAGGAAATGGATGTTCTCTGGCTTGGACTTTCCTGAAGACGGGTTTGCCTAGTGAACCAATCAGCAAATAATGAGTGGAATGTATCATACTGACTTGGTGAGAAACCACCCCCGCAGTGTTAGTAAATTCTATTTCTATGTCACACATGGTTATTTTTTTCCCGAGGCCCCAAGTGCAGACTCTCTTAATGTCAGCTCCCCTTCATTTATGGGATCAAGTGGAGCTACGGATGAAGTCCTTGTCATGTGAGTGTTCCAAGCAATCAGCTTCAGAGCCCACATGGCAACCTATGGAAATCAATTTCCAGTACAATCATCCAATTTTGGACTCAGTGAAGTTGGAATAAGATTAACTGGCTGGAGATAAAATTGAACAGTCTATGTCATCTTTTAATTTAATTTAACTGCCCCAATTTTCCATTGGCTCCTCAGAGGAATGGTATGAGTCTGATTGTGCTTTGCAGACAACATGCTGGAGTGATAAGTGGTACGTGAAGTACCTTACCAGTTTAAAAAATAGTCTCCACAGCTCAGAGTTTAAGCTCAACAGGCAGTGCTCCAGTCAATTCTCCCTTAACACTCATTGCTGTTAAGAGGGAGATTGTACTAGTAGATCAGTTTTCCCTCAGCAGCATTCTGAGAGTGTGTACTAAGCAGCCAAAAACAACCAAAGCGCAACCATAATGATTAGGGGCACAGAACAAGCTGCCATAGCAGGCAAAATTAAAAAGGCTAGGACTTCAGTCTGGAAAGAAGGCTGAGGGGGATATAATAGAGGTCTATAAAATCATGAAGGGTATGGACAAAGTGAACAGGGAACTTGCTCATCAAGTCCCAGAACTAGACAGCACCCGCTGAAATCAGTAGGTGATAGGCTTAAAATTAAAAAGAGAAAGTACTTTTTTATACAACACATAACTAGTGGAATTCATTGCCACAGGAGGTGTTGGAGGCAGACAGCATATCCAGGTTCAAAAAAGAACCAGATACATTTGCAGATGATAGATTATTAATGGCTAATGAACAGAATGGTTGGAGATGTTTCCCCTGGTATTGCTTAAACAATAATGGTGTATGCCAGGGAAAGTACTGAATAAGGGATAGATCACTTTAGAGCAGGGGTTGGACAAAATTTGGCCTGTAGGCTGGATCCAGCCCACCAAGGGATTTTATTCAGGCTGTGGCAGTACCCTCAGCCCTGAGTAGTCCAGTGTGGCTAGGGTGACAAGGTGGCTGGACTCAGCTCCCTGGCAGCCCCATCTCCTTCCAGCTGCCACTGCTGGACCCAGTCCCACTACCTGGGCACCCTGGCTTGTCTGCCCCACACCCTCCACCAGGGGTGCTAGATGGAGCAAGTGGGTGGGGTCTTCATGGAGACCAGCCCAGGACCCCTGCAGGCAGGGTGTATTTGGCTGGGTGGATGGGATGGGACCAAGGGTGGGCAGGGAATGGCATCCAGGAGCAGGACGGGTGGGTGGGGCCAGGATCATGGGGTGGTGACAGTGCAGAGCCGTGTGGGGAAAGGATCGTGGTTCTGCCCTTGGCCCACACTGTCACCACCTTGCAATCCTGGGTCTGGCCTCAGCTGCTCATCCTGCTCCCAGCCACCACTCCCTGCCCACCCATGGCCCTATTCCATCTGTCCGGTTGAGTGTGCCCTGCCTGTGGGGGTCTCTGCCTGGTCTCCATGTAGACCCGGGTCACCTGCTTTGTCTGGTACCCCTGGACCAGTCTAGTAATCTGTCACTTAGGGAGCTTTGGTGAACTGTTGCAGGCTGGGGGAAGGGAGGGGAGGAGGAGTGCTGAACTGGCCCATAACAGCTCACCAAAACTCCCTAAGTGGCCATCCAGCCCAAATAATTACCCAGCCCTGCTGTAGAGATATCTGGTTCAATTATCTCCCTCCATAGCATTTGTTTCTGTCCCACTGGAGAGAGGATATTGGGCAGTACCTTGGACAGCTCAGAATACAGAGGGGGTGGATGGCAAAGGTGGCATGAATCAGCAAAGAATGTATCTGAAAATGCTCTCATACTTGGATGATGTCTCCAATGGGATAACAATCACCCAGACAATCTGCACAATGAGAAATTTAAAAAGTCTATAACCTACTCCCTTCTCTGTCTCCTCCCTACTGTAACATGCAGCAGCTCTGGCTGTGCCCAGCAATGACCCAGGAGGAATCCTTTCTTCTCTTTTATAGCCAGTCTCTGAAGAGAGAGCCAGTATCCATAACATTAGATAAAGGGCTGATTTCTCAGGCAACCTTGCTGGACAGTATTCTGCAGTTAGCTCTACTCTTCAGGGATATGTTCTTGGCTGCATATCACTCTGTAGCTGTATTTCTCAGTCAGCTGTCTCCCCCCCATCATTGACTGCTGAAAGATTTGACATCAGTAATTACAAGAGATGATTCGCAGTTTCTCACTAATCTCTATCTAATAATAAAGAAGAAAACCATGCTAACTATTCTTGCTGATGAAAAAAAGCAGTGACAACACTGTTTCCCAGCATATGGGGACACAGATCAAAACACTTGTCTTCTGTAGAGCCTGGACAGGTCTGGGCAGGAACTGGCTTTGCTGGTGACTCTGGTGTGCCACTCACCATGTCTCCACTTAGGAGCAGCAATGCCAGAAAATTTATTTTCTCCAACAATAACAATTGATGAATGGAGTGGCAGTGGGGGCCAGGGGTGCAGGGGCTCTAAATGAGGAGAGATCCTCCCTGCTTCATATAAGGGAAAGATAGGGTTCCCAGGGTTGACTTTCCAAATGATATGGGAGTCTACCACCAGGATTCCCACAGGCTTCCAGGATCATCAAGAGGCCACAGCAACTAGAACACAGGCCCTATGCCTCCTATTACTGCTGCTTTCCCAGCACAGCCCCTCTTCCTGGGCAGCACTGCAGCTCCAGGGAAACTGTGGTGTTCCAAGGTAGTTCCTTTGAGAGGGTTCCCCAGTGTGGGCAAGGACTGCAAATGTGTAACACAGCTGAAGACCTGAATCTGGGGAAAAATCCTGCTTGGGAAGGGCAGACACCACTCTGGGGGAGACCACAGCATGGAGAAGATACAATCAGGTTCCATATATCTGGGGATGACCCTAGCTCAAACACCTCCTGCCCCCAAGCCTTAATCCAGACTGATTTTATACTCACCCTCCCTACAGTCCATAAGGTCATTAGTAGGTGGGATTTCTAACCTTCCCTGTGCCTGCTAGAAACCCCAGGTGCTGGTGTGCTCAAGCACAGGAGCTGTAAAACTTTCTAGCAGATTGGGAGAGTGTTTTCCTATGGTAGGTATTACCAAACAACATCCCTCCAATAGCCAGTCCTGTGTAGGTCCCCAGAAGCTGGCCTGAGGGCCCACAGTACACAGAGTGATAGCACTTGGCATCTGCTGCACCCAGAAGCCATGTGGGACAGGCTGTACTAAGACCTAATCAATGCAGTGGTGGTCCCACTTTTGGCTGCCTCCCTCAGGGCAGGGGAGAATCGAGCTGTCCTTCCACAAGGTGCAGCATTCCCCACACACGTGATGTCATTCCACCCACTCTGCCAGTGCTACAAGCTCCACACACCCGTGAAGTTACATGTGTGAGAAGGACACAGCACTCTCTGTTAGACAAGGTGATGTTAGCACGAGCTGCTCAGTGAGTGATGTAGATGTCAACAATCTGGGTAGGTTGCCAGGGAATCTGGCAGCCCTTTCTTACCATTCAAAAGTTTCCCTCCATTAAATACCAATCAAACATACAGATAAATAGGAAATAAAGAGAAAAGAAAGGAGTGAGCACACAGCTGATAACCCTCTCAGAGAGGAGCAGGGGGAAGGGGGAGGGGGGGAATTAGAAATCCATACCTGTTATTGTGAAGCCACCTGAATGAATCACAAAACAAAAAGAGAGAGAAAGAGAGAAAGAGCAGATTAGCATCCTTTCCGCATTGCAGTGACCTGTACATCACAGTCACCTCCCTCCCCAGGGGGACCCGGTGCTCCCATAATGGGGTGATCAGAAGGGGTAGCTAACCACTACTGTACCAGTCTCCTGTGGCTGGCTGGGACTACTCCCTGTGTGGAGGGGCCCTCACGGTGGAGTGTCTGTAACACCGCTGTTCTTTCCACCCATGCTGCCACGCCTTGTGTTTTTTGGGCTCAGATGTCTGTTTTCTCTGAAAAGGGAGGCTGGACAGTCCTGGCCCTGAAATCAGCAAGCCCTCAGGGTGTGTGCATGTTAGACCCTGCAGCAGAAAAAACAGTGCTTCCTGGCACTATATTCTCTTTGCTGTCAAGCCAGCATTTTGGGGTGCACCAAGGCCAGAGGACTCTCCCTCCCTCCACACCTGGCTCTATGGCTCACTCCCTGCCCAAAAAGCTCCAGGATCAGTCTCTGAGTGCTCCGAAGGAGGCCAAAGCCACCAGGGCATATATCTAATCTGCAGGTGCTCAGACTCTAGAAATCTCTGGTATTCATGGGAGCTAGGTTACTAGGCCTAGCTAGAGCTGCCCCTGTTGGGATGAAGCATGATAGCTCTCCTGAATGAAAACAGAGGCTCTACTGAAAAGGTAACACAGTTCTGGCCATCTCTTAACAGAGCCGAGTGTGCATTATGAGGAGCACACACGTATGTATGAGTGTATATGTGTTCTCCCTCCCCATCCCTGTATCAAACACATGTAGCCAGACTTCCCCACTCCTAGCACAGGTCATGGTCTAGTGAAGTGCCTTTGGCAACATCCAGGTGGACAGCAGGGTTAGGGTTGTGGAGATGGCTTGCCCTACTCATGCCCGTGGAAGGCCCTCTCTGAGCATAGACTGGGGTGGTGATAGGACACTCCTAACCCTGGTTACTTTCCCACTTGGTACTGTCTGACTAGTTCTACTGGGGCAAGGACTACCTGTCGTGCAGTTTGGAAAATGTCAAGGATGTTAAGAGTCAGTGCAGAAACTGAGCTGTGAAAAGTATTCACGGTCCTACCAGTCAAGTAGAAGAGGGATGGTGTTTCTTTGGGAGGCAGTGGGCATAGCTAGAATTACACTGATCAAGCTCTTAGCTTGCTTAGGCCCAGGGTGTGCCGCAGACCCACAGGGAATGTGCCTGGAAACTACTGGCACTGGGAATGATGGAGCTTCCTCTTTTTAGTCTCAGATCTTCTCCCTAGGACCTCACTTGTTTTAATCTTTGCCCAGTATGAGAAATTTCCAAAAATAAGAATGGCAGGGGAGTGAGATGAACCGCAAAATCTATGCCAAGTGTGGGGAATTTGGGGACTAAAGGGAGGGAATAATTTTGGGGAGGGTTGGCTGGAGAAGATGGTTTTCTCTACCTCCTTTACCTCAAAGCCTAGGCATGCTTAGACAGCCATGGGAACATGGCTGCTTTACCCACAGCAACATGCAGAGATTTACCAGCATTGTTACCACTGCCCTGAGTAACATTTTCTACAATCACCTGGAACTTCGGCCAGTGTCCACTGAAGTCCGCAAGGGCCAGATTCTATTTCTATATCTCTGATTACAATGGATATTTTATTTCTTATGATTATATCATGGGACATGGATTAATTTGAACAGCTCAGTAACAGTGTAAATCTTGGAGACTCCAAGTACACTTTACTATGAATGGGAGCACCTTCCTCATTGAAAACTTTCAGAATGTCAGCTGGAAATCAAATAAATCAACTGTACTGAATATGGCCAGACAGCTAGGTTCTGACACCTCACTCAGGCTTAGGGCTGCCCAGTTCCCCAGCTAGTCCCAATGTTCTCAGTGGTGTTACTTGCCAAGTAAGGTAATACTTGCTGCAAGTAAGGGTGACAGAATCAGACTCCATATGTGTGTGCTGGTTGACTCGAATTTCCCCAGGAAGCATGCTCCCAAATTTCCCTAAAATTCCTTGCTGTTAAGTAATGCCATTTTGAGAGACATTTTCAGCCCTGAGAACTACCATTCCTTTAACACAAGTGTTTGTTTCTGTAATGGTCTTTGGAGCATATACTCAACATAAGAATGCAATATGAATTACCTGAGCTTATTAACAACTGTAAAAGAGAATATTATGAGCAAAAAGAAAAGTCAAACAAAATAATCACTGTCTGACAATACAAAGATGAACTGCAAAAAAATGGAAAAGAAATACAAGAAATGCAGCGCTTACCAAGCTCATTCAACAACAGGGCTGTGAAGACAGACAGAGACAAACACAGAAGAAGAAAAGTAAATGAATAATGAAATTAAAAGCAACATCCACAGAAAGACTCCAGATCCCATGGCAGATAATTCATATCTGTAAAGTTGCAGGACAACATTAGTACCAAGAAACAGTGCCAAAAAATAAAGAACAGAAACATTTCATGGGTATAGATTGTGAGTTAAAAAAAACCCCAACATGGTGATATGGCATAAAAAACACACTTAAAAATTCATTCTCCCCTTTGGGCCACAAACCCATGGAACTTCCATGGACATCAATGATAGTTCTGCCACAGATTGAGGAAAGAATATGACCCAAGAGATGTATGCAAGGGTACTCTGCTATATTCTGTGACTTCCTTTAGCAGTCTAAATGTAAAACAACAACTGCTAAGATGGCCTGATTTTTATGGGAAGTGGAGAATGAAAGAAGTACAGTTTGTGCTGGGGCTTCACTCAAATAAAGTACAGCATTTTTTCTGTCACTTAAAAAAATGACAGTTGACGATCTGTTAAAAAAATAACTCTGTTAGCACTCATGTAGCTTTTTGGATCCTTCAAGCACTCAACACATTTTAGCTAATTGATTCTCACAACACTCCGTTTGTTAGAGGCTGGGAGCTATTTATTAGAGTGGTTTTAAAGAGAGGAGGACTGAAGTAGAAAGGGGAGCAGATTGCTATTTTCAAAAATGATTTTAGGCTCTTCCATTTTGAGGACACTGAGGCTTGATTCCAGAAGTGCTAAGCCTACAGTGGTGCCAACTCCAAGTGTTTAATGAGCATAAAAACAATGGCATCTGAAAAATACACATACAGGAGGTTTTAATTCCTTTTTCTTTGTCTCTGATAGCAAAATCTTGAAGGTTACACATTTGTGAATGGGTTAGTCTCTAAGATGACACCCTGACCAGACTTCTTTCCATTTTCAAGATTTTCTTGGTAACTGCAAGAGCTAAATACATTGTTTTTAATGGGAAGTTAATAGTCTCTTATTACTGCCTGACTCCAGCAGCTGGAACTTTAAGATAAACATGCCAGATACTGCAAGATTCATGAGAAATTCAAAAGACTTGGTAACACTCAACCTATGCAGCTCCCCAGGCAGCCAATGGACACAGTATCAATAACCACCAGTGTCCATGGCTCATTTTGTCTTGGCATCACTGTACTATTCCCATAGGACATGTCCCATTTGCTGGTATGGCAGTGCTTTCCACTACTGTGTCAGACTGAGGTGACTCTTCCACTAGCTCAACCTAGGCAATCACATAAGATACCTGCAAACTTTATGTACAGGAGAGTTAAAACACTCTCACCAGGGAAATGCAGCATTGCTGAAGTGTCCTTTTGGTGCTTCACAAAATTGGCTGTTTTGTGTGTTAGGGTGGAAAGGGCTGGTCCTAGACAAGAGGCAACCCTGGTCCCTGAGTGAAAGGGGAATGTACAGGAGGCAAGAAGCTTGCTGGGATGGTCAGCAGAACTGGATTTCACCACCACATTTCTCTGGGAGGACTGGAAATGTAGCCATTGTTTACACAAAGTATGCCAGGAGGTAGGCACACCTTTTCCAAAGGCTGCTTGTGAGCCAAGTCTGTGCTCTCCTCTGTCCTGGTCTGTTTATGCCTAGCTGGCACGAAGTGGTGGCAAGGTCATTGGGAAATACTGCCCAGAAGGTATAAAGGTGGCCAAGCTAACTATCTCTCACTCCACTGGTTTAACCAGGGAAGCTCAGCGCAGTCACTCCTGGGCCCTATCTCTTCTATGGAGAGCTCAGTGCCAGGGTGCATCCCTTTCTTCCTTAGCATTCAGGCCCTGTACCTTCTGGCACTTGGCAGTGCAAATGTAACTAGCTAGTTAAGAATATTTGTCTTAGGCAGGGCAGAATTGTTTGGGATCATCTTTGTGCTCTAAAGTTGCTTGCTGAATGTTTTTTTTTCTCCCGAAGACAGAACTGTTTGTAGCCAAAAAAAAGGTGTGTTTTACTTGCCACTCTGGAGAGGATGCCTTGTCTGAGTCAGGTATTAAACCAGGCTATATTATCTTCCTCTTTGATTCTTTGTTCATTGGTGCAATTAATTATTGCTTTATAATATGGTAGCTACAAATGAAGAAACATTTCTTAGGCATTTGGATTTTTTCCCCGGTAATAGGCTATTTTTTACATACTAGGGAAAAAAGAACTAAAAAAATTGCATTATGCTTCAGCCTCTGTACATCAACACTGCATAGACATAAAGTGAGTTTTAGCTCCATTGCCCTCCAGTAATCAACATGCTGCAAATTTGAGCATGCAAGCAGCCCTAGGGAATGGAATTATTCATGTGCTTGAAGTGATACACAGGGCCCTGATTCAGGCCAGTATGTCAACATGTGCTTGAGTCCATTCTGGTTCAGGACAGCACTTAAATGCAGACTTTAAGCAGATGCCCTAGGGTTGTTGTAAATAGGGTTGTTTTCCTGGACTGGTCACAGGTGGGAGGAATGTCCAGTATTTTTAAGTTAATTTCTCAGAGTAAAACCAGTTTAGAAAAGTAAGTATCCCTTTTCTTTCCAAGAATGCGCTTCCAGTTGCTTTAGAGACGTGGTTCTGTTCTGTGGGACGAAAGTGGAAATTGATTTAATTTCCCTTTTGAAGAGATATATAGAGCAGGATTCTGTAGTCTGTGCCTCATGGGCCAGATCCTGCCCATGAAGAGACTGGATCTGGCCCTTGGCTGAATGTTCCAGCCACGGGAAAGGAGAAGGTGCCACCAGGGTCCTAATTGCCTGCTCTTTCCTATCTATTCCCTTTGCAAGTGACTGTGGCCCACAGTGGGGACCGGGTCACAAGCAGCGGCCCATTGTGTCAAAAGGTGAGCAACCCCTGGTTTAGAAATATGTCTCTTTAACTGGACCTTCCATGCAGGTTACTTCTTTGCCTCCAGGTACTTTGACTACAATTTTGACCACAGAAGCCCTACTGGAATAATTTGTAGGGGCTATGATTTTGAGCTACTTTGAGTTCTTTATACCTGTGTCAAATAGGTTAAAAGTATAACTTTCAGAATGTGATTTTATTTGAATTTGCTAATCTCCCAATCAAAAGTGAGCAACATCATTTTTTTCACTGGGAAAGGCTGGATTTTGTTAGATTAAACCCAAGTGCACATATCCAATTATACTGCAGCATTTTGAAATGTCTTCAGCTTTTGATATGGTTTTAATGTCAATATCCTGTGTTCTTCAACATGGCTATGTGCTGCACTGCGTCCTATTGGGTGGAAAGTGAGATGTAGGACACTTCTAGTGGCTAGATGCTGATAGATAGCCTTTGTCAAAAGCATCCCAGCAATATGGATGAAAGAGTTGATCTTCTCTGTCCATTGCAGGTTTTAGCAGGTGTGAACCATAATGATTTATTCTTAGGAGTGCTTTAATTCATTGCCTCATGAGTGTGAGCTTTTCACAGCTGATTGCTCAACAGCTTACCACAAGATGAGTATTTATTTAATGCCAACCTTGATTGAGTGGGGTCTAATCAGTGGGAATATCATTATAAAAAAGGAACAAATAAATAAATAAACAACAACAAAAAAAGGAAAGTTGCTAAGCTTTAGAGGAGATATGGCAAAATACTTGGAAGCCAAAGTGCGAGGAGAGAGCAAGTGTGAGAGTAGGGAGACACAGAGAAAGCAGACTACAATTTCTCGAGGTTTGGTCTGGTTTTACTCTCACACCTTTCATTCCTCTTCGTAGCCATATTGGTTCCTCAAGCACAAGGAAGAAACTGCACTCTTTCTCATATTCCTCACGGTCAAGTATTTTAAGGGTAATGAATTTCCTGTGGGAACACAAGACAAAGGCAAAACAAATGGTTGGCTTCACACACTCATGCGTTAAATTCAACCAGGCGAGACAGTTATTGAGATGATGTGAAGGGAGAAGGCAGCAACACATCCTGCCTCAGTGATGTATGTAAAGGAGCAAAAAGCCTGTCACTGAGCTTTGGTGACTTTGTGATGAAAATGAGCCTCTCAACAGACTGAACTCTAAAATGATGTAACTTGGTTTACATTGCTCTAAGTAATAGTTCACACAATACATAGTACTGCACGGAAAAAGAAATTAGGCCATCAGAGTGGGGGCTGGTTGGGTATCTCAGCCAATTTGCTTCTGGATTATATTCTTCAATAACAAATAGCTTAATAATAAATATCTTTGATGCAGCAGGAAGTGGGTTGCACAGCACCATTTCAGTACCACATACTAAGGACAGCTTCTCAGCTGACATCAACAGGTGCAGTGCCACTGAAGTCAGAGTTAGGGAGATCTATGCCAGGAAACAATCTGGCTCATATTTTCAGTATTCAACTACAGGACCTCACATCCACATTCAAAGTGTAATGGCATGGTTTTGTTCAGCTCAAGGCCCTGGTGACTTGGCTCCTGCCCTTTTACATAGACAGAGGAATGTGTGCATCAGAGTCTACGTATTGCCAAGTGTCAGGCATCCATGAGTGATGAGGACAGGCACACGCAGGCTGGGCTCAGCCTCAGAGCAGATCCCCCACCTTTCTTCTCACTCATCTCCACCAGACGTGGCTCCCCAATCTCAAGGTAGAAGGTCTTGTTTTTCTCATACTCCTCATCATCAATTATTTTGACTGATATTGTTTTGCTGAAACAGAGAAGAAGAACAGAAATTGAAGAGTAAGGGGGGAAAAGGAAAATAAAGGAGAAGGAGAAACAGGAAAGAGGACAGAAATGTCAAAAGGTTAATTTGGGAGGAGAACCATCTAGCAATTATCTCAGGGGGTCAGTTAATTTTCATGCACCCACAGCATTCTGCAGTACGGTTCATGTATAATAGCTATGTGCATGTTAGAAAGGGAGGCCTCGCTTTCGACTGGGATAAGCATAAGCCACTCTGCTGTGAATTATGCATCTAGCCCCTCTGGCCCCACAGCTGCCTTTGGCCTGTATTTTTCATAGGCTGTGCCTCTGGGCCTTCTTTACATTATGCAACTTATGTATGGCCTCCATGGAGGGGGCCTGAGGGAAGGTGAAATGGACCCCTCTGTTGAGTCCCTGGGGCCTTCCTGTCAAGGAGATATAGAGAACATGGAAGAGAACTGGCCTTCTGGCAAGGTAGCCTGTCCCAGACCAAAGAGGGGATAGAGGAAAACCAGCAGCAGGCTCATCAGTGCTAGAGAGGGAAAAGCAGAGGTGCTGGGAAAAGAAGAGTAAAACAGATATTTTCTAAGAAATCCATGATCTGGGCTCTACTGTATAGAATGTAAGTGTGTGTGTGCATGCATGTATGTGTGTGTGTAAACACATATGTATACACACACAGAACTTGCACACGTGGTACTAAAGTTCCAGCCATGTCACCGTGTCTGCATAGTCAAGGAATCAAAACAAAGGCCAGGCCTGATACCTGCCTGAAGCTCCAGCCCTTCTTTCTTGCACAGGCCATGGCAAAAGCAGACAGGTTCTGTTCGTCTTATACTCTGGACACCTGAGGGCCCAGCTCCACGATGTGCCTTGTCATCTTTACACTTTGTACCAGACAGAGGTGTCTCTCCAAACACTGATACATGCCCCATTCTCATGTGACCAGTGGAGCCTGCCCAATTAGATCCTTCTTTTGACACTACAGGCTGGCTAGGGTCACAGAGAGTGCTGGTAGGTCCTCTGGTATCTGCTGTTGCCAGGTCATGCTGATCACCACTGGGCCACGTGAAATCCTTAAGCTCCTCTCAAACAATGGAAGTTTTGCCTGTGTATGGACTGAGGAGAAACTGAAGATCCCATTTTACCCACATTGTTGGCCCCATCATCCCCAGCTGATCCTTTGAGGGGACGAGTTCTACCTCTGCAGCATACTCAATATGCCCCTCAAGCCTGGACATACTCAGTTATAGCGGAGGGCTGTGAACCAGCTGGATTCCTACTTCTGGGGAACATACTGAAAGGCTGCATTAAGCTTATGAAAGTATTGTGTTGTAGTCCCTGAAACATAGCTTATTATCAGGGTCTGGAGGAGTCAAAACCCCCTGCCAACCTCAGGCCCATAGGGACTCAAGCATACCCTTCACAAAATACAGCAAAGCAGGGCTAGAAAACATCTCAGGAGGTCATCTAGTCTACGCCTGCTCAAGGCAGGATTATCCTGAGTAAACCATCCTAGACAAGTTGTCTAACCTTTTCATAAGAAAAACGTCATGAACAACCCTCACACACAACTACCAGGCAGAATGCCTGAAACATCAAAAACACCCTAACTTGTCACAGGTAAAGCACGGGGATGAGGGTGTCAATATCCTGCCACTGCAAGAACAGGAAGCTGGTATTAAAATATGCTCAATAGAGCCAAGGAAGAGGAACATACCCCTGCTACAAAGGAAGGCAAAAACTTCCACAGGTCATGCCAGTCTGACCGTGGGGTAAAATTTTCCTGAACTCAAATGTTCCTAAGCGGAGGAGTAAGAGTAAGACCCTCCAGCGAGAAACCTTTGTTTTGTTTTGTTTTTTAATCCTAGCAAGAGCATCAGCACACCTTAGTCAAAGTCCCCAGCCTTGGCTGCAGCCAACACCCAATGCTTCTGAGGAAGGCTAAATAAAACCCGGAGGGGATTTGTACAGTAGGGGAGTGAAGTGAAGAGGACTGGAAAAGGGCCAATGTGGTTTCCATTTTCAAAAAAGGGAGGAAGGAGGACCCAGGAAACTATAGGCCAGTTAGTCTTACTTTGATCCTGGGCAAGCTTTTTGAGAGAATTATCCTGGTGCATGTCCACGAGGAGCCAGCAGGGGAAGTTAGGCTTAGGGGCAACCAACACGGGTTCCTGTCAGACCAACCTGGTGGCCTTCTATGACCAGGTCACCAAATCCGTAGATGCAGGGGTAGCAGTGGACATAGTCTTCCTGGACTTTCGGAAGGCCTTTGACACTGTCTCTCACCCCGTTCTCATTAAGAAACTCGGGGACTGTGGTGTTGACACCTACACAGGCAGATGGGTCACCAACTAGCTGGAGGGTCGCACCCAGACAGTGGTGGTGGATGGGTCATTTTCGACTTGGAGAGATGTGGGCACTGGGGCCCCCAGGGCTTGGTCCTCGGGCCCGCACTGTTCAACATCTTCATCAGCAACTTGGACAAGGGGGTAAAAAGCACACTGTTCAAATTCACAGATGACACTAAAATGTCGGGAGACGTGGGCAAGCTAGAAGGGAGGAATAGGCTGCAATCGGACCTAGACAGGTTACAAGGGTGGGCAGATGAGAATAGGATGGGATTCAACACTGACAAGTGCAAAGTGATGCACCTGGGGAGGAAGAACCAGCACCATACCTATAGGCTGGGGAACTCCCTTCTCGTCAGCGCAGAGGCAGAAAAGGGTCTTGGAGTCATTGATGCCAAGATGAACATGGGTCGGCGGTGTGAGGACACGGTCAGGAAGGCCAACCGCACCTTGTCATGCATCCACAGATGCATCTCGAGCAGGTCCAAGGAGGTGATCCACCCCTCTATGTGGCACTGGTCAGGCCACAGCTGGAGTACTGCGTCCACTTCTGGGTGCCGCACTTCAAGAGGGATGTGGACAACATGGGGAGGGTCCAGAGGAGGGCCACTCACATGATCAGGGGGCAGCAGGGCAGGCCCTATGAGGAGAGGCTACGGGACCTGAACCTGTTCAGCCTCCACAAGAGAAGGCTGAGGGGGGATCTAGTGGCCATTTACAAACTAGTTAGGAGGGATCAGCAGGCACTGGGGGAGTCCCTGTTCCCCTGAGCACTGGGGGAACAAGGAATAACGGTCACAAGCTGGCAGAGGGTAAATTCAGATTAGATATCAGGAGGCGCTACTTCACTGTCAGGGCGGCTAGGATCTGGAACCAACTTCCAAGAGAAGTGGTGCTGGCTCCTACCCTGGGGGTCTTTAAGGGAGGCTGGATGAACACCTTGCTGGGGCTGTTTGACCCCAGTACTCTTCCTGCTATGGCAGTGAGTTGCACTTGATGATCTGCTCAGGCCCCTTCTGACCCTACCAACTATGAAACCATGAAGCACTCGAAAGCAAACCTTATCCTTTGCTAGACATATTTGGAAAAAAGTTCCTCACCAGCTGAGGTTCATCAAGTTTCATCTCCTTTAGGCAGAGGAGAGGGCAGCAGGGTGGATTTGATTTAAATCAAATTGATTTAAAACATGATTTAAATTATGATTTAAACTACTGGTCAGGAAGCCTCAATTTAATCATTGTTTTCTACAAAAAGTACATTCTTGTTGTTTGGTATCCTTTATTCATTTAACTTCTTGAAACTTTGTATTTTTAGAGAGAGGTAAGGGCTTGACTGTCTACACAAACTTGCAGAGACAAGAGAGCTGATGCACAGGTAATCAGATCTGTTATCTCTCATCTCCATATACTGCTGTTAATAAGGATATTATCTCTGGAGACACACATCTACAGTTTGAGAACTGAAACTAAGCATCACAGAGATGCTTAACGGGGTCTTCAAGACCAGTGGTTCTCAACGTTTTTTGTATCAGGACCCTTTTATAAACATCAGTGGCCAGTCCCAACTCAGTGCCCCTCATTCCCAACCTGCTGTCCTCCACCCCCAGGTCCCAGTCCCCCAGTGTGTGGGGCACGGGGTGGGTGTCTGGGGCAGGGCAGACCCAAGCAGCCCCTTGCAGGCTGGAAGTCTGCCAGCTTGCCAGGGAAAAGCCACAGCTCTGCTGTTTTTCTCCTTTAAAGGAGTATCCATTTTTAAAGTTTGTTTTTGACTCTTTCATCTAGTCTTGCAACCCACTTTTGGGTTGTGACCAATGGGTTGAGAAATGCTGTTCTAGACTGGCTACTGAGTCCCATTGGGTAGAGTGATTTTCTTTAATCTTTATTCATCTAGACAGGAGCCTCTGGGAACCCCATAAGATTGGACCCCTAATATAATCCATGGCCTGTTGTGACCTATTTATAAAACTTTTATAAAAAGGTTACATGAATATGTTTTCTCAAATCGTATATAATTAGAAGTTATAATCCCTATTCCATGATGATATCTTTGAGCTGTGACATATCTTAAATTAAAACTATCTTTATATAGGTTTATTTTTTTTTAAACCATCTTAATAAAAAAATCCGATTAAATTAAAAAAAACATTGATTTAAATAAAAAAATCTGATTAAAATTTTTTTGTGCTGATTTTTATCCACCCTGGAGGGCAGAACTGTAAGTGAAGACTGCGATTTGGCCCAGTGTATATGACCTAGTGTGAAACATGGACCATTATTTCTCTAGCTTCTTCTCTATCTCTTTAAATACGGCTCTTGGGAAGGGTTTGTCACTCTGTCACGATAAGAGGCCATGACAGTCACACCAAATTCACTCCAAACAACTCTTCCTAGGAATGGCTGAGGATCTGGGTGCAACATCGTTCACAGATGCCTAAAACCACTGTCAGCAGCAGGCAAGTACCTAGAAAGGTACAAAAATTACCTGCAAAACATACCCTCAGTTCCTCAACACCCTTTGGTGCTGCCTAATGCCTGGTGACCTCTCAGGTTGGCACTGGTTAGCATAAGTTATTACTTATTAGAGCCTTTGCTAGCACAAAGATTCTTGGCATCTGTTCACCCATTATATTTTTCTGTGGCTTCCATATTTCATTGACATTTTAAAATGGAGAGCTTAGATCTGCTTCTGGCCTCTTAGTAGTGATAGAAGCTAGATAAAATCCACAGGTTCTGGGTGACACTCCAATATTTGAAAAAAATAAATAAACCAAGCTCCTGAAGCTAAAGTTTAAAGCTAAAGTGTGATGTTTAACCTAAGCAATGAAACAGGCAGGTTCTGACAAATCCATATATGAGATGATGGTCAGTCCCTTAGTTCAGATTTTGAAGTTATCAGTTTTATAAGCCCACATGTAATGCTACACTTACAACTTTTAGGGTTGCACCAATTTATCAGTTGGCTATCGGATTGGCACCAATAAAAGGAGAAAGGATGTTATTGGCTAGCGTTATTTTTTGGTCGTTGTATGCATTTCCTTGAGCAAAAGTGGTCATAAATAGCATGTGGGAATTTCCCTCTGTATCCCTTTCTTTGCCTGGTTACCACGACGTAATTGTGCCTCAAGAACTGACTTTCATTGGTGATTAAGACAGAGATTAAACTCCTTCACTGCTTGCAACAGCAACCTAAAGACATCAAAATTATTAAACTGCACATTGCCCACATACTGAGAAAAAGTGCTATCTGGCGGTTCCTGCTATAAAAGTGTTAATGAGTCCTTTCCCTATCCATTTTTTCCTAATTTGCACCGTATTACAAATTTCTCCTCTAAGAAGTGGCCAAGGCCACATGTTTTTGCCAGTTCATGGTTTTTATTTTTATTCTTGTGCCCTTTGCATGTTCTAAGCCTTCAGACTCCTTAAAGCAGTAATATTAGACAAGCTGTCTTAAGTGGCAAGTCTAGATAAGAAGGTAGAAGTATAGGTCAAGTTTCCACAGTAGTACTCTTCAGATAGCTGAAAAATAATATTACTTATATTACTGCTTTCAAAAAATATCCTGTAGTCATTGCTACTTTTCTCCACTTCACTCCACTTAATCTTCAGAAAGAATCCATCTCCTTTAAATTCCCAGAGCATGCAAAGTTGTTAGGGGTGCACCAATAAAGATTTTTTTGGTTGATACCGATAGCCGATGATTAACCAACCATATCAGCTGATGCCGAACAGATAACTGATATTTAATAATAGCAAGGCATTTTAAACTACTGAGATAAATAAACCTTTTTTCTTTGTTTTGCATTTATAACACACACTTCTCCCCCCCTGCCCATGGCTCCTATCCACAGCCCATGCCAGATAGGCAGGGTGGACCCTCGTGCAGACAGCAGTGCCAGGCAAATTTGGAGCTCCAGAGCATGCCGCTGCCTCAGCACCGGTGGGCCCCACACAGGTGAGCTTCTGCGGCCGCAGGGAAGAAGCTGCTTTTGTAAAGGTGCTCAGTGCCTGATGGAGTGGAATGTCCCTCTCGTGGCACCTTACCCCGCCTGCATGCAGCCCAAAGTCTCTGTGGCAGTCCCAGTGCTCAGGCGCCTGCTGCATGTATAGCATTGCCATGGAAGCAGCAACAGCAGCAGGAACAGGAGCTGGTAACTGTCCCTTTATTGCTGAGCGTGGTGCCTTGTGACCGCTTCCTGGTGCCCCCTCTGGCCAGCCCAGCCCTGCCCCACCTCCAGCCCCCCCAAACTGGAAGCCTCTGTCTGTCCCAGCTTTCACTGCTTCCCTGCACACCTCTCCAGCACCACATGGCGCTGAGCTGCATCACCAGACCGTGGGACCACAGGGCTGCTGGTACCTTGGGGCCAGGAATGGGGGTGTTTGTGTGTGTGCACATGTGTCTGCCCACATGCGCATGCAGTGACAGAGGGGGAGAAAGACAGAAAGCAATGAGGGAAGGAGTGAAAGAGAGAGAGAAAGAGTGTGTGTCTGTGTGTGTGTATGCAATGAGGGAGGGAGGGATAGTGTGTGTGTTCATAAGGCGAGTCCCACAAGCACCTCACCCATACACATGCACCCACCCCCCCACACTGCCATACATGCAGACCCCCACACCCACACCCTCTCATACACCCCAGCCACCCTCTCCCCCACAAACCTCATACCCACCCACACCTCACATATCCACATACACCCAAATCCTCCCTCCACACACCTATCCACCCCCACAAACCACCCACACACACCCACAGCCCCCCACAAATCTATACCCACCCTCCATACTCCCCATGCCCCTACAGTTTACAAGAGTAAGACTTCATTTTAAGCTATTGTGTGATTACCTCTATGTACACTACACAAATGCATGTAAATCAGGACAAAAATATTTTTTGAAATGAAATTAATGAGTGTTGTAGATGTTTGATTCTTAGAATATGATCTATTTTTTTTCTGGTTCTGAGATGGCAAAACACCTTGCTGAAAGGAGTATTTCCAGGAGCAAAGGGAGGAGCTTCTTGTGGCAAAGGTCAGGGGTTAGAGGGAGGGATTTCATGGCAACCAGGGGTAAGGCACCTGTCAAGGGGCGGGGTTACCCATGCGGCCCTCGACAGCTTGCCAAAACTCAGTAAGCGGCCCTCCGCCTGAAATAACTGCCCTCCCCTGGCATAGATATAGTGTAAATAAATCAGTTACAGTAAAAGAAAAATCCAGACTCCATGACATTGATTTATCTTCCAATTTAAAATGGATCTAAAAGCCCTGTTATTTGGTACCACTCAGAAAAGGGGTGGCTCTATAAGATTTTAGAAAGCACTAACAGGTTGATTTCGCAAACACCACCCTAAAAATAAAAGACTAATTTTGTATTACAGGGAGATATTCATTCTCAAGATGTTCCCAGCCTCCTCTGCTCCCCAGTTGAAACCCAGCTTTTGTCCCTAGCCAGGAAAGTATGGCATTTTGTTTCGAGCAATAATTCTATAATCTAAAATTTAAACTGCCAATCATGTCTTTAACTTAACAATGGTTCAAAATGGATTACAATAAAATGATCTGAAAATTAAACCAACACAAAATAATAATGTTATGCAGCCAGAGATTCCCTGTTTACTACCTACTCCAGAATTATATAATTTTTAATCTACCACAGGCAGTTGCCATGGATTGATGAGCTCCTTTTGGACTTTGGTGGCTAACCTGGCATTTCAGATGCTCATCATGTGTTTTTTCCTTCCTTTGAAAAAATATCTATTTCCATTCTTCACCTCTCCATAAGCAGCCAAGTACAGGTTGGCTAAAGCAACTCTCAGGCTGCTCTTAAGGGTGAAGTTACAAGTTACACTTAGAGCATACAAAGAGTGCTGAAAACATGGGCACCCACACATTAAAGCTTGTTAACTCATGTTAAGTGCCCTTGGAGAGTCTCAAAATTATGCCACTTCAGGTGAGGGTTAACTGTGGGCTGTGATATGTAGCTTATGTTAGAGTAACTTCAGTTTGCTCTATGGGATAAAACAAGCAATCTGCAGTCCTCCAGCATCCAAAAATGCATTGCTCCCAGCCCTTCACCCTCCACCCAGAGCAGGGACAGAACCTGGTTTCTAGCCAAGTCCCTGGCCTGCCAGCCCTCTAGTGGCAAGTCAGAGCTATGAATGCAAGAAATGGCATTAACCCTTAACATGTGATCACCCACATCATGTTCAAATTTTGACACCACTTAACATTCCCAGATTCCATATGGTCTAAATGTAACATGTAACTTCACCCATTCAGCAGGTCCCAGAATTGAAGTACTATAAACATGGCATAAACTGCATCTCAGATCCATGGCTGGTTACGGAAATTAGGGCCACACCTGCAATCAGTCATGGAGTAGTACTTTCTTCCCCAGTTTTAAATTTCTGAATTGCTATCTAAATCCTCTTTGTTAAACTGACTAGATTAAATTTGCTTTTGCAATTTAGAGTAAACACCAAGAAGCACTAAGCAGAACAACAGATATGATTTTTGTGGTGTTTCATATGAATCAAATATCTACAAAGGCTGTCCATGCATAAAATGGAATAATGTACACTGAGTGAATGATGGCTGTGAAAAAGTATAATAATGCAACATGGCTTCACAATAATTGTATTTTAATGAATATCCATGATAACTTGTTCTAATTATTTCTGCAATAGTCTTCTAATGGTTACCAACTAGACCTCTTGGCATTGCTGGGGTAAGTGAACTTGTTTTAGAATCTGATGGAAAGTATGAGAATGCTCTCTGCAAAACCTTAAGAAAAGAAAAGAAAAGAAAAACATAACTGTGATGGAATTAACATGACAGCACACTTGCAAAAATCATTAGGAATGAAATTAATAATTTCCCTGACAACACCCATTAAAATGTAAAGAGTCCTCTCTGTCTGCGTAAAATGCTACTATTTGGGTGCATCTAAACATGTAATTAATGTTATGCAATAAACTCTGGAGGAGTTTGAGCAGGATTAAACTGCTCCTGAGTGCATCATCTACATGTGCGCTCAGGACAGCAGCAGTTTGACCCAGGGTGGAGCAGCCCCAGGCTGGCAGCAGGCCTGGGGGGTCAGCCGTGGGCTCTGAGTGACAGCATTGGGCAGCAGAGGGGCTAGCTGGGGGATGAGAGTGCTGAAACTGCAGAGCTGTATAGTTGACCCTTCCCCCCCACCCTGAGCCTGCAGCCAGTCTGGGCTGCCCCACCCCAGCTCAAAGTGCTGCTGTCCCAGTCACTGTCCACATGTGCACTGCAGTGCAGTAAATGACTGCTATAAGTTAGTAGACAGTACTATCTTATGGTGGAGTTAATTTACTGTGCCCTGATACCAGTGTATGTGTAGATGGTGACACTATACTGGGAAGCTAACTACTCTACTCCACCAGTAAAGCACATGTGTAGATTCACCCTTTGGAAACTTAATTAAAAGGCTTCAATCAATTTCAGGTGTAGCACACAAGCCAGCACAGGAAACCCCAACCTGTACACACACATCACAGAAGAAGAAAAAACTCAGAGGTTTTGAGGCCCAGAGTTTGGAAGGACTTGCAGTATTGACTGATTTCAACACTCCTGAAAATCAGACCCAACCAATGTGAAAATGCAAATTCTTACTCACAAAGGCATTTCTTGTGACTTATTTATACAGCATGATTTTGCACAAATTCAAAGTGCCAATGTAAGATGGAGCAGACCCTTGCATTAATCTGCCTGGTAAATCAGCTGGCTACTAGCAGTGAGTCTGTTACCAGTTTATACATCAGGGTCTTTACAATGATGCACATCTTAGACTAGAAATAGATGTTGCCAGATGAAGAGGATCAGCTGTGCCGCAATGTGGTGTGGCACAGCTGATCGACTTTACTGGGTGAAACAAATTGCCCCCTGTCGTGTAGACCCTTGATGGTATGGGACAAGGGAAAGCTCTCCATTTTCCCTGCTCAGCCAGACTCAGAACAGAAAAAACCTGACAGAGAAAATAGATGCCTGCTGCAATAAAGGGCAGAGTTTATTACCACCTTAAGCTGTGCCACTAATTTTCATGTCATGTTTGACATTATTGTGTCAAAGGATATTGACATCCTCAGCATTTGTACCACCATAAGAAATTTTATGGTGGGACAAATGAGACATCAGGTGATAACTGTTTGCACCCTGAAGTAAATCCTTTAATTTATAGGACCTAATGTCTCTTTTTAAAAGTATGCATTGTGGAGATATTATTTTCATGGCCACAAACAGCTCATGAACAAACTATGATTTAATGGCTGGAATCAGATTCTGAGAGTCATGAGGAATGGATCAGGCCTTGAGAATGACTTGATTTGTGATGCTAAGCAGGTCACTAAACCTTTTGTTTCCTCTGTCTCTCTACCTATAGAAAGAACACATTAGGATAAAGTGCTTTTAGATCCTTAGATAATATATGCTCCCCAAGATAAAAGCACTAATATTACAACCAGGCAGTGTGATTTCCAGAGTGGATGATTAGTTAAGTTTACTCATTTAAACCAGACACTGACAGCTCTGAGATTTCTTCAGCATATTGTGCAACATCCCTTATTTAAAGTGAAAGGGAAACTGACAATGTGTAATGCTCATATATCACATGGATACTGCAGCCAGGAGAGAAAAGGTATCTATAAGAAAGCATAGAACACCAAACACTTCCCTATCAGCAGAATTACAGAGACACAGTGCTGAAGTAGGTTTCTAGGCAACTGTTGACTGTTAATTAGAAACCCAGTGAGGAAGCTCCTGGTAGTATTTCTATAGCTCTTTCTGATTTTTTGGAAGCATATATTTATTAATATGTGTTAAGAGGGAATAAACCTCAATCTTCCTAAGCATTAAAATATCCTTTCAGGTAAAAAAAGATAGGAAAAATTAACTACAGTATATGAAAATATTCAGCATACAAACTGTCTTTAATATCTCACCACTTACCTTCCTTCAATACTTGGTGATACTTCACACTACACACTCCAGGTGATAATGACCCTCCTCCCTTTTGATAGGTCTTGATCTCCTAGTCATCCAACTTCTTTTCTTCTGCTAATTGTTTGTTTGCTACCCCTGGGAATTTCTCCCTTCTCCAGGCTACCCACTGTTCTTAATCATCCTGAGTGTACTTCTCTCCTCAGACCTGATGGAAAATGCCTTGCATTTGAAACTTTGTCTAACTTTATCTCAACCATGCAGTTGGTCCAATAGAAGATATCACCTTGTCACTCATCAGTGCTAATCATAATCAGCCTGTCCACAGTACCATGCAGATGTGACTACATGGCTTCTAGTTTAGGAGGAAGCACATGCAGAGCAGCACAGTGTAGGCCCCATTGTTCAGTGCACTAAGTTATTTGCCTAGATATGGCCTGGGTTCCACACTGGTTTTACTGAAAAACACTGCTTGCTAGGAATCTTTGTGCTCTGAGCAGAGATGTGCATCAGCTATGGGTTACATACTACATAATAATGCTAAAGTAGTCAATAAAGAAGGCAGGTTTTATTTCACAGGGGCCATTTTTTACTTAAGTCCTGCTGCCTCTCAGCTGCCTAAGATGAAAGTACCACCTAGGGGCCCAGCCCCAGAGAAATAACAAGTGGGCAACATCTCCCAGAGAAATGAAGTTACTGGGGACACACACGCACACACACAGAGATGGACAGATATGATAAGAAAAAAGCCACAAGGCAAACACAGCTGGCTTAATGTGTTTCAGGGTACATCTTCTATTCCCATTTGCTCTTAAGTTCAAGCTCTCAAACTGGTGCAGATACAATTTGCTGCCCCAAAAATGTAGGTAAAACCCTAGGAAAATGTACTAGCACTTCCTCTCATCCTGCTCCAGGAAGATGCTGCAAACATAAATGATCAAAAGCTTTCTTCTGATCACCCAGACAAAATGATTACACAACAAAGATATAAACTTTACAAATCTGAGTGTTAAAAAATCATTAACTGGGCTACAAAATGATGAGTATATAACAACCACTACAACTACAGTAGCCCCTGTGATCTTTTTCTTTGCCTTCTGGTTTTTGAGCCCTTGGGCTACACTCGAATCTTATTTTCATACTTCCCTCCTAAATCAGAAGTGGTAGAAACCCACTTTACTTTTTAAATGGAAGCTGTCAAGATTCTCCCCCCAGTTGTGTGCCTCCAGGAGCTGGGGCTTTGAGCATGATGCCAAATATTGTGAGGGCCAACAACATTGAGACCCTGCACCCCTCAGGAATGAACATGTTGCTGATAGTCTCTTAGATGAAGGTGGTTTGCTAATTTTGGTCAAGCACCACATGTAAGAGAGACCTAACACTTCACTCCACTTTAAATCCCAAACACTGCACTGTTTTGATGGGTTCTGGGGCAGGTGACTTGGTGTATTTGTATGCGCCTGCCACAAGAACCAGACTGTGTGAGGCCCCAGGTGACTGCAATACCAATCTGCTCTCAGATCCCTCTCACACTTTATTATATTAAGGTTCATTGCCCTGGCAATCCATGCAATGCAAGGTGTACATGCTAATGAAGCAGTATAGGCTACATATATTGCAGGACTTGCGAGTCATTTTTTTCCTATTAGGCATTTTTTGGCTCTGATATGTGGTTGGGGTCAGAAGGGATGTTCTTGTGCTCCCTTCTGGACAGATGTTTATGGCAGGGGTGCCTGTGTTGTATGAAGACTGGACTCAATGGTTAGGAGGTCTCTTCAAGGCTTGGAGCCTGCGGAGGGGTTTTCTCAGGCACTCTTGTGCTTGGGGTGAATCTGAGGTTGGGACCCACCATGCCTGTCTGCTTCCTAGTTCTCTGGGTGGCTCTCAAGACTAGCTGACCCTTTGGCTAAGGCCCTGGTAATGAGCAGGTGTGTGGTGCAGGGAGCTAAGCACCCTTTGGGAGGCTCCTCTGAGCCTTCCTCTTGGGTTGCCACATCCCAGGTCCTCTGAGGACATATTTTGAGTTGGGGGCTGAGCTAGAAGGTGACCCCAGGGAAAGCAGCTGGCAGAGTAGTTCAGTCTATGATGTGCTTGTGTATACATACATGCATGTCCACTGAAAAGTTTTCTTCAGCCCCTGTGCTAGGTTACCTCTCAGATGATCCGTAAACATATATGACTAAAACAGACTATTCTAGCTGCAAATCAGCACCTCCACACCCAGGACACCTTGGAATAGGGGGCACGGGATGTCTCCTCAGCCAGCACACCATGTTATGATACTAACTGGCAGGAAAACAACAATGAAGGCATCCTGCAAGTGACACTGCCAGAGTGGGAGGATGTGAACCAATGCAGGCCTGAACTATACTCCAGAGATGGCGACAGGCATTGGCTAAGTGCTGACTTTACATGCAGGGCGCAGATCTGTAAAGCCCGCATCTGACAGGCAGGCAGCGTGCAATCCCTATTTACTGGCTGCTTGGCATGTGATGAATTTCACCCACGGATCTAGTTTTGCTTTTGAACTAACAGTAAAAAAAAATAATTTGTGGAGCAGATGGCAGCGTTCAGCGCTCCACTTCTAGCAGACCAGGAGGAAGCGCTCTTCCAGCAAGAGGCTGCTTCACAAAACTCCGTCTAATCGCTTAGAAAACATTTGCACTGGCCCAGCTGTTAAGTGCAGTCCCAACGGTCATCTGCTCCACTTGCCCCTGAATCCAGTTCAGCATGTCCTCATTTCACTCCAGTAAATGTTGACTTTACCCTCCCATCTGCTGTCCTGCTGCTACTGCCCAGAAGAGCAAAAATCAAAGCAGTTTGCACCCTGTCAGCACAAGGAAGTTTTTTAATGTGGATACAATATTCTTTGCATTGCAGCCATGTAAGTTGAATGTCTTCCATTGGTTTTACAACAACAGTAGACCCAGAGCTTTTATCTCATGATCTAAGAGCAGTGCTAAGTAATTATTTTAAGTGACTCAGCAAGGCAAAGTTACTGTATAACTGTATAGGTTTATTAGATCTTCCTTCACAGAAGCCTGGATGTAGTTTAAAAGTGTGCTGTTAAAAATAAGTAGGAAGGCCACACAATGGCACTAAGAAGAAAAAGTTCCTGGACACACTTGAAGGACAGCATGGAAATCTTTTAGCTCTGAGGTCTCCAATGAAGTTCCAAACCGTATTTTGCTGATGCCAAGAAAAAACAGATAAACAGCAGCAATCAATAAACAAAAAGGGCTTAAAGCTATGCTCCTTGATGCAAAGGGAGGAAGAAAGTGTGTGCAAATTAACAAAATAGCTTATGCTGCCCCAAATCCAGTGAATTCAAAGGGTTTATAGGAAACAAACTACCAGGATGACCATTTGGAAGAGACATGTCGTACTCTAGACCTATCCCATCTTGGAGAGCCCCTCCTCCCCCCAACCCCCACTTGGTAGTCAACTATCAGTTTAGTTTACTTATTGCTTTAAGACCTGTTCCTTTGCAATGCTTTTGTCCTCAGTATCAGATGCTTGGTCACTGAGGGTGCTGACAGACATGTAACTCCCTGCTTTAACTCATGGCACTTCATAGAAAGTATCACAAATTAGAGCAGAGGTTCCCAACCCCCGGGTCGTGGCCTGGTACTGGGCTTTGAAGGGTTGGCTGCTGGTTTGCAGGACAGCTGGCTGCTGGACCAGAAATTCAGAAGTGACCAGCATACTGCGGAGTGGCAGTCAACCCTTTTTTATGCTAAGTATAAAAAAGGATTGGCTGCCATTCTGCTGGTCACTTCCGGACTGCAGTTTGCCGGTCTGCAGTTTGCCGGTCCGCGGCCCAGTCTGCGGTCACTTTCGGTCTGTGGTTTGCTGTGTGCTTCTGTCAAGGCATGGCTGTAGAGCTTTTTCAGGGGGCCAACTGCACAACCAGTGTCACTTCCATCAGCACAATGAATGTCATCAGTGTAGCTCTTAGAGGGTCCTGAATAGCAGCTACTGAACCTGAGTCAGGCTTGCTGAGGTAATCATGGCTAGAGGCTGGAGACTGCAGCCTGAGACCTGCAGAGTAATTCCATCCCAAAAGAGCTGCTGGCCAGAGATAGGAGAAGGGCCTGTGCTTGAAGAGAAGGGTCAGAACACAGGCACTGTGACCGCTCTCCTTTTTAAAGGCTGGGCTAAGTTTGTGCAGGCAGATTTTCTGATGAGGCAGAGGTCCAACTTCTATTGCAATGAAGTGGGAAAAAAACTGATTACAGCCATGGTTCTCAACCTTTTTGGAACTGAAGTACCCTGCGTTGGACTCAAGGCACCCCTGGGAAAATGCCAGCTCTTATTTTTCACTAATTTTTTGGAAGAGAGAAATTCTCCTTTTGCAAAGAACTCAGAAAGACCACTACAGGGCAGAATGATTTAACAGGATTTATTATTTGAAATCTTTGGGTTTATTTAATAGACTTTGTACGGTTACCATATGTCTGGATTTTCCCGAACATGTCCTCTTTTTTGGACCCCTGTGCTGTGTCCAGGTGGGTTTTTAAAATAAGAGTAAATGTCTGGGTTTTCTGCTATCCCAGGCTGGCTGCTTGGGGCTGGGAGCAGTGGGCAAGGTGATTGGCTGTAGGGGGTCAGGTGCTCCCCACATGGGCTTCAGCAAACCAATTAAACATGAGAGATAGAGAGAGAGAGAGAGTGCGCGTGGGAGTGCGTGCAATGTAGGAGCTGCTCGCATAATGGCTGGGGGGGCAGGAGTCTATAGGTTGGGAGTGAGGAGCACTAGCAGGGCTGGAGGCCAGAGGCTGTGGGTCCAGAGTGCAGGACACTGGCAGCACTGGGGGGTAGGGGTTGTGGGTAGGGAGTGAGGGGTACCACCAGGGCTGGGAGGGGCCCAGGGAGCTGCAGATCAGGAGTGAGGGCACAGAGGATGGGACAGGTGACTATGGGTTGGGTGTGCAGAGCAGTGGCAACACCACGGGGCTGTGGCTTGAGAGTGAGGGGTGCCAGCAAGGGGTGGAGGGCATGGTACTGCTGTTTGGGAGTGAGGGGCACTGGCAGGATTGGGGTCAGTGGGTCTGGAGTGAGATGCAGCAAAAGGGCTGGGGAGCGTGTCTTGTCAGTGACATCAACAGAATGGGCAGGGGCAGGGCATAAGCATGTCACTGCCCCCCCCACCATTATATTCCCTCTGCCCCCTCTCCCCGCAACTCCCCACAGGTGTCCTCTTTTTTTGTACCTGGAAATATGGTAACCCTAGGCTGGAAGGGACCTCGTAAGATCATCGGGTCCAGGCCCTGCCCAAAGGGCAGGAAGTCAGTTGGGGTCAGATGACCCCAGCAAGATAATTATCCAAACGCTTTGTGAATGTATCCAGAGTAGGTGCTTACACCATTTCTGGGGGGAGTCTATTCCAGACTCTGGAGACTCTGACAGTAAAAAGGTTTTTCCTTATGTCCAGTTTAAAATGGTCTTCCAGCAGTTTGTGACTACTGGACCTTGTCTTCCCTTGGGGTTTCATAGTTAGTAGGGTCAGAAGGGACCTGAGCAGATCATGAAGTCCAACCCCCTGCCATGGCAGGAAAGAGTACTGGGGTCAAACGATCCCAGCAAGGTGTTCATCTAGCCTCCTCTTAAAGACCCCCAGGGTAGGAGCCTGCACCACTTCGCTTGGAAGTCGGTTCCAGATCCTAGCCGCCCTGACCATGAAGTAGCGCCTCCTGATGTCTAATCTGAATTTACCCTCTGCCAGCTTGTGACCATTATTTCTAGTCACTCCTGGGAGTGCTCGGGGGAACAGGGACTCCCCCAATGCCTGCTGGTCTCTTTGACTGTGTAGGTGTCGATACCACAGTCCCAGAGCTTTTTAATGAGAATGGGGTGAGAGACAGTGTCAAAGGCCTTCCTAAAGACCAGAAAGACTACGTCCACTGCAACCCCTGCATCTAAGGATTTGGTGACCTGGTCGTAGAAGGCCACCAGGTTGGTCTGACAGGACCCACCTCTAATGAACCCGTGGGACCTCAGTGCCTCCTTGACTATTCTGTTCACCAGGGGAGCCCTGGTGAACAGACATTGTCCCAGATCCTGATGCACACCCCTGATACAGGATGCCACCAAGTCTCCCCTGAGCCTACGCTTTTTGCAAACTGAAGAGTCCCATGCCTCTCCTCATAAGGCCTGCTCTCTTGACCTCTGATCATGGACGTGGCTCTCCTCTGGACTCTTTAGACTTTATCTTGTGAATCATGTTTGTACATCTAACTGTGGTACTCCATGGCACCCTTGTAAGGCTTTCAAGACACCCCAGGGTGCTGTGGTACCTTGGCTTAGAATTCCTGGATTAGAACTCTTCAAATAGCCATGGGCTCTTGTACAGGACCATGGAGTCCTGCACAGACAGTCCCTGCTTTCACACCCATTCAAAGTCTTACTGCCTATGAAGATACAGCAGACATGCAAAAAATGACAACACATGGTACAGAGGGGAGAGAGAGGGGAGATTTTCAAGGGCAGGCTGGGTGTCTGCTTGTCATTGGCTTTCAGTGCAATTTGAGCACCTAACTGCCCATTTGTGTCTTTGGAACTTCCCCCTGTATCGTACAAACAGAGCAGATATGTAATCCAATGCAAACTGTCATATAAATCAATCTAGTTAGGAGAATTATTGTTCTAAGCCAGTGATATCATCCACAGGCAAGGATCAACCCTCAAAATCAAGAACCTTCCCACATAACCTGTACCTAAGCTTTTTCATAAGACTTCCTATAGTTACAGCAAAGCAAACCCTGTAAATAGGTTTTGCAATCTTCCTTACAAGCCATCAGAATTGGGAGTCTGTCTAACTGTGACAGTAAACAGATTCCAGAGCCTCAATGTAAGTCAGCAAGTTTGAAAAGCTAAGCTGATCTCAGCCTTCTGACAGAGAGACGAAGATGGAGGTAGAATCCCAGTTACACAGGGATCAACTTTTCTTTGCACTGATGGCTCAAACAGCAATATGATCTACACACTCCCAGCAGTGTCAGCCAAACAGGCAAGCATGGCTCCAAAGCTTATTTGGAGTCTTGGGACTCAAACGTTGAAGCCCTTTCCCTTGGCACCACCATTTAACTGAGGGTGGTTAGAAGTGGTGTCTGGGGAGGAAAAGCCTGCCCTTGATTACTTATCCTTAAATTGCTGTCTCATTTCAGGAACTGATATGGGAAGAAAGCAAACCCAAGCAAAGCCCCTTGAAGAACAGCGGTGGCACAGAGCATGGGACAGCCCTGCATTTTGAGCTCCCTGTTACAAATCCAAGTATGGGCAGGGGTCGGTCTCCCTCTGGGTACACTGTGGTTCTCCTGTTTGGTTTGCACTCCCAAGGAGCTTTTGCACATCACCTTCTGTTCGTCTTTTTAACACAAAACAGTCCTGCAGAGACTCTGCTGAGTGGTTGCAGCATGGCAGTAGGTTCCAAGGGCAGGGGCCAGCACAGCTGCTGGAACACCTGGACTTGAATGGCAACACACAGGCATTTTTAAAGAAGATTATTACACCACTCACCATCTAATTCTTGGAGGGCAGAGCACCAACATCCTAATGGCTCCACCTGAGCTCTCCAAAGCCAGTTACTGTCCAGAGCAGCTCTCAGTGGGACCTGACAGAAGAGCTGCAGGCCATGGGCCCCACTGCAGCAACAAATAGCAGAGCAATGCAATTAAAGCGAAAGGAAGCATTCTGACATGCTTCTGCCCAGAGTTTTACTGCAGGGGAGCCCCCCTTGGAGACTGTACCCTGAGATGGAGGAGAACAAAGGAGACTCCTCTGTGTGCTGGTGTCCACTGGAATCTGGCCCGGATGGCTGGTGCTGAAAAGCTGATGACACTCTCTCCCCTTGCATGAGGCCTAAGGATGGGGAGAGGGTGTGGTCAGAGGAGAAAGGGGCATCCATAAACCATTTAGACAACTCTTGAATTAGGAATCACAATCTTGAATGGGGTCATGAGCCCCAGAGATATTTTATTACCCTGGGTGGGCTTGGCCCAGAAGTAGGGTTGCATGCAGTTGTGAGTTGACAGGAAGTGGAGGTTGGAGCCCTGGAAAAGCATTGCTGCCCCAAGAATATGAGGGCTATTGATTAGGCCATACCAAATCTGAACAAGGGTGTCAGGCTTTCAGCTGAGCACCTGGTCCCCCTGACCTCAGGGTAGCTGTGCTGATACATCCCAACTAGGAATCTAGCCATAGTAAGTAATTTATGTGTTGTAAATGTTTCTTTTTCTTTTAACGTTCAGTTAGAAAGGATTTATTTGCTAATCTAGATGAAGTAAAAGATTTTGTAGCTGAGATCCCAGAAAATTCCAAATTATGGCAAAACTACCAGTTAAACTGCTCTCACCTCACGGAATGATACCATACTGCGTTTTTTTAACCTTTAAACCAAGCATATTTCAAGGGAAAAAGGGATCCTTAATTTCTGATTTCCTGGCTTTTGCATGTTTGTCTTGGATCCTTAACATTATATGTAAGAGAGAGAGAGAGAGAGAGAGAGAGTGAGCGTGCATGTTGAGTGTAAATTTAAGGTTCCTGGGACAAAGCAGTAACATGTTGTTTGTAGGTCAGCCTCTCAGCTGGTGTGAATTAACAGCTCTGCAGAAGTCAACAGAGGTATGCTGATTTATGCTAATCTAACCCCATATATTTACACACACAAACACACACACACACACACACACAAGCACACCTCCTATATATTACAAATCTGATCCTTCTGGAGCTGTTTTTGACATAGAGTTCCATACCTACCAAAGCCTCAAAAGTCATGGGGGCCCTTTTTCTGTATTGGATAAATAAAGCTATTTCAATGCTACTTAGCTGTTGTATAGCATCTTTCTTCAGTTTTCAAGTGTTTGCAATTCTTCCCTTCTAGTGAGCAGGGCAGTGCAGGTGACAGAACAACTGACAGACCCTGTGACTGTGGTAGGGAATAAACCACAGGTCCCCATGTATTAAATGGGATCCAAAGGACTCATGTTCAGCCACCGCAGCATCTTCAGCGTCTGTTTGAGAAAGGATGCAGGCTAATGTGAAGCACCTATCATGGTCATTGCCACAGAGACAGCAAGTCTATCATAAGCCAAATGTTTTTCAGAAGACACTAATAGGGGGCCATGTGCTGAATATCAGTGGGACCTGTGCACAAACACCAAGGTCAGCCTTTACCTGAGGTGGTGCAGGGTCACTTGGAAGAACTGGATGCCTTTAAGTCGGCAGGCCCGGATGAGCTCCATCCGAGGGTACTGAAGGCACTGGCCGACATCATTGCAGAGCCACTGGCGGGAATATTTGAACGCTCGTGGCGCACGGGTCAAGGACTGGAAAAGGGCCAATGTGGTTCCCATTTTCAAGAAGGGGAGGAAGGAGGACCCGGGCAACTATAGGCCAGTTAGTCTCACCTCCATCCTTGGCAAAGTCTTTGAAAAAATTATCAAGGCTCACATTTGTGAGAGCCCGGCAGGGCAAGTTATGCTGAGGGGAAACCAGCATGGGTTCGTGGCAGGCAGATCGTGCCTGACCAATCTAGTCTCTTTTTATGACCAGGTTACAAAATGCCTCAACGCAGGAGGAGGGGTGGATGTCGTATACTTGGACTTCAGGAAGGCCTTTGATATGGTATCCCACCCCATACTGGTGAACAAGTTAAGGGGCTGTGACTTGGATGACTGCACAGTCCGGTGGGTGGAGAATTGGCTGGAGGGTCGCACCCAGAGAGTCGTGGTGGATGGGTCGGTTTCGACCTGGAAGGGTGTGGGCAGTGGGGTCCCGCAGGGCTCGGTCCTTGGACCGATACTCTTTAATGTCTTCATCAGCGACTTGGATGAGGGAGTGAAATGTACTCTGTCCAAGTTTGCAGATGACACTAAGCTATGGGGCGAAGTGGACACGCCGGAGGGCAGGGAGCAGCTGCAAGCAGACCTGGACAGGTTAGACAAGTGGGCAGAAAACAACAGAATGCAGTTCAACAAGGAGAAACGCAAAGTGCTGCATCTAGGGAGGAAAAATGTCCAGCACACCTACAGCCTAGGAAATGACCTGCTGGGTGGCACGGAAGTGGAAAGGGATCTTGGAGTCCTAGTGGACTCCAAGATGAACATGAGTCGGCAGTGTGACGAAACCATCAGAAAAGCCAATGGCACTTTATCGTGCATCAGCAGATGCATGACAAATAGGTCCAAGGAGGTGATACTTCCCCTCTATCGGGCGCTGGTCAGACCGCAGCTGGAGTACTGCGTGCAATTCTGGGCGCCGCACTTCACGAAGGATGCGGATAATCTGGAGAGGGTCCAGAGAAGGGCCACTCGTATGGTTAAGGGCGTGCAGGCCAAGCCCTACAAGGAGAGACTAGAGAAACTGGACCTTTTCAGCCTCCGCAAGAGAAGGTTGAGAGGCGACCTGGTGGCTGCCTATAAGTTCATCAGGGGGGCACAGAAGGGAATTGGTGAGTATTTATTCACCAAGGCCCCCCCGGGGGTTACAAGAAATAATGGCCACAAGCTAGAAGAGAGCAGATTTAGATTGGATATTAGGAGGAACTTCTTCACAGTTCGAGTGGCCAAGGTCTGGAACGGGCTCCCAAGGGAGGTGGTGCTCTCCCCTACCCTGGGGGTCTTCAAGCGAAGACTAGATGTGTATCTAGCTGGGGTAATGTAGGCCCAGCACTCTTTCCTGCTTATGCAGGGGGTCGGACTCGATGATCTATTGAGGTCCCTTCCGACCCTAGCATCTATGAATCTATGGATTACCTGGAAACAGATTCTGCTCTTCATGCAGAGCCCAGGGCAGTAAAATGAGAGGAGGGTGCCTGTAGGACCCAATGGTCCCAATCCTGCAAATGCCCTCTATCCTACACAGCTAGGCTGCTACAAGGAGTCCTCCTGCATCAGATTCTGGCTGTCACTCATGTTGAGTAGGAGGTCATCCTGCAAGGAACCCTCTGTGGGCTAGACTAGACCTTTACAGCATGGTCCAGAGCAAAGCACTGCCAGAAATTTTCCCCAATCAGCCTAGTGTACAGCAGAGGAGAGCCCATGCTGTCACAGCCCTCTGCAAGGTGGAGCTTGCCACCAGGGCTGAATCCATCCTGCCCTGGGCTCACATGGAGTAGGCAGGGATACTTCTTCCCTGCCCTTGGGGAGCTCCACTGTAGACAGGGGCTACAATTCAGCTTGGCTTTTACACCGTTCATTCCACAAAGTTACAGAAAACGTGGCTTGTGCCTTTTTTCCAGCCCGCTGCCCATTTCTTTGGGGAACTTGTGCAACAGAGCTGGGCAAAGTGTGGTCAATGGAAACCAGAGGAGCTATTTGGGAAGGAAAGTAGTATTTGGCAGGAGGAAAAGCAGCAGTGCTTGGCTCACTGTTTGCAAGATCCAGCCCCCTGTTTCTCATCCTGAACTATAGTACAGTGTTATGCCCTCGATTCAAATGTCCCAGGACGTGTTAAGGCAGCCAGTGTTCATTCAACATCACAGAAAGCTACTAGCAGGCACATATGTTTTTAAATACAGCAATGGTGTTTCTTAAGAGGTGGGTAGAAATTAACTCCTCGTGAACCTGGAAGGCTTCTACTACATCCAATCATTTTCCTTCTCTCTGATTAAATCTGAGTACTGTCACAGAGAACATATACACAGACCCTGAGCAGATCTCAGAACCATGGCAACCTCCCTGAGTACCATAAAACACTAAGCACTGTTCTTGCTTTGATGAAATCCATCCTGCCAGAAGCCTCCCTACTGGGCAGATGTTTGTTGCTGCAAAAGCCTCACCAATTAATCATATGCCATAACGAAATCGGTGTTAAGACCATGCAGAAGCAATATTCCTTCTATTTAGGTGTAGTGACAGCTGCAGGCCCACAGTAACTTGCATGTACTCTAGCTCTTAAATGTATCAGAAGGTCCCTTTGTTGGTGGAAGTGGTCAGAGCTCCATGCCAATTAATGAATGAAGCTGCCCACTGACATTAGTGGAGGGACAACAGTTTACACTAACTGAAGATCAAGATCACCATTGTTCATTATGTGCCCCATCCAGTGGGATTTTTTCCACTGACTTCAGGGCACATCCTGCCATATCTGAGAGCTGTGCAAGTAGCTGCTGTTATGGCTGATTTCCCTTCCTGAACCATACCCACAGATAAACAAGAGGAGATGGATGAGCTGGAACTGCATTTCTGCATCTTTTATTTTTTCATGACAAATTGAATGGAAATGAAATGAAGTTGTTTAGATTAAACTCTAAGGGCACCTATACATGCGCTTGATGTCTGCTCCAGATGGAGCAGACTTGACTGAGTCTGCAGGTGTGTGCTAATTGGCATGCTCCACCAGCCAACATGTCATATGTATTCAGGGTCCCCACGCTTCAAAATGGTGGCAGGGATACTTTAACTAAAGCTTGTTGAATGAGCTTTAGTTAAAGTACCCATGTTGCCACTCTGAAGTGCGGGGTGCTGAATATATGTGACACTGTGGGCACTTTAATTAGAGCAGCTCTTGGAGCTGCTCTAATTAAAGCACCTTTCCCCACTCCCATGTCCACCCTGGAGCACATGTATAGATGCCCTAAGTGCTTTTCCTGAGCCCATTTCCTAACTGCAGGCTTAATAAAGAACAATTTAGGGTAGAGAAATGCAGAGTAAAATATAGGTGGTCCAGATTCACCTGGAGTTACTCCAGTTCCAGGCTGATGTATGGTTATTGAAATCAGAAGCTAGGCAGCAGGGCATCAGACCTGGTAACCATGGAAGAAAAGACACCAGCTGCAGTAAAAAAATATGGGATTTTCATGAACATGGAATCCAATTATCCACCACAATTTCAAATCGTATGTCTCCTGTTACGATTCACTCCATATGTGGCTTTACGAAAAAATGATATTCCAATTGATACATAAGGGTTTTTAAAGTGGAAGAATGCAAATGGACAGCTAAGATTAACAAATTCAATAGAAAGCTCCTTTCACATTACATCACCTCTCTGCATTGCACTGGACAATCATCATACTGGAGAAAGTGATTTGACCGAGAACCAGAGAAGACAAATGCTGGCTTGAGTGGAAGGGGACAGCCATCACTCTCAGGATGCTATGCTTCTCTAGGAGCGATTATAGCTTTCCTTGGACCTCCCTCCTTCACCAGGTTCCAGGGAAACTTATCTAAAAGAAAGCTATGGGTTGGGGGCTTCCTCTGCCCACAGCTTCACACCAAGGCTGGTACTATGCACCAGGGCATGAGTGGTCTGGCCCAGTGGTTAGACACCTGAAACATAAGTGTAGTCCAGATCCATTCTCAGAGAGCTGGAGGCCCAGACAGATCTGATGTCAGAACTGTATTAGGAATTTGGGGCTGAAGTCAGGATAGGCTGGGGTCAGAAGTCAAAGCCAGAGACAAAGGTCAAGCCAGAATCAAGAGGAAAGAATCTGAGTCAGGGGATGCCAAGAATCTTGTCAGGATCAGAAGCTGAAGTAGGAGATGGATGTCAAAACCAGGAAACAAGCAAGGAAGCACACAGAGAGTCAGGACCAAGAGTTTTCACCTTTGTCTAGACAAGGAGACTGCAGGCTGGGCCTGGCTTTTACGGGCTGGAGCAGACAGAGGGCCTGTTGCTTCAGGGGTTTAGCTGCCCTGATTTCCTCACTCAATTTAGATGGGACCAGGATGCAGCACTGGGTTTGCTGCAGATGGTGCTTGTTCAGGACAGCCCAATCCTGATTGGGATGGGCTGGGTCCAGGATTCTGGCCTGGTCTTATTATGGTCTGAACCTGTGACCCCCTCATCTTTGGCGGCCCAGAGCCTCATTCTTCTCTCTTGTGTTCCTGGGGCATCAGCTCACACTGTTTCTGCTGTTCTCTTTATCTAGTTTACCTCTTCCACCCCACTCCCTTTCTTCTGTCCTTCCTCTTTACCTCCATATGCTCCCCTCCCTACCTGCTCTCCTGCCTTCCACTTCTTGCTGTCCTTCCCACAACCTCCACAATGCATTTTCCCAGAAAGTCTGGGAGATGAAGATAGATCTGGCATCATATTTGGTGTCAACAGGCCATCTGCCTGTTTGTGAGAAGCTGGCACCTTGCCCTCCGATAAGGATGTATCAACAATCTTTTGGTAATAATAGACTATGACTCCCATCCTTCCAGCAGTGTAGGGCACAGGTCCAACATTCAGGCTGAAGCTCCCTGTGGCTTTGAAAATGTTAGCAAACGAGGCTGGTGGAACATAGCCAGAAGAGTGACTTACAGGGATCACCCTGGGTGAAACAAATTTTGCCATCTTCCCCCTAACATTCATATAACTGGTCACAATGCCTGATCACAAGCTGCTGCTCACTTACCAGCTCTAGAAATGCCACCGGCCATTTTTTCTGACCTGGGTTGTCTCTGAGACAGGCCAGCCCCAGGATCTTGCCCCTGCCTGATGGAGAACTTATGATTCAGTTTATGCTTCCTTTTTTTAATAAATTTTTTTTTTTTGCATTATCAGTGGATGTAGGATCACCAGTCCTGGATCAGGACTGTGTGGTGTCAGGTGCTGTGCCTGCAGAGAATAAAAAGACTCTCCCTACCCTAGAGAGCTTCCAATCTAAGTATCAGGCAAGAAGCAGGAGGTGGGTGCAGACTGGAGGAGCACAAGGAAACAACCCTGGTCAGCAGGAAGGGAGTTGACCCAAACATCCACAGCTTTGCTGATGACAAATTTTCTGTAGGCATCACAGAAAGTAAGAGTTTCAAGGAAGATTTTGAAAAAGGATAAGGAGTTAAGCTTCATACATGTTTACAAGGACATAGGAAGCAGGCTGGGAGAAAGCATGGACATGCTTCCTTGTAACAAAACAAGCAGACAAGCATGGCTGGCATCCTGGGCTGATGGGATGTAAAAGGCAATGCCTTGATCCTGAATGAGAGATGCTGAGGGAGATAGGAAGAGGCCATGAGTGGGTTGAGAAGTAAAGGCAAGCTGCTGATGTTGGCTGGTAGGGAGCTGGGGAGAGATGAAAAGAGAAGGGAGAAGTGCTCAGAGACACAGGATGGGAGGGTGACTTTTGAAGAAACCTTTTGCAGGGAGAAATGTGGAGCGTGACTGCCTTTGTCTCAGCCAGAGGAAAGGATGCTGCAGTGATACAGTTCCAGCTGTGTGGGTGGATGGTTTTCTTGTTATCAATCAAAATTATATTAAGAGATAACTGTTGCATGCCCCACAAATCAAATCTTAGTGAATTTTAAAAGTGAACTGGAAAGTAATCCGTGATAAGACAGACATTCAGTCAAATTTTGTGATGGATGCCAAACTCAGGAGATGAGACTCAGGAGAGAGAGTGCATGATGTATACCATGTTTAACATCTAACTTCTTTGTTTAAACATGGTATACATCACACTCTGTCTTTCTTTGCAAGCTAAGTTCTGCTCTCTTCTCTTGCCTGATTGTTATAGTTAAATATTAAGGAGATGTCTGTCTTCAGCTGTAAATGAAAATAATATCAAGCATGATGGCTTAGTAGAAAAGAGGAGAAAGCAAGTAAGAAAAGCTAATATGTTCTGCAGTAACTACCAACAGAAGATGGCACCTCTATGAGATACATCATGCATGAGTAGGAAAATATGTATGTGAGGAACTGCAGAAATTTGGCACACTGGAGCAGGAGAGAGGGAAAAGCGGAAACATGTTTCGTTGCCAATATTAATTTGAAGTCACAAGGACATTTTGCAAATCTGTCTTTCTCTGGCACTTACCACCAAGCTCCTCAAACACATTAATGAATCAATCAGCTTTTTCTAGAAGTACAGAAATCACTATCCCCATTTTACAGGTGGGAAACTCAAGTACAGATCTTATCCAATGAACTGACCAGAGTCATAAAGGAAGTCTGTCACAGAGTTGCTGCTCTTCTAGGAGAAACCACTAGTGTACAGATGTTCAGGCTTTTTCTCACAGGGTAAAACTGGCTGATCTAGGAGAAAAATAACCTGGGAACATCCAGGGTTAAATCATTCCCAGGAGAATTTTTCCTGGGAAAGTGAACGTCTGTACATGCTGTGGTTTCTCACAGAAGAGAACATAGTCATCCAGCATCCCCCCCCACAAGGATACAGTCTTACTCGCTGGATTATGATGCTCCAGAAGGAAGCAGAACATGCCCCCTTCAAAATTCCCACCTTGTGCTTCAGAGGAACACAGGCTGGGTAGTCTGAGTCAGCCAATGAGGGCTGCCCTATGCACTGCTGCCATTTGTCACCAGGAAGAATAAGGAAGTCTGCAGAGCATGCGGAGATGTGTGTACAGACACTCCCCGCAACTGCACACTGTCAGCACTGCAAGCTCTCCATTCTTCAGGGTTTCAGCATTCAAATATCTGTACATGCTCTGGGTAAGTTTCTCTACCAGGGAAACAAACCTGGGAGAATTCTTCCAGATTATTTGAATGTGTGTACGCAGCCTTAGACAAGTGTTTGTCTAACCCAGTGGTTTTCAACCTTTTCAGACTTAAGGTACCCTCATCAGGCTCCAGCACCCCTCTATAACATTTTTGAATTGAGCAGCTATGCATTAAAAAAACTTATTCATTACAGGGCTTGTCTCTTTGCAGAGGGGACAGACAGTGAGGGAAGGGGAGGAGCAGCTAGGTAGGAAAACCCTCAGCTTGCCCTTACCTGCTTATCTCTTCACACTTGAAACCCGAGCCTGCCTTTATCTGCTTCTCCTCATACTTCCTGCATCACCCTTCAAAGGATCTTGTGGTACCACACAGTGCCCAGGCACCCTGGCTGAAAATCACTGGTCTAACCTGTTCCTAAAAACTCAGCAAACAAACCTATCATACAACTACCAGGCACAATGCCTTAAGTATAAAAAATACCCTTTAACTTTCCACAGGTAAAGCAGAGGAAGAAGAGCACTGACAATGTCTTCTGGGACAGTAAGCAGCTATTAAATATGTTCAAGAGATGCAAGAAAAAAGACAGGCCCCACTCCTCCTCCCCCCTGCTCCTCCCACTACAGGGGAATACAACCCCCCTCACCCTGCAACTGATCATGCCAGTCTGATCACAGGATTCCTTTCTGATTCCACAGGTACAATACCATGTGCCGTAGGTAACTAACCAGCCTAGCATGCAACATACATGATTGCTATTTCCAGTTTACCAGCATCTGCTAACACAAGCTTATACCCTGAAGAAATCTAGGAATAATCTGAGGCAAGAAATTCTGGTCAGTCCCTCTGCAAAAATTGCCATGTGCCTGACTCATTGTGTACTGTTTGCTCAGCTCTAATTTGGAGAACATGGCGATTTTTACAGCTGTGCAATGCTCAGATTTCTGTCACCAGGTAACTCTGTGACCTCTGTGAACCTGCTCTGGGGATCATTGCTCACAACAGAAAACAAGCAATCTTTACTAAAGGGCTGAATCCACTGCCCACTGAAGTCAACAGTGGTTGACTTCAATGGAGATAGACTGGACCTTCACAGTTGGTGTTTCTGCATACACACACAGTCTCTGTGCACTTGGTGAATCTTTTGCTGTCAGGCACAACTGCAGTCATGGGGTACCCAGAGAGCCTGGCTGCTACTTGTGGGGCAGAAGGGGCAATAAGAAGTATGCTGCATAGCTTGCTCTGCTACCAAGAATGGGGATTAGCAGTTTATTTCCTTTGTGTGCTAAAGGTGGACTTCCTTCCAAAACACCTCCCAAGGGGCATGTGTTAGTGCTGTGCTTCCCCCATAGCAGGTGCTGGAGTTGGGGCTGTGGTGCAACACAGCTTCCACATTAACATCCTGCCTTTCCAAACTCTGCTTTCAGCCCCATGAGTATAAAATGCCAGGCTGGTTAGAAGGCTGACTGAGAAGCCACTTATTCACCCACTCTGCACAATCCCAAGGTCAAATATCTTAGGAACTATGTGTTAAAATGGATAAAGGCATGATGCAACCAGTAGCAAACAAAAAGAAGTGCTCTAGCTACTCTGGCAACAGACTAGAAGGCTAATAAGGAGCTAGCTCCCAGATCCTATATGCCCGATGGGATCATGGCTTTCTTCTGCTGCACAGACAGACATTTATCCCAAAATCACTGGAATCAATGCTATGTTTATACAGAATGTCAACAATTCAGCTCCCATCCATTTCCCAAGAGAGCTGCAGGAATAGCTTGGAGGAGTTTCAACTAACGATTCATAATTATAGCATCTGGAGTAAACAAATGGGACTAGAACCCAATCTTATTAACCTCTTCTGTGCCTGCACCCAGCATTTCCTTGGGCTGGAGGGTTAAAGTGAGAGCAACTAGTAAACAAGTGAATGATGTGTGTCTTTTAGATGACATTTTTAAAAACATTTGTTGACACTCCTCTTTCTAGCACATTCTCATACTCCTGTGGAAACAGCTGAATTGATTTTTCATACATCTGGTAGTCTGCAAGCCTGCTAATGAGCTATTGCTAGATCTTCACGTGGGTGTCTGGTGTCTGCACATAAGGCAGAAGCTTCATGCTTCGCATGGTCTGTGGTAGAGCTGGGCAGTACTCAACACCTACACTGAGAGAAGAACCAGGTTGGCTCCTAACTGCTTCTTCAGGGGGACAGGAGCTGTCCCCAGTGGGAGTGAGGAGGTGTAGTGAATAGGCAGAACCCTGGCTGAGGCAAGTGTTTGCTGCAGGAAAGGGAATAGTTGTATGCAAGCTACCCCTGTACCAGACTTTGGTCTGTCTTATCCAGTGTCCCCGTTCTCATGACTGCAGGAAGAGATGTGGAAAGGAAGAATGGAGAGCAGCAGAGTGAGGTCCCTGGACTTCAAAAAGCAGACTTCGACTCACTCAGGGAACTCATGGGCATGATCCTCTGGGAAGGCAGACTGAGGGGGAGAGGAGTCCAGGAGAGCTGGCTGTACTTAAAGAAATCATACTGAGAGTTCAGGAACAAACCATCCCAATGTCTACGTGTATGGTAGAGACATAAAGGCATCCAGTTTTGTATCAATAGAGGACAAAGGACAACCGGGCTGTCCTCTGTGATGGCCACCCTACTGCAGAGCCACTGGCCATCATCTTTGAAAACGCATGGTGACTGGGAGAGGTCCTGGATGATTGGAAAAGGGCAAATATAGTGCCCCTATTTAAGAAAAGGAAGACTGAAGATCCAGGGGACTATAGACCAGTCAGCCTCACCTTAGTCCCTGGAAAAAGCATGAAGCAGATCCTACAGGAATCCATTTCTAAGCACTTGAAGGACACAAAGGTAATTAGGAACAGTCAGCATGGATTCACCAGGGGCAAGTCATGCCTGACCAACCTGATTGCCCTCTATGACAAGGCGACTGGCTCTATGATACCGTCTCCCACAGCATTCTCGCAGGCAAGCTTAAGAAGTATGGGCTGGATGAATGGATTGTAAGGTGGATAGAAAACTGGCTGGAGCATTGGGCTTAGAGAGTAGTAATCAATGGCTTGATGTCTAGTTGGCAGCTGGTATCAAGTGGAGTGTCCTGGGGGTTGGTCCTGAGGCCAGTTTTGTTCCATGTCTTCACTAATGACCTAAAAGATGGCATAGAGTGCACCCTCAGCAAGTCTGCAGATGACACCAAGCTGAGGGGAGTAGTATGTATGCTGGAGGGTAGGGCTAGGATTCAGAGTGACCTAGACAAATTGGAGGATTGGGCCAAAAGGAATCTCATGAGGTTCAACAAGGACAAGGGCAAAGTCCTGCACTTAGGACAGAACAATCCCATGCACTGGTACAGGCTGGGGGCTGACTGGCGGTGCAGAAAAGGACCTGGGGGTTATAGTAGACAATAAGCTAAATATGAGCCAGCAGTGTACCTTTGTTGTCAAGAAGGCTAATGGGATATTGGGCTGCATTTATAGGTTTGTTGCCAGTAGGGCATGGGAAATGATTCTTTCTCTCTATTCAGCACTGGTGAGGACACATCTGGAGTAATAGTCAGTTTTGGGCCCTGTACTACAGAAAAGATGTGGACAAATTGGAAAGTCCAGTGGAGGGTAACAAAAATGGCGAGGGGGCTGGAGAACATGACTTATGAAGAAAGGCAGGGAACTGGGCTTATTTAGTGCAGAGAAGAGGAAACTGAGAGGGGATTTAATAGCAGCCTTCAACTACCTGAAGGAGGGTTTGAAAGAGGATAGAGCTAGACTGTTCTCAGTGGCGGCAGATGACAGAAGAAGGAGCAACGGTCTCAAGTTTCAGCAAGGGAAGTTTAGGTTAGATATTAGGAAGAATTTTCTCACTAGGAGGGTAGTAAAACACTGAAGCAGGTTACCCAGAAAGGTGGTGGAATCTACATCCTTGGAGGTTTTCAAAACCCAGATAGACAAAGCTTTGGCTGGGATGATCTAGTTGGGCATGGTCCTGCTTTGAGCAGGGGGTTGGACTAGATAATCTCCTGAGGTCCCTTCCAACCTTAACTTTCTTTGATTCTATGATTATATGAGCTCAGGACAAGTTTCCCGGACTCCCAGTAACTAGTTGCTAACAGGAGGCCTGCTGCAGGAATGTTAGTCTCCCTTGTACATCCTTCTAATGCCATGGTAGCTCTGGATGTTCCTGTTACCCACAGACATGCCTGAACCTTGGGGAATCCTGCTCACTCTTGACTACAGTGCAGCCTTGTAGCCATGAATCCTACCTGCCAGCTGTGCACTGTGGAAAAAATGCTTCCCTTTAGTATTCTGTGACCTTTCCATTTCTCAGTGTCACTAAATGCTCCCTGGTTCCTGTGAAGGAAGGCAAGTTAATAGAAATTACTACTATACCTTCTCCAGGGTTTCATACACCCTACCTGTGGCCACTCTGGCCTATCATTTCTCTGAGGTTAGCAGTTTGTGAGACTAGAGCACATGTACACATGCTTTTCTCAGTCCAAGCTTCTGCCTTGGGCAGGATAATTATGGTCTTCCTAAAAGAACAAAGAAGATTTAAGTGAAAAGCTGGGTCACTGCCACACCACAATGGAGTCTGGGGACAGAGCATTGTTGGCTTCTTGCTCTGGAGGCACAAATTCAAGTCCTACTCTGGTTCTGTATGAAGGGCTCCCTCCAGCTGTGATCAATCAAGCTGAGAAGTCAAGGGTGACTGGATATGATGCTACCCCTTTGCTCCCTGGTGTGCTGTTGGCAATAAAAACTGGTGTACCAAAACCAAGTCTGGGCTGCCTTTGACCACCATTCTTACTCGTATCCTTGTCTTTATCATCCTTATTCTAAGTTACCTGAGGAGAAAGGTACAACAGAGGCAGAGCTGATTAGCTGTACTGATGGTCCTTGGGCACGTCTACATGTTCTATTAAGGTGAAGCAATAAACTCCAGTGCTTATTGTATCAGAGTTTATTGCTCCTGGGTGCTGTGTTTACATGTGCATCTGGGCCCGCAGCATGTTGAGCTGGATTGGAGCAGCCTGGCTGGCAGGAGGCTGTGGGCCCAGCTTGCCAGTATGGGGCTGCTCCGACCTAGCTCAATGAGCTGCAGAGGGACTGGCTGGAGCACGAGGGTACTCCATTGCAGGACTAGTCAGCAGGCAGCCTCCACAGGGAAGTATTCTTATGCCCCAGCCAGCTCTATTAGTGTCTACACATGCAGTGCTGTGGAGTAAAAAACTCCACAGCAAGATAATATTTGTATTTACAAGTACTAACTTGCAGCAGAGTTAGTTTCATGTGGCCTAATAGGGCTGCATGTGTAGCTGCAAGATGTTTACTGCAGAGCTAATTAGTCTACGCTGCAGTAAACATGCTCTGTAGATGTGCCCCTTAAGCAGAATTCTAAGATCACAGGCATCACAGGAGGAAAAGATCTACTAAATCATTCCATTACTCTAAAAGCACTGTGATCTTAGCTTTGGCATATCCTAGAGGACAAGAACTACTTTCTTAAGGATAAACACAATGGCATATAAAATATTCAAAACACTAGGTATGCTAAATAAATCTAGCTGGGAATATTTCAACCAAAAGGCTTTTTGTAAAATATTGATTTTGTCCAAATTGAAAATACTCACTGGAAAGGATGAGCTTCCTCTTTCAAAAAAACATGGATAAAAACTGTTTCAAACTGTCAAAATATTCCATTTAAAAATGTTTAAGTCCTGAGAAGCATAACAGGGCAGTAGAAGACATTTCCACCCCCAGATCTCTCCCCACCATCAGAGAGAGACATAAAGAGAAGAGCGTACCAAGCATACATGACCGCCATCCTGGACATTTGCAGGCAGCTTTGTGAGAACACATTCAGAACCCATTAAACTTGTTGCTTACTGTTAAATCTTCACTCAGCCTTGAAAATCTTATTTCAATTAATGTATTACTTAGTTTATTTTGTTTAATTTTAAATTCCATTTATTTTTTATTTTATTTTTTATTTAATCTTGATTACTTCATCTTAAATATTTTCTTCTTTACCTTAGAACTCTCTTGTCTCTTTGATATATACAGGTAATGGCAACGTTTTTGGCTTATCTGTGGCCAATTGCAGATAATCTGGTAATAAAAGATGCACTGAAAAATTCCTATTGTTTGTAAAGGAACCAACTGAACCAACAGAATGCCAACTGAGCAATAGCACTCCATATTTTGTGTTCTCATGAAAACACAAATCTTCTTGGGGACTTACATAGTACAGCTCTTCTTTTAAAATGTATGGCCCAAGAGCCTGATCCAAAGTTTACTTCCCCTGAAGCAAGTCTCACTGACTTCAACACAAGTTTTGCCTGAATAAAGACTTCAAAACAATAAATAAATAATATAAATAAACTGTGTCCATGCTAACTGTAGCTGTAGAGACAGATCTGCAGATGTGAGTGGTGCAGATAACATGTTTGCATAGAAACGAGTCACTGGACTCATGCGCATGGATTCATAGCTTCACACTTGGGCATCTTCAGAGAATAAGAATTTGCCCTTAATGCAGAGGCCATATTTATTTTCCTTAGGAAAGGAAAACTAGAATACTACTTGGAAGGTATTCTGCTCTTCCCCACTGATTTGCAACATATCTCTCTGTGCCACAGAATCTATCTGTTGAGTTTATGTGACTTATATAATACAAACGAACTACCTAGGATGGCAGTCCCAATCTTCAGTTGTTAAAGGAGACACTGTTACTAGTTTAGGGCACAAGAATAAACAGATCTTTCTACAGACCCTGAACATTTATGCAGTCAGTGGCTATAGAAAACAGGATGCAGCAATGCATATGTTGGTATTTAAAGTATCTTGCAGATCAAAAGTTGGTTAGTACCTTAGGGTGCCTGTACATGAGTGCAGAGGCTGTTCTGATGTGCTGCAATTGCTACACTCCAGCAGCCTCCCATGTCTCATGTATCAGCATCTTGGTGCATCAAAATGCTGACACAGGCACTTGAACTAAAGCATGTCAAACAAGCTTTATTTAGTTCAAGCGCCCCTGCTTTCATTTTGAAGTGTGGGGATGTTGATTCATGAGATCCTGCGGCGCTTTAATAACAGTGGCTCTCAGAGCCACTAATAAAAGCGCCACCTTACCCCAGCACCAGAGCATGTGTAAAAATGCTCTTAGACCCTACCTACATTATTAGATGTGCCATACAGGGCAAGAGTTTGCTGTGGCCAAAACAAAAGAAAAGAGAAAAAAAGCATGGTTACTTATTTGAATTTCTCTACAGCACAAAACTTTCAAATCCTGGCACTAGGAATTGCTTTTCTGCACTTAGTGGCTTAATTTTTCAAATTTCTGACAGCTACTAAAGGAGGGGAAGTCATTTTTGCTGGGAAGGAAAATGAACAGACTGGCTTTCTCCTAACCAGCTGACAACCAAATCATACCTGATCGTAGTGAACTGACAGCCTAATGTGAAAATATAAGCCCAGGTCTGTAATGTAACTGTTAGTCATTGCTGTGGGTGACACATGCGTGGTTTGTGACATTCAAAGAGAGGAATAAAATAGTCCATTAAGCCATTTTACAGGCACACTTTCCAGTGAGATAAAAGTGGCAGGGAAATGGAACATGATGTACAAATGAGCTGGGTCAGACACCTTTAATGTCACCTAACGAGCCTTTGAAAATCAAGAGGGTTCTGTAGGCTTTACATGTCTTCCAAGAAGGTTTACTGCTGATTGAAGCCTTCCATGGTGTCCTTGGGGGCAGTGGAATATTCCACACCTTGCGTGAAATTCTGGCCTACCTGAAGCTCATGAGAAAATAAATACACATTTCAGTGGCTACAGGGCTTCACCTCCTGATCCTCATCTTTCCAAACCTCTCCAGCCACTCTTCAAGTTGCTATTTAAACGTGCCAGTAAGTCATTCTTATTTGGGCTAGAGACAGAAGTTACACACAAATTGGTTTAAGTGATCAGAAACTGGTTTAAACCTGTAACAGAACAGGTCAGTGCACATAAACCAGTTTCAAAATGGCCGAAACTGGTTTAAGATAAACCTGGTTGAATGTAGTATCAGTCTTAACTGACTCAGGGGGGTGATGTGACACCGCTTCCTGTGAGGTCTTTGAATATGGTTCGCTGGCCCACTGGGTGATAAAAAGTTCATGATCTAGCCCCACATTCAAAAAGGTTGGACACCCCTGGTTTATCTAATACTACCCATGGATTAATAGGAGTGGGCCTTTCAGCTCAAGTAGAAGCTTGTGCTTTCAGGTCCAAAGGTCTCAGGTTCAGTCTCTGCAAACTACCCGGCAGAGGACACTACATAGGAATTATTTAGGCACTAGGTTGTTTCAGTTGAAAGACAAACCAGGGGCAGCCTGGGAGCTTTGAAAGAACCTGCACTCCCAGTGTTGCTGTGTCTTCTGGGGGCCCTGGTAGGTTCAGCTGACCAGGGGCTGGTTTTGAGCAGGCAGGGCAAAGTTCTGTCTCATCAGCTGGTCCCTGCTTCCCTAGAGCAGGCTACCTCCTTTTATTTTCCTCCCTCCAGCCCGCACCCTGGTTGCAGATACAGCAGAGCTAGCTTAGAGGCTGTCTTTAAGGCCTTCTTTATCACCCTGCTCTATCATAGACTGTATAGGAGTGAAGTGCCTGAACCTCATTGAGTTTCCATGGGTGTCAGGTGTCTTATCTCCTGTTGGCACCTCTGAAAATCCCAGTGCTGGTGAAAGGTGCAGGAATTTTTGCCCCATGATACCAGCATGGCAGGGGCAGTATTGGTGCCAGATCTGCCTGAGGTCAGGGTAACCGTCACATAGCCTCTCTCCTACTTCTGACAAAGTTGGAGCTGGAAGACACTTGCAGAGATGTGCTGTGCTGCTAGATTCTGCCTTGCAGCTCTACAGCAGGTCAGCAGCAGCAAGATTTCTAGTTTAGCACAGGGAGTGTATGAGGTCTGAGGGGCCCAGACCCTGGATGGGCAACAGAACATACGTCTGATCTGTTTCTCCCTTTATGGCCTTATTTATTTTCTTGTCAGCATTCATCAATAACTCCTTCAAGCCTACCCTCCTCTGCTTAGCAGAGCTTGAGGAGCCAGGACACACTCACACCCACCCATGGTGTGGGCAGCTGCCACACCTGGGCAACAGAGCTACTCATTCCCTGTGGGCCTCTCAGTCCTTCTGCTGAGACTGCTTGTCAGGGTGCCAATTACTGCCAATTGCTGTGATAGGTTTTGTAATGGAGACACTTGTGCACTGGAAGCTGCACTGTGACTGCTCACTCGTCACAAACAGGCCAGGGGAAACTCATTTCTTTGACATCTGTCTGAATATGATTGCTTGAAAACCAAAAAGGCAGAGCCAAGTCTCCACATCCCAACATCACTGTCCTGAGTCATTTGGTCCCTGCTAACAGTTTGTTTTAACAAGAGACTGGCAGAAGCATTCTGTCACTGTTTGCCGGGTTCCTGTTATCCTAATTACAGCATGTATTTTTTTATTCACTAGGGCATAGCCTTATTGTCAAGAACGAGGCTCCGATGTCTGGAAAACAGGCTGAAGTCCTCGAACTTAGTTCCAGGAATGCCTCCAAAGCAGCAGGAAAAAAAAAAAGGGAAATCAGAGTATGCTTTGTTTTAATAAAACATCTGGTTTCATGGGGCATAAATTGGAAGAACTATACTTAAAGCAAACACCCCTGGAATGTTCATGACCTACAAATTACTTTGATTGTAAGGTCTTTGGCACAAAGACCACCTTTTCACCATGTGTGTAAAGTGTTAGCAAAAATGGTGTTGAGGTTTTGTATGGAAAGCAACTGACTTGCTCTTTTAGCAGGACCTCATTGTACCTGGTGCTATATGTACACATACTAAGAGACAGACAGATCTTTAAACATGCAATCTAAACAGCTGAGCCTGGCAATACAGAAACTAAAGTGACTTGCCAATGGTCACATAGCACATCAGTAGCAGAGCTGGGAACAGAACCCAGATCTTCTGTTTTCTACTTGAACACCCTGATTACTGAGCTATGTTTAACCACCTGAGCTAGATTTACCAGTCATAGACAGGCTAGGTACCACAACTTCACTAGATGCTTAGGAGATGGGTGCAAAGAGAAAAAAAGCACCCCTTACTCCTTCCCGGATTTCCTGTTGCCATATCCTTGTTCATGCACCAACTTTGCTGGACTGGACATTGTGTGAATATGTCTGACTCTCAACTCACAAAACACGTGCTCTACTCTCGTCTAAGTAAGGACCTGAGATCTTGCAGTGGCTAGTGGAAATGTTACAAGGGCCCACTGAAGAAATACCTCAAAAAAATGGATGCTGACATCAAGAGCTCGGAGGAGTTGGCTACCAATTGACCCCAATGGCACGGCAACCTCAACCAAGCAGCAGCCTATTCTGAGGTAAAGCATCTTGCTCTCAAAGCAGAGGAGAGAGAGCAGAGGAAGGAAAAGAAGAGGAATCCTAGCCTGCAGCCTGTTCTCCCCTGCTGAAAGACCAGCAACTTCTGTGGACATATCTGTGGCTCAAGGACTGGACTCTTAAGTCATCCCAAGACCCATCAATGAGTTGTGGTAGAGTTGTGATCATAGTTGAATCGAGGGATTGCCAATGATGATGACGACAATATTTGTTTGTCTGAGAAATCCTAGTCCAATAATTAGTTGCTGTAATGCCAGCACATGGTCTGAGTAACAGGATTTCTTTTAACTGCATCTTGGAACGTTTATATTTCTGTGGCATTGCTTTCTTTTAATGAACAAAAAAACTGAGGTCTGAACATCAGAATATATTGAGTTCAAATTCCAGAACACAGCTTGAGTCCTTATTTGGGCCTCAGTATGACAGTGTATTGTCCAGTGACACCCTGGGATGATGCACACTTTGGGGTTCTCATCTCTCAGCTTTTCCTCTTGGGAGAATAGTTGGTTCAACTTTGGTTTACTGATGTATAGTTTCCTAACCTCAAGTAAGGGAACTCTTGAAATGGCCAACTCAATCATATAAAGCAAAAGCAATAGATGCATAGTTTATCTTTGATAAGAAAAGAAAAAAATGACAGAAACACAGGAGTCACACAGATATTCTTCTTTTTCTTCTACATCAGCACAATTCCACAAGATTCCTGATGGGCCTGAGGCAAAACCAGTATGGGTTTTTCTACTGACTTCACTGAGCTTTGAACCAGAACCCATTACATGCAGAGACTAGCTGTCACACTTGGAGACTTATGTTAGACTATCATAGAATCATAGAAAATTAGAGTTGGAAGGACCTCAGGAGGCCACATCTAGTCCCACCCCCTGCTCAAAACAGGACCATCTCTGATTATAATATCCCAGCCAAGGCCTTGCCTAGCCAGGTCTTAAAAACTTCCAAGGATGGAGACTCCACAATCTCTCTGGGTAACCTGTTCCAGTGCTCTACTACCCTCCTCATTAGGAAGTTTTTCCTAATTTCTAACCTAAACTTCCCTTACTCACATCTGGAACCTGATTCAGCACCTGTGGTACCCATTTGGGTATATAAATGCCACTGGAGAACTTTTGTGTGGAGTCAGGTTTTCTAACTTCAAAACTGCACTGGAAATGTTGGCTGTGTCAAAAAGTCCTTTTGCAGTTTGCCACTCTGTCCTTCCAAGCAGCAGCAAGAGCATATTCACGTGACCATGCACACCAAGTGATCAGTGAATGCCAACCACTTGGTGTTCACTTCTCAGCCCCCCTCTATCTGAACTGTTCCCAGTTCAGCCCCCAACCTATCTTCTTACTGACCTGAATGACCTGAACAATGGACGTGTCAATCTGTAACAAATCCTTGGATTGTGTGATTCTCACCAAACCTCTAGAGGAGGGTACTGCTCTTGGTACTAGCCTACCAGCTCTCTTTTCCCTGCAGATAGAGGGAAAGGAGCTTAGAGCCACAGGAAACCAAAGCTATGATCTGTTGGGTGTCACTAAGCCTCCTTCCCCACTTCCCCTGTCACATCCACAGTGAAGTCCTTGTGGATTATAAGCATGGCCAGCCTTGGATTTTCTATCTCTTCATCAACTGAGCCAGATCCTCAACTAGTGTAAACTGAAGTAATTCCACTGGCTTCACTGGAGATTGTCTAAGCAAATGTACTGCCATATTCCAGCCATCTTTGTTGGCCATGATCAGAGACTACCATTCCAGCGCTGTCCTCCAGCACCATGCTATGGCAGTCAGGCACAGCTCTCTTCAAATCCCTGCTTCTTTGCAATATCCAAGCTTGGTGAGCCTCTTCAGGTTTGAGGTATAGCTCCACCTTCCTGACCCTTTTGATTAATGGCTGAGGACAGGATAGAGATTGGCCATGGAGGGGATGAATATTTTTGACTTAAACCTTTGTCTAAGAATGTCTTGCCACCTTATAACTCTGCATTGATGTTACCACGCACAAGGACTTGTTGTCTGTTTTCTGGATAGCCACGCATTGAAATACAATCTCCACCTCTACAATAAATTCCACCTCTCACCTTAACCCACCACAATAAATGAAGCAGCATTTAGGAGCTCTAATAAAGCAAGTATTGTACTGAGACTTCTTTGGGTTTTATTACAAGCCTTCAGTTAACCTCCTCCTTTTCACCCCATTGCAAACCACTGTGTGGGAAAAAAAAGTAAATCCAGCATCGTTCACAAACCCTGCAGTTGTCTGCACTGACCTGCCCGGAGAGATGGCTCTAAACATATTAGTAGGCTTATTGCTATGCCACAGACTTTGCTGCTGTCAGACGGTGAATCAATCTTAAGAACTCAGAATCTAATAACTTTATAATAATCTAATAATTTTAAACCTCCAGTTGAAATCAATGGAACTACTTGTTTGCTTAAAGTTAAGCACGACTTAAATACTTTGTTGAATCATGACCTAGAGTTGTCATTACATTATTAAATTGCACTGAGAAGTCTAGACTTAAAGTCGTGGGATTTGCTGTTCTTTGGTGGGCCCATCAAGGGTGATAGCATTGCTGAACTGAAACTAGAGTGTGTGCTACTATGGTTCCATATCGGAATGGTATCTTTGTGTAGATATATGGTCACTCTTCATAGTTTCATAGTAGCTAGGGTCAGCAAAACCTGAATAGATCATCTAGCCTGACCCCCTGCCACAGGCAGGAATGAATGCTGGGTTCACAAGACCCCAGACAAGTGATCATCTAACCTCCTCCTGAATTTGCCCAAGGCAGGGGCAAGGACCACTTCCTTGGGAAGTTGGTTCCAGATTTTGGCCACCCTAACTGTAAAATATTGCCTCCTGATCTCTAACTTAAACCTATTCTCCATCAGCTTATTACCATTGTTCCTCATCACCCCAGGTGGTGCTGGGGAGAAAAGGGCTCTACCTATTTGCTGTTGATCTCCCCTGATGAGTTTGTAGGCAGCCACCAGGTCCCCCCTCAGCCTCCTCTTGCTGAGGCTGAACAGGTTCAGGTCCCTCAGTCTCTCCTCATAGGGCCTGTCCTGCTGCCCTCTCACCAAGTGGGTGGCCCTCCTCTGAATCCTCTCCAGGTTGGCCACATCCTTTTAAAAGTGCGGCGCCCATTACTGTACGCAGTAGTCCAACTGCAATCTGACCAAAGTCGCATAGAGCGGGAGTATCACCTCTCTGGACCGGCCTGAGATGCATCTTTGGATGCATAACAAGGTCTGGCTGGCCTTGCTGCCTGCGGTCTGGCATTGGCGGCTTATATTCATCTTGGACTCAATAATGACTCCAAGATCTCATTCTGCCTCTGTGCTTTCAAGGAGGGAACTCCTCAGCCTGTACGTATGCTGTGGATTCCTTCTCCCAAGGTACAGCAACCTGCATTTGTCTATGTTGAACCCCATCCTATTCTCATTTGCCCACTTCTGTAGTCTGTCTAAATCTAGTTGCAGCCTCTCTCTCCCCTTCAAGTGTGTCCACCTCACCCCACATCTTAGTGTCATCAGCAAATTTGGACAGCGTGCTTTCCACCCCCTTGTCCATGTTGCTGATGAAGATGTTAAACAGTGCGGGCCCAAGGACTGAGCCCTGGGGTACCCCACTGCTCACATCTTGCCAGGTTGAGTACAACCTGTCCATCACTACTCTCTGGGTGTGCCCTGTCAGCCAATTTTTTTACCCATCAACTGTGTAGGCATCAATGTCAGAGTTGCTTAATTTACTGACGAGGATGGGGTGAGAGACAGTGTCAAAGGCCTTCTTAAAATCTAGAAAGACTATGTCCACAGTGACACCATCATCCAAGCATTTAGTTACTTGGTCATAAAAGGCAATCAGGTTGGTCAGGCAGGACCTGCCTTTGATGAGCCCATGCTGGTTGCTCCTGAGCATGATCTCCCCTGCAGGCCCCCCACAGATGTGCTCCTTGATGATTCTCTCCAAGATCTTCCCGAGCACTGAGGTGAGGCTTACACGCCTATAGTTACCTGGGTCCTTCCTCCTCCCTTTCTTGAAAATTGGGACCACATTAGCCCGTTTCCAGTCCCCTGGCACCTGGCCAGATGACCACGAATGCTCATATAGTCGGGCAAGGGCTCTGCGATCACCCCTGCCAGCTCCCTCAACACCCTTGGGTGGAGGGCATCTGGACCTGCAGATTTAAATACGTCCAGCCCTTCTAGAAAATCCCTAACAACATCTGCACTGACTGAAGGCCTGACAGAGCTATCCCTGAGATTGTCCCTACCTCTGGTAGGTGGGATGTCCCGGTCCCTGTTCAAGAAAACAGAGGCAAAGAAACTGTTAAAAATATCAGCTTTCTTGTCTGGTGGAGCCACAAGATTACCATTTGTGTCTTGCAGGGGCCCTACATTGCCTGGTGCCCTCTTCTTGCTCCCAACGTACTTGAAAAAGAACTTTTTGTTTTCCTTAATCCTGGATGCTAGCCTGAGCTCCATCTCTGCCTCGGCCTTCTTAATAGCCCTCCTACACTCACGGGCTGAGGAGGAGTACTCCTCCTTGGTGATAGCTCTTCCCTTCCACTGGTTGTACGCCCCTCTTTTAGTCCTCCGGCATTGCTGTCTTCCTACAGTGATCCTCTCTAGTGATGAATTTATCCTCTGTATGGCAAGGTAGGTCTATTATCTTCATAGTACAGATGGGTAACTGAGGCAGAGAAGTGAAATGACATGAGGAAACTGACAGAGCAGAACACTGACACTGAACATTAAGCAAGCGTCCTAATCACTGGGCCTCCTTCCTCTATGAAAGCTATTTTCAAGAAACGCTTGGATGTTTATCTTGCTGGGATCCTTTGACTCTAGCTGACTTCCTGCCTCTTGGGAGTAGGGGGCTGGACCCAATGATCTTATGAGGTCCCTTCTAGCTTTAATGTCTATGAAATCTCTTTAGGTAGCCAGACAGTGCTCAGCAACCAGTTGAAAAAATTCTATCAAGAGTCTTCCTTTGGACAAAAAATGGCAATTTCAAGAAAATGGTATTAATCTAGCCCTTTTTAAAGAGAAAATAATCAGCCAACATCAGGTGCTGAGCACTTGGACTGGGAGGAAATAATTCCAGGAGTTTAGTGTGTCCAAGTGTAATGGAGTTTGTGTGTGCATGCATGCTCCCTGCAAGAGATGTCCCTAAAGGAACAGCTGGCTTTTTCAGACTGCAGGACGACACGGTTGGACAAAATTTTGCTCTGATCCTTACTTATCCAACCATCTTTCCACCACCACTCCTGTCAGCCTGCTGATTGACTCCTTTCCCCGTTAGGGTGCTAAAATGGTGTTTATATTTAGCTGAGCAGGCCATCTTGCCAGGCCTATCACTGCATCAAAACACTTTTTAGAAACAATAATTTCCCTATAAAATGTTTTAAAGTGCTAAATAGTATGTTTCTTGATTTCTTTTTTATTAAGGCCAGATCGGCTGGGACTTGTCATATCAAAAAGGGACTTCAACAGTTTTAGCTCTAACCAGTGCTTTTCTGCACTTTATTACTTCATTACCCCTCTGGAGTCACGTTATTTAAGGACTGAGCAGGAAGATGCAGGAGCAGAGATGCATGAGAATTTTTTCCCGTGTAACCTTATTTTATTTGATCTAGGGGAAACATTTTTGAAGTGCCAAAGGGTCTTAGGAGCTCAAAATCCATTATCTAAAGTGATTGAGAAGCCTCAGGCCCAACTAGGGGATTAGAGTGCTCATACCTAAAAATGTGCTGTTTTAAACTAGACTGGTATAATTAAGGTAGCAAATTCAACCACCACCATTAATGTGGGTGCAGGGAATCCAGTAGAGAAGTGCTTTTAGCAGGATAGCTTTTTCTGGGACCGAAACCAAAACAAGTTACGCCAGTACATAGCACCTTTACATTAGTGCGTATGCATCTATATCAGGACTTTTCCTTGTACAACTATGTTGGCAAACAGACTTCACTTAATTGGCAGATTTCCAACAGTAAGGGCAGTGATAGACATGGGAAAAAAAAGCGCTTTACCAGAAGAAGCAGTGTGTGTGTTTGACCTGGCTCTGTAGCACCTGTATAGACTGGACACTTCAGCACGGCTTTTTCGCACTTTTATCTAAAGCTGATACAATCAGCTATTAGGTGAAAGAACCAAAAAAGCCCCACTAAAGTGCCTGAGCTAAACACATGTTAGCGAGCTGGGTCCAACTAATGCACTGCCTCTTCTGGGCATTCACTTGGCTCAGCGTGGAGGCATGCAAAGTTTAAAGTAAAGTGCCTTTTGGCAGGTTTTTTTAATGTCTGTAAGTGTTCTAAATTTTTAAATGTAGATCAGGAAGACATTATTTTTGGAAATGTGAACTACATGCTTCTGGAACATCCAAAACATCTGCTGATCCATATTTTACCTCTTTTTACAGGTGGCCTGTTTCTCGTTGGTATTAAATACAACTGCTTTTCTAGAATGCTGCTTTAAGTCACATTTGTAAGATACCTCCTGTATCCTGCGCCCTTTACAGCATATGAGCTGTAGTATTTCAGTATTAATTATTCAAAGAAAACACTGCCGTGACTAGATCCCACACACAGCATTTCACTTGCATTCTGCCTCATAGGATTTTTCTGACTTGCTTGGCATTTTGCTAACTTGCTTAGTCAGCTTTCTTTGATTATTTAGAAGGTAATGAAGAAAACCATTTTTTATTTAAAAATATTATTTTTTAATGCTCTCTTCAAGATTTTGCCCCAGTTTTCATTAAGCTGCACAGGCTTGCAGACAGTAGACTCACGTGGTGACTTGAAAATGGAGAGACTGAGTGTACATTAAGATCCCCTTTGCTCAATACTCAGAAAAAAATATCCTTAACACTACACACTGAGGGAATTAGGAATTACGCATCTATTGAATAACATCAGGAGCTGTGTTATGGGCAATTTCTTTTTATTTTGTGCCAAAGAGTATGTGGACTGGCTGTGGAACATAGATCACGACAACCTGTAATCACAGGGCCCTGGTAAGATCAGTTATATTGTCCCTGATGTAGGCAAGAGTACCATTAGTATGACATTTCAGAGGTATCATTCTAAAATGAGTGAGTATTTCCTACAGGGCCTGCAAGAAAGCCCTCAGGAGGGGGCTGGTACGGTAGAAACTGTGGTGAGAGGGCCTGAGATTCACCCTGTCCAGGTCCAGGATTTGTTACTGGGCAGTCTTTGCAGTCCCTGCTCACAGGCAAGGTTGTCCTGGGGGCATAATGGGAAAGTTTATAGGAGAGCATATGTTCATGGGGGAATGGTGTAATAGGCATGAACTGTCCCTTAGGGCTTTGGTCTCAGCTGTACTCTGTTCTAGACATGGACAGGAATTGGTTCCCCCATCTTGTGAACATTTAACATTTCAGAATCAGGAAAAAAAAGAGAGATCAAGAGAGAGACCAGGCTCACTGACAGCCCAGGGCTGGGCACTTCCCTAGAAAGCTGGAAACCAATTCCAGGTTCCCCAGGTGAGTACCTAGGCTACTGCTCACTCTGCTCATCTGGTGTCCTGTGCTATCTCACGGTTCCTTCTTGGAACTGCAGAAAGCTTTAGTTCTGATGAACCTGTGTATTCATATGAAAAGCAGTTTTGCTGAAAAATTCCTAAGCAGCTGTAGTCTGCTCCAGCATTTCTTGGGTGCTGGGCATACAAATGGTAGAATGAAGCACTAGCACCTGGAGGCTGCCTTAAAGCAGTTCCACATAACCACAAACAGATAATGCAGCTGCATTTGCAGAATATCCTTTTCTGCTACAATTAATTCTAGTCTGAACACCAGTTTATAAAATAAATCTATTTTGTAACCTAATAGTTAGCATTTATTTTGTGTAAATATTTCCCTCCAGGAAAGGCTCACACCCATCCATGAGTGGTACTAAAACTCATACGTTTGAGCCCTGTTTTAAGCATTTCTTTGCAAACATTTGGCTTAGATAATCAATGCATTTTTAGTGGAAATCCTGATTACACAACTCAAGAAACTAGGGTTTTAAGAGAAACACCAATTATTCTGTGTCATGGAAAAAATCATGAATTGGCAACACTGAATGTTATCTTTTTTATTTTGTTTTGTTTTCGTTTCTGGACACTCAGTCTGCACCCATCCTAAGCTGCACTGAGGACTAGGTACTATCTAAAGTGCTTTATTTATTTGTGGTAACATACAGTGGACTGTAGTCATTCTCCTCCTTAATACTCTGCATTGGGTTGGCAGGATACAATGCACCATTTTGACCTAAATGGCCAGGTTCCTTGAGGGGATCGACGGGAGCCACTTCCATGTAGTGATTCCTGGTAATGTTGCCAAGAGCTCCCGAATCAACAAAAATGCCAAAGCACACAAAGATAAAGATACGGACACCATTTCTGTCATATGAAAGAAGAAGGGCTTGCCATGACTTCTTTGTTCACTTGCAATACATTATTCAGGCAACAGATGTCTCTGAAGACTCTATTGTTTTCCAGGCTGATTGAGGTTCCTGGTAAACAGGAAAAACAGGACTGGGACTTGATTTCTGAGGAAGTATGAGCATTGCCAGTGTCTTGTAGTTGTATTTTTTTAATAACTGTCCTGTTTAAGATGGGTTGTGATTCCGTGCAGCACATCAGGTGATGTCTTCAGAGGTGCAGCTGGCAACAGTTGGCTAGATAGCCCTTGTGTTTCATATGTGACAAGATGACAATTCTGTATTCACCATAGAAACTTGTTAGGTGTATTTGGACTAGGGAACAGCCCTGGTCCTCCCTCCCACCCACCTTTTCCTCTTCAAATTATTCTTATAAACATCTTTCAGGGAAAAAAACATAACTCACACAATTGCTTCTTCACTTCTGTGCAACTAAATACGCATTCTGCTTTTATTTGTAACTAGATTTACCTTTACAATAATAATTGCTGTAACCTTTCAAATAAATATGAGTTTACCCTATCCACATGCACCTGTCATGGTTGTCATGACAACACTTCTCAAATATGAAATATCATTCTATTATTGAAATGGTTTTGTCACTCCCAAAATTAATTTTAATGAACGAGTGCCAAACAAGGAGAAATTTATGGAGGCTTGTAAATTATTTAGCAAAGTTTGCCAAGTTAAAGCTGAATAAACTGCACAGCAAGAACCTACATCTGAAAAATAACATTATCATTAAATGTCAAGAATCTGGAGTGTAGGGAAGTCTAAAACACATTTGTTCTTGAATGGTGGCAGTTGATCCAATGTTAAAGCTGCAACTGAGTTTCCATTATAACACTGATTTTACTTCCCCCTCCAAAAAGGCAGAAGTCCTCTCAAAAGTCACTGCAAGCTCTTAAGGCTGCTAGATTTTAGGTGGGTCCAGGAAAGAATTTTTCTATCAGTGCTGGAAGGGACTGGCCAAGTAAGTCTTGCATGACCGCAGCCTAAATCCAACTGTTCAGACTTCAGAACCCTTTCATTGGGAAGTGAGAATGGCTCATCACTCTATAAGAGCTGCCCCTAACTGAGAGCACAATATAATGTTCATTTAGATTGTAATTCCCTTCCCCTACTTGGGAGTCAGCAGTGGAAATGGAACCAGAGGTCCCACCTCATCCTACATTTCTATGATTTCTGAGACATCAATTTCAGAGTCTTAAGGCCCAACCCTTGTCTGGTACATCTCCCCTGAAGTCAGTAAAATTATGTCCATGGAGAATGTAATCCTTTATTTTAAAACAATTACAGGCTAAAAGCTGATTGTATATATAAACAGAGGCCAAACCACCAATTAGCACAACTGTTTTGCATCTTCAAGACCCAGTTTGCTCCCTGGCTCCCTGGGGTGCAGTCTGATTCCCATGCCATTTATTAGGTAAATGAGCTATGAAAAGCAAGGTAGTTTTTCCTACAGCCAAAGTACTTTACACTGCAAATGTGCAAACCAGGCAGGGTCCATGGGTCCATGGGATGGAGGATAGCAGTGATGGGGTGCAGCCACGATGGTATACATGCAGTGAAGAATGCTCATGTGCATGTGCCACACAGCCAAAGGGGATGTAACTGCAGCCCCACATTGTGATCCTGGATGCCAGTGAGTAGAGCTTTTTTGCCTCTGGAGTCTGCTGCTATTCATCCTTCCTCTCCCTCCCCCTCCTTTCACAGCAGTAGGGAAAGGAGGGGAAAAGAGGTGGCACACATCCCATGGGCTCCATGAAAGTAGAGACGGAGCCTCTGTTGCTGCCACTTGTCTCCTCCATTCTCCTGCTGCTGACTTGGGTGGGAGGGCGGAAGGGAAAAGCAAACAGCAGCAGGCTGCTGAGCTGCTTGAAAGCAGAAACTCTAGTCTAGGCATACCTTGTATGGACTTGTCAAGCTCCCAGCACATGTGGAGCTCCCAGCAGGAGCTCTGCTGATATGCTGGTGAGCTCTGAGGGGTCCATCCACCTGCTCTGGATCTGCCCCTTCCATGGGTCCAATGTGATCATAATGGCACCCCTACATGTTCACACTGCCTCCATGAAACAAAAGCACCTGTTACTTTTTGTGTATTCACTGTACCTCCCACTGGAATGAAGCCTGCAGCTAGTTCCACTGTGCAAAGTGGCTTAACATATGAATAGAAAAGTGCCAGGAGGACACAGGTGAGTGTATTATGAAAGCACAATGGACTGTTCAAAATCAGCATGTCATCTAGAGAGAAACATCAATATTGCATGTGGAGAATCCATCTCAGTGGTTATACTTTTCTGGTTTTATTCTGCCATGTGTCCATGTGGGCATATATCTGTACTCATTCCCTTTATTCATGTATCAGCAGTGAGAAGCCCTCTCCCTCCTCCTGAATAAGAACTGCCCTTCTGCTCTATAAGTGAGGAACACATGTATTTTCTCACAATAAAAATCTTTCCTTTCATAGATAACAGAACTTTGTCACTCATTACTGTTTTACATAAAGTGGTTCACTCACTTTCCATCAGCAACAACAATACTTACAAAAGCTTCCAGCTGGAGACTGTGGCTGTTTCTCTCCCTCTAATGGCTGGTCCAGACTAGACATTAGTGAGTCTACTACAGAAGTTAATGCTTTAGGCTCAAGCACTAAGCCCAAGTTGATGATAACACCCAGTTGTGGCCCTTGCTGCTGCTAGGTGGGCAGAGAGTGTTTTGCCAGGGCAGCGGGGGCTTGCAGCAGCAAGGAGTTTCCCCACCCGGCCCCACTCTATGCTGCTGTGCCAGGTCCTGCCTGCTGGTCCATGGAGCCCAGAGGGAGGGTAGCAGGGCAGGAAGACCCAAGCCTTCAATGGGCAGCTCGCCCCTGCCCCCACCCTGCCCCATAGCTCTGCTCTGGCTGTGCTGCTCCTGAGAGAGAGGGAGCTGGGCTTTGCACTCTGCTCCACCGCAGCAGCTGCCACTGCCTCCCATAGGCAGCAGCTCAGGCTCGGGCACTACTGGTGGTGTGGGCAGGGTGCTGCAGACCCTTGGCCCCGTAGCTTTAGCAGCTGGGGGGCCCCTCCAGCAGGGCTGGGGGGATGTGGTGGAGAGTGAGGAGCACCAGCAGGGCTGGTGGGGGTGGGGAACTCTATGGCTTGGGGGTGAGAGTTCTGGACCTGCACCCTGGTGAGCAAAGGGGGCAGGGAGAGCTCTGATTTTCCATGATAAAAAACCCCCAAAAATCAAACACCAAAATGTATAGCTATTTAGAATTTATTTTATTATAGTGATTGAGGCACTGGTAGGCTTCCAAACTGTTTTAAAATTGTAAATATATCAATAAAACATCATGTTCATTTGATACCTATATATAGAGTGGCATTTCATTTTAATTGCAGATTTTGGGGTTTTTATCAGAGAATTTGCAATTTTTAAACAGAGAAAACCAGGATTCCAATCAGTTTTGAATAAATTATTGTATCTAAGTGCAAACAACTGACTTTACCATTTGCAAGGTTTCAGTGGTCCAACATGGTATGCTATGTTTTCCTCATACAAAATAACAGCATGCCTTTTGTGTCTACAATATTTTTATCCCAGTTTAAGCAAAACACTAGTTTCCAAGCGAGATCACCCACACAGACACTGGGCATGTCTACATGTGCATTAATGCATCATGGTTACATTGAATTACGTTAAGTACCTGTAATAACAGGTACAGTACTAATGAAATGTGCAGTAACCAGTGCTACTGTGCAATAGCACCAGTGCATGCTTTTAAAATTATGCCAATGCACAGTAAACTAATTCTACTGCGCATTAGCACCTTAGCATGGCTTTTGTAGTGACGCGCCCACTAACATTCTGCACTTGGACTGATGTGCACAATAGCAGATGCTTCTGTAGGAACTGGGGTTGGGAGGGGCGAAAGGGGGATGCCTCTGGTTTGTATTTGAAAATTCAGTACACAGATTCCAGAATGACATCTCTTTTCAGTAGAAGGCAGGGTAGATTTGCACTTTACAGACTAACTAAATTAGAGATATATACAGCAGAGATCAGTGTATATAATAGAGAGAGTGATTTGAATACAAAAGCAAAAAGGGAGAGGGAGGTGGTCAATGCTAGAAGAGTTAACAAGTGAAGAAACTATAAGAACAAAGTTATCTTAAAAAGCAATCCAGGAAATTTGAGCACTGCCCACTTTCCTAATCCCTTTATATTCAAATCACCCTCTCAATTTTATACATTGGCCTGTGCATGTCCTTTCACAGCATCTATGAAGTAAGCTCCAGCTCAGGAAAGCTTGTGTGCACGCGCTCTCTCTCTCTCTCTCTCTATATATATATATATATAACTTAATCTATAAGGTACAAATCTGCCCTGCCTTCTGCTTGACTTCAGACTACCATGACTAACTACCTCTCTATTTTCAGTACCATAGTTCCCTATGGGGTGTACTCCTGGGGAGCTTGTTGATGTTAATGGACTCCACAGCTATGTCACAGTTCTTTGATCTTTTACAAGCTTGCCATCATTTATCAGACTGAGCTTATATTATGAGAAGTTGTAAGTAAACTGTTGTCAAGGCAGTTTCAAATATAATAATCCCACAGACTGAATTTAAATATAGTTTCATAGTTTCATAGTTTGTAGGGTCGGAAGGGACCTGAGCAGATCATCTAGTCCGACCCCCTGCCATGGCAGGAAAGAGTACTGGGGTCAAATGACCCCAGCAAGATGTTCATCTAACCTCCTCTTAAACACCCCCAGGGTAGGAGCCTGCACCACTTCTCCTGGAAGCTGGTTCCAGACCCTAGCCGCCCTGACCGTGAAGTAGCGCCTCCTGATATCTAACCTAAATCCACCCTCTGCCAGCTTGTGACCGTTATTCCTGGTCACTCCTGGCGGTGCTCGGGGAAACAGTGACTTCCCCAATGCCTGCTGATCCCCCCTGACTAGTTTATAACAGGCCACAAGATCCCCCCTTACTGGCTACAGAGTTCACTTCTGGTCCAAATTCACTTCAAATCCTAGAAACCAACTCCCCAAATTGTCTGTGCCAGAGTCCTGTCTTCCTTTATGCAAGTCATGAAAACTTAGAGGCAACAAGTTCTTTTAGAAGACTGAAACATCAAGGACACTCATTTCAGAGGACCGTAGATCCTCCAGGCCACCGGAGAGTAAAGCTCTGAATACCAGTTCTGCTGTCTGAAAATTACATGTTGCCTCCCCAGAGAGCAGGCTGAACTGCCCAGCATACCCAATGCACCCACCCAGGAAATGAGCATGCTTTTCACTTTGAAGATTTGAGGCATTGCTGAGTCATTTTACATAATGTCAAAAGTACCAGAAATAGTATTTAATACATGATGTGAAATTTGGCTCATTGTTTATCAATTTTAGCACATGGAACTGCTCATCAATACATGGGGATAAGATCATATCAGCATAAAAATGCTGGTGATGGGTATACAGTGGCACTTCCTAGCATCATTAGAGCACCAGCAAAGCAGCCACAGCTGATTTTCAACAAATTAGCTCAGTGGATACCAGCCTTTGGCCACTGTGTAGAAGCAAAAACAGGCGTAGGCACCAGGAGCAGAGGCTTAAACCAGACATATGGATGTGAACACAGCGGAGCACTGGGGAAATTCAGCCTGGGATTGAATGTTGTGTCTTGAGGTTACCCAGAGCTTTCAGTAAGAGAAAGCAGATCTTCAGTTCTCAGGAGTCCTGAGACTCCCTTATGTTTTAGGATGTTTTTTCTTTCTTTTTTTTTTTTTTTTTTTTGCTTTAAAAGAGTGGGGAATGCCAGCAAGAAAACAGAAGTGCCAGCTGCACTGTTCATTACATGTACATGGGGGATTTTGAGCATTTTCAAACACCTCCGGTCTTCTGCGAGCTGCCACTGGACCCTGCCAGCCTGCTGCTGGGGAAGTCACATTTCTCTTTTAAGAAAGGGTTTGCCAACCTTGGCCTTGACCCAGCTGTTCAGTGTATGCAGATCATCTCTGCTGAAGGGCGGGAACCAGGGCCTCTCTAGCCACCAGCCAAGAATTAGGTTCAGTGGTGACAGTGAAACTGGTAAGCCAAAATCCAGTGGAGTCCTTACATGGGGAAAACATCTGGCCCTAACATGTGTGCGGGCCCTTGTAGAGATTCACTGGATATAGGGATCAGCCAGAGGCTACCCTTGCTCTCTTGGCCCTCACAAAACGGGGCTAGGGCACTGTGTGTGTGTGTGTGTGTGTGTGTGTGTGTGTGTGTGTGTGTGCGTGCATGCATGTGCAGGGGGGCACTCTATTGCACTGTGCCCTTTGCAGTGCGCAGACAGCCAGCTAATGCTCGGGGCTATTTTGGGCAAGCAGAAGATTACTGAGGTGCTACTTTGTGCTTCCCCTTGGGCAGAGCAGCTCTTTGTCTTATTTTACCCACAGAGGCCCTTGGATGCCTGGGAGTAAGGCCACTAGGTGCTAATGGAAGCTGTGTGAGAGAGCTCCTTCCCCCTCCTAACTTTTGGGAACTATCTACTGTTTTAAGTCACCCCAGCACTGTAAAACACGGGCTTCAAACAGAAAGGGATGTCAGGGACAAACTCTCTTCTCTGTTTACAGGCTTCATCACTAAAAATGCACTGGATAGTGTTCTATAAAGAACAAAACATACACAATTTTTATTTCAGGTTATTTAGTACAGTGTCAGGCACAAAAGCAGCCAGACTGCCAAATACCATGTATTAGCCTAACAGATAGGAGGCATCATAGCATCTCCTGAAAAACCTTTTCCACTGATGTTACAAATGTATCCAAGCAACCTCTTCTCTTCGCCTTCTACGTCCTTTATGAGGTATTTCATATCTGTTTGTCTTAGAGCTGAAGAGCAGCAGTGTGTACAAGGAGCTAACAGGTTGATATGACACGTTTTTTTGCTGTTATATAGATATGAGGTCAAAGTAACAGCATGCAGGGTATTACAAAAGCTACTGTTAAAGAAATATGAATGGCTTATTGTATATTTACCATAAAATGAAGTAAACAACTAAAAATGAATACTGTCAATCTAAATTCTAAATAAAATCCTTTCTTTTAAAAAGACATCACTGATTAATTAATCCCTCTATGAAAACCCTAACATGATTTTCAAATATGTATGAAAAGTGGAAAGCAAACTAATATTTGTTTATCAGTGAATTGTAGACTAAAGGCTCTTCTTTGTACTGTGGATGCTGATTTTGAGATAAGGAGGAAATCAAACCTGCTAGCCAAATGGCAGGAAAAAAAAAGCCCACTTCTTCCTTTTGTTACCAAGGAGACTCTTTAAACAGAGCTAAACAAAAAGGAACAGACTGGATGAAAATAATGTGAATATGAAAAACCAGTTGAGTACTTTGTTCAAGAGAGGAGCTGAGGGAGGGATCCTTTTTAACTATATCACCTTGGCCACTGCAAGATGAGACTAAACTTTGCCACTCATGTAGTAGACTGGAGAGATCCAAAGAAACCCCCCCAAGGAAACTGGAAGAGGTTAAAGGGAGATGGGCTCCTCAGTATTTTGGGCAGGTAGAACATCCTATCCTGAATTTCCCAGTGCTCCTCTGATAGTTTGGTATGTACTGGAAAGACCTCAAGGGATAGGGACTCTCAGGAAAGAAGAGATGTTTGCAAGAGCTAGGTACTTTGAATCCCATCTGCCTAGCAGCCTACAGGAATAATGACAGTCTTTTGTGAGGACAGGGTGGGGACTGGGTCCCAAAACTCACAAAGAAAGCATGGAAAACATGGATGTGAGCTCAGCAGTGAATAAGGTGGGTATAACAGTAGGGCAGCCACCATTCACAGGTTGCATTGGGTTGTGATAGTAAGTAATAGGGTATGCACAATACAGCAGTGTTGAGGCATGCACTAATACCAGAACATTTACAACAGACAGAGGCCTAGTAAAGAACCCAGAGCCAGAGGGTGTGTTACCTTTGTGAGGATCCACAAACAACCCGTGTGCCTCAACTGTCACAATGAGCTTTGGAAGGAAGCTAGGTGCACCACCTTACCCTATGGGCCTGGTGCATACATGTGAGCTGCCTCACAACATCCTGCCTGGCACTCACCACCCTCTTGAGTGCATGGGGTTGGGAGGGAAAAACAAAGATAAAGACTGTGGGCAACACAGGGGTACCATGATGCTGAGTGCTGTAATGCAAGCATGTGTTACTACATCATCATCCTTTCCATAGCAATGCCCAGGCACATTTTGTGTGTGCAACACAGGCCTAAGACTGGTCTCCCTTGGCTTTTGAGATGGAGGTAGATTGAGGACTGGGTACATGAGTTAAGGAAAGATGGCTTATTCTTACTTTGGAGGGATAGTAATTTGCTCATATTTTTTGTCATATGTGCACTTAGAGCCGGGGAAAGCAATTATTTTGGGTGGAGGGCTGCTTAATTAGTTTTGGTGAGCTGTTGAGGGCCACAAGGGTAGTCCCATCCCTTGATAGGTGCCCTGCTCCCTGGTCACTTTCTTGGGACCAGAAGTCCTGGGCCCTAACCCCTGACCTTTGCCACCAGAAGTCCCTCCCTTTGCCCCCAAAAGTACTCCTGTTGTGAAGGGGGTCTGCCATCTTTGAACTGAACCCCCACCCAAATTATATATTAAAATCAAACATTGACAATAACATATTTTAATTTTATTAAAAAAATATTTTGTCCTGATTTGTGTGTGATTGTGTGGTGTATATAGAAGTGGTTGCATAATAGCGCAAAATGAAGTCTTACTCTTGTATATTGTAAGGGAGTGTGGAGGGCTGTGTATGGGGTTTGTGGGGGGCTCTGTGTGTGTGTGTGTGTGTGTGTGTGTGTATGTATGTGTATGTGGAGCATGGGGGAGGGTGTGGGGTATGTGTGGATGTGGGTGTGTGGGTACGGGTAGCAAATTAGCTTAGGGGTCATGCCCAGAAAGTGGTGGTGGACGGGTCGGTATTAACCTGGACAAATGTGGGCAGTGGGGTCCCAAAAGCCTCAGTCCTTGAACCAGTGCTGTTCAATATCTTCATCAGTGACTTGGATGAGGGTATGGAGAGCACTCTGTCCAAATTCCCAGACGATACCAAATTGTGGGGTAAAATTAAAACACTAGAGGGTAGGGAAGAAATTCAGGAGGATCTAGACAGGTAGGAAAAGTGGGCAGAACAGAACAGGATGCAGTTCGACAAAGACAAGTGCAAAGTGCTGCACGTAGGGAGAAGGGAGGCTGGGGGAGGTCCTTTTCAGCAGCAAAGCAGTGGAAAGGGATCTCAGAGTCATAGCTGACCCCAAGATGAACATGAGACATCAGTGTGATGAAGTGACCAGTAAAGCTAACAGCACTTTATCATGCATTACCAGGTGCATGACAAATAGGTCCAGGGAGGTGATACTTCCCCTCTATGCAGCACTGGTCAGGCTGCAGTTGGAGTACTGTGTCTAGTTTTGGATGCCGTACTGTAAGAGGGATGTGGACAACCTCGACAGGGTTCAGAAGAGGGCCACCCATATGGTTAGGGGCCTGCAGGCAAAGACCTATGAGGAGAGATTGAGGGACCTGAATCTCTGCAAGAGAAGGCTGAGAGGGGATCTTATGGCCATCTACATATTCATTAGTGGAGCGAGGGGCCGATAGCAAGGAATAGGAGATGCTCTGTTTACCAGGGTGCCTTTTGGAGTAACTAGGAACAATGCCCACAAACCAATGGGGAACAGATTTAAGTCAGACATCAGGAAAAACTTCTTTACAGTAAGGGTTGCCAGAATCTGCAACAGGCTTCCAAGGGAGGTGGTGTGCTCCCCTACCTTGGGGATCTTTAAGAGGAGGCTAGACATGCACCTGGCTGGGGTCATGTTCCCCAGTGCTCTTTCCTGCCCAGGGCAGGGGGTTGGGCTTGATGATCTACTGAGATCCCTTCCAACCCAAACATCTATGTGGAGGTATCCCAGCTGGAACCTAGGCACAGCACTGCCTAGGCCCTCCCCACACCTGCTTTGTACCACCCTTCCATGGCACATCTTGCCATGCCCTGGGCATGCAGCAGGGCTGGGGCAGCTCCGCAGCTGGACTGCCTTTCTAGGCAGCCTTGGTGGCAGCTGCTCCTTCTGGCTGCTGCCACCACTGGCGCCAGCCCTGTGGTACCCGCAGTGACCTGTGCTGCACAGCCCAACCCCGCACTCCCTAAACCTCCTCCAGGCTTGTCCACCCAGGCTCAGCAGCAGCAGCAGCAGCAGCAGCAGCAGCAGCAGCAGCAGCAGCAGCAGTGCAGTAGTGCGGGACAGAAGCTGTTGCTCAGCCCAGGGCAAAAGCAGCTCCTCCCCCTCCCGCTGCTGACTGTCCCTGCTGCAGCTGCCTGGAGCCTGCGCTGCACTGCCCTTCCTCTATGCCGGCATCACTGCCACCTCCAGGTTGCCCAGCAGGGCAGTGGTGGCAGCATAGAGGAGCTGCAAGGCAGCCCAGCATGGGCTCTAGGTGGCTGCAGCAGGGAACAGCCAGCAGTAGGAGGGGGAGAAGCTGCTTTTCCCACCTGCTGAGCAACAGCTTCTGTCCTATGCTGCCTCTGCTCAGAACGGGCAGCCAAGGCTGGAGCAGGCGCAGGGTACATGGGGTTGGAGCTGTGCAGCATGGAACCCCACTGGTACCATGGGGCTGGGGCTAGCAGCAGGGGGAGCTGGAAGGAGCAGCTGCCACCTGGGATGCCTAGAAAGGCAGTCCAGCTATGGACCAACCCCAGCCCCCTGTATGCCCAGGGGGTGGGAGGACGCGCTGTAGGAGTGCGGTGCCTGGGCCAGATGGGACCAAGAGACCTGACTGGGGCAGACAAAGACTGCCATTGGGCTGGATTCAGCTTGCGGGCTGTATTTTGCCTAACCCTAACCTACAGAAACAGGACAGGAATACTTTAAAAAGCCACTTGTATAAATGCATCCTGCCAGCAAAGTGCTTGTCCTAGTTTAAGATCCATATAAGGCAAGCACTGCAGTAAAGGCCATCATTTGGTGCCCTGACTGTAAGTTATCTGTATTTGTAAAGGTCATCAGAGAAGACTTCTTTACATATATAAGTACATGCTAAATCTAGTTAGCTCCGCTGCTAAAAATTATTTTCATTTGTGGTCAGCTCAGTGAATTTAGCCTGCATCTCTGAGCTCTGAGAACCCAATGATGTCTAAAACCATAGCTCCAAAATCATATTCGGTCCTGTGGTGACTCAAAAATAGGACAACCCCTGACAGTTTTGGTTCAGGAACAAAGTCTATGGTACTCTAATGCTGAGAGAAAGCTTCATGGATTTATCATTTAATGTCCTGCTTAGATGGGCATGCTCCTTGCCTGGGCCTTATACCATAACTTACAGGTTATTACCATATTCAACTCAGACTCTGCAGCCTACATTTTCCAAAAGAACTTATGATTTGAGTTCTTATTTCTGTACATGCTTCTAGACTGCTTTTGTTTCAAACTGTTCCTCCTTTCCATAAAAAAGAAGACCCTGGCTCAGTAATATCTTGAAGGCTTTTAATTATTAGTAGTGTCTATATTGATAACTATGATTATGGTTTTGAAAAGCTTTCTATCATAAGACCTTGTTTTCAGTTATAACTTTGCCAAACTTTCCAGGAGTTTTTCCATGCTGGCTGTCTGCCCCAGGCTGAATTTTTCAAAAAGTTCTAGCTAAGTGGTTCAACCATGGGAAGAACAAGATAAGTAAAATAGGCTGTTTTTGTCCATGTTAAAAACACTCTTTCAAGCACAAAGAAGAGGCCTGGAATCCCCAGGCTTTGCAGCTCAGACTGAAACTTAGCAGGTTTGCTCCATTGCCTGAGATATTCTTTACAACATTCCTATGTAACCACGCTAAAAGTGGATCAACTTATGAGCCTCTGGTAGCATGTACTTCTATAGCATTGCAATGTCTCCAGTGATTGTACCTGCTTGGGGTATGCTCTGCTCACCACTCTTGGCAGTGACAAAACTGTGTACGTGCTACCTTCACAGGGTGTCAGGGGCTGAGCTGGATTTTCCCTGTAATGACTCAGTTCTGGGCACCAGAAGACAAAACATGGTGCCTGTCTTTTCAGGGCTCTCTGTGCTTCCTCTGCTGACACCTAGACAGCATGGATGGGTGGGAAGAATATGCCTGACTCTAGTGCAGAAGAGTGAGAGACAGGGTGAAGGGAAAAAAGGGAGGAAAGGTATCTGTAGGGAATCCCTTCCAGCACCCTTTCCCTACATAGCCTTAAAAACACTATTAAGTTTTCAAAGTCAAGTCCTTAAGAAGTTAGGAAAGCCCTGACTGAGACTGTCCATTCACCTTTCTTTGGATACATGTCACTAATAGGGCTGCCTCAAGGGAGGCAGCTGCAGTGATGTTCTCCTCAGGAGTCTGGGGGAGACATGGGGGATAGGAAGAGCTCTTCCAAGACAAGCTAAGCTATTTGCGACCAGGGAGGCCCTGGCACACTCCCTGTTGACTGAGGAAGCTGGAAGTCCCTCAGAGATGAGGAAACTTTGGTATGGATGGGGAGATTTTTGAGGACTTCCAGGGCCAGTCTCAGGGGCTTCTCCAAAGTCATTGAAGGCCTAAGAAACACTCCAGCTGGACTTCAGATCAGCTCCCGCCTTGTCCTAGTGCAGGTCACATAGTTGTCTGATGGCCAGGATCTTACCTTCTTGGCAGCCCTTTGATTTGTCACAGGTGAGGGGAGGAAACAAGGACAAAGTCCACTCCCACCATCTCTCTCCAGGCAGTCTTTCCTCCCCCACCATCACAGGGTGGGAGGGTGACTTCTTGGCTGTAGGGAGGCAAAGAAGGGGGCTGGGGCAGGATAATGAATGAACCCTGCTAGTAATATGTTCAAGGGAAATGATAGATGAAAAAGTGACCCTCCTATTGGAATAAATCATACCACCCCATTTATGGCTCTTCATTCCTGTCAATCTCTCTGCTGTAAACTTCTGTTGGCCTATGGAATTGCTCTGAGAATGACAGGCTTTTTTACTAAAATACATCATTCCTCATCACTCACATTGATTATGTGTGTGCTAATGAAAGGATGGGGTGAGAATATTTGAGGACTGTACTCCAGTGTATCACATGCACATGTTTAGACATACCAAAGCAATAAACTGAGAGAACAATGGAACCAGTAATGTCCTTGTGACCATTCAGGTCTCCACCACTGAGTTAGAAGTGCTTTTTTTGGAAGAATTGGTCCTGATGACAGCACCCTTGGGAAGGTGGTTGTTAGCAGGTCATGAATTTACACTCTCTGGTCCTAAAATCTTCGTTAGGTGACAGGCTCAATAGCCCAGTCCAATTCTAAGAGGAGACAGAGGTGCCAAGCTGGATCAGAACTAATTAAATATCCCTCACTGACTCTGCTAACTGGCGGCTCTGACCACAAATCCCCGTCTTCTTGGCCAGCCCAAGTTGTATGCACCAGCAGCTTGTGCTAGTTTTACAGTCGCAGGCTTGGTGCGGATGGCAGGCAAAGCTCCCAGTGGCACAACGGCAGTAAGTAGGTAGGGCCTATACAGGTACCAGGGACTCCCTGTGAACTGTATTCACAGAACTGGGGCCAAACCAGAAACTGGCATCAGGTGTCCAAACCTACATCAACACTGGGAGCCTTAGAGCTAGCATATTGCTTCAGTTCATTCCCATGTTCTCATCCAGACTACATGCTAGAGCAGTGATTCTCAATAGGATGTTGCAGCACTCTAGGCTGTTTTAAGTTCTTTTCAGGGTGTTTTGGGGTGCCACACAATGTTAGGTGCAAACATGATTCACAAGATAAACTCAGAGATTTTAAACAGGAATCCATAGTGTTAAAATATCCTGACCTACTGTGGTCTTTCTGAGTTCTTTGCAACAGAAATACTGTTCTATTATTTTCCTGTAGTCAAAAAAATGAGTGAAAATTAAGAGATGGCATTTTCTGAGGGGTGCCTTGAGTCTAACCTCAAGCCTAAAAAAGATTGCAAACCACTGTCCTAGTGTCAGAGGTTGATAGGGCAGCTATACACATGCTCTGGGGTCGGAGGCGTTTTAATTAGAGCAGCTTTAAAACACACGTATCTCATGTATTCAGTGTCTTGCATTTCAAAATGGTGGGGGTGCTTTAACTACATAAAGCTTCTTCAACAAGCTTTACTTAAAGTGCCCTGCATGGGAGACTGAATACACGAGATGCTGCAGCACTTTGGAGCACTCTGATTAGAATGCTTCCAGCAAATGGGATTCATTGAGTCTGCTCCAACCCGTACTAATCAGAACACATTGGAGCACATGTAGAAGTGCCCACAGTTTGGGGCAGGAACCTTTGGCACTCAAATTGAAACATTTGGGAAGGTGGACTGAGATGCTAACCCCCTGGCACCCCTCCAACTCCATAGGGGGTGGACTATATCAGCTTTTCCCAGTGTCGTGGCAGACTGGTGTGCCACCGGGCATGTCCAGGTATGCCACAGAATCTTGGGGCAACAAGCAGGATGTGCTCAAGAAATGTGTTCCTGAACTAGAACTCCATACACGTACATTGATTTCTCAAGCTACGAACTCTGGAAGTTGTTGCATTCTTCCCTACCTTACTTTCTCAAGCTGCCTGGTTTTATATGTTTGAATACCAAGGGTTCTATTAAACTAACCATTCTCTGGCATTCCTACTGCACACTCCAGAGTTCACATTAACTCATCATTACAGAGACACCAATCTAAAATTAAAAGAATGATTGAAAAGTATAGCAGCTGCTTATCTAGGTAAGCAATTTTTGTGTTTTTCTTCTTTTAATTCCCTTCCCCTTTTGCTGAGTGAAGGAGCCACATGAACAGAACTGGAAACTGACTATTTAAATGACTGCACAGGAGAAGTAATGAAAATGATTATGCAGAAATTCCCCTGCAATTCACAAAATGGGGGAAGGGAGGAAGCGAAACAAAACTTTTTAAATTGCTTTCAGGTCTAGTAATATAAGGTGTTAATGGTAACTATCGTGCTCAGAAAGAAATGAGATTTTTAGTAAGATGCCAAACATTATTGTCTATTCATGAAAACAAAATGTCCAAAGCAACTAATCAGGAAACAAATGCTTCCTTTTGTATTCTGCTGCTATCCATTTTCAAGACTCATTAGCTTTCCCTGGAGCATTGGCACATGCTGCTGTGGGAATAAAGGAATCTTCCAGAAGAGAGTAAAATCTCCTCAGGCCACTCTGTCCAGAGTCACAGCTTAGTCTCTACTAAGACATGCTTAGATACAATTTACAAACTTCCCCAGCCACAACCAGAGATCAAATGCAAATGAAAGCAATTATGTCCAGCTTACTACTAATGCCTATTATAAGATTAAATATCACTACTTAAAAAGGTAAAATTATTTTCTGCACATATACTTACTATAATAATCTAATCTTCCTTTAATAAATACGAACAGCTGCTGTTTTATCTTCCTGGTAAGAGAGTGCTTCTGTTAATGAATTCAGGAACATAAGACACACTGACAAATCATATTATTATTACCACTACTACTAATAATAATAATTACAACTACAACAATAATAATAATTATATAAATATAAAATAACCTCCAAACATACAGATTCACTCCCTGTCCCAAATCCGATAACATGGGAACTATCACAGAAGGAAGGTTACCAAACCATGGTCACACATTGCATAAACACTTACAAAGGCAACTTAACTAAGGCAACTTAACTAAGTTAATTTCAGTTAAACCATTCCGGAGCATACACATGTACAGCTCCTTGACATGGTGGCAGCCAACTTGTGAGTGAAATTGACTTAACTAATGCAACTCAAGTAATACACCTTGGAGGTGTATTATTTTGCATTGCATTTAAATCAACTCTGCTCCACATATGTGTGCATGCATTGACAGTTAAGTTGACTTAAAAAAGTTAAGCTGGCTTAACTGTCAGAAAGTTAGTACATGGTTATGTATTCACATTTATTTGGTTGATACACATATGCAACAACACAGTCCTCAGCCTGTCTCACCTCTCTCAGCCCAGTGAAGGAAGCGTCTTTTCAGATGAAAGGGTCCCCCAGGTACAACTTCCCTACCCCCATGACCCAACCCTCCCTCCCACCTGCCCCACACTGTAATTCCCTTTATCCACTATCTGACCTCCCCACGCACCACCTAACGATCTTTCTCTGCTTTATCCCGTTCCTTCAACAGCTAGGCCCTCTCCATTCTTTCTGGACATAGTACTCCCAGGCAGGCTTCCCTGCAGATACCCCACACCCCGCCAGGTGGTTCACCATCCCTACTTTACTCCTGACTCCCAGGGCTGTGAAAGCTCCTTCTGTTCCCTGCCCTTGCTCCTTCACTCAGACAAGCTATCTGATGGAAGGTCAGTATGAGATCTGCATTTTCTGGTACTCCAGCCCTTCTGGCTATGGCTGGTGCAGTTTCTGGTTCTTAAGGACAAGGCCTGCATATGTGAGATGGAGAAAGGTGGCTGGCTGGTGCAGAGCCTTGGAGGAGGCACTTACCATTGTGTCCAGGACCCAGGTTGGGGTACAGGCAAGGCAGAGGGGCTCGTCTTAACTGAGCTATTCTCCCCTTCCCACCTATTAGTGCACCAGATCTAGCATATGCTTCCCCTGCTCTTGGATTTTTTTACCCTGGCAGAGTGCTGTCTCAGGCCCTTGGCATCCCCCCATGCTGCTCCCTGTCAGACACGCCTATAGAAGCTGTGCTGTGGCAGCTATTATAAAGACCTGGAGGACGCAGCCATCAGCCAGTGAGCCCCCCCATTGCTTAGAGCAGCTGCTTGCTGTGTCAGAGTACAAAAATTTGTTAGCTCTAGTCAGGAAGGAGCTGCTTTTTGGTTTTCAGCCCTTTCTTCTGTAGGGTTATTGACCTTGCCAGTCACTTGAGTTGACACAGTAATCTCATGAGGCCTGTGAGGCTAACTCTAACCTCAGAAAGGGAACTGTGTCTTCAGACAGCAACATATGGGTCTTTGTGGCTGCCTTTATTCTGACATGGACTATGAATAATGTTACCTCAGTACAAATCTGAAGACCCTTATGCTGACAGAACTACCTATGTCCAGCCACCCTCCTACTAAACTTAATGAAAAGGCTCCTATTGACTTCCCTGGGCTTAATGTTAGGCATCCATCATGGTGTTCATAACTCTTGTGACCTTATTGTGAATCTCAACATATTTGGGGGTTTTCCTGAAGCCTTAGCATCTGGAATTAGAAACTCATGTTCTATTAAAAACATTAAGTTAGTTCCTAGCTTTGTTGGTTGTGGAAAAAAAGCCAGAAAACCTGATCCCCTAATGACTTACAACCCAGAAGGCAAATACATAAAACAAATGCAATGTTTATTATGTGTAAAGTCTTCGGATTCTTTAGGGCAATACTGCCACCAAAGTGATGAGTTAACATCAGTTAAGGATACCGGGGTGGGTTCTGGGTAGCACCTTCAGGGCAGAAACAATGTTGGCTGTCTGAGGGATTCTTGACACTGTCTTCCCTTCATCCTTCTTCACAGTATAAATAACACAGCACTACTGCATTTGCAATCCTGTCTACATTTTCTCTGCAGTTAACATTTCTGAATCAAAACTGCAGTGTAGCTCAGAGACTCTAGGAAAACAGCCAGAACAACCTGCCATTGCTTGGGACCAGACTCCATATACCAGCTGCTAGCCCCACCACTCCTAAAGCCAACAGTCAACCATCAATCAATCAATCAATCAATCAAGCTGACCAAACTTGATTGTCTCTTGTTTATTCCTGGACTCCTTGCTTCTATTATTTTGTTGCTGTTGTTGTTTTTAGTCAATTATGATTGGAAGTATTTCACCCATACCTGTTCTTTAGAGACAGAGAGAAATGACCATAGGTGGAAAGATTTCCTGAGATGCCATGGAAAATCCTTCCTTTGAAGAGTACAAGAGAGATAGCTGCATCACATATTTAAGAGGACATCAGCCACGAGAAGATATAACTTGGATGTGGAGAGAATTGATTGCTCACTCATCCCTATGGGATTTTCTTTCAGAAACCTGATCCACCAGTATTCAGCAAACAACCCAAGGCATGGCCATTTTTCATCTCCTTTCTAATGCTCTTCTCATTCCCCTTATTGTTACCACCAGGCAATTCCTTGCCTTTGGGAACAATGCATGGGAACAGGCCTTTTCCATCCCTGTGACTGATCCCCACTGGGTGCCTTCCTCTGCCTTTGTACCTTTCATCAGAGCTCAGAAGTTTGCTTTCCTTGTTGGCAGCTGATATGGTTCCTCCAAAAATGGACTCATTCCAAAAGTGTCTTTAATGAAGTGATGTATATTGGACAGTCATTGTAAACTTCCCTTGCTGTAACTTGAGACTGTTGCTCCTTGTTGTGTCATCTGCCACCACTGAGAACAGTCTAGCTCCATCCTCTTTTGAACCCCATTTCAGGTAGCTGAAGGTTGCTATTAAATCCATCTCTCAGTCTTCTCTTCTCTGGACTAAATAAGCTCAGTTCCCTCAGTCTTTCCTCATTAGTCACACCCCCCAGCTCACTCCCCATTTTTGTTGCCTTCCACTGGACCCTCTCCAATTTGTCCACATCCTTTCTGTAGTGGAGGGCCCCAAACTGAACACAGTACTCCACATGTGGCCTCACCAGTGCTGAATAGAGGGGAATAATCACTTCCTTTGACTTACTGGCAACACACCTACCAATGCAGCCCAGTATTCCATTAGCCTTCTTAGCAACAAGGGTACAACTGCTGGCTCATATTCAGCCTACTTTCCAATGTAACCTCCAGGTCCTTTTCTGCAGAGCTGCTGCCCAGCCAGCCAGCCCGTAGCCTGTCCTGGTACATGGGATTCTTCCGTCCTAAGTGCAGGACTTTGCACTTGTCCTTATTCAACTTCATGAGATTTCTTTTGGCCGAATCCTCCAATTTGTCTAGGTCACTCTGAATCCTAGCCCTACCCTCCAGCATATCTAGTACTCTGCCCAGCTTGGTGTCATCTGCAGACTTGCCGAGGGTGCACTCTATGCCATCTTCAAGGTTATTGATGAAGACATTGAACAGAACTGGCCCCAGGACCGACACCTGGGGCACTCCACTTGATACTGGCTGCCAGCTAGACATTGAGCCATTGATTACTACCCTCTGAGCCCAATGCTCCAGCCAATTTTCTATCCACCTTATAGTCCATTCATCCAGCCCATAATTTCTTAGCTTGCCTGCGAGAATGCTGTGGGAGACAGTATCAAAAGCCTTGCTAAAATCAAGGTACTTCACATCCACTGATCTCCCCACATTCAGAGCCAGTCACCAACATCATAGAAGGCAATCAGGTTGGTCCTGGTGAATCCAAGCTGATTATTCCTAATCACCTTTTTTCCCCCTCAAGTGCTTAGAAATGGATTCCTTGAGGATCTGTTCCATGATTTTTCCAGGGACTGAGGTGAGCCTGACTGGTCTGTAAGTCTGAAGTCCTTTTAGGCCAGCAACAAAATACCATGAGAGCAGTCTTCAGTGCAGTATCCAGTGCCTTCACTCTTGAAAAAGACTCCAGCACTTCAGAAGTGCATAAAATTGAAAGGGGCATCCTCGCTTTGGATCTGCATTGAGCTTTAGGTGGAGGTTTGGTGGGGTTATTTCATACAAATGAGATTTTCCAGCTGCTCTTTCTATCACATTTTAATTGATTTCAAGAGCTTCATATGAGAACAGGCCTCAGCCATCAGGTCAAGGCAAAGTAAGCTGGAGCTCTGTGGCAAAGATGGAACAAGGGTGGATCATAAGAGAAGGATAAAATGAATGGAGAGCAGTGCCTCCTTTCCTATGCAGAAGCAGGATGTTCTGATGTTTGAAAACACTTGCTGCATGAACTGGGACCTTTCCATGGAGATGAATTTTTATTTATTGTTGAGCCTTTCCCCTCAGGAGTCTTCCAAAAGTGCATTAAAAAGAAGCATATTAGCATTGCCAATGGCACCTCAGTGAACTTGTCAAGCCAGATAAAAAAGGAAAAATGTTTCCTAATATTTAGTGTTGTTCTGCATGCATAACTAAAAGAAAATTTTAATTTGCTTATGCTTTTTAACAAAGCTACATGATGCATTCAAGGTTTTATATAGAAAAGCCTGTAGCACTGGATGTTACCGTTACTAATTCAGAGCTACCCATGAGCCCAGAGCAGTATTTTGCATAGAATTTTAAATGATGCAGCATGTTACTCAGTGGATGCCTTGCTTCTTCTACTGACTGTTGAAGGAAAACTCTAGAGTGATTTGTGAATAAAGAATCTCAGTGCTTCTGCTGTGCATAAGCCATTTCATGTTTAACACCTAGCACATGGGCACTTTAAGATTTCTACATACAAACAGAGATGTCCCAGGTACAATTAAAGCACATGGTGATTTGCTTGTGAAACCCCCTGTAAAACAGAGAATAAGAACTAGATCAAATTTAAGAGCAGAAGTGGATTTAGAGCCATAACATTTCTGCATGTAACACATTATGTTCTGACTTAGCAAAATTAAACTAGCTGCCTTCAGTTGTTTCAATGCCTCTAAGCATGTAATTACGTGGTCAGCCTAAGGTCACATAAGGGGCAGAGCTGAGAACTGAACATAAGACTTGTGAGTCCCAATTCTGGGCTTCATCAAGAACATCCTTCTTCACTGACATACTGACGTGCATGCTCACCCAAGGTAGGACTTTTGTGACTGCAAAGTGTGCTTTCACCTGATAAAGAACATCAGACCCCAGTACAAAGTGGGACCAAGCAAGTTCCTCAGTTTTTGTACAACCTCTTAGACAGAAGGTGTCAAGCAAGCATCTGGTAATTAATTTGTCTGTCATCATTTCAGAGTTCATCCTGATTGCTGGAGGTTTTGACAGGAGAAAGTACACTATCACTGATGACCAATAATGCACAAATCACATGGTTTAATCAGCAGTCTTTCCAACAAGCTATCAAGGCACTTAGTCGACCTCCTGTTTCTGGCTTCTTGCAGGCTCTAACAACGGGGAATGTGAATTTTTTTTGACCATTCTTTTGCTGATGGTTAAATCCCAATCCAGTTAGGGTCAGCTGTTGGGCACTTAGTTAATCTTATTGCATTTTTGGCTCTTGGCCTTCTTGTGACATACAATGCAGATTTTGTTCAATGCCTTACTGGAGGGACTGATAACTGTAAAGCGCCTTCTCGACCATGGAAAAAGAAATGCCTTTTGAGGCACAGTACTGTATGCAGGCAGAGTGAAGTGAAGGGGCTGCATACACAGCAAATATAAGGTGGCTAGTGTCGCTGACTTCATGGGAATGCAGGAAGAGTCAGACTGGATCAGAACCAGGGGCTATCCAGGAGGGAGGAAGAATTCTGCAGCAGGCAGGTGTAGAGTTTTGAGCCACCCCCACTGCTTCTCATCCTGATTTCTAACAGAGACTGGCATTAAACCTCAAAGCACAAGGTTTAACTTCCCTTCCCAATATTTATCATTAATCACAACTCGGGACAGTTTGTTACTTGTATAAATGCCCAGACTCACCTAGAATCTGGCCGAGTTCTCAGTTTCAGTGACTGTCCATGCCAGCATATTCCCCAGCCTAGCATGAAAAAGTATTTCCTTGCGTCAGTTTTCAATTTATCTCCTTTTAGGCTCCTCAAATGCCCACTTGTTCTTGAGGTATCAGACAGGGTAAACAGATGCTCCTGATCTGAGGGGAGGCATATTCCTAACCCTGGAGTGCTGGACAGCTTTGATCAAGGCTTTTAAAGACCTTATTTCTGTGTTGTTTCACAGCCCAGTTCTGTGGCTGTTCTCAAGGGAAGCTTGTGCTTGTCCTCTGCTCAGAGTACACACACAGAATGTCTCTGATGAGTGAAGTCATGGATCTCTGAGCATTTGTTTCAATTTGTGTGTGGCAAGACTTTGTCTCAGGATTGTGTGTTGTGTCAGTTCCTGAAGGACTCTGTTTTAACTCTAAGGCTGTATAAGTAGAGACTGTCTGCCCCTTACTCTCCTCTCCAGAGCTGAGGACCTTGATTTCTCTGTACAGAAGAAATGTGGTTCATGCCCATATGTTTTCAGTTCATCTGACAACATCTTTCCATCCTTCCTAAGTATTTCAGGAGCACCCAAAGGCCCCAACCAAGGATTGAGACCCATGGTTCACATACATGGGAAGGTTAAATGACTTCCTCAAGATCACACAGGGAACCTGTGGCAGGGTTATGCATAAAACCCCTAATCCCCTTTTATGTCAGTGTGCAGGTAGCAGGAAGTTTCAGATATATCAACACTTTCTGTTGCTGAATCTAGGCAAGGCAGAGTCCTCTTTCACAGGCTCTAGCAGACAGATCTTCATAACCTTGTTTATACTGAGCTTTTACTTAAATTCTCCCACAACCACTCTCCCACTGGAGGGAGCAACTAAGGTAAAGCAAGTGTAAATGAGAACCACAGTGTGCAGTGCTGGACACCCATCTCCAGAACTAACATGGTGCAGAGACAGACAGGAATGAAAAGATGCTCAGACAAAGATGCTCAGACAAAGGGAAATTGAAAGGATGGGGAGACCTCACGTAAGAGACAAGCTGAGAAAGAAGGGACATGATCCACTTGTCTAAAATAATGATCCCAGGATGCCTCTTGGGGTGTAAGCCTGTCAGGGGCCTGAGGAGAAGGCATTAGATTTTTCAGGCTCTAAACAGTCAAAATGTGGGCACTGTATGATCTGTTCTCACACCAGTGTTGTAATCACACTTCAAGCTTGCATAGGCTATCATAAAAAGCTTTCAGTCAGGACTCTGAACAGGAATCATCACTGCTGTTTTGAGAAGCACTCCTGCTTTGAGCACTTCTGGAGAGGCAGGTTTTACGCACTGATGATCCCTGTGACAGAAAGCCCTGCTGTCAGAAACACAGTGGGAAAATAAAGGGTGTGTGCAAAAAAGGTCACCGCTGGGTCAGCTGTTTGCTGGCAACTGCTCTCAAGGCAGGGTGTGCTCAGAGCCCTTGGAGCATCTATCAGTAAGCAACTAATGCATTTCTAGTGACTGGACAGAGGCTTCAGAACGAAGGGAAAAAAAGCCTATTTCCCCCCTCTTCTTTGGGAAACCTGGTGGCAGTAACCAAATCCTGCACACCTGATACAAACGTCAGGATACATAATTTGAATAGTATTAGCATAGGAAATCGTCAGCACTAGCCCTTTTAGCAGAGAGGGAACTCCTGATTTCTCACAGACATGAGAGATGGTGCATACACATGTAACAGGGCCTCGACCCCGGCCCCATTACTGAAGAAGAGAGGGAGTCCAAGATTAGCTGCCTGGCCCCAGCCCCTGGAACAGTCTTGCAATGGCACAGGGGCCTTAAATAAAACGGCTGCCTGCCTCAGGTGCAGACAGTAACTGACAGGCCTGGGGTGAAAGTACAGGGTCAGGTGACCCAAAGAGAGAATCAAGCCCCAGGCTTGGGCTGCTCATGGGAGAAGGATTCTGTGCCACAAGAAGTGGGAAGAATCCCTGTACCTCAAGCAGCAACAGGTAAGTGCCTCAAGTCTTTGTGGTAGTGCTACTATTTGGCAAGATTGGAGCAAATGCTCATGCTTTTGTGATTTGCGTTCACACTGGAGGACCGGGTGTGGCTGTAAGAGAACTGCAAGCCACTGGTGTATTCCAGGGGCACCCAGCACAGAGCTCTTCCAAGGATGGAAGCCTGATGGGTTGCACGGAGGAAAAACCCATGCACTTCTGAAGGTGTACTTTTGCCTGTTGGAAGACTGAGTATCTGGCAGCAGAGATTGAGGGGGCATAACCCCAGAGCTCTTGAGGGGTGAGAACCAGGGGGCTGAGGGGCCCAGAGCCCACGAGGGGCAAGCTGGGGCCTGGGAGCCTGGGATTTTGATGCAGTAGACCTTGGGCAGAAAAAACCAGCTAAAGTGGGCCAAGGCCAGAGGGATGCCTCAACCCAGACAACGGTCTACCCCAAAATCCACTTCTGCTTCCTAGGGGCAGCCTCTCTGTGAAACTATAACATCAAGGTGTGGCAAGTCTGATAACAGTGAAGACAAACCCTGAGAGGCCAGAGCAGGTAACAAGATAGGGTTTAGGTGGAGGTCAGGGGAAGAGACCCTGTCGCTCCAATGCCAGTAGCATTACAACACATTTACTTGATATGGCCAAGGGGAAAAACTCCTTCCTCTCTCTCATTAGGAATGGCAAGATTCTGCCTTTAAGAGGGAAGAAAGACATAGTGCGCATGCCTACACATGCACATTTAATGCTCAGTAACCAAAATTACTGTGCAGAACGGGCATGTATCTACACTTGTATGTCTGTACTACACAGTAAATATGGCAATTTATGCCAATTTGAGCATAAATTTGATACCTGTATCATGCAAGTATCAAATTTACACCTGATTAATTACTACACAGTAACTCACATATAGACACTTTACTGCACAGTAACACTGTATATGTCGGCTGACTTGGGACTAACTTTAGTCCCAAGTCAATCCACACATAGAGTTAAATGCACTTTAAAGCCTGCACATGTAGATGCTGACCTATTCCCACTTACTGTGCAGTAACTTTAAGCAGGTGTAAATGCACGTGTAGACATGCCCAGTCAGTACTAACATGTCAACTCAGATACTCCCTTAGTATAGATACACACAGCGTCCCACACCCACATATGCGCATGCACACATACAGTGATGCAACTGTGGCAGCCTCACGGCATTCAGATACAATATAAAACTACCATGTTTACAACCACTTACAACCTTGAGACTGATTATATTAGGTTACATTGTCTTTCATAACAGAAAACCAGAACTGATCGTATTTCTCTCCCATTACATCTGATCCTGATTATCAACCAGCCATACTTGGGGCTTTATTCTGCACTTGCTACATACATGAAATGCCCAGGAACATAAGGAGGCTCATGCTGTCTACAGCTATCAGACACTCCACTAAACACAAACTACTACCGTGATAAACAAAACTGGTCAATCTAAGAGATGCGAGTATGTTATTCACTTTGAGTTTTGACCTTGACTAGGCCAGCAAAACATTCATGATCCCATTTTGATTTGCTTGCTCATTATACAAATCTGCTGATTAGCTTGGATGAATAATTATCAGGTGATTGGTTTTCAGGAACCATTCACTTTGACTCAGTGTTATTTGTCTTCTGCAGCCAGTTTCCAAAGTTATGCAGTATTGTTTCTATCCCTTGCCTAGATAGCTGAAATATTTTGAATACGCAAATGGCAAATGAAGAGTGGCATATGCACATGTGTGCACACATGCAGACACATGGTGTATATGAGATACCAAGTGTAACAATTTTAATTGAGTATCTGCATTAAATACCATATTTCTCTTCCCTCAAAGGGAACAACTTACTATTAGGAAAAGAAAAGGCTTTGATGCTTGGAGAGCCTTTTCTCTAATGCATTTTACTTAATTTCCCTTGAGAAAAATCTCACTTTATTCTAAAAAAACAAAGTGACAATTGTTTTTCAGTTAATTCCATCATTAACTTAACCCCACCTGCCAGCATTAATCTTCTCATTCTGTAGTGTTTCCTTTCACCCACTGACCATGTGTTTGAACCAACCCAATGGGTTTCTCTTTCTTTCCATCACAGGCCTCTACTGGAGAAACAACAATTGCTCATGGTACAGGACACTCTGGCTTAAAGTGCCCCCAAGCATCTAGCTCTGCTTTTCTTTTTTCAAAAGCCTGGATTTAATACCTACATTCCAAGCCAATGCAGATTGACATCAAATGAAAAAAAAGCCTCCTGCTACCATTTTCTTCCGAAGAAAATCCAAAAATATAGTCCAGCAGATATTCTGTGGGTTTAGCCTTCAGAGAAGAAGGGGGGAGGTGGCTGCCAGCTACCTTCCTGTTTCCCCAGTATTGGGTCAATGCCCATAGGGCAGCCCTCAACATTGGAGGGTGGGGAGAACAGCAGAGTCCTCCCCACCCTTCAACTACATCCTCCCCTCCCATCAAAAGAGTCCTTACTTGATATTCTGGGGCTACCCTATATGCTGCCTCCAGAGCTGGGGCTGAGGACTTATCTCTTCTCTTCCAAGAGCTTTCTTTCCCAACTGCTCTTCAGACTCCCTGAGCCCTGGCTGGGAGCAGCCACGGTTTTCCCCTCTTCATGACTCTTCCTGTCTCAGTGTTGTTATTCAGATCAGAAGCCTGCAGTTTACCCAGAGTTTACACTAAAAAAATCTGATCCCAATCTGTGCTACCCACCCAGGTATTTATCCCAGATGCATACACTGCATGTTATGTGACACAGGAAGGACATCTCGGAGCATAGGTACTCTGGGTGCTATTCAGGTCCCACTGATGCCAGTTTCAGAACTCCCATTCACTAGGGTTCTGCAGTCAGCAATAAAACATTAGACAGATCCAGTCAACTCAAGATCAGGTGTGATGTCATTGGATTTGGATAGGAAAAATCTGACCAGCCTCCAGGGCTTTCTTTTTCCAACATGTTGATGGCTACAGGAAACTAACACTTTTTAAAGTTTTCACAACTGGTTTTTGGAAGGACTCATCATCCTTATTAAATATAATATTTCACTGTGCAAGCCTTTATTTATTTATTTATCTTGGCTTCACTCTTTCTACCAGGCTGTTCAAAAGCAATAAAATGTGCTCCATAGAACATCTGACTTGAGTAACACTATAGCTTTGTGGCCCAGTGTGAAAACTATGTCATTATTCATGATGATTTTCTTTAACTACTGCTGTAATCAAAATGTGGAAAAACTTTGTGAAAATCGCTTTATGTTATAGACTACATCTGTGTGCATGAGTGTTTAGTCATGTTATTTTTACTTCCAAAAGTCAGCCAACACAGGTCCCTAAGTGTCAAATGTTGTTCCAGGTGGACAGTGGTCACTGGTAAACAAGAGAAACAAGGCTGGAACTCAAGTTAAGTGGAAGCGTATTTACGTCAGTGTAATTTGTTTATCTCGTAAAGATCTCCCATATATGACTGACTACTATTACCACTAAAATAGATCCAGCTCTGTTACTATCTTCTGGTGGTTGTAAGTTCCCACAGATAACATCTATGATGCTCCTAGCTTTCATACTGAAACACTTACATGCTGCACAAAAAACAAAATCAGCATAGATCTGAGTTGCCTCTGCAAACCAGTGATTTACATTGATTTACATATGATTTGCGTTTCATCAGTAACCACTACATAAATGTGTGGAAAACAACATTTTAATCAGCTAAATGTGTGTAAACAATGCAATTTCTCAGTCTGAAACTGATGTTGATTTGGATTACAACCTCAAGTGGTCTAAATACACTCAAAAATACCCAGGCCTTTTCCAAGGCAGTCCAGGCTGCCAAATTGGGTTCCAAGGCCATCTATACATGTGCTCCAGGGTGTGTGTGTGTGTGGGGGGGAGGGGCACTTTAATTACAGCAACTATCACAGTTGCTCTAATTTCAAGTGTCTGTAATATCATGTATATTCAGTATCTAGGGTTGTCATCATACAGGACAGTCTGGTTGTCCTCTATTGATACATAACCCAATGCCTTTATGCCCTCTATTTTTCTCTTGAATAGAAAAATAGAGGGCATAAAGGCATCGGATTTCATATCAATAGAGGACAGAGTAGCAGAAAACCAGAATGTCCTCTATGATGACCACCCTATCAGTGTACGGTGCTTGAAAATGGCAGCAGGGGTGCTTTAACTAAAGCTCATTTATTTGAGCTTTAGTTAAATCACCCTTGCTGCCATTTTGAAATGCAGGGATGCTGAATACATGTGATGTGGAGGTTGCTGAAGTGTGCGATTAATCAAGTCTGTTCTGACTTGATTAGCATATTTTGGAGCAGAGCTCCATCTTGTATATGGGTGTCCCAAGATTCATACATAGTGTCACTCACTAAGACGTCTGCTACCCCAGGTTACCCAATTAAAAACCCATTTCAGGGTATTTTGGACCTTCCATAAGCCAGTCAAAGCCCAAGAGGCAGGAGAGCCTGCAAACACATGGTGGAGACGTAGGATGGGGAAACAGTCAAAATATTTGATTTGGGTGTGGTGTAAATGGATCCTTCTTATATTAAGACACATGCAGAGGGAGAGGCAAGCCATGGAAGAGGGGAGCTCTACATTGGTGAACAATCTATGTTGCCTATACCCCCCCAACCATCACAAGCAGTTTCTTGTCAAGTTTCTCCCAAGTGTAGTTTGACCCTCCTAGCCTTGGTGGAAGGATGGGTAGGAAATGCCTTAAATTCCCTCTTTGCTCTCACTTTTGTGACCAGCTCCTGTCAAGGGAAGGCTAGGATTCTTCATTCTTACTGTTCTTATTATGACTGTTTCTATTACAGCAGCAGCTGTAAGTCCACACTGTGAATCTATACCACATTTCCAGGAAAAAGACAGTTCCTGCTCTGAGGAATTTAAAATATAAACAGAAAAGACCAGAAAAAGCACCGCTGATCCTGCTTTACAGAGGGTGAATGGAGGTAGGGAGAGGTGAAGTGACCTCCCCAAGGTCACCCAGGAAACTGGGGGTCACCAAAGGGAAGTGAACCCCAGTCTCCTGAATTCGGTTCTAATGTTTTCAACATGAGATCATCTATTAATTCATCTCCCAAATAAGGCTGAACATAACAATAGCTAGCACAGCCTGAGACAAGTAGCACTTTATCATCTGATCAGATTTAGATAAATTACCTAGGCCTGGAAATCATAGTGTAAAAATGCTGCACCTGCAGAATACTGCAGGTGGGTCAGATGCAGCTGTCTTGGTGTCAATCCAGAGCAACTCCATTTACATCAGCCATGCCCCTCTGGATTTATGATGGCATGCCCTGGCTGTGCCAGTCACAATGGCAGCTTTGGCTTTTCTGCACCCCACTGTGCAGGCTGGTGCTAAGGTGACCTGACCCCACTTCACCAGTGTCACATTTCTGGACCCCCAGCAGGTTGGTGGGTGGTCACAAAAACAAGCAGTTCCTGTACTCCTAGGAGACCCCAGGCTCTTGTGCAAGGTGGGAGGGGAGCTTTGAGGTTTCATGTAGCCGAGCAGGGGTCACCTATGATACAGGTCACAGGGTGAATTTTTTCCCCCCCCCCCCTCCCTAGGATAGCAAAGGTGGCTGTAAAAATGGCTTCCCTGTGCCACCCCATTCCAACATAGTACGTTCTCTGAAGTCTGCAACTTATCATTTGATGCAGGTATTTTACAGGAACATTAAAAGCATGAGTACTGACCCTTCAGGGACCCCACTTAATACTTGTCTCTAATTTTACACAGCTGTTCTTTCAAGTACTTGCTCTTCTCTCTCCAACCTGTTATTTTTCCATATACAAGCATTTCCCTGGCTCCCTGCTTTTTGCAATTTGGATGGCATTATGAAGGATGACATCATAAAGCCTGGAGAGCTTGTAAGGAGTGCTGCCATTTTACAGGATGAAAAAGGAAGAGACCCTTTAATAAAAAGCTATAATCAGAAAGCTCAAGAGAAGATAAAGAACCACACTAATCAGCTAGGGGACAGGGGGAGGGCTATGATTTCAAAAGCAATAGCTGGGTCTGCGTGTCTCACTGCAGAGTCTATTAATATGATGCATGTGCCCACTATAAAACCAGTCACCTCTCAGACCTACCCAGGTCCTAATCCATGACTCCAACTGTTAATCCACTGCTGGACCCCTCTCTTTAGCACCAACTCGGGGACTGGAATTTTTAAGGGGACTGAGCACTCAACTCTGAATGTCACTGACATCACAAACACCGATCATGTAGGGACTACCACTCTCCCTTGAGTGAACAAATGTCAGAATCCCAAAAGCCCAGAAGGGAGAGCTTGAGCACTACACCCCTGAAACGTACTGATCCTTCTCTTTATAATCATTGCATGCACAGCTTTTCCACACATAACTGTTATCACTTAAAATATCCCTTTAATATTCCTTTAAAAATACACCTGGGAAATACTTGAAGAAAATCTATATGACCAAGGGTTTCTGAATATAATTGTATATCACTGTGTTTCATAAAAAATAGGTAAAATAGGCAAGTTTACTGAGCATTGAGTTGGGAACTGACATATTCTAATCAATAATTTTGATTCATATTATGACTTCCTGTGTGAGGTCTCTGGAAAGCTAGTCAGGCCAGCATGTTCAGGTCTGAGTAACTGAAGGTAGGCACTTTAATGCATATTTAGGTACCTCCAGTAAAAATTAATGTTGAGTTTTCCCCAGCACTAATAGTTGCTGCTGTGTGTGCTCAGCTCCTATGAAAACATGGCCATTTTCAGTCCTTTAAGTTTACGCATCCATGTATGAAAATCTGACTAAAACTTCAAAAAAATTCTAGGTTGAGTCCACTTGGATGTTAACTGACAGCTGCTTCTGGCATTCTTAGCTGGCGCAATGTTATTCCACTAGCTTAAGAATGCCATACTGATCTGAATGGGGAATCCTCCTTAAATACATGTGGCACAATATGACACAATACCATCTCAGATCTGTAACGACTTTCTAATGTTCCCCTTACAGCTCTTTACACATCCACTGACTGGCCGTGTCTACATGAGATGCAACTGCACAGTTGTTACTGCGCATTCATTTAATACTTGTGAATGCACAGTAACCTGAGTGACTGCACAGTAGCCTTTTCTGTGATGCTACTGCACAGTCACCTAATACTACTGTGTGGCAGTCACAGTTTTTGCCATGTGACGTTACTGTGCAGTAGTATCAAGCTAGTGCGCAGTCAGCATCCCATGTGCACACAAAACTAGTCCTCTTCTACTGCAGGTGGTCCTAATATATGATCCTTTGAAAAAATGTATCAAGCTCCATCTGTAACTTGGATATTTTGCCCCTGTACTCTGCTTGGAAGGATGTCCTAGAATGTCATTGTTCTGAGGCTGTCTTCTCATTTCCAGCCTAAACTTATCCCTAACTATTTTTCCTTGTGTCCACACTATCCTTCCAGAGCTCTTCTCTCTGAGTGGTGCACATCCCCCCAGTGGGTGGCTAAAGAGCAGTCATGTCTTCTCCTAGTTTCCATTTTGTGAGGCTAAATAAGTCAAGCTGTTTGAGTCTCTTCTCATATGACAGGCTTAGTGTATTCTTGATCACACATACCACTGCAGCCCTTTTCTGCACCAGGTCCAGTTTAAAGCCATCTTTCTTGAATACTAGCAACTTGACTTATACATAGGACCAGTCACACACCAGTGGCTTCCCTATCAGTACTGAGGTATCTGCCTTATCACAGATGCATCACATTAGTGCCTCAATTAATACATACTGGTCTTTCTCCTCTTCAGTTGTTCCCAGCTCCCAGCTGAGTTCTTGTTATTAGTCTATAATTATATGACCTTCCACTATGTTCTCTAGACTTTAATTTCATTTCTAGAACTCCAGTTCTCAAGGCTGCCTAGTTTTTCTGTATGTAATCCTGATTCTCCCCTATTTTGATGAAGCCTCTTGACTTTGTGTCATCAGCAAATTTCACTGATGGGCTTCTACTTTCTGCATCAAAGTCATTCATGAAAATATTAATGAGATCAGTCCCAAGACTAATTTTTAAAGAGCTCCACTAGTAGCTGAACACTGAAGTTCAGTTTAGTGTTAGCAATACAATTCACAGACTCTGTGACCAGGCAGGACCATTATGATCACCATCATCTAGTCTGACCTCCAAAAGGGGTCACTCATCATGAAGTACAATGCAGAAGGAAGGGCCAGAAAAATCTGTCTGAAAAGGGAGAGGTGGTATAGGAATCCTGGATGATTCCAGATGGGCTCACAGTGACCAGAGCTTCAGGTGACGGTTCAGGATGAGCCCAGGTGCCCAGGGGCTGCCTCAGGCTCCTATATGAAGCTGCAGGCAGCAAAGGAGGCTGAGTCACTGGGAGACCCTACCCAGAGTGGGAGAGATAAGAATGCTGGGACTGACCCTTGTTTGGCACAGGATGCTCTGCTGCCTCTGGGAACACCCATGAAGCACGGCTCCCTAGGAGGGGCAGGGGTTTGGACAAAGCAAGCCAGTCTACAGCAGACAGGGAGGCCAGCAGTTGTTACTTGGTGATGCCCTAGCATTAACCATGGCTCTGTGCTGGTTAGTGCAGTTCCTTCTCAAAGCTACCCTAACTCAATTCCCATTGTGTCCCAGCAGGATTGCAAGGCTTTTCATGTTGCAGTTCCCTACCTACAAGCTTTGAGCTAGAGGACCGCCTATAGTACCGCCAGTGCTTCCTGCAAGCAGGTGACATAGAGAGCCTACAATATGCACCACAATCTCACAGAGCTTTTAACTGTTTCAGCTAAATAGAAAACTGCTCCTTCTTATAAAAAGTAATGTTAAAGTTGTGCAACTAAAGAACAGCAAAGGGATAGAGAAGAAATGCTTTGCTGGGAAGCCTCCTTTTTGTTGTTCTTTTCTAAAAAGCTGCAATAAACCACAGGGAAATCATTTGTTCCATTGTTGTGTTTGCTGGCTTGTGGAGAGTAGAATAACATTGTAGTTCACCTGGGCACGGTTATGCATCTTGGTAACAAGACTGTCGTTCTTGCTAGCACTCGGGGGAAGAGGATGGTAAACTTAGCCATTACAGGCTGAGGAATACCTCTGCTAGGGGGTTCCTATTCAGAAAAGGTTCCTTGGGGAATTTGTTTGGAAAGCAAATATCTCTTCTGAGAACTGTCAGGGCCTAACTCTTCTGATATTAGCACCTTTCCAAAAATATTCTTTGCACTGAAAAAATATATTAGAATGAATGTCAATGTCTTTGCTCTGTTATTCTTCAGTCTCACGGCGTCTATTTTTTCAGCCTATTCAACATTGTAAAAAAATAAGAGTAACTTTACACAGCTAAATAACAGCTCCTTTTCATGCAGTATTGGAAAAAGTGCCTGAGTTTTGTCCAACTTCAAAGAATTAAGTACCAGGAGGCTACAAAATCCTCCCTCAGTAGTAGCAGATACAGTCTGGTGAGCTTCTGTTATGAATTCAGCTTTGACCTCCACTTGGCTGCACCAGCTGTACAGGGGGACCTGGCCATTAGATTGGGAGCCAAAGGTACCCCTTGGACCTGTAAGCTCAGGTGAACTCCTGGCCTTAACCCTACAGGCTATTTCTGTTTTATATCCTCTCACTCCCACCCAATTGCTCAGATTTCAACTGAACATTTAAGATGCTGACAGATCTGAGTTAATGTTACCCGACCACCTTCTTTCACTGACAGAGAAGGCACATGTGTGACACGGGCATGGGCACTGCTGTGTCCCATAACCCCCCATTGGGGCAGGGTTGCGTAGTGTACCCTCAGGCCTGAGTTCTCCTTTGGACAGCATGCATTTCTCCCCAGAAAAGACTGGAGCATCAATCATGCTTCAGAGTGCCTACCTAGCCATTTCCTTGATTAAAGCATTCTATTATTCATTCTGTTATTGACGTACTGCACAATGCCATTCGTCAGGTGTAATTAAATCAAAAAAGCCTGATGGGACAGGGAAACCTCCATTATCTAAATTAAAAGTCTACCTATCCCGAACACATGCATCTTTACCCTTGTGAGATCCTCAGCAGCATTTCAGTGAGAGCCCCTGGAAGGCAGTAGAATTAAATACTGGAAATTTAGCACTGGAATAAGGCACTGTTCACATGAACCATGCAGAGATCTGGGGTGCTTTAAGAGACTCTTTGTGTACTGCAGGTGAAGTAATTTGCTCAATGGCACAGTTCCCAGGGGTGCAAAGGACATCATATACCCATCAGTCCTGCTCCTGTTCTCACTGTATTAGTGATAGTCCCACTGGCGTTTGGGAAAAGATGCTCAGACCAATGACACCCCATTGATGTGAAGCTGAGAAAAGTGTTACTTGGAAGTCTGCTGTGGGAAGTTATCTTGGGCAGGGATTCTGTGGAGGGCAGCAGCAAGCTGCTGAGGGACTGGAATGGAAAGAAAGGGTCAGGACTTGGAGTGGAGTGACATGTCTTTCTTTGTATAATCCCCCCACTATGGAGGGGGAATGTAATTTGTGGATGCTGGATTTTATTTGGTAATGGATCAAGACAAGAGCCCCTCACAATGTTTTCCTCTCATTGCCATAAAATAACAGAGGGTGACTGAAGCCAAGTTGGATTTACAGGTGACCAACAGGCTTGTAACACCCCTTATCGTCTGAAAGGCAGTGAGAGAGAAAGAAAGAGAGAAAATGTTTGTGTGTGTGTGTGCCTGTGTGTACAGGGATGAGAGAGAGGACACATGATGAAATAGCATCAAGGTTTTTACTGGCACAAGCTCAGTGCATTCCCCAGCAGGCAAGCCATGGCTGAGTCACTGAGCCATGCCAGCCACTCCAAGGAGCAGTAGTAAAATCTTTATGGCTCTAACATGTTCTGGAAGTGCCGTGCACACTCGCAGAGCAGGCTCGAGGATTGTTTCACATTCTGAAAAGGTTTTATTGAGCCTGTTTTGCCAAATTCTCCACTTGTAAAGCTGAGTGACTGCAGTTCACATAAATCCAACTTAACAGCCATCAATGGAAAAATAAAACCCAGTTACAACAAATACGCTTTAGAAACCTCAGAAAAAAAATCTAGGGGATCTCCCACAAGAGAGGAGAGCCAGAGGAAAGTATAGCAGAAGACAAATGACCTCACTAGCCTAGTGCTCAAGGGAAATCTACCTAACGCATTTAAAAGGTGAGCTTAGGAACAAAAATTCATACGATGGCTGGATTCCAAGAATTTAGGACTAAACATTGATATTAGGGTTATGGAACATTATATTTTACTCAATTGCTGAATTATTTCCACACAAGAAAGATCCTTCTCATTTTGATAGGCCTTGATCTTCCAGTCATCAGTTTTTTTTTTCTTCTGCTAACTGTAGGTGCAGACAGAAGTGACAATTTTCACTCTATCTGGCCCCTGAACGCACTCCATAGCTATGACCAAACACAAGTTCATGGCTGCAGGGCACTTTAAAAGAGTGCAATCTGAACCCTCATTGCATGAGGGTTCAGATGAAGATGCTACAAAATAGAGCGCCTTCATTAATCTCTGTCTGTGTGCACCAAAATCAGGGCTGGGCTGACAGCTTAGCCCTGCTCCTGGCTCTGTCTTCAGAATGGGAACAGGGAAAGGGAACGGAGGGAGTTCAGTCTGGGGGGGTTTTCAGCCAGTGCTGGAGGGTGAGGTGGGTGGATTTCCCCCAATCCCTGGAGGTGGGGTGGGGGGCTCCAATCCACTCTCCCCCTCCCTGTTCTCTTCTCATTCTTAAGATAGCCAGGACTGGGAGGGGTGGGGCTAGGGGAGAGTGCTGCAGACTTGCAGCTGCTCCAAATTTCGGCTGAATCCTCGAAACCCTGGGACCCAACAGTGAATGTCTGTTGGATCCGGGGGATTGGTGTAACTCATGGTGCACTGGGAAGCTGCATTTCTGTCTTTTCACTAAGCTGTGCCTGGATTCCTATGATCACAGACCTGACTGAAGAATGTCTTGCATTTGAAAGCTTGTCTAACTTTATCCCAAGTACATAGTTGGGCTGTTAAAAGACATCACCCTAAGAAATCCTTGCCTTTCACAGAAGACAAAAGCATACACTGGCCAAAAGGAAGAGAGACTCTGCAGGCAGCACCCACTTGCAAAATTACCACTTCAGGGCTGCAGGGGTATAGCCCTGGCAGATTTAAAGAGCATACCTTGCTGTGAAAAGGGCTCCTGGTAAGTAAGAAATGAGAAAGTCACCATGGAACTGGCAAAGGATCTGCTTCTGTGCTACAGTTATTAAATCTATCTGGGTGGGGAGTTTTAGTTCTCTAATTTAAAAAATGGTCAGTGTCTGTCCATTGCTATCAGTGTCAGCATTTCTTTGGCCCTTACTCATCTTGTATCTTAGCAGCTAGAACTTCCTTCTTATCCCCAAGTCTCTGTCCCTACCCACAGAGCAGTCAGTGGCAGAGCTGAGAACTGGACCCAAGAGTCCTAACTCCTTGTCCAAACTTCTTGCCACTAGAAGACCCTGCCTCCTGGAATACCAGCCTGCACTGAGGCATGCCAGTATAGAAAGGGCCACTGCTCATTCTAGTTCGGGGAGTTGAATTGCTTATTCTGCTAGAAGTTAGGTCTTAGCTCTCAATACAGTGAGGTACAGAGGCAACTTTTAATTACTAGATGGATATTGGATTATGCTGGAATCAGCACAACAGCATTCTCTCTCAGATCATTGCTAATTCTGATGCACTGAAGCAAACCAAACCAGGACAAAAAGCATGTGGCAAAGTTCCCAGGTGCTACTTTCACTTAAGTGAATATTCTTTGAGAGTATGTTGGTGGAAACAGAATTAGAAGACCATTTTTTCCTTTTAAAGTCCAGTTACTTTAGCTGCCACAGATTGCCAAAGACAGTATTATGATCTGTAATTATTAGCTGGCAGCATTCCCAGCATTAAAAAAAATACTGTGTGATTTGATGAAGCTGCCAATACAACTGTAGTACAGGGTTCTAACTAAGCCCAGAGATGCCGTGAGTCGAAACCTCCTGCAAAAAGTACTTTGTTCAGGACAGCTGACACTAAGGGCAGTGGCATTCAAGAGAGATGAAGATATGTTGTTCCAGGTGATGAAACTGTAGCTGAGGGCTCCCAGTGCTCTGGGGTCCTGTGGCTGAATCTAAAAGTGCCCTTTAATTTTGCCTCTGCTTTTGGAAAAAACACATGTAATCAAATACAAAATGGGGAACACCTGGCTGGGCAACAATACTGCAGGACAGGAAGTTATAGTAGATCACAGACTGAATAGGAGTCCACAGTGGGATGCTTTTGCAAAGAAGGCAAATGTCATTCTAGTACAGAAGAGGATGGGAAGGGGGGTGTACTATTTTTCAAACACAGGAGGTTATTAGTTCATTTTCGTCAGCACTAGGAGCATGGGTGGCAGAGCAGTGATAGTTTTTTGCTATGGCCCCAGTGGCATGAATTCAAACTTTGCTCCTCACTCGTGATGAGGGCTGATCCAGCTATAAGCAGGCACGTGGTCATTTGGGCTGGGGAATAACAAGGCAGTCAGAGCTAATATACCACTCTCTTTTGTGCTACAGGCAACAGAAACTAGTGAGCTTTAACCATGCTTGCCTTGAGGTGCTAGTACGCTCATGTGGACTTAGACTGGGTGCTGCTGGTGCAAAGTCATCTAAGGTACAGCACTCAGCTTGGGGCACCACATTTCAAGAAGGATGTATATTAATTGGAGAGAGTGCACAAGACAGGCACAAGAAATTTAGAAAACATAACTGACAGCGGGCATGACTACAGTCTTCAATGTACAAGTTCTTATAAAGAAAATGGTGATCAATTGTTTTCTGTGTCACTGGTAGTGGGACAAGAGATAAATGTCTCAGTTTGTAGCAAGAGAGACTTAAGTTAGACAGCTGGACAAACCTGCTGGCTGCAAGATTCAGCACTCCCACCCAAACTTCCTATGATTTCTATGCATATTTGGAGATAGGCAAAACTAGGAAGACAAACATAAGTGTGAATGAGTCTTAGCTAGAATTTTAGCCAACTGAGGACAACCTAGAGTTATTGCCCATTTCTCTAAACTTACATTTCTCCCAGCAAGTGGACTTCCCAGTGAAGTGTATAACATCTCAACTTCAGAGAAATTCTCCCCTTTAGCATAAGTACAACTTGATCTACAAATAGATTCTCGCCACAACATTTCAAAGGCAAGTCACTGTGAAAATGCACTGGGTCCCCTTTTATACAGAATACCAGCAGTTACAAGTGCTAACATTTGTTGCAGCAGGAAGACTGCTCATGATATGGGTAACAGGAACTGTATTCATACCCCTTTAAGCACTGCACTTTCTGAGTGAGCTCCAGGAGAGAGCACTTGTGCTTTTCCTAATGCTGCTTTGAAATTCTACAGTGATAGTTCATTTGTTTTGCCTTATTTAAAATACCAGGGGGACATCTGCCCTTTGGTGGCAACAGAGAATGAATGATCTTCAAGCAAATCCTACACTGACAGCTACCTTATGCCTCACCAGGGAAATAAGTGAAGCCATATGGGTCATAAATCAGTGCAGAGTTTGGCCATGACACTGAAAAAGCCCTTCAGATCTGGGCAGTGAGAGTGAAAGCACATTTCAGGGCATGCCTACAAAATAGGAGAGTTTTTCCTCATTAAAAATAGCATACCATGGAACCTAGGGCCAGATGCTGGATGGACTTGTCAGCACCTCCACTTGGGCCTTGAAGTACCTCAGACATGGGCAAGTGCCCTTCCCCAGGAATCAATGGAGGGAAGGACCTGGACTCCCTGAAAAGCCAGTGAAGAGATGTGCCTCTGAAGGGTGACCCAGAGCACCTAGGTCAGTGATTTTCAACCAGGGTAATGCAGCACTCCAGGGTGTCTTGAGATCCTTTCAAGATTGTTACAAGGTACCATGTAATGTTAGCACTGTTAGGTGCAAGCCTGATTCACGAGATAAACCCAGAGATTCTGACCTATTGTTATCTTTCAGAGTTCTTTGGAACAGAAGAATTAGTTTTTCTCTATAGTCAAAAAGCAAGTGAAAAGCAAGAGATGGCATTTACTGAAGGGTGCCTTGAGTCTATTGAGGGGTGCCTTGTCTTTAAAAAACCCCTGAAAAACAATGGCAGAAGCTCTCAGCAGGGAGGTGCCTTGGACTCAGCCAATAGGGAACAGGAAGCAGAGGTATGTCTAGACTTCTATCCCTTTCCAGAACTTAAGCATCTGATTCAAGCCAGATGTAAGTGCTTCTGTAAGGCTCCCAGGTGATTAGCGGAGGCAGCAGTGCTATCTACTGTGCAGCCTTGTGGTTGGTGCACTCACCCTGGAGTAAGGAGAGCTATGTTTTAGGTCTTTCTCAGACTGTGAGGATTCGAACCCACATCTCCCAGGCTGTAGGAGAACTGGGTGGTGACACGCTCCTCTCCTCTTGTTGGAGAAACTGGGCCAAGGAGGCAGTACAAAATGCATGAGTCTTGGGTCCAGGACAAGAACATGGCAGAGGGAGCCTAACTGGTTCACTAATAAGGGCATTCAGGTCCTTCTGGCCAAGTACCTGAAAAAGCATGACTGTGCACCACACTGCACTGAAAGAAATCCTACGGGTGTGCTTTGTGGCTGCCTAACAGACTGGGAGATTAGGCTGACACCAGGTGCCTCCTTGGCTCTGATCTGGATTGCACCAAAGTTAGGCAAGCATTAGATACCTCACTGGTCACACTAGATTACCTCTGAGCAAGTTGAGGAGCCTAAGTCTAGGCATCTGTCCAAGTGCCTAAGGATCTTCTGAGGCACAAAATGGAGGCACTGAAGGAACTCAGGAGCCTACATGGCTTTGGTGGAGTCAGTCTGAATTGCTTTTTGTGGCTCAGGCACCAAATTTGAACTAAAGCTTGTTAAGAGGCCTTGTTAATGGTTTGAATTAGGCTACTGCTGACTAGCTTAGCTCAAGGACTATTTAGTCCAGCCAGAGGCATCTATTTTGGTGCCCTAGGCAGAGCCAGAGGGGTGAGGGGGGTCTGTGCCCAAGGGGGTGAGGGCATAGGAGTGCAGGCAGAGTCTTACCCGCTATGGCATAGGCTCACAGAACTCTGCCTGTTGTTGCAACAGTGGCTCAGCCTGCAGTTGCAGCATGGGCTCTTCGTAGGCCAGCTGCAGCAGGCCCTGCAGCGTGGGCTCCTATGAACAATTATGGCACTTCCTTTAAATTGGCACCCAGAGCTGGTGCTATGCTCACCCACCCCCAGTTATACTACTGGATCAAGTAACTCATATAGCTGACTTGTTTGTAATAATAAAGGAAAACTGTTTTTACAGCTTTGCTTTGCTTTACTTTTTTGTTGGTTGCAAATTCATGCCCCCCAGTAAAACAGCTCTTGCTATGAATGTGGCCTCAGAGTGAACTTGAGGAACAGTTAACATGTAAAGTCACAGATAATCATGCCTTTGAAAATGGATTTTTGCCTTTCCCTACCCACTTCATGGCAGATCTGTATCCACGTGCTTAGTGCTGATTACTTGGGAACAACAACAAAAGGGAGTGGTTACATGTGGGTACATGTGGTAAGAAGCATGTAGCTATTTTCATGACATTTCCCCCCAAAATACCATGTCACCAGACCACCATTCATAAAAGAGATGCAAATAAAAGAGCTCCAATTGTTTCTTGAATCTTTATTTTTTATAAAAGGATTTTACATTTATTTTCCTGTTTATTTCTGTAGTGGAGGCTCATTTGCTCTGTAATGAACTTATATATTCAGTAAGGAACAACAACAACAACAAAAAGTTATGCCCAAGGAAATCTGGCTTTGAGATAGGACCTCTTTTTTTCAGTTTCATGTTTTTGACAGAATGAACAACCCCCTAAAGCCTTCCTAATTTATTATTACCCTGTCCCCATGGCTGGTTGAAATTAGTGTATTACTTAATGGTACAGCCACATAAATTTACAATGGAAAAGTTTCTCTTCCATGAAATATCAAAAGGAAATTTACAAAGGTGACAGTGCAAAACTAAGAAAAGCTACAGCCTCAGTGGAGGGGTTCATTCATGTGAGACATCACTATTGTCAGAAAATTCTTATGCAAGGTTACAGCAGTTAGGAACTTTTGATAGCTTTGATACACTAATCTGCAGCCTTAGAAGTCACCACCGGAAAAACCCTTTATTAAACAATAGCAAGTTCTCTTATTCTAAACCTGAAAGTGGAGAGTTAGTTTTATTTGGCTCTTGCTAGGGGAAAGCAAGAGGATATACAGCGATATTATAGGACTGTTTTAACAGAGGGAATTCACCAGTAGTAGTAAGATGTAAGCTAAAGTTGCCATTTAAATTTTCTTTAGCAAAACTCCATTGCTCTTTACCCATTGCAATTTTAGCCTTTTTTAATCAAGGTCTCTGTTAGGCACTTATTATGACTAGAAATATAACACACAGTGAAATCAGGTCTTTGAGAAACTTCATTTCCTCTCCCTTAGAAATAAGAAAAAAGAAGACAGGCAGCAAATGGCAGAATCTTATCTTACGGGGTGTAGGTTGTAGTCGTGTTGGTCTCAGGACATAGTCAAACAAGGTTCTTTGGGTGAATCTGGTATCTTTTCATAGTTTCATAGTAGCTAGAGTCGGAAGGGACCTAGGTAGATCATCTAGTCCGACCCCCTGCCTTGGCAGGAAAGAGCACCGGGGTCAGATGACCCCGGCAAGGTGCTCATCTAACTTCCTTTTAAAAATCCCCAGGCTAGGAGCCTGCACCACTTCCCCTGGAAGCTGGTTCCAGGCCCTAGCCACCCTGACTGTGAAGTAGCGCCTCCTAATATCTAATCTAAACTTACCCTCCGCCAGCTTGTGACCGTTATTCCTGGTCACTCCTGGCAGCGCACGGGGGAACAGGGACTCCCCCAATACCTGCTGATCCCCCCTGACCAGTTTGTAGCAGGCCACAAGGTCCCCCCTTAGCCTTCTCTTGTGGAGGCTAAACAGGTTCAGGTCCCGTAGCCTCTCCTCATAAGGCCTGCCCTGCTGACCCTTGATCATACGAGTGGCCCTCCTCTGAACTCTTTCCATATCGTCCACGTCCCTCTTGAAGTGTGGCGCCCAGAACTGGACGCAGTACTCCAGCTGCGGCCTGACCAGTGCTGCATAGAGGGGGAGGATCACCTCCCTGGACCTGCTCGAGATGCATCTGTGGATGCATGACAGGGTACGGTTGGCCTTCTTGACTGCCTCCCCACACTGCCGGCCCATGTTCATCGTGGAGTCAATGACGACTCCAAGATCCTTTTCCGTCTCCGTGCTGGCAAGAGGGGAGTTCCCCAACCTGTAAGTGTGGTGACGGTTCTTCCTCCCCATGTGCAACACCTTGCACTTACCAGTGTTAAACCCCATCCTATTCTCATCCGCCCACTGTTGCAACCTGTCAAGGTCAGCTTGTAGCCTATTGCACCCTTCTAGTGCACCCACATCCCCCCACATCTTAGTGTCATCAGCAAACTTGAACAGGGTGCTTTCTACCCCCTCATCCAAGTCACTGATGAAGATGTTGAACAGTGCGGGCCCGAGGACCGAGCCCTGCGGAACCCCACTGCCCACGTCCTTCCAGGTCGAGAAGAACCCATCCACTACCACCCTCTGGGTGCGGCCCTCCAACCAGTTGGCGACCCATTTGACCGTGTGGGCATCGACACCACAGTCTCCCAGCTTTTTGATGAGGACAGGGTGAGAGACAGTGTCGAAAGCCTTCCGGAAGTCCAGAAAGACTACATCCACAGCAACCCCTGCGTCTAATGATTTGGTGACCTGATCGTAAAAGGCCACCAGGTTGGTCTGACAAGACCTGCCACTGATGAACCCGTGTTGGTTGCCCCTGAGCATGCATTCCCCAGCAAGGCCCTCCTGGATGTGTGCCAGGATAATTTTTTCAAAGAGCTTACCCGGGATTGAGGTAAGACTAACTGGCCTGTAATTTCCCGGGTCCTCTTTTTTTCCCTTTTTGAAGATAGGGACCACATTGGCCCTCTTCCAGTCCTCCGGCACCTCGCCAGAGCACCACGAGTGCGCCTGTTTTATATCAGCTGCACCTCCAGAAATGTAATATAGCTCATCCAATACACCAAATGCTCTGATGTAAAATATGTAGGAGAGACCAAGCAACAACTGCGCACCAGAATGAATGCACACCGGAAATCTATCAAAGACAGATACTCAATTAGCTGTGGGGGCACATTGCTCACAAGAAAACCATTCTCTCCCCAGTCTCTCAGTCCTGATCCTCAAAGGAAACTTACAAAACACTTCCCAGAGATAAGCCTATGAACTCCACTTCATCAACCTCCTGGATGCTAAAAATCATGGACTAAATACAGACATTGGATTTATGACACATTATAACCTGCCTGACAGCTGACTCCCCAGGTACTTCTCCACTATTCATCCCCCTTCTCCCCCCCCAGCCTGTCTTTTACCCATTGACTCTTCAATCTACGTTTCCACTGATTGCCAGTCTTGTATGTACACCAACCCAGCCTCTGGCTTCTTTACTTTTCAGTCCATCCAGGAAGGGAACATACCAACTGCTGAAACTTCCTTAGCCTGACGAAGGGTTTTTGAATCCAAAAACTTGCTTAGAAATTGTTCTCTAACTATTTAAGTTGGTCTAATAAAAGATATCAGATTCACCCAAAGAACCCTTATCTTGTAACCTTCATATTTTTAAATGCAACTGTGCTGAAGCAAGTGACCCAGAATTTTGACAGGGGCAGGGAGGCCCATAGATTTATCCTGGAAGGGCCCGTTCTCAGTCCCTGCAGATAGTTCAATTGTGCACCCACCACTGGTTCTAATTCCGAGCTTGGGTCCAGACCAGTTTGATCAGGCCTACTGTTTCCTCTTACAAATAACAATAAAAATGCAGATTCAGGGCCATTAGTGCAGAGCATAGTTCAAAATGTGGCTTGACGAGGTCTGGAAAAGAGAAGGAGTTTCCCTTTTTTGGCCACTTTCTCCATTGCAACATAAGGAATCAGGCAAGATCCTTGTTTTGACACTACTGGGGAACAAAAGGAAACATTTAAACACTTTGCCATGTTTGTGCTCCTTGAAACTCACAAAATAGCTGTCTATGTTGACTATGTAATGTGAGGTCCATTGAGGAACTACACACCAGGATAGTGGTGCTCAACCTATGAGCCCTGTGGGCCACATGAGTGGCACATGGCTGGTCCATGGGTCAGATCCCATGGGCAGGGTTGGTTTGTGGGCCAGATCCAGTGTGGGGTCAGTGTGTGGGGCTGGTGCGTTGATGTGATCCAGCATGGTAGCCCAGCCCCCTGCAATAGATTCAGCTGTGGAGAGACCCCGTGTGCTGGATATGGCTGTGGCCCTAACCCATATGCTGGCCTGACCCTGCTGTCAGTTCTAGAAGCAGAGCAACCCGACATGCTGGTGGACAGAGCTGTGTCATCGAGACCACAGGGCTTTCCATGTGTCTAGAAATTTGGCAGCAGGGCAGTGGGGGCAGTGTTAATTGCTGCGGCTACCAGAGCTGCTTTCAGAGCCACAGTAATTAATGCTGATACCACTCTCCTGCTGCCAAAGGTCCAGACCCATGGGGACCGCCATGGGCCAGATGACAAAGGCCCCTCAGGCTAGACTCAGCCTGCGGGACACAGTGAGTGAGCCAGGACACGGGTGTGGAGAAAACAGCCTCTCTCTGCTCCAGGGATGTTTCTTACCCTTCCAGTTACAAACCAAAGTCCTGACATAGCCAGGAGCTGGGGTGGGGAGGCCCAATGTTTGGGATGCGCTAGCTCTTGTCAGCTGTCTGAATGCAGTGTCTCACTTCAGTGATACTTTGTTACTGACTGACTTCTTGGAATCATTAATAAGCAAGAACCAAAGAAAATCAAAGCCAAAAACTAATAAAAGAACAGATAGAAAGGAAAATAATGTTTTAATTTAACCACTTCCTTTCCTTTAGGGGGCTGCATGTGGCTCATGAGCTGTGGTCTGGCCATCCCTGTTCTATTACATATTGCTGATTATCAAGTGGCCTAGGTAATAATAGGATCTGGCTGCCTAAAGCAGCAGTTCTCAACTGTTTTAAAGTCAAGTTACCCCTTCCTGTATTTAGGACACCCATCTATAACATCTGTGAATTAAGTGGCACCCAATCTGAAAAATTAATTTACATATTAGTGTTTGCTAATTTACACTGGGCCAACAGTGTGGGGATGCAGTCAGGAAGGCCAACCGCACTTTGTCATGCATCCACAGATGCATCTCGAGCAGGTCCAAGGAGGTGATCCTCCCCTCTATGTGGCACTGGTCAGGCCGCAGTTGGAGTACTGCGTCCAGTTCTGGGCGCCGCACTTCAAGAGGGATGTGGACAACATGGAGAGGATCCAGAGGAGGGCCACTCGCATGATCAGGGGGCAGCAGGGCAGGCCCTGTGAGGAGAGACTACGGGACCTGAACCTGTTCAGCCTCCGCAAAAGAAGGCTGAGGGGGGAATCTAATGACTGTTTAGAAACTAGTCAGGGGGGACCAGCAGGCATGGGGGGAGTCCCTAGTCCCCTAAGCACTACCAGGAGTGACAAGAAATAATGGTCACAAGCTGGCAGAGGGTAAATTCAGATTAGACATCAGGAGGTGCTACTTCACTGTCAGGGCAGCTAGGATCGGGAACCAGCTTCCAAGAGAAGTGGTGCTGGCTCCTACCCTAGGGTTCTTTAAGAGGAGGCTAGATGTACACCTTGCTGGGGTCGTTTGACCCCAGTACTCTTTCCTGCCATGGCAGGGGGTCGGACTTGATGATCTGCTCAGGTCCTTCTGACCCTACCAACTATGAAACCATATTACAGTGCTTACCTTCTTGCAGAGGGGCTAGCCAATGGGTGCAGGGGGTTGTTCAGGCAGGGACAAACCTGAGCCTGCATTTATCTACTTAGTTTATCTGCTTATTTCCTCACCCCTCAGGACGCCCTTCTAAGCATCTGGTGCTGGGTGCCTCCCCATCACCCTGGTTGAGAATCACTGGCTTAAAAGTTAGTTGAGAATCACGGGCCTAAAATTGTGGGCTTGTCCATATACATTGCTTTGATTCAGAGTCAGCAAAGAATGTCAGCATGGGTGGTATCAAGTTTTCCCTATATAGTAAAGAGCTCAAGCATATGGTTCACTTCTTAGGACGAGCTTGTGTGCTTCAATGAATCTTTATCATTTAAGTCAGGACCCAAGGGCCACTCGTGACCCTTAATTTTGCAAAAGCATTTTCTATTAGCAGCCACATATTTCAAGCAATGAAACCCTAGTGGAATACCAGTGCCACCCCTCTCCCTCCCCTGCCAATGGAAGACAACTTGACTGTGGACTGTATGCCAATAATACACCTGTGCTATACATGTACCACACTAAAGAATATTTAGCAACGTGTTACAGCAGACTGGAATGGCAAGAGGGTTTGCAATACTCTTTCCACATAGAGGCATCAGTTTACCTTGTCAAAAGTGACTCATTCATCACTTAGGGTGTCTCAGATATTGACGGCAAAACAGAAAACACTCTAAGTCTAAATGGACCTAATTTCCTGAGGAAGGGTGCTCAGCACTTTCTGCATTTCAGGCCCCTTTGAAGGCTTCCAAATAATTAGCTGCTTTTTCCTGTGCTATCTGCTGCTCAAGATGATGAATGCCAAGGGAATAGACCGGTGGGTTATCAACATTCTGCAGGCGGGACACAGAGGCCCAGACCCACAAAGGTGTTTAGGCACCTAACTTCCACTGAGTCAAGTTAAACAACAGGTATTTAAACCCCTTTGAACATATGGGCCAGAGAGATTAGTCTAACATTTGCAGAAGTTCATTAACATATGGTGCTCAACTTCACCACAGTAGGGCCTGATTTTTCTCAGCACTTAGTATTTTTGTAGTATTCAAAGGATTCAGAGCACAACCATACCTACTGGATGGTACATTGTCATCACTGTCTTTCAAGTGGTGAATCTGAGGCAAAAAGGCTTAGGATGGCATTCTACTGCCTTCTTTGTCATCTAAGGGCATGTCCAGATGAACACGCATGTCCAGATGAGCATGCATATGTGGGCTGTGGTGCTGCAGACCCGTCTGTGGCACTGCAAACTACACACGCCACATATGCAGGTGCTTGCTGCACTGCTAATTTGCAGCATGGAGGTTTTTTTTGACACTGGGAGATCCTGGTGTCAAAAAAACCTGCAGCAAAAAAAAACAAACAACAGGGCAGCATGTGGCAAAGTGTGCCGCCCAAAACTGGAGCCTGGCTGTGTAGGGCCACATTCTGGCTGCCAGCTAGGCTCTGTGCACCTGGATCGCTGCTGCTGGAACCCCAGCAGCACGGGGCCATGAGGACCCCAGGTAAGGCTGCTAGGACCAACGCAGGTGTTGGCCCTAGCCTCCCCTACCCTACCCAGGGTCAACTTGACACATGCCAGAGTGCACGTGCATGTGTGTTCCCCAGGAACTAGTAGCAGTGGCACAATTATGTGCGGCTGCTATTTGCTCCCAGGGAAACGCATGTCTGCTCTTGTCTGGATGCCCTAAGTGTTCTGATTTAGAGATCTACATAGCACTTTTGGTTGTCTAAGGGTGGCACTCTATTCTTTCCTGATTGTCTGTGGCCAGATTTGGTCATCTACAAGGTTGCCTAAGGCTGCTTACAGACATTAAAAAAACAGACAAACTGCTCTTTACTTTAAACTTCATGTGCTCTTGTGCCAAGCCCAGCAGATGCCCAGAAGAGGCAGCACATTAGTTGGACCTGGCTCACCCAACATCTGTATAGATTGGGCACTTTAGTGGAGCTTTTTGGCACTTTTATCTAGTAGCTGATTGAATCAGCTTTAGATAAAAGCGCCACAAAGCCATGCTGAACCACCTAATCTATACAGATACTGTGGAGCTGGGTCAAAGTAACATGTTGCTTCTTTTGATAAAGCACGGTTTTGGGTTGTTTTTTTTTAATGTCTGCAAGCAGCCACAGTGCCCAAAGTTCCTCTTGCACATAAGTTGGAATTCTTCTCCTTGCTGTGTAGCCCTGTGCAACTGGGCATATGCACTAGCAACAAAACCAGAGACAGATTTCTCATGTTTTCCTTCCAATAGTTCAGAGGCTTAGGTGCTCACCTGGGAAGCCAAAGGACTGTGGTTCCAGGCCCTTTTCAGCCACAAGAGGGTCGACCCTGAATGACTGACTTTCTACCACAGTACTCTAACCACCACACCACAGGTCAGGTAGTACCCCTTACCCTTTCCAGTGCTCTTTTTGAAGTTGAACCCCTGCACAGAAATGAGCAGGAAATACATGGAACTGGAAGTATACTAGTATCTCAGCTTCAAAAGGAACATCTGGGTTCTAGGTCACCCTTGTCCAAAGTGGGTTTCAACCTACATAATCCTGGCTTTTTAGCACAGCACTCCAATCACTGTGTCACAGGTCAGCCCCAAGCTACTTTGGTGCTTCTTTTAAAGTACTTCCAATTCTGAGCCAAGTCATGGTGCCAAGTGCTGTGAAGAGAATTGGGACAGTCCCTGCTCCCAGGGGCATAGTTGTCTGGGATCATTCTCAGGGGTATTCTCCAACTGTTTTCGTCCCTTCTGCAGAAACATTTTAAATAAACACTCTGTACCAGAAGACCTTAACAAACCTTTACAAGCACAAGACTGTTCCATCTATTAGGTCTTGTGTTACTGCCAAGAGGCTGTGGTAGCCTCAAGCCTCTTGTGATCAGGACTGTGTCCACATGTAACAGAATATGGATGGTCGACCCGGCAGGCAGCAAAGAACCCCAGGGAATCATGAGGGTCATGAATTTTACTTCACTTATACACTGTGCACTCAAGTAAGCTACACAGAACCGCTGTTGGCAAAAATCCCTGCAAACATAAGTATTTGGATTTTATTTCTTTATTTTCTGCCTTCTCATCATTAGAGCTGCAACTGGTTCATTTTTCAACATGCAGATACCCCTTGCACCACATCAAACTTCTGGCTGAATATCCAAGTGCGGGCTCCTTCACCCTCAAAATCACTGGCTCCACTTCTACCCCATGCAGTAAGGATTGCATTCCCAAAGTCAAGGCATTGCTTCCTCCAGGACTCAACTGTTATTTGTAGCACAGAAGGTTCCTTCAGACCCCAAAAGCAACATGAATTAGTGTCACCAATGCAATGGGGTGCCAGGGTGTTAGAAGCTGTACAAACATAAAGCAGGAAACAGAAGAAATATATTGGTGAGCTGCACTAATGGCTGGTAAATTTATGGCTGCAATATCCTGTGCTTGGTTTCTATTTTTAAAGTCTAGGTGTATCTGGGTAGTTCTGTACCTTGGGCAGCAGTAGCATGCATAGCTGCTGGTATACTGCACTCCCTGCAAGTCAGCACCCAGGGCAGGGACCCCAGTTGACCCTCACCCCTTAGTTATATTACTACTTTCCTGGTGTTACAGAGGTAGGACATTGGCAGTGCCCTTGTCTCCCAATCTCTTACGGCACATTACAGGGCATTTTTGGTGTTTCAGGGATTGTGCCTTGCAGCAGCAGGTGAGGGACTGAGATGGCAATTTGGGGGATTCCTTGCTGCCCATATTTGCAAAGGATTGCACTCGATGGCCCAGGAGGCTCCCCATCCTATGTCCCTATAAAGTACACAGCTGACAAACTAGTTAACACAAATGGACTCCAGATACTGCTATGACTGTTACTTTACAAACATGCTACTCTAGCTTTACTTATATAGTGAGCAGCTCTGCACCTCTGGGCACCCTCCCATGTCTGCTCATAGAGTCTGCTGCAGAACTGAGCCTCCAGCTCTAAACAGCCCTGCAGGAGACACAGCAGAAGTCTGCAAGCAAGGAATTATTCCTAAGAGCGGGTTTCACATGAAGGCAATAAGCAGAAAACAATGCACACAATGTGGGGCTGATCAGAGGCTTTCATTACTGCAACACGGCTGCCAAGCTTTGTGGTGCAGCGTGTGACTATTTATGCAGATCATATAATATGCTAATTTGCATAGCAGTGACTAATTTGCATAAAACAGCAACCCAGAGCTAGGAAAAGATTACGGATTCAAAATTCGTGCAGCTCCAGTGAAGGAAGCCCTGTTTATCAAAAGGCTAGCACTAGGGCAAGCTTCCTCCTTGTGCTGACTAGCCAGCAGGCCTTAACCATGGCTTGATCTCTAGAGGCATCTATAAACATGTTCTGGGATGAGGGGGGTGGGGAAATACTTCAATTAGAGCAGTTCTCAGAGCTGCTCTAATTAAAGCGCCCACAGCATCACATGTATTCAGGGTCTTGTGCTTCAAAACGGTGGTGGGGGCACTTTAACTAAAGCTCTTCGATGAGCTTTAAAGTGCCCCCACTGAATACACATGGTGTGGAGGTTGCTGGAGCACACTAATTAGCACAGTCCATCAGACTTGCAGTATACTCAATTAATCAAGTCTGCTCTGATGCGTGTTAATTAGTACAAGTCAGAACACAGCTCCATCACATGTATACGTGTTCTAGGGGCTAAAGCCCTTGACTTATTCAGCCCCCAAGACCCAAGGAGTTTTTGGTGCTCCCTTACACTCCTCCCCACCCATCCCTGACCCCACTGAGCCTGCTAACTAGTGCAAAATGCCCATCATCATTGGCAGTCCCTTGCAGTTGAGGATGATTGTCTTCCACGATTACCTTATCCGTGGGTCTGAAGATGGCTGATGAGGCCAATTTGGGATCAACAAACTATGTTACAGCTCATGCATGTGTTTTAGTGCAGGATGGTTTGCTCCAGGTTCTTGTTTTGGTCCACAACACACTGTTTTTGCCACTCCCGCTTTTCCATCTCCTGTTGTCATTGTAAGGTTTCAAAATACTGAGATTCTTGCAGCAGACTCTTCCTCCATTTGGGGTGGTCCCGAGCAATAGTCTCACACAAGTTGATATCAACATTGCATTTGTTTAAGCTGGACTTCAGAACATCCTTGAAGCACTTTCTCTGCCCTCCTCTTGAACATATGCTTCGACTGAGATGGGAAAATAAAACTTGCTTCAGGAGTCTGGAGTTGGACATTTAGATGACATGGTTGGCCCAGTGAAGTTGATGTTGGATGACCACTGCCTCAATGCTTGTGGTATTTGCTTGCAAAAGGACACTAGTGTTGGTCTTCCCACTGGATTTGAAGGATCTTCTGCAGGCAGCGTTGATGGTACTTCTCCACTGACTTGTGGTGTCTCCTGTATGTTGTCCATATCTCAGTTCTGTACAGTAAGGTGGGAATCACAACTGCTTGATAAACCATGAGCTTGGTTTTGAAGCTGATGTCATGATCTTTGAACACCCATTTCTTCAGGCACCTGGAGTCTGAACTTGACATTTGTGGTGATGTTTGATTTCTTTGTTGATGTCAGCCTTCTGCAAGAGATGGCTTCTGAGGTATGGGAAAGACTCAACATTCTCTCAGATTCACACCATTAACCTGAATTACCAGAACTGGGGATTGATCATTAAAAGCTTGTTGATGGAGGACCTTAGTCTTCTGAATGTTAATCTTCAGTTCCATTTTCTTGTATGCCTCGCTAATGACATCAACGAAGGTCTGTTTCCAAGTAAGCACATACTATAGCAGGGGTGGGCAAAATGCGGCCTGGGCTGGATGCGGCCTGCCAGGCCATTCTATCCGGCCCGTGGGGCCCCTTAAAACTTTAGAAAATTAATATTTATCTGCTCCTGGCTGCCTGTCATGCGGCCCTCGATGGCTTGCCAAAACTCAGTAAGTGGCCCTCCGCCCGAAATAGTTGCCTGCCCCTGTGCTACAGCATTATCAGCGTATTGGAGCTCAGTGATTGAGGCCGGGGTGGTCTTGGTTTTGCCTCAGTCAACTGAGATTAAACAGCTTACCATCCATTTGGTAGTTTAGCTGTACTCTGTCTAGAAGCTTGTTGGTGGTCAGATGTAGTATCATGGTAAGAGTTATTGAGAAGAGTGTTGGAGTGATGACAGTCTTGCTTAACTCCCATCTTAACCTCAAAGGGATCTGTGATAGATCCATTACTGAGACCCACTGCTCATATACCGTCATGGAGCAGACAAAGATGGTGACAAATTTCAGTGGGCATCCATCTTTCAGAAGGTCCTCCACAGTGCTTCTTAGTTAAAAGTCAAAGGCTTTTGTGAGGTCAAAGAAGGCCATGTATAGAGGTTTATGTTGTTCCTGGCATTTTCCCCATAGCTAGCAAACTGTGAAGACCAAGTCAGTTGTGCCTCTTGACATCCTAAACCCACACTGAGATTCAGGGAGGAGCTTTTCAATAAGTGGAAGGAGATGGAGGAAGAAACTGAAAACTGTTGGACTGATCATCAACTCATCCACTAGGTTATGTCACTCAAACTGGCTCCCAAACAATGGCTGCAGCAAAAGCAATGCCAACAAGATCAATGGTGAAATACTCAAGGACCGAATCAAGTGAGGCCTCTTCCATCAGTGCCTCAATGAAAAACTGACAAATTCCAATCAACAAAGAGGGGAGAATGGCAGAAGTGCTTGGAGTGCTTTAAATCTACTATCATCAGCACCTGCACAGAGACACTTGGATTCTCTACCAGGAAACATCAAGACAGGTTTGAGGAGAATGACCTGGAGATCCAAGAACTGACTGACCACAAGCACAAGGCCTTTTGTGCTTGGCAGAATGAAACCAACTCTAAGCAAAATAAATTGACTCACCAATAAGCTAAGGCAGAGGTCCAAAGAGGACCCACAATATGAAAACCAGATGGTGGGAAGACAAGACTAAGGAGATTTAACATCTCACTGACATCCACAACATCCACATTTTTTTCAGTGCCAGCAAAGCAACTTATGGTCCAAGCACTCAGGGATCAGCCCCCTTGCAACCTTAAGGATGGAAGATACTTGATCAAGGAAAAGGGAGCCATTAACACCCATTGGAAGGAGCATTATGAAGACCTTTTCAGTCTAGACTTTTGTTGATGAAGAGTTTTCTCAACTCCATCCAGCAACGCCCAGCTGGAGACAATCTTGGAATCCCTCCAAGCCTTGATGAAGTGAGGAAAGCCATCCAGCAGATGAAGAATGACAAGGCATCTGGAGCTGATGGAATCCCCACCAAAATCTTCAAATGGGGGGGGTGGGGGGGGTGGGGAGGAAGGAACTCACATTATTACTCCATACCCTCATCTTAAGAATTTGGAATGATGAGGAAATCCCAGATGACCTCAGGGATGCCATCATCTTGACAATCTTCAAGACAGGAGACAGGTCTGGTTTTCAACTGGTGCTAAGTTGGATTTGTACCAATTGGCGCAAGGCACCGAGAGGCTTGTTAACAATGCCACAAAGCATCCAATCTCATGGAGGTTTTCACGCAAGACCCAGGAGCAAGATGTTTGTCTTCTGGAAATACAAGTTTGTAAAATCCCACTTGCAGACACAGGGTTCCCCACACCTTACCCATGCACTGCTCTTGATCTCCTTCAACCATGTCCAGCAATTAGTGCTCTGCCCACCGCTATTATCAATGCATAAACATTAAACATTCAATCATAAAGTGTTTTAACAGACCCTCCAATTTCACCTCTAAATATCATGTTTTTCAATACAAAATACTTGGAACAATTATTGCAGGGCTTCACAATAGCTTGTATCTATCCCCACCTCCCTTGCCCCTAGAGAAATCAGTCAAACCTGAACCAACAGCACCAGATGCTTTGATGTCATTTCCTGTATTGCAGTGGTGTCAAACATAAGGCTGCAGGTGCAACCCAGTCCTTGGAACTCTATGATCCGCCTATACCTTGGAGCCTGACTAGCATGTGAAGTTGGTTTGGTGCACAGGCTGGAACGACTGGTGCAGGTACTACACATGGCTCGGGGGGGCGGCAAAGACCATGCGCTGCATGCTACACCCTGCCAGACCAGCCCCAGAGCACTGGCTCCAGAGCCAGTGAGCAGGGCCAGTCTGGCAGGCAGCTATGTGCAATATATGTCCCATGTCAAGCTGTGCTACAGGCAGCATACACAGCCCATTCAGCCCTGCAGGATGCCGGCAGCACATGCCAGCCCTACTCCAGGGCTCGCACTGCAGGTAGCACATGGGGTCACCACAGGACCAAGCTGTATGCTGTGCTCCACCAGACCAGTTTTGTGTGCTGGCTCTGGCATGGGCTGACCTGGACCAACCCCAGAGCCAGGGCTCTAGGGCTGGTCTGGCGGGGCATAGAATGCATCCCTGTGCTGGCACCTGGGGCCACATGCAGTGCCCATGCCACTGGTTTTATCCCATATGCCACTTGCAGTACAAGCCCCGAAGTGGGGCCAACAGGCGCTGCAAGTAGCACTGGGGCTGCCACGGGGAGCGTGCTACACTGCCCTCCACTGGAAGGTCCTCCATGCTGCCTCTGGCAAGGCTGATTAGGCCCACAGATTGAGCGATGCTCATGCCTGCTCTATAGAGAAGCAAGGCTTAACAGAAATTTCAGCTGCCTTATTTAAGTTGCCTCATAGACTAAAATGGGAACGCAGCTTGTAGTAAGCCCTGCTGTATCAAGACTGAAGCATAACCTTTGGCAAACTTGAGTTTTGATAAGTAAAATAAAAAGGCATATGTAAAAAGCGGCACCAACCTTTGCCTTTAAATGTGATACTTTTATCTGCCTGACATCTGTACTGTAGACAGTTTTAGCTCATGGCTTCCAGAAAGGCAATTTTTTTATCTAGGGAATAAGCCATGAAATTTTGGCTCTGATGAGCATTTGCCTTAACTCCTAATTATTCACACTGCTTTCCTTTCATGAGGGATGTTTCTTTGCAACTCAGGCATAGTTATGTATCTTTACTAACTGACTTCACAGTTAATCCAACTGGCTTTCTGATTTATCCACGCCATGTTCCTTTGAAACAGAAAAAGGTGATTTTTGTGGGTCAAAATCTCTAATATGGTTATTTCCCACTACTTATTCTGCAGTTTAGTGTATATTTTTACAACTGACATACCCCAACTCTCAGCCAAAGCAGGCACTTCATTGTTATGGAGCAGACTGTGAAACAAAATGTCCACATTTCCAGCTGCTCTAACTGCAGGGACTGGCTACATGCAAAAAGTGCATCTCATTGTAGAACAGATTTTTCCAGGTGGATACATCAGTTTCAGTGTGTGTTCAGTTTACAAAGGACTGGGCTCATCAGTCCTCAGTAGGAAAATTCAGAATATTCTGAAATTGTAAATTAGGCAAGAACCAGCAGGACTGGCAGTCTGTGCGCCACATAGTAGAATGAAAGTTTCCTAGTCAGATATTATACATGTGCATCTGATTCATAGGTACTTAAACATCTGTATGTTATGATGGTCTCAGAGGCACCATTCTTATGGTTAAGGTCAATGATAGCTTTTTTTGTTGGGTTTGGTCTTTTATTGGGTTTTATTGGGTTTATTTGGTTTGGTCTTGGACCCACTGAAGTTAAAGGCAACCTGTCCTCATGGCCTTTGGTGGCAGAGGATCAAGACCCATAAGCCTGATTTTTTAACCTTACCCCCTTCCTTCCCCATCTTTGTCTAAAAGACAAATTCCCCTTAAACACTTGTAAAGTTGTTTGGGAAAAAAACATAACAGGAGACTTAAAGTGACAGTTTAGAAATTCCTTTTTGGATCATTATACCAACAAAATAGTTCTAAAGGGTAAGGTGAGGACTGTCCTGCTAGGCTTATAAATAAAGTGGAGAGCCAGTGAATTTGGAAGGACTGCAAAGGCCACTAGGTCCCAGCTGTTAGGCTTCTCCTGAAAGGCGAAAGTACCATGTGCTTTGTTCCAGAACCAGGATCTCATCCTCATAGTCAACGCCCTCAAGCCTGACTACCCTCAGGGGTCTCTTTGGTGGTGCCCCTGCCAGAGTTGCAGATGCTTCCACTTCCCAAGATCAGAAGTCCAAGATTCTCTAAGGCTATAGGACAAGGTATAGCTACTAGAGAGAGGTCAGAACAAAAAACCAACAAGTCATCTCTTTCTGTACCATTTTCTCTCCTCCTTGAGCATGCAGCTAAGATTGGGAGTGCATGGCAACCTGCCTTGATCCCAGGCAGCAAAAGAAAAAGATGAGATTGCAACAAAGAAGGGTTCAGGTAAGATATAAGAAAGAATGTACTAATCCCTGAGGGTGCTTCAGCATAGGAACAGATCTGCTAGAGAGGCTGTGAAATTTTTGTCACTGGAAGTATACAAGCATATGACTTGGATGATCATGACTTGAGCAGGCCATTAGATTACAGGACCTCATAAAGTCCCTTCCAGTTCTACTTTTATATGATTACTTGTTATCTATGACTTAAGACACCCATCCATAACTTTTGTGAATTAAGTGGCACCCAATTTGAAAAATGAATTCATATATTTATATAAATCATATTTTAATTATATTGTAGATAGATAATAGGGTGATTGGCTCTTATGGACCCGACCCAAAACTACCTGAAATCCCTGAAACAGCCCCCCCTGGACTTTAACAGGTTCTGGATCCTACCGAGAGGGCACATCTACACCAAGCATTTACTGTGCAGTTGCCTAATTAGCTCTGCAGTAAACATCTCAGTGTCTATACATGTAGTGCTATTAGGCCAGAGGAAACTAATTAACTCAGCAGCAATGCACGTGTAGACACTGATGGAGCTGGCTGGGGCACAAGGGTGCTTCAGTGCAGCAGCTGCAGGGGTTGCCTGCCAGCTAGCCCTCCAATAAAGCACCCTCATGCCCCAGCCAGCCCCCCCCACAGCACGTTGAGCCGAGTCAGTGCACCCTCCTGGGGCCACCTGCCAGCCAGGGCTGCTCTAACCCAGCTCAATGTGCTGTGATCCCAGGAACATATGTAAACATGGCACCTGCGAGCAATAAACTCCAGCATGATATGCACCGGAGTGTATTGCTACACATTAATATGAATGTTTAGATGCACCCAGAGAGTGGTTTATTATGTCAGGGCAGGGTAGTAAAAGATGTGACACCTGTAAGGACAGTATCTGGGTAGGGATCCCGGTCGTATCACATGTTCTTACTCATTCCATCCAGTTAGGAGCTCTCACTGAACCAAATCACTAGCCTAGAGCTTCTTAAATACAAGGTTCAGAACAATGAAGCCAAGTGGCCTCTTCAAGCAAGAACAAAAATGACCAATAATCTCCAAGAGAATTGACTCGTTTGTAAGAAAATGCTATGATTCTTTTTTCACTTGCCTGGTTATAAGTCAAGCAGAAATTCAGAAGTAAGAGTTACATCTTTTATTTCTGTACCCTTGATTTACAAAGGGTGAGCACTAGACTGCTCTAAGAAAGGTCATGGTACTTGAGAAGAATAAGGGATTGAGAATGCAAGTTAGCTGTAGGGTGAAGATAAGATTCATATTATGTATCAAAGGCCACTGACAGACCTTCAAATAAAGGCATGTTGGGGCTCTTATCTTCAGTCCCAACAATCATGCCTCCTGCCATGCCACACATGAATCAGATCCCAATTGTGACCTATTGCTGGTACAAGGGGAGCCCAGAATCATGATCCTGGATTCCTGCTGCACTGGCAAGTAGCAAGCCGGGTGCCTGTTGTGCCCATGGCTCAGTGTCAGTCAGTTGATTGATACTGCTAGCCTCAAGGGCAGCCTTAGTGCATGATGGGAACCTGCCACAAAGTTATTATACCAAGTTATTTTGTGTAATAATTTGTGTCTTATTCCTTGTTTTATCATGCCACTAATTGCCTGAATATATGGCCAGGTTCCTATTTAATGTAGGGCACTTGTGGACTTTAGGCTGTCACTTTCCTGCTGGAAGGAATACTCTTCCCGCAACCAATCTTCCGTTTAAGTACCAGACAGAATTATAAGCCCAATCCTGCCACCACAGAAAAGAGCTTTATTGGGCTAGATAAAGTCAGCAGAACCGCACAGATACACAACAGTCTGGTATCCCAGGGATCACACTGGGTGTTTTGTATAAAGAAAGCCTGAGTGATCAAACCTTGCTGCTCTATGCAGCTATTTCATGCACTGAACCCTGAGCACTTACAAAGTGACTTCCAGATATCTCTTAAGCACAAAGAATAACAAGGCCCTCAGGCTTGTCAGAAGTTTCATAGGGAAGAAGTAAAAAGTGATGCTGGGAAAAGGAGAGGTTCACACAAAGATCTTTCAATTAACTGACCTTAACTAGGAAAGCAAAAGTGGCGTTTAAAAAAAAGTGAACAGCATGTTGTTGCACTTGTATTTGCTGAATAGATAGTCCATGTGATGAGTCTCTTCCTGGCTGTGCCTTAAGCTGTCCTTGAAAAATACTTTTCTGCCTTCAAGTGCTTTAAGAGTTGTTTGTACACTGACTTCTAAATTAGTCAGAATTACTGGACTGCATCAAATTTCCTGTATTTAAGATGTGATTTTTCACAACTGCACAATTAAAAGATCCTTACAAAAAATGTTGCTGGCCCACTAAATGACAAATTAAATTTGCAATTTGTCTTTCCAAATGAAAATGTGCACTGGAGAAAAGTAGAGCTTTCAGTGACTAACGTGTACTTAAACCCAGTATTATTTTCCTTTGCAAACAACAGTAAACCACAAATCTTAATCATAAATTATTTCATTGTGAAATGGGCAGAGGACTCAGTGCTGCAGAAACGTAGCTGCTGCTCAGGGGGAAATTCAAATTCTACAGTTTGAAAATGCAAGCCCCGAAGGAGTCTCTCCAGAGTTTTGGTTAGAAAAAAGCATGTATTCAGCTCTCAGACAGTAGGAAAGTGTTATCTTTAATTTGCTGGCAAATTCCCAGTGTGAAGAGTTTATTATTATTTATATTTCAGTAGACCACAGAGATCTCAAGCAGCACCAGGGATCCACTGTGCCAGGGCTGATGTAAACATAAAGAGATGTGGGATAAAACTGGTTAAAACCTCCAAGTGATTTACAAGCCTAAGTCCTATTGGCGAGTTACACAGCCACGTTAATAGCCTGGGTCATATTAAAGTCAAAGGGACTTAGGATCTGAAGAACCCATCTCATTTGAAAAATCAGACCAAGGCTCCTAAGTCACTAAGGTGCTTTCTGCAAATTTTTCCCATTGTCCAAACCCACATATGTAATCCCTTGTGCCTAGTCCTTCAAGACTGGTTTGCAAGAGTCATGTTTCTCATGTGGAAAATCCCATCAGACTATTCAACAGAAAAGCATATGCCTTGGCTCAGCCCAGCCTTGAGAATGTCTACATTCACACTTCACTCCTTCCTGGAATCTCTGGGGGTACTTTCTAAGCTTGATGTGCCAGGCGACAGCATGTGGTCAGCCTACTCTGGAGAAGAGCAACTGGGACGGGTATAACAGGATGAACCAGGGTTGCAAGATGGGGCCAAGACAGAAGGAGGAGGAGAGAGACAAAGGTCAAGTCTCAACAGCAAAACTACCCTGTGTCATAGCAGCCCCCTCAAGAGCACTGATCCACCTATGCACCCTCCTAATCCAGGAGTGGTTGGGCTCATTAGCACAGAGGTGGGCTAACTGAACCTGTCACTCTGAAGTCTGTTTGTCCTGCCTGGATTCACAGCTTCTGATGTAGGAGAAAGCTCTCCCAGAGCAAGACAGCATGTCTGAGGGCACCCCTTCCACATGAGAACTCGCGAGAACCAGGGAAGGGTGGGAATGAGAAGGGACAGAGTCAGAGGATCTAGGACAGCTGAACCCTGACCCATCACTCTGAGCCACCACATTTGGTTCCAGATGAAAGAACTTACCCCTTGGGCCTGAGATACTCTAGAGCTGCCTGATATGGACCAGGGACCTTCCTTTCTTACAGGTTGATGATCCCCCACCCCAGCCATTTTTCTTCTTTTACTGTTGCTCACCTCAAGAAGCAAGAGCCAGCATCTCTCTGAGTGGCTCTGTACACCTGATTCCCTTGGGCTTGTTTTGCCTGAATCACTGACAATCTCCCCAGAGTAAATGAAAATGCTGCTGCACCCAGGCAAAGGTGCTGGAGCTCTCACTGCAGTAAGAAAGACAACTCTGTTTTGATTGCTGTTAAATAACCCTGGCTCTCTGGCTGGAACACAGAGGCTGTTTGAAGAGTGGCTCGTGACTGTATGGCACTTCATTTAGGAGAAGCATATAAGTTGTGGGAGGTAGGCATGAGCTTCAAAAGGAAATAAATAGCAGGGCAGCCCCCTCTGGACAAAGCTGTTGCCAAGGGGGAAAGAACAACTTTGGGATGATCAAGACATCTGTGGCATGGAAGCGGTGTCTTCTTGACTGCTTACTGGATGTTAGTGGATCCTGTGTATTACCAGAGGGATAACATGAGTGTCAGCCATGGTTGCTAAAATACTCTCCCTCAAACAGTGACTGCCTTCCAACCTCCTTTCCTCATATCCACTCCTACCTTCAGCACCAAGTTAATATTTTAACTCAAAGGAAACACTGCCTTGAATTCCTCAATTCCTGTTTCATGTGCCTGGTTAAGAGATCAGCCTCTGGGAACTGACTGCATCCTTGCTGAGTGATCACAGATATGTCTGAAAAGGAGCATGCACAAGGCTGTCCAAAGCCATTGCTTCCCTTGCCATTACCAACCAGGAAAAAGCCTCATTTCTCCTGATTCAGTACAACATTTCCTTGCGAGCACTACCTCCCAGTGTGCTTCCATACTAGTGTCACTCTGCCCTTTTGAGTGTAAACAATTCGCCAGTTTCTAAATGCTGCTATCCTGCCTTAAGATTAAAGCCTTTATAATTTCACACTGCCCTTCCTGCAGCCTGACAGCAGCATCAAGGATCCAGAAAAAGTGAAAATTCACACTGCACATTCAAATATCCCTAGGCAAAATTAAAGCTGTCCATGTAGCCTCACCTCCCTTTGTAAATATACTTTTCAATATACAAGTTTTTAATCAAATTGTTTGTGCGCTATCCCAAACAATATAACATGCTATATAAAATACAAACTGTTCAGATCATCCAGCTAACATTTTTTGTATGTTGTGAAAATGGTAAAGACCCTGAAAGGAATTTGTGTGCAATGTCATATACCATAAAAGACTTTTATTGCACACTGTTATTATAAGTAATGGTCTGAGTCCTATAGCACAGAAAGGACATCACAAAGATCAAGAGCCACTCTATAAGACAGCATTAAAATGTATCTTACAAGAAATCTCTGCCTTGGAAAGCTTCAAATAGTTAAGACAGATGGATGGTGGAAGGAAGGAAATATTGGACCCATTTTACAGATAGGGAATAGCAAAGATGACCTTTGCAGGGCCCAAGGCAAATTAACCTGTGTGGGGCCCTCCCCTGGACACAAAGAAGCCAGTGGCAGATTCGGCAGCAGGGTGAGCAGGGAACCAAGCAGCCAGACGTGAAGCTGGCAGCATCTGCCCTGCTCCGCGGGGCCCCCTAAAGCACAGGGCCTGGGGCGGTCACCCCTATTTGCCCCATCCCTAGGGACAGCCCTGGGAAACAGAACCATTAGCCCTCTCCCTGTTACAGAGGGTGTCCATGGCAGAAGGAGAAATTAATTTCCGTCCTCCTGAGTCAAGTACAAGGCTGTAACAGCCCAGCCACCTTCCTCAAATAGTGCACAAGAGGACGGAAGTAAAGGGAAAGTCTTCAGGCATCAATTGCCCACTTACACAGATGGGAGGAAGCAGAGGGCAGCTGTGGCCTGAAATGGAAGTTGCCTGCTGCTGGGTGAGATCAGCTGTCTCAGGGCTAATCACAGCATTTAGTAGAGGGACAGTCTAGTCCAAGGGCAGGCAACTATTTTGGGCAGAGGGCTGCTTACTGAGTTTCAGCAAGCCACCAAGGGCTGCATGACAGACAGCTCAGGGTGGATTAATATTAATTTTCTAAATTTTTCAGGGGCCCTGCGGGCCGGATATAATGGCCTGGTGGGCTGCACCTGGCCCTTGGGCCACATTTTGCCCACCCCTGGTCTAGGCTTCCCCAACTTGGGCTGCTGACCTCAGGCCCTAGAAAACAGCGAGCTTTGCTCCCTCTCACAAGAGAGCACAATGCTACCCCTGGCCGCTCCCCTCCCTTCTTCCTAGGTATAAGCCAGCATCAAATCAGCCAGCTTGGCTTCCTTCCCTCCCTCCCAGACAGACAGCAGAAGTCATAATCAGGCAAGAGCCCAAATGCTCAGTTTCTGGACCCTTGCAGATCAGTATTCCACCAGGCCAGTCCCCCATCTTCTCCCCTGCTGCCCTGTGCTTTCTGGGTAATGCAGGCAACCCAGAGCAGGCTGAGAATCAATCTGGCCCATGTATGACATGCAGGTCCTACATTCACGTTGCTTCCCCCAGTCACTGGAACTGGGTTTCCTACAGTGCAATGACAAGTGTTGCTGTTATTCTGTCTAGGCAAATGCCACAGATGTAAGCCCACCTATATGGAAACCTTCCTGGGGGAGCAGTTATGGCCCCCGAGCCAGGCTGATATTTCTGTAGCTCTTTGTTACAATTTGTTTCTGCACTGTCTGCCGTTGGGGCATTATGAAAGATGTCCAGATGCATTACGAATGAACAAAGCTGATTCTTGCTTGGGTGATGGGTCTGCTTTCAAATGAACCAGAACGCTCTTCTTTTTCTTCTTTTAGGACTTTCTAGTCCCAAAAATGCACCTTCAGCATTCTGCCCTCCTTGCCTATCAGCAAGGGACTGATAAGCACAGCCACCTCTATTGGAGTTCTGTGACCCAGGAACACTCTGCATCAAGCAGAGCTCAAGCATTTGCTAATTTGCTCTTAAATAAAACATGACATCAGGGCAGAGCAGGGAAAGAGCTTAGAAACGGCAGTCCTGCTGCACTCAGCCATCGGATTCACTGTCTGTACATCAGGGAGCAGTGGGTGAAATCCTGGGCCATACAATTCCACAATGACTGCAACAGGTTAGGGTGCTAAACAATTAAACAAGTTTGGTTGGTACTCCATTTAGTCAATGAGTAGGCAGCCACCTCCCATGAGGAATGACAGACTAACTCCATCCTGTGAAGGAGCTGCTCTCCTCTGAGCCAGAACAGGCTGGTCCAAAGGTCAGGGCAAAGCTGGGAACAAAACCTGGCATCATATTCCTGCTGTACCCGCCTGGATCAGGCAGCAGCAGAGACGTACGGATAGTGTGACCCCAGGCATCCTGGCCCTTAGCTTGGGAGATGGCAAAGAGCAGCTGCCTTGCAGAATGCAGTAACTACTGACACCTAAGCCAGTAGTTCCCAATTTGTGCTATGTGTACCACCAGTGTTACGGAGACAACCTGTCAGTGGTACATGTTAACAGATTTATTATAATTATTTTATATGACAAAAATTTGCTGGTGGTACTTACAGCTGTATCATTTTAAATTGGTGGTACACAATCTGTCAAAATTCAGGAACCACAGACCTAGGCCATTTGTAGACGTGCTTGGCCTTTTATAAACCGTGTTAACTGATTCGCATCACACAGTTCAAATCAAATTTTAGTTCGAATTAAGGATTAATAGACAATCATTGACCATCAAGGCAGGGGGACCCCTTAACAGCAGTTGGAAGTAATTTGGAGGTGATAATAAGCCTGCTTAAATTCTGCTACATTGTTGCAGTTATCTACAAAGTGCTATTCCAGAAGCCCTAATTGACCAGATACTTAGTAATGGTGAGGTGTTGTTGGCACATTTGATTTTGCAAAGGTGTTACTTTGTGTCTCTGTCCTATTGCAAAAACCCAACTGAGCTTCTTTTACCAGGATTTATATTTGCAATGTTTATCTGCCTTCCTAGGGGCAACTTTTTCTAAAAGTAACACCTTGTGTACATGTTAATTAATACAGTTTAAATTGCCTAATTTGGATTGCCCTAGGCTGCATTAAATTTAATCATCAGTCAATGAGGAATAGGTAATTTGGACTGGAGCCAATTTTAATTCAGACTACAGACATCCATGTATATATAGTGACAGCTATAGTCTGGATTAAACCTTGAAAAATTTAATGTCTGTAAATGGCTGTAGGGTCCACACATTAAGATTTTCATTATTTTTATAGTCAGGTAGAAAACAGTCACTCTTGATACTGCATCCAACCAAGGCAACTACGTGATCAAAATGTGGCAATGTTCCCCTGCCACAGTTTGAAACTCTGCCAGCAGCTAGAGATGTCACAGGCACATCACATGAAAGGGACTACATTTTAAGTGGGTTACAGTTCCCTCCCCGCCTCTGAATGCCTAGCAACATTCCAAAAGTTGGATGTGAAGGCTGGCTTAGCAACTTGCCCCACAGTCTGGGGCAACATCATACAAAATATCATCAGTACTCCTGACCCTTCTACCATACCTTCTCTACAGATGTGGGTCAACTGTGTGCCTGTGCAAGCAGGTGGGTAAATGCCAGATAGCAAGCTGTTGGAAAAGTCCTGCTAGTCAGCTGAAGCGGGGACTTTGGAAAATGCTTCTGTAGGTGTGAGAAGCAGCAGCCATTGGAGAATGCAGTTTGGTGCTGCAGAGATTAATTTGCAGTTTCTTCCTGTACCTAAGTGCTGGCTCAGCCACCAAGGTCTCCTCTTGCTCCAGCAGCTCTCCCCTGTCGAGGCATGGCAGAGCTGATATATATCACAGGTAGAATTAAATACCTAAAAATGGAGGAGTTGCATCTGAGCCTCTGGAGACAGATTTCCCTCTGTGCTGGCCAGGATCTATCTGTGTTCTCATGTATGCCCCATTTAGTGAAGCAGATGGAATGGAGAAGACATTTAGTAGCATTGATCCCAAAAGCCTATTAACAAAAAGTTTTTAAAGCAATATCACTTTTAATAGACACCTGAGAACTGCAGAGGAAACAGCATAAAGCAGATACAGCAATGTGTTGAAGTCCTTTGCTCTCTCCTGCCAGCAGTCATGACACTGGCTCTAATACTGGCCACCAGCAATTCCTAGCCCAGCTCTGGAAAGGCTGCATTCTGCAATACTTCCAGCTGTGAAAAAAATATCCCCCATGAGATGACCCTTGAATTTTTTGCCCTGGCTGTCTGGAAGCTGAATGCCTGTACCCTGGGGTTACCTGTCATGGGACATGAGGCCAGGAAAAAGCTGTAAATGCCATTACAGGAATTCAGGGAACAGGTGAACCTGTCCAAGCCATAGCTGTCTTTCACCTGTGGGGCTGTCACAGTACTGGCAGGTACAGAGTTGCCCTTGCCTCCACTTGTCATCTTTTGGCTGTTGTCATCCAGACTAGCTTGTCTTGCTTTTATTCACATGCTAACAATACTGCACCACAGTCTGTGTCCCAGCCCTGTGGCCTTGCAATATCTCACCCCACCCCCCAAATAACATGTACTCTTTGCAGCCTACCCTGCATGGGGCCCTCAGCTGCAACTGCCTTAAGAAAAGTGCAGGACACTCCACTGCATAAGGCATGCAATATCTTGAAGGATCCCGCCTCTTACCCCTAACTGGAAGAAGCAGGAAGGTTTGGAAAGGAAGAGGGGCTCTAAACCTTGCCAGTGTCCCTTTGGGGACTGACAGGCAGGAGAAGGAAAATGCTGCCTCCCTAGGTAAAGTTCATAAATACACAATGCCCTGATTAACACCAAGTGTACATGAGTCCATTATCTCTTTAGCATTTTGATGAGGGATAGAGTCAAAACAGACTGCCCACCTGCCAGCTCCCAAGCTGATATTTGCTTTGTGCAAAGGGCATCAGGAGCCAATAAATGCAGGTGTCACATGTCCTAATGCCATAAAATAATTCAAGGGACCCGGTCCCTTTTACTTCCACCACAGGCATAAGCCATATGTCACTGAACATCTGTGGATCAAGTGTAAGGATGGCGGCTTGTCAATGTAGTGACCTCTCCTCCTTTCTGAGCCCTGCATTTGAGGTAATGCTTTTTAAAGGAAAATGGTGACAGGAAGAAGCAGCCAGCAATGCCTCCCAGCAATGCACAAGCAGCAGTCTCTTCCTCCATGGGATTTTTCCCTTCATGTTATTTTCCCTGGCATCATGATCGGATAAAGTAAGAGAGAGTAACAGAACAGCAATATTTGCCTCTAGCTCCCACCTCACCCTCCCTCCATTTCCCTGTTAGGAAAGGAATAAATTTTGCTGAATTGCTATGACTTGGACATAACGTAGGATGGAAAGGCTCTCAGGGAGACAGGACCTAGTATGTGGGTTGAGGAGCTGTTAGGGAGGAGCCTCAGGAGAAGGCTTGAGTCTTGGCACCTAGTAACTGCCAGTTTCTTTGCTAACAAGGGCCAGTTTTAAGTCCCCTGCTCAGCTATGCACAAACTGGCATCTTTACTCAGCCCAGCAGAAATGCTAAGCAGTGAATCCCAACTGGGAGGTGAGCAAGGCCTAGGGATAAAAAGCAGTCATGACAGCATCACTGCCACAGGCCTGCTGAATCACCTTTGGTGAGAACCCACACCCTCCATCCATGTGTCAGTGAAAGAAAGCCACTAGGGACCCGATATCACTATGGAACAGGAAAATCCCACAAGGTCATGGGCTTCTGGACTGAGAGGAAGTGCTGAGAATGGGACTACTCCCAGTGCAGCAAATCACTGGTTCTCAGCCCTTGCTGACAACACCCTGCCATCATAAAACAGGGGCTAACAACCTTGGGGGCATAGTACTCCACTGTCCTACAGCATACATAGACATTCAAACCTGGATCACATGAGTGTACAATGCTACTCTAAAAGGATGGTGAGCTATAAGGCTATGGAGTTATTAGGCCCCAGGCATCCTGTTACAACCACAGAAAGAAGGTGCTACTAAAACAGCCCACTAACATTTTACAGTTGCAAAGGGTAGACCCAGGCTGGGAAGCAACAGAGGAACAGTCCCCAAGGAAAGACCTTGCCATCTGAGGTTATGAAAAGGCTTCCAGGTCTCTCTTGAAGAAACAGGAATTTCATGTTTGGCTTTGCCTTAGTTCTTTAACCTGAATCAAGCTGTGCCTTACCTCCTGCCCTGTGCTGTATGTTGGTAAGCAGGTTTCATTCAGAGGTGCATGTTTTCAGGTGTATTTGTGTATTTGGAGTGAGCTTACAGACAGGACTGGAAGGCACGTAGTGCTCTTCCTTCTATGCAAAGTGGCTCCAACACCCAGCTGACTGATTCATAGGGCTTCCGAGGGAGGAAGGAAGGGAAACACAAGGGACCCTCTGGCACGGGAGCCATGGAGCTGACAGACCATCTGCTGAATATTGGGACACTAGTTGTGTTGCTGCCGTGGTACATGGTGAGGCATGAATTTACCACAACACTTTGTGAATGGAAAGCACCAGAGATCCAGCAAGTCAATATTATATATTTCCTTAAGAGGCTACATTCAATAGCAATGCTGGCCAAGTGCCTGCACACCAGTATAAATACACAAGGTCAAACCCAGGGTCAAGGAGTTTACCTGTGGCACCATTTAAAAATTTGTTATTCTTCTAAATTTAGGAAGTATGTGACTGCTAAACATCTTTTCATCTCCTCTCTCTCTCAGTGCCAACACTTTGGATTTCATTGCAAGATTTTGGCAAATGCTGACTCTCTGTGCTCCTCAGAAACAGCCCATGCTTAAAGACAGAACACTGACCTGGGAATCAGGTCCCTTGGGTTTTACTTACACTGACCAGCTAAGAGGCCTCCTGTGTTTCACTTAACCTCTGTATTATCATCTGTACAATGCGGATGATACCCATACAATTCTGAAAAGTACTTTGAGATCTAAGAATAAAAATAGGCAAACTGATGCAGTGCTGAACTACACTCATAGTGAGAAATGTCTTCCTGATATCCAACCTGAAACTCCCTTGCTGCAGTTGAAGACCATTACTTCTTGTTGTTTTCCCTGTGGCCACCGCAAATGATCTATCACCATCCTCTTTATAACTTCCCTTCAGGTATTTAAAGACTGTTATCAAATCACTCTTCAGTCTATTCTTCTCCAGACTAAAGAATACCAGCTCTTCCAACCTTTCCTCATTAAGTCATGTTTTCCAGACTTCTAATCATGTTTGTTGCTCTCCAAGAGACTCTCTAATTTGTCCACATCTTTCTTAAAATGCAGGGCCCAAAACTGTATATACTGCTACAGCTGAGGCCTCACTGTGGTGCTGAACAGAGTGGAAGAATTATTTCCCTTGACTTGCATGCAGTACTCCTATTAATACAGTCCAACTTTTGGCCAGTTTCTAAGGTTCTGAAAATCTCAGTTCTCACAAGATTACAAAAGACTTTGGAGTTTGGCAACTACAGTATCCAAAGGAGTGTATACACAAGATGCTTTACTGAGCAGTAGACTAATATACTGTGCAGTAAAATGTTACTATGTACCTGTATGTAGATATACAGGTAGTGGATTTATTGTACAGTAGCTACACTGCAGAAGTACATGTATAAACAGCTGACCAGGAGTAAATTGCTCCCAGTCATCCCAGGCAGCAGGGGGCCAGGGAACTGCTTCCTAGCCCTTGTTCTGACAGTCCTCTACCCTCACTCTGATCTGCCAATTGGCGCACTAGGCTGGGAGGAAGGCAGCTGTTTGGGACAAGGGACTGTTTCCCAGTCCCTGCCCCTTCTGATCAGGGTGCGAGGCTGGAAGGTAGCTGCCCTGGCGGTGGGGCAGCTTCCCCCTGCTCCCCTGCACCCAGGCCTGACCCCAGTGCTCTCTGCTATCTCTGGGCTGGCACCTGGGGGATCCTGGAGCTCCCCCTGGCTCCTGTAGGGAGGCAGAGCCAGGACAGGAATAGCCCTGCTCTGACCTGCTCCCATTGAGAGCAAATTTGCTCCTGTTGGGGGCATGTGTAGGTACCTTATTTTACTGTACAGTAAGCTTAAAACACATTAATAGTAGTACATGTAGATGCACCCCAAAGGGACTATTGGCACTGAACAAGTGCTCTTCCCATACGGTAACTGAGTAGACTCCATCTGAGGGCTGTAGAAGTTGAGGAAGACTTCCTTGCAATTGTTGCTCTTAGCTGACCGGGGCCCCTGGAATGAGGGGCAACTGCACCAAGTGTGGCAAATGGCTGTGTCCTTAGTTCTTCCTCTGCTGGCAACTGAAACAAGGAGCCAACACCCTGATACACACACAGTGCGAGTGAGTTACTCAAGGGGAAGGGGCTATTGCCTCATATTCCCATTGGCCACACATGCTAATTGCCAATCTATTAAGTTAAATCAAGTTAAGAGACACACATTAGCTATGACTAAGCATATGAATGGAAGACACTCCTGCTGATTTCTATACTGCAAAATAATGTAAAAATGTTTATTTTCCCTTTTTATTTAAAAAAAATAAGAGAAATATGAAGTACCTAGAAAGTCTGAATAATATTGACATACTTAATGTTGCTGCTGCCCCTTGTTTAAGGCAGTGATAAAAGAAGCCAGTTTGGGATTTTTATAAATCAGAGATCATTCCATTAAGTGGTGAAGTCAAAATTTGCTTAGAAGGAAAAGTGGACTGCTTAACACTAGACCTGACTGGACATTTTCACCATTTTTTTTCTTTTTTTTTTGACCAAAAAATGCTGTCTTGTAGAAATTAATAAGCTTTCAGAGCACGTCTATTTTAGCTAAAGCTTCTGCAAAGGTTTTGAACTTAAACTATTTTAACAGCACTGTAGTGTTTTGTTTCAGAAAGCTAAACTTTGTTTTGAATTTAATTTTATGAGCTTGTCCATTTTCCCATCATTTTAGGATATTTCTTTTTGTATGATGCATTACTTCTGATGTGTCATCCAACAATGTAAAAATAATAAAGACAAAATAAGTATAAATAAACATCTGAAACAAATTTTTGCCATTCTGAAAGGAAAATCTAATGAAATTATTGTTTTTAAGTTGTAGCCATTTTTCAGGGGAATTCAAAGACATTTTGTTTCATTACAAATAGGAACACTTGTAAATTCCAAAATGTCAAGATTTCCCATCAAGCAGAAATTTTTAGTTGTGACCTGCTCTGCGAACTATTTATCCAACTGGATACATGGGGCATGGGATCAAATTTCAGCAGAACCAGTTCAAATCCCTGCAAAATGCAGCTTAGAACAACCACAAGTTCTTTCCTTGTTAAAAACAAAATTGTTCCAGAGTACAGTATCTGAGCCGCTCTTGTGTGAACCCCTCACCCCCAGCTGCGTGTACTCACCAGTGTAAAAGGCCAGGCTCACATGCAAGGACAAAGAGGGGCAATGTGTGCTGTAAAAGTCCTATCAGCTTTGGTACCTGCTGACTGGTGATAGTGTTTTGGCAGCAGTTGGAGCTAATTAAAGTCTGTAGCTAATCAAGTATAGAGGGAACAGGCAGCTTGGGATGGTTCAGAGTAAGACAACTTGCCCAGCAAATGAGTAGAAAATAGATTGTGCTTATTAGAGATTAATTTTATAATGAACACTGCAGCTGTCCCGTTAACATTTCCAACATGGGTCTCAGCTTTCAGCCATTTCCACGTGTGGCACTGCTGTTTCCTTGTTCGTGCATGTGTTAGCCTGCAAAGGTTCAGCAGCACCAGATGTTGCTGGGTTTGTTTGCAATAGGAAGCATGCATGTTCTATGTCAGCAACATGGGCTGATGCAATCTCAGAGACATGATTTAACAAGCTGCCCTTCAGTGGAAATGAATGGTCTCCCTGAGCTGCTTGTTGGAAACCTTGAATAAAATATAAAAGGGAGTCTGTGTGACATGTCAGCAAAGACAATGGGATGCTGTGTATGGAAAATGGTGTGGCTATCAGGATCTCAGAAGGCTGGGCTCTGCAGTCCTTGCTAACACCTTGCCTTCTGCAGCCAGTATACTCTGTATTGTGAGACAAGCAGAGAATACTGGCCACGCATGAGGTATTTTGGTCATGTTCAGTGCTGGGGGGGGGGGCAGGGCTCTTGTTTCTTTGCTGGGAATCTGATCAGGTCCACAGTGGTGCAGCGGTAGTTTTAGTGCAATGTTTCTGTTGTTCTTTTAGGTCATCTCTGCCTCCACGGAACAAGGCAGAGATCTTGTGAATTTTTAGGGCTGGGGACTGAAGCTTTAATGTGGAGTAAGCACCAGCTGGGCAAGCTTTCCTTATACCAAAATGCCACTGAGTCTCAACACCAGTTTCCAGAAATAATTTCTCCTGGTGAAGGCATGGTTCAGCCTCTGCACCTATCTGATACTTGGGCACTAAGTTCATATAAATTTGGGCTGGGAGGCAGCTTCAGTACCTGTGTCTTAGCCCCCCTCTTCTGCATTTCTGAGTCATTTCTCAAGACTGCAAACTCTGCTGGTACGGGACACAGGCAAGTCCCAAACCCAGCTCTATGTGAACAACTGCATTGATACTAGGGGGGTCATTTTAGATTAATACCAGTATAACAAAAATCTACATCTGTCTGATTGCCTTCAGTGTCACTAGTAATGCACCCTGTACCTCACCAACCATGAACAATAGGAAGGCCCTGACCTCAACTGGAGCAGAGTTCCAAAATTAAAGGTCTTGTACTTTGTTACTGTTCCTTAGAGACCTCCTCTGCCTACAGCAGCAGTGGCAGGTGATGCAGTTTTGGCACGTTGGTCTTCCTGGCTGGGCCTCATGCTCAGGAGCATCACATCAATCCTTGGACAAGCATCAGATAAGTCCTGAACGTGGCTGGGTAAACCACTTGGAAAGCAAAACCTGAGGTCCTCTGCACATTCTGCACGTGCATCCTCCCATAGTGACGGAGGTGAAGGCAACCACTAACATCCAGCATCCTCATTTAGACAAGCTCTGGATTGCTTCCTACAGCATGCATCCTTGCCCATTAACTTCATCTGTACCATTCCTCCTGTCCTTTTCTAATGGCTTGTATTGGGTTTCATAAATTATGTTTAAGCCAACTTGCAAGCATTAGCTTCAGTCCCAATGGGTCCTTATTTTTTATAGCAGTCCAACACTGCAAGTGTTACATTTTTCAGCAATGATAAAATATTTGGAAGCTGGTCTCCTACGCATGATATGGAACAAGAATGCCTAAAGTTCTCAAAGGCTCTCTCCTCACAGGCCCCTGGCTAAGGTCTATTCCAGAAACAAGTCATGTTGGTAAAAATTATTTTCTTCAAGGATTTTAAGTCAAACAAAAATGGCTATTCTACAAGTTCACTTCACAGAAACATTTTGGCTCTGTATAGATTGGTCTGTTTTTTCAACAAATTCTAGGCAACTTTTAGAACTGCTCTCTGATTTTTCCATTTTTAACTGAAAAACAGGAAAATTTTAATTTAAAAACATTTAATTTCATTTGAGATTTTCTCAGGCAACTATATTTTTCCAGCCAATTCTCAAAAGAAGTACCAGTATGCTTGGCTAGAATACCTTTATAAAGATCAAACTAAAGTCCTCTAAAGTAGAAGCATTCTAGCAGCATGTGCAACTTCAGTGGGGAAACAGAAAACAGTGACAAATATAACAATGGTAAACACCAGTGGATTAAGGCAGCAAGAAGTCTCACAAGAACTAACTTCTCTGTCCTTCATATAACTGATTTTCTTAAAGCAGTGTGATTTCTTCATTGCATGTTTCCTAGTCCTAACTCCATGTGCCCTCAGTCTGCAGCTTCCATATGGGAGGGGGAAGAGGGTGGAACTATATTGAGTAATTGGCAATGGACACAGCATTTATTCTGGACAAGATACACTGGGCCAAGTCATCATCTCTTTAAACTGAAATCCTGTGCAAGAGTTATTCAAGTATATCTGCATTCATTTATCAGAGAAATGGTTCTGTCCTGGAAGAAGACTGCAAATATATGCTCCACAGATTCACAGGTACATTGTGGGGGTGCAGGAATTGCTTTCATAGCCACTCAGAGCATGTCAGGTGCCTTAAAGCACATCTACAGACATGTTTTCCAACCTGAATAGGCTTCATTTTAACAAAAGAAGTGACCCAGTAAGCCAGAGCCAGAAAGAATAGCGCCAAATACTCTCTACAGACCTTATTCCTGAGTCCAGGCTCTCTGTACCATCACTTCCATTGTTGGGATCCTGAAGAGTCTTCTTGCTGGGGTGGGAGAACTAAGCCTGCAATAGGAGGCTTAAGGGAGGAGAATACTGTCCCTCTTCAATGCCACCCCTAGCCAGACTACATGGAATAGGTCCTCGGGTAGCTAGTCATTGGAGTCACGTTGCCAGGGAATTACAAAGGGGGACACCCCAGAGGGCCAGGCCCTGTGAACAGACTGCTTTGAGTCCCAGAAACATTCTTTCAAAGCATACCCATCTCAAAGTTGTCTGCTGGACTAAGGAGGCTATGGAAAGTGAGTGGTCCCTAATGCAGCCCTGCTGAGACACTCCCTCTGCCCCTCTTCCCACCCAGCTCCTGAGATGGGACCCTCCAGGTTTCTCTCCTCTCCTGGAAAGGAGGAGAACTGTGCCTGTTGGGAGGAAGCATACCTCTTCCCCTGGACTATAGCCCACCTGGCGACAGCCGTGATGGATCTAGGCCTGGAGAAACTTGTCCGTACACTTTGTTCCCAAGTTTTGTTATTAATTTGGCTAAATGGTTGCAATTGGCATCAAGTCTGTATGCAGTCTGCGTTGAGTAAGAAACTCTGAGCCACAGGACACATTGATCATCAGCCTCAGCACCCGCCTCCTCCTATAACTGCTCCCCTCTCCTGCAGAGTTTCCCACTGTGCTGTGCCCCCTGCCCCTGGGCTTAACGGAGGGGAGAGTTGAAAGGGGGCAGAAATCTTGGAGTGTACAAGGATTAAACCCAGGTTGAGTTGTGCCATTTGTTACAGCCCTGAGCAAGGTGCCAAGATCATCAGCACTACACCTGGAGAAACATGGTAGTGATCTGCAACATCCTTCAGTTTGCCTACCTTTTTCACTGTGGCTGGAAGGCAGCCATTGAACAATGGCCTGTCACAGCAAATTACAACACTCCCTCATCCCAAAGACAACTCCATTTCACTGGCTGGCAATTAGAGGACTGGAAATAAAGAACCAGACATCCCCCTCAATTCCTTGCTCTGAGTAGGGATGTGGTGACTGCTTGCTTACTTCTGCACAACCTAAGAAGCACACACAGGAGCATACTGTTCAGACTCCCAGTCACAATCCAGACACTGAGGCAGAAGACAACACAGTTGATTTGTCTATAAGAACTTTGCAGGCTTATGATAATACATGAATAATAGTAAATGAGCCATAAATTCCACTGGGGTAAAATGGCAAAGCCTCACTGGCTTCACTGGGGAAGCACTGACTGACACCAGCTGAGGTTCTGGCCCCAAATATTTATCAAGAGATTTTTGTTTTCTTTTAGGAGAAAAAAATACACAGCTGTATCTTGATGTACATGGATCCATCATTGCTGCCACAGGAGAAGCACCCTCCTGCTGGCTGACACCAGCCCGGACATAGTGGGGATTACGGAAACGTGGTGGGATGAAACGCATGATTGGGCAGTCAATGTCAAGGGCAATGTATAGGAGGGACAGGATAGGAAAGAGGGTGGGGGAGTGGCGCTCTATATTAAGGAGGAATACACATCCTCGTTAATAAGCAAGGAGCCAGGGGAGGGGCACTCTGAAGTGCTTTGGGTTAGAGTACAAGGCAGTCGACGTGAAAGGGACTTAATGGTGGGAGTCTACTACAGACCTCCCAACCAGGGAGAACAGCTTGACCAGGAATTCTTGGGTCAGCTCACAGAGGCAGTGAAGGCTAAGGATGTGGTAGTCATGGGGGACCTGAACTTCCCGGACATCTGCTGGGAAGAGCAGTCAGCCAGGTCTGAACGCTCACGTAGGTTCTTGGCCAGAGTGCAGGACCTCCATCTAACCCAGAAGGTGCACAGCCCCACCAGGGGGGATGCCTTGTTGGACCTAGTGCTGGCCACGGGTGATGACCGGGTGAGGGGGCTGCGGGTGCTCGACCACCTGGGCGACAGCGATCATCGCCTGCTGGAATTCACCATCCAGCGCAAGGTGGCAAAGGCATGCAGTAAGACAGCGGCCCTGGATTTTAGGAGGGCAGACTTCAATGAGCTAAGGAGGATAGTTGGAGAAGCGCTGAGGTCCCGGGGGGGGTGGGGAGCCAGGTGTCCAAGGAGAGTGGTCGCTCCTTAAGGAGACGATCCGCCAAGCCCAAAAGAAGGTAATCCCAACAAGGATCAAAGGGAGCAGGAGAGCACACAAGCCTCTGTGGCTCACCAAAAGCATCCGGGAATGTCTCCTTGCTAAAAAGGAGGCTTATACCCAGTGGAAAGAAGGGGTCATCACCAGGGAGGGCTATTTTGTAGTTGCTTGGGGATGTAGGGGGGCAGTTAGGAAGGCCAAGGCAGAGATGGAACTGGGACTGGCTTCCCAGATTAAGGACAATAAGAAGTCTTTTTTTAAATACGTAGGGGGTAAAAAGAAGGTCCTAGGTAATGTGGGGCCCTTGCAGGATGACATGGGTAACGTGGTCGTCACACCAGATGGCAAAGCTAACATGTTTAACGATTTCTTTGCCTCCGTCTTCCTAAGTAGGGACCAAAACAGCCACCTCCCTGCTGGGCCCCCCTCGGGCCCCGGGGGAGGCACACCTGGGCCATGGGTTAGCGAGGATTTAGTTAGGGAGCTTCTGGAGGGATTGGATGTATTCAAGTCAGCCGGCCCGGATGATCTCCACCCTAGAGTTCTAAAGGAACTGGACGAGGTCATTGCAAGACCCCTGGCATGGCTTTACGAGCACTTGTGGTGCTCTGGTGAAGTACCGGAGGACTGGAAGAGGGCCAACGTGGTCCCCATCTTCAAAAAAGGCAGGAAGGAAGACCCGGGAAACTATAGGCCAGTTAGTCTTACCTCGATCCTAGGCAAGCTGTTCGAAAAAATTATGCTGGCACACATCCAGGAGGGGCCAGCAGGAGACTGCATGCTTAGGGGCAACCAACACGGGTTCATCAGTGGCAGGTCCTGTCAGACCAACCTGGTGGCTTTTTACAATCAGATCACCAGATGCAGGGGTAGCAGTGGATATAGTCTTCCTGGACTTCCGGAAGGCTTTTGACACTGTCTCTCACCCCGTTCTCATTAAGAAACTGGGGGGCTGTGGTGTAGACACCCACACAGTCAAATGGGTCGCCAACTGGCTGGAGGGCAGCACCCAGAGGGTGGTGGTGGATGGGTCCTTCTCAACCTGGAAGGACGTGGGCAGTGGGGTTCCGCAGGGCTCGGTCCTCGGGCCTGCGCTGTTCAACATTTTCAACAGCTATTTGGATGAGGGGGTAAAAAGCACCCTGTTCAAATATGCTGATGACACTAAGATGTGGGGGGACGTGGGAACATTGGAAGGATGTAACAGGCTACAATCTGACCTAGACAGGTTACAAGGGTGGGCGGACGAGACTAGGATGGGTTTCAACACAGACAAGTGCAAGGTGATGCACCTCGGGAGGAACAATCGGCACCATACCTACAGGTTGGGGAACTCCCCTCTTGTCAGCACGGAGGCGGAAAGGGATCTGGGAGTGATCATTGACTCCAAGATGAACATGGGCCGGCAGTGTGGAGAGGCAGTAAGGAAGGCCAACCGCACCTTGGCATGCATCCACAGATGCATCTCGAGCAGGTCCAAGGAGGTGATCCTCCCCCTCTATGTGGCATTGGTCAGGCCACAGCTGGAGTACTGCGTCCAGTTCTAGGCGCCTCACTTCAAGAGGGATGTCGACGGCATGGAGAGGGTCCAGAGGAGGGCCACTCGTATGATCAGGGGACAACAGGGCAGGCCCTATGAGGAGAGGCTATGGGACTTGAACCTGTTCAGCCTCCAAAAGAGAAGACTGAGGGGGGATCTTGTGGCCTGTTATAAACTAGTCAGGGGGGATCAGCAGGCATTGGGGAAGTCACTGTTTCCCCGAGCACTGTCAGGAGTGACCAGGAATAATGGTCACAAGCTGGCAGAGGGTAGGTTTAGGTTAGATATCAGAAGGCGCTACTTCACGGTCAGGGCGGCTAGGGTCTGGAACCAGCTTCCAAGAGAAGTGGTGCAGGCTCCTACCCTGGGGGTGTTTAAGAGGAGGTTAGATGAACATCTAGCTGGGGTCATTTGACCCCAGTACTCTTTCCTGCCATGGCAGGGGGTCGGACTAGATGATCTGCTCAGGTCCCTTCCGACCCTACAAACTATGAAACTACCATTTGGAATAGGAATGAAGAGTAAGCAAACTGTATAACTGCAATCTATCTGTGCCTTGCACAGGCTGTGGGCAGGAAGTAAAATCTGTTTGGGTTTGAGGATGCTGGTTGGGAGTCTCATGAAAAAGATTAGTGGAGGAAAGGCATGTTATATCTTTAAGTGAAGTTTCTTCCCACAAAATAAATCATTGGGTTAATTTATACACAACTGTTTCTCAAGGCCATAGTGATTATCACCTCGCTGAGAGATTTTCCAGCTGCAATTCCCAGAGGTCTGGATGGATCAGAACTACACCTTGGTGCTGTGCAGCCTCTGGTATATGTTTACATTGCATCCAGAAATGGAAAAAAGTACTAGAAAGTTTCTTGCAATGAGAACATTTGTCACTTAAATGTTTCATGGAATAAACTCTGGGCACACAACCAAGATAAGTAATTGGACTGGCCACAGTCCATGTTTAAGATACTTAGGCTTAGGCATTCTAAATGTGAAAAGAACATCAGAGTTTTCTTCCAGAGAGACTGAGAAGGAGAAAGGTTGGTGGTGTTTCTTTTGTTTACCCTGTTCTTTATCCTCACACATTATGTAGCTGTTGAATGCACAGTGGTGGAAGGAGACCTTGTAGATTAGCAGGCAGGTCTATGAGAGTAAGAGAAGGGATAAAAGTCACTCGCACAATGTTAAAGAGTTTCTCACTCCTCCTCAAACACCAGAGCATGGGTTTCCACACCTGAGGAGACCAATTTCATTGGAGGCCAAGGAGGTTCCCATGTCTGTAGCCAGGAGCTGGGCATCTCACATGTGGGTATTCACTTCATGAGCATATAAAATGTTTGGTTCCAGTAGTGCAGAGAGGAAGGAGTAGACTTCAGAAGTTAGGTAAATGAACTCTCCCTTCTAATGCACGTTAGATGAGGCTGGAGCCAGTACCTGCCTCCTCCAGAGACAGGTCCAACTATGTCGGTGCCATGAATTCCAGCGTTTTGTTACATCAGAGCAGAGGGCCTGTCTTTCACTGATGTTGGCTGAAATCAAACACCATTTCATGAAAGCGAACAGGGCAATGGTGGTATAAGCTAGATACCAGCCTAGAAGCAGCGAAGCCCTCCCTTGGCAAGAACACTCTGAGAAAGCAGGGTGGAGCTGAGATCACTACGCTGCTTAGTACCCATACCGAATCCACTAGTCATGCCCTCCAGTGGTGTTACTACAGTGCTTCTGGCCATGCATGTCATGCAACAAAGAGTCCTGACACCACAGCTATCTGCAAAGAGCTCATTCAAATGCTGTGGTTTTTTCCACAGGCACATGCACTGGGAGGATGGAGCTGATGTATCATCCATTACTGTCTGGTGTTTTCCTGACATCCCTCTCAGAGTAAGTGGCTAAATACAGGCAGTCCTTGGACTTACAACACAATTGGTTCCTGAAAACTGCTTCTTAAGTTAAAACGTTGTGACCAATTTTCTCATAAGAAACAATGTTATAAATAGGGGATTGGTTCCTGAACCAAGGCCTGATACCCTATTTTCACCAAAAATACCCCAGAATTTTGTACTTGAGCAATTACATGAGTGACCTGTACATGTATTCCCTTTGCCATCATCAACCTTCTCAGTTGGGATATTCTGGCAGTAATTCAGTAAAGGTTGCTTTGGATGATATCTTGCCCCAGGAGCAGCTACAGGAAGCAACATACCTCAAACAGCACCCTGAACAGAACTTCTCTGCTCCTCATTGCAGGGTCAGGGATTTACCATTGCCCTGTTTCAGTAGGCAGTGATGGCACCTCTCATACTGGCCAGACTCCACTCACTTCCCGCTCACTTGCACCAGCAAAGCTCATACAGGGATGTTAACTAAAGTTCATGCTCCCTGCTTGCTCCACCAAGCGGGTTCATATTCCATGCCACAACCTAACCTTTTCCTAGCCTCTTGCTCTGTTCCTCCTGTTACTGAAGAACAGTCCCCTCTCATTATCCCAACCCATAGAGAAATCACACACCTGGCTTTATGACATCACAGTCAGCTGCTATGGAAGTGATGTGATGTCACATGCCCTGCACTGCATGACTTTATAACAGGTTCATTAAAGCTGGAAGCTGAGCTCTTTAAACTTAAAAAAAAATTTATAGCTAGCAAAAGAGGAAAGAGAAGCTATGGAGGAAATTTAATCCATGGGAAGCAGGCTGTAATATATTGGAGAGCTTTTCTTGGCGTTTAATCCTCCCTTAAAGAGATGATTCAGAGAAATCTGAACAATTTGAAAGATGCAGATGAATCATTTTATTGTAGGTGCCAAATTTTGGTCCTGCAATTAATTCAAACCAGCTCTGGTTATTTAACAAATCATGTTGCTGATGGCTCAGAGATAAGCCCAGAGATAGATGAATCAATTAAAAATGTGCTGAATGAGGCAAACATCATCCATAATAAGGGAGTGGAAGGCAGCCAAATAATGCTGTCTGTTAGATTTGAATATCTCCTTTGCCTGACACTTGTGCTGGTTGGTCTCTCTCTAGTGTCTTTCCTCACTCATTCTGCCAGGGGGTGGTGCTCTCTCACTCACACAGAACTGGAGCTAAGAAAAAAGGGTCTGCCAGCCATCAGCACTGTATTTGCAAGACCTGACAGGATCAGTCTGGTCCTTCGCTAGAGAGCAGAGGGAAAAGCAGTAGGAACATCTAGTGCAGCATTTTTCAAAGTGTTTTGTGGTACCCGGTGTTTCTGTGATAGCTTCTCAGGGGTTCTGCAAAGAGATTGCTGGTAATGGTGAAGCAAGCTGGGAAGCAGTGTACTGGCATTGGTGGGCTGTGTGGCGTGAGTCTGCATCAGGTCACATGGCCCACAGAACCAGGAGTAGGGATTTTGCATCCGAAGAATAAATATGAAAGGGAGCCATGATTTGAAGAAGTTTTAAAACCACTGAACTAGTTCTGCCCTGAAACCCTCAGTCCTCCTGCCCTGGGCACATTGGACAATAACTGCTGGCCTTGCCCCTTTCTAGTCAAGGGGCTGGGAGGATGAAGAACTGGTGCCAGGCTCCCCTAGGGTGAAGATCTTGGAGGTGGGTGGCACTGGGCAAAAGATGGAGTTGGGGGTATGACGGTGACCAGCTACTTTTTGTTTCCAAGGTATGATGGGGTCTCTGGACAGACAGTGGGCCTATGCCTTGTCGTTGATGCTCTGTTAGCTTTGATGGAGTGCCTTCAGCACAGCATTTGGCCATCATCTCTGCCTGAATATCAGCCCATTCACACGTCAGTGGCTGAATATGCAACCAAACTTAGCAATGATTTCATCTGGCAGAAACACGAATCAGTTACACGCACCCCCAAACATCAGTTTGGCACTTTTTCCTTAAAACACAGGCGCTTCTATTCCACTTGGGACCTGCACAGTTCTGAGTTAAAGGAAGGGCCAGGATGATTATGTTCACAGGGTCCCCTCCCCACTTCTTTTCTTAATACAATGGCTTCCCCATTTCACTTGTTCTACATGACAGATGATTTTAAGGAACCATCTTAGAAGTATAGCCTGTCCTGAAGAACAGTTCTCTCTCATTACCCCAACAAGAAGCTTGTGCTAAATCTTCCTCCCTGTGTTCTACAGACAGTCCCAAATCCAAGAAACATTCATCTCAGCCGGGAGTTCCAAAAATCAAGAAATATGACCTATGCAGTACATCTAGCCAATTATTGTGAGGAACTAACAACCAAACAGTTGGTTTTTGAAATGCAGAAGCTACATTTTATTTAAACCTAGAAAGCTCTGCAAAGCAATGAGTTGTAGGAATAGCAGTGAAAGAGTTGGTAGAAACACAAAACATGCAGGTGCTGTATGCAGGCGCTGTATGCTATGGATAATTAAGCTATTCCTTAATCACATAGACCGCTGACAAATGTAAGGGGAAAAAAGCGGTGCTTTACCAGAAAACGACCCACATCAGTTCAACCTAGCTCACCCAATATGTGTATTGAATCAGCTATCAGATAAAAGCACCAAAAAACCCCACTGAAGAGTGAGCTATACAGACACCAGGCAAGCCATGTCAATTTGATGTTGCTCCTCTTCTGCACATGCGCTGCACTGTTGCTTCTCTTCTGGGCATGTGCTGCACTTGGTGTGGAAGCGCACTGAGTGCTAATAAAACACCGTCGTCCCCCACATCTATCAGTGGCCATAGTGATCAGGTTTCCAGAGACGAACCTGCACTCCTGGCAGTGGCCTAATCCCTGAGCTGCACAGTAAGTGCTGGAGGAAATTTCAAGCCATCTTTGCATCCACTGAATCCTGAGGGTACCCACCTCTTGGTTTATGCCTTAGCATGAACTTGAGCAGCCCCAGGGCTCCTCTAATGCATATGTCCTGCAGTCAGGGGTGACTGGGGTATGGAGACACCCCAGCCATGTATGTTTTTGCTCTTGGCAGTGTTCCCAGCTGGGAAAGGGGAGAAACAAGGACATGCGGATATACCAGATAGGATTGCGGTCTGAGCTACTATGTTGCATCAGGAGAAGGAAGCTGACAATGGAGGCCGAAGGAATTCTTAATGATGAGCCAATTAGTCTGTACCAACTTGGTGCAGACCTGCAGCATGGCACCCAGGGCAAAGCCAGCACAACAGATTCTGCTCTCTTTGCTCCGTGCCTCAGACACAATGTTGTCTTCTTCCTATCTGGCATTCACTGCAAATCCTGCGGCCCCTCAAGCTGTGCATCAACCCCTGTGACTTCAGGAATTAGCCATGTGAGTTGCATAGAAAGTGAAGGATGACTCAGAAAGAGAAGAGGAAGAGGAAGAGGGGAAACAGAGCAGCTTTTCAGCCTCTGTGACTTTTTATACAGCGTAAAGGTTAGAGACCAGAGGGCAGCTGAGTCAAGATCCTCCGAGCAGTGGAGGGAGAGCCATGCATTGGTGTTGAGACCCTCCCTCACCCTGACTGCTCCATACACTGGCTGGTGATTAGGTAGTGATGGTAACCCTGAGCAGCATTTAGTATACGAGTGACCAGCGCCTCATATTGTCTGCTCTGTGATGGAAGACCTACACATATGAAGGCCATTCCAAAGCAACCCCATCATATGAACATCCTAGGGGCTATCCTTCTCAATTCCATGCATGTTTCAACCACATCAGAAGGATTTGTACTGAGTTCCAGTGTGTGTCACATCCCTTTACATTTTGTCACGTGAGAAAAATGCAAGTGACTGGTCACAGAGGTACCCAGGCTTCGCTCACATTCCAAGCTGCTGATTGTGGTTTCTCTGGGTCTAGATGGCAGCTCCCAAGCCACAGGATCCAACCAAAAAACACCCTCCCAGCTGCTGAACTGCCCTCAGTGAACTGGGAGTCTCCTTTCTGTGCTTCTGTGGGATTTGAGCTCCATTGTTCTCATTCCCAGATACTATGCAATTTCACAGAGAGACAGGTGGCTTCTCATGTAGTTGTGACCTGTAGTATGGCTTGGCATTTTTCAAATACCGTTACTCTGAAAACCGTGTCCTAGCCAAGGATGAAGGAGACTTGGGTTGTCTGCCACAGACTTCCTAGGCAACCCTGGATGAGACTCAGCCTCTCCATGACTCAGCTCCCATCTGTAACATGGGCAACAACTGATGGTAGGAGTTGTGAGTATGCAAGATGCCCAGGTGCTATAGTGATGCATCCAGGGAAATATCTAAAATAGGCAGATTTATACTATAACTCTGTGGATGTCTTGCCAGTATACTGGGAAGAATTGTCATAAATATTTAAAACAATACAACTCTTATCTGTATAAATGAAAAAGGCCTTTCATTCTGTTTTGGTTTTAATTTGTGTGTTTATTCACTTGCTGCTACAGCATTGTACACCTCCGTTAAATCAATAAATAATACATAATTTACAAAACTGGGTAATCTGTGTTGGTTCTCAAAGTTATTAGGAAGCTCAGATGCCAGTTACCAAGACCTGAGTAATGCCTAAGATGGACAGAAAGATTGTTTTGGATGGGGCATGCTGCATAAATATATTAATGACAATCATGTCACGGTTTCCCAGCCATTTTGTATAGAGGCACTTTGCATCCTCTCTGTCCTCCTAGAATTGTGACTTGCTCAGGGGCAAATGTCCCCCATCATGCTTAACCCTGTGTCACTGCAATCAGATTTCTACCTTGAAGCTAAAAGGCTAATTAATATCTTGATAAAATATCTTTACACTCAAGAAGGTGATGGTGAAATCCCAGCCTCAGCAAAGTCAATGCCACAACTCCCACTGACTTCAGTTTTTACCCAGGGAGATCACTTTCATGCCCATGGCAGGGGAAGGCTGTACACACAGGATGGTTAGAAATCCTGTAACTTCCCCACAAGAGCAGTCCCTGATATTGACTTCTAATACAGTACTTCTGGAAAGGGACGTGCCTGCTTTCCAGGCCTTGCTGACTGGCAGGCATCATAAAGCAGCCCACTTCTGAGGTTGTACTCCCCAACCAGACACGGTCAGAGTGAAAGAGGTAAAGGACAGACACAGTGTTCATTCACAGGGAGTTTATTCACAGGATGTCACTGCCCTGGAGCTACAGGGGAAAGAACCAGGGTTTCACCAGATACAAAGCAGAGAGGCAACTAATGTTGAGCAGGTACAATTTTTGTAATGGGTACGTGGATGCAAGGTTTTTGTTACGGGTGTAAGGTTTTGAAAATGGGTTAAGGATTTTAAAGAATCGTATGCTAGATGGGGCATATCCATCTATCTATCTTTTTATATATAAAAACATATATTTTTACCTAAATAAATAAATAAAATTAAAAAATCCGTATTGTTACCACAGGGGAAGAGATCAGGCTGGGCTCTGACAAATGTATAAGCAGAGTGATTACCATCTAATGATAAGGAATCTGTCAGGTGTATCATTTATGGGACGTTACAAATGATAACAGGAGTGAGCTTATATAGACTGCTGAACTGCAGCTCAGCCTGTACTGCTTGCAGGGGGCTTGACCAGTTAGCAGTGTGGGTTTTGTCAGAATTCTGCCCTCATTCATGCCATTTTCTCCAGCATCACAACCTTCTTCCACTTGGCACCAATTTCCTCACAACCTGTCAGCTTTAAACTTGGCTTCACTTAATGCATTTATTTCTACCCCCTGTTGCATGTCCCAGCTCTGTCCTGACTTCTTAGTATCCCATCATCCTGCAAGGCACTGACTAGCTGGTGATTTAAAGAAACAGAGCCTTTTGTTTGGCTCCTTTAGCCAGTGATATTGTTATCCACTAGCATGATCATTGATGATAAATTGAATCTGCACAATCCAGACCTTGGGGGTTTTTTTTGCTCCTGACTCTAGAACAAAGAAAACTCTCTTTGAGAAGTTTTATATAACTAAATGCAGAGATCATTGCACAGGGCATTTACATGCAAACAGTCTCTCAAAAACACATGTAGGAGTAACTCATGTCAGCCTTTTAAGTCTCCTGTGGCTTTTCATCACCAAAGATATGAACTAAGGACCACTGCAGCAGCTGAAAGTAACCCTTACCTTTTGTTTAGAACAATAATACTGAAGTCTGTGCCTGCATATAACTGAAATAAAACAAGAAACTGCTGGCAAAAATTAAAGACAGTGGGATTTCTCCCCATTGTAGATTAATAAAGAATAGAACAAGCACACGCAGAGTAATTTTAACTTCCTTTGAACTCTTAAAGCCTCTATTCCACGCTGAAATAAATTTGCTCTAAAAACAAGGAGAGTTTTTTATGTTATGTGGATAACGGCCAGGTATGCTGAAACATAACTTACCCTGCAGAGATTAAGCATTTTAAGAAACAATTTTCTCTGTTGGGTTTTTTGTTACTGCTGCTAAAGTAGATGCTTATGGGACTGTACAGTGGTTCCCCCATACTACAGTTTGTTGTAACATCTTCTCTAAAGCAGAAACTGAAAACAAGTCTGTTTCAAAAGAATAGGAGCATCTCAATTATTTCCTGTAGCCAAGACAACTAACAGAAGATCCATGATTTACACAACCTTAGTTAAGTTTGCATAATTTCCCATGGGGGGAGACAGGGGAGCTCTGCATGACACTGACATCATAAGGAAGTAGAAGAAATAATTGTACTTTTTATTGCTGCAAAGCAGCGTAAAAATGCCTTCTTGTAAACAAGAATCTAGGCTGAAGGCCTTTGCACTCACATTGCTGCTGCCATTGAGGGTTGAAAACAAGGGTGCAGACAAGCAACAATTTTTGCCTGATCTGGCCACAGAAAGCACTCTGTAGCCATGACCACACATAAGTGCACAGTTGCAGACAACTTAAAAATGGCTGACTGGGCAAAAAATTTGAACCTCCATTGCATGAAGGGTGAGATGAAGACTTTTCAAAACAGAGTGTCTTTTGTAACTTCTCTCTGTGCTGCCTGCCCTCTTGTTGCTGTATGCAGAATGGGAGGGGGGAAAGGGAGTGGAGGGAGTTCAGTCTGGGGTGTTTTCAGCCCTTGCCGGAGGGTGGGGCAGGTGAATTGGAGCCCCCTTCCCCAAGGTGAGGGGCTCCAATTCACCCGCCCCACCCTGCAGCACTGAAGGATCTCTCTCTGCTCCCTTTCCCCTCCTTCCATTCTGAAAGCTTTGTAGCCTTGCAGGGAGGAGGGGCCATTGCTAGGGGAAACCACAAGTGGGCTGGCAGCCAGCTGCTGGAGTCCCCTCCTCCCTGGAACTAACAGTGAACTTCTGTTTGGTTCAGGAGATAGCCGTAACTCAGAACGCTTCCTGCAAAGCATTCTCAATTATAGTGGGGAGCTGCACTTCTGTCTGTGCCCCAAGATACTCTGTTTTCCTTTCGTGAAAAAGAGCTGGACTGGTAACCAACTAACTTCTCAAGAATAGCAGGGAGGAAGCCAGAATGGCTGTAGGCAGGCATACAGTTCTGTAGAGAAATTCCTGCTCAATGCTTCATAAGAATAAACTACCTGGAGATGCAGTGAGCTGGATGGGGTCAAACTAGTGACCAGCATCTCTTATAGTGATGGCTGGGTTCAATAAAACACAGGCATACATGAGTGAGAAGAACTAACTAACAAACTTTAATTGTGGAGCAGTAGACAACCTCTGCAGATACTTTGTCACTGCCTACTTAACTTAGCTGAGGGACCAGCTCTCAATTCCCAAATTCTATAGTCTTCTAAGTAAGAAAGTATTTCTAAATTATAGTGATAGAAGCACTATTCACTAAACTCTTGCAGAGGGTAAGAACACTGCTGTGCAACTGTCCTATTTCTCAGTTAAGGATAGATCATCCTGAAACGTCAACAAGTTTGGATCCAACTCTGTTTAAATGGCTAAGAATCACACTCTTAACTCACACTGGCAACTCCAATGCACACAGAGACTGATTTGGGGCATTCCAGTTGAGGAAACTTTGGGCCTAATTTTTGCAAGAGCTGAGCACATTCAAACCTCACTGAAGTCTACAGGAATCACTGGGGATTGACACCTCTGACAACGAAGCCCTGACACGTCCCAAATTGGGCACCCAAAATTACAGGCATCCCAAATTAAGGGCCTCTCTGGAAAAACAAAACAAAACAAAACAAGCAAATAACCTCCTCCCCCAAAAAACAAACAGTGTGCCCTGCATCATGCTTCACCATGAATTAACTCATACCCTGCCCTGGACACAATCAGAGATCTCTGAAACAGCTAGCTTTCTGCCAAGCACTTTATAATTGATCCTAAGAACTACTACTCCAAGAACTACTGTGATGAGAGGCCTCCTTATTTGGCAAAATCCAACTACATCTCTCATTTGGCAGGAATACTCATGTGAGCTGAAAGTTACAACCCAGGTCAGAAGCTGAAATGCCAGGGTATGACAGGCATACACTATGCTAATCTGCTCTCCCTGACTGCTATCCATCCCTGACAATCCTGATTCTTCAACACATCCCCACAATCATTGGTAAACAAGGACAACTGCTTGACCCTTTTGGCGTGGTATTTCAAGTATACGCAGCTTTCATTATAAAGTAAGCATCATTACTGTCTATTGTAGTGTCTAGAAATTGTTATGGGCCAGGACTTCTCTGTGCTGCTATAAAGCCAAAAATGCTCCTTCCCTATGAAGCTGACCATCTAAATGAAGCATTGCAACCCTGGTAACTCTTGGTCAGCTGGAAACACACCCAGACTCAGGGTTCATGTTGGGGACAGAAGAGAGAAAGAAAGAGAGACAGGACATCCCAAGGATTTTTGGGAAGGTAGGAAAAGCGATAAGCAATACTACATCCACACTGTAAAGGGAGCCAGCATCACTTTTTCTTTCAAGGAGCAGCTGTGAATATAAGAGACATACGGCATAATTCTCATAGCCTCCTAGGTAGAGGCTTCCCAAATGCTTCTCTAATTCAAGGCCAGGCTGTTCCTGCAGAACACCCTGACAGCCTCAGCATGGCTCCAGCAGAAACTGTGTTTGGGAGACGCTCAGTTCTTGTTAGAGCAGCAGGAAGCAAGGTGCCACTTAAAGCTTAGCAGCTGAATTCTGAAAATCTGGATTCCAAGCAGTGGAGAGGTTACAGTGTGTGGTCACTCTACAATGCTGAACTGCTTTAATAAACCCATGATTATACCTCACTTGTATTGGCAGTGTTGTTATTTGGCTTGGGGCCATTGATACATAAAATCCATGTATTGTGGTTCTGTGCCTGAGAATCATCACAAAAGTTGCAGAAGACAAAGCAGCATTATGGATACATACAGAAATGTTCCTGGCTTGTACAAAGGGTTCTTCTCCTTCTCCTTCCATCCCAACCTTACAAAATTTTGTGCTTAAATAGCATCAGAGATTTCCAGGCAGTTCCTAAATAGATTTGCCCAAGATTGTAAATATCACCTCCCTCTCTCCCTCACTGGGTGCTTCAAGGAAAGCACCTGGTTTGTGTTTGCATGGGTGAGATTCATTTTAGTATTTTACCAGGGAATACATATTTCATTTCTAATGTGGTTACCAGACAGCCTGGGAGTCACAGTCTTTATTTTGAAAAGCTTCTTTTGTAACGAAGGCAAAAGGAATGGACCATATAAAAATCCCACAGCAATCAACTGTGATGGAAACCACTGAGGCTTCCCTGAGATGTAACTAAAAATGTTCAGGGCAAGAGCCAGAAAGAACAAACTGAGAGTTTTTATGGGGGATATACAGAGAGCAAGAACTGTGAAAGAGGAGTGAATGAATGCAACAGTTCCCAACCTTTAATCTCTATCCAGACATGTAAGGGGCTTTGCAAGACCAAAAGGATAAGTGACCTCTAAATGTGCTGGCAAACAAATCTAAACAAGGAACCCCAAACCCACAAAAATCAAGGGGATTTTCTACCAGACTGAAGCTCAGCATTGTAAAATAGGGTTGGTTTACAGTGAAGCCTATGCTTTTAAATGGGGCTTTCCACAACTTTCAGGTGTCTAGTATTCATTCCAAAGTAATGCACCTGGAAGCCAAGCGCTGAGCATGGAAGGTGTCTGCAACAATTGGTTGTCTCTTTTGCAATGTTAGCAACTGCTGCCACTTGCCATTTCTATTTCTGTCTCTACCAGGGTTAAACAATCACTATAGCTTTACTCATCAAGTTACCAGGTTCCTCTTATCATCTCAAAAGCAGTTATTTCAAATCGCTTCACTTTTAACCTGTTTTCCTAATCTGGATGTTGATGGGGGAAATGTCGGGCACAGATTTTTGAGTGCTCAAGGAATTCAGTTTGCAGATGCCAGACTTGGGGCTTTCCAATTCACTACTCATGTGTTCAGCCTTGACAACTCATCTTTTGCAGAATTCTATCCTGCTGGGTGCAGAATACTTCCTGCATAGGGCTGAGCACACACTACTCTCACAGCTTTCAGCTACAGCTGAGGCTACTCACCACCCTGCAACATTGGCTCCTAAGTAAATGCTTCCCTGGAGAAGCAACAAGTCAAAGGTTTTGGTGGGACTCAGTACTTGAAATCAATCACCCTTGTTGAAGATCCAGGGAGTTACTACTGGCTCTGTTCATGGCAGGTCTGTAACTACAAAAATTTAACATGGGTTTCTTACTTGTGAAACTTGTTCCAGGGATCAGAATCCACCATGCTTCTCATCTCTCTCCTCTGCAACACTTCAGCAGTACCTTCTGCCAGCTAATCTCCTGGGCCTGTAGGCTGCAAAGCCACAAGATATCTAACTACAACAACATACTTGGCCTTCAGCAAAACAGCCAGTTTTAAGTCTGGGTTGCAGCACTCCGAAGAGCAAAACTGCTTTTATGTCACTTTGATTAAAGAAAGCAAATCCTAAGTAACATTATCTCTCACTCACTCACTCACTCACTTTTGAGGCATGATGCCCATTTCTGGGCTGACCTGTGCTCTTTATTCTGGCAACCTGAATTCAGAGCAATGGTGCTCTTCCAGATTTATGCCAATGTGGCTCTAGACACAATTTGGCCCTTCTGCCTTGGTCTTTTTTGACCTTACTTCCTTCTGCCTTAATCTCTCTAAAGGCAGAAGGAAGTAATGATGGGAGAATGGTTTTATGTTAATTACTTGGGGGCAGCAATTCCAAAAACTGAAAATTGTGGGTGCACTTTCATATATGTAAAAATCCCCATGGAGTTACTATGAATGTACAGGTTTCCCTCGCTTTATGCAGGCTCTGTATGTGCAAATTTGCTCTTATCCTATGACAATTTTTATACCAAAAATTTGTTATATGTGAGGTAAATTCACTTTTATGTGATTGGTGTGATGGAAGCCTGCAGTTAGCTGCTTTGTGCAATGCATTCTGGGAGTGACACGCACCAAAATATAGTCTCCTGTGTGGATCTGTGCTCCTTGCTCGTTGCCTGTGACACATGTTTCTACAGTTGCCATCCCTGTTATGGTAACATTCACCACCACTCTGTGCTTGTGTGTACTGTCTGCTCTTGGTGAGTACCAAAATTGTCTTGTAAAAGTAGTAGAAATGGGTCTGGGGGTCAGTACAGTTGCGGTCTTGGAACACATTCCTACTTGTTACATAGTAAAGTGGGTTCCCTTTATGTAAATTTGAATTATGCGCCGTTTTCCAGGAATGCATATACAGCATAAAGCGAGGGAAACCTGTATGCAAATATTGCACAAGCATAGCTGCAAGCTTGCCTAGTTCAACCAGGCCAAGACTGTCAAAGGGAAGGGACATGCATCTCCTCTTAGTCATTATATTTGAGCATGCACATACCATGCTGCACTTCTACCTGGAATAAAGTGTTAACATCCAGTAGGAATGCCATTGCCTGTCCTTTGGGACATTTATGCATTTCATTCCCCAATATACAGTTTCCTATAAATGGCAAGGTCAAAAGTCCTCCCAAGCTTAGCAGCGCAATATGCATGTTACTTCCTACAGCCAATGATATGCATGGGGGCAATGTAAGAAGCATCACATCCTGATGCTTTGCTGCCCAAGGGAAGACTTGGTGCCTATTTATAACAGGGTCAAGTGGGGCTGTCTCTGGCACAAGACAATAGGGTGAGACCAACACATACTTCTTTGGCTCTGTAGGGAAAGGCCTCCTTCACTGGATACCCCACCCCTTACAAACTGGCAAGGAGCACACTCTACCCATAGTGCAGAAGCAGCTGAAAAATAAGCTGGGAAAGTGATATGAGGTAAATGATGTGACTTAATAATTCATAAGTTGAAATAGAGTTCTACTGTATCATCTACAGCTGATTTGACTTCCCATCTGTTAGGTGCAAAGTGGAGCAAGAGAATGAGCCCAATCAAAACCTTCTTAGTTAATACACAGTACAGACAGGCATAATACTGGCTGTGCATGTAGGATGCCCTTCACAGGACAATGGTTAAACCAAAGTGGTGACAGTATATCAGGGTGTCTCCTGAGTCCTAGGCAAGGCAATGTACGCAGGAAGGAAAAACGCAGCCCATACAGTGCACCCTCGTTGGGGGAGAGAAGGAAGTGGCATCAGGACAATTGCCTAGGGATGACATTCCCTTTCCACAAATTGGGAAAAACAGGTGGGAAATCCCACTCAGACAGGGTGGATCCTGGATGACACAAACAGGCTTCCACAAGCTGATGACCAGGGATCTTGGTTTTCTCTGATTTAAAAAAAAATCCGCAATTTTCAGGTAAAAAAAGTAACCCCAAATCATTTTAATCATTTTTCATGAATAAACTGAAACCATACATATATTATTGGTGTTTCATTTACATCACAGAAAAAGGTGAATTTGCAATTACTTTTTTTTTTTTAACTGAAAATTGGGAATTTTTTTTAAATCAGAGAAAACCAGGATCCCTGCTGATGACTGGTTAGACTGCCCTTCACTGGAAGCAGGGGCAGTCACAGGTACAACAGAGGCAGGGTAGAAAAGCTAATTGGGCAGTCACAAACTTCTTAGTCTCGGGAACAAAGCCATGTCCTTAACAAACAGGGTTACCTCCAACCCATACAGTAAAGGACAGGGAAACCCAGGTCTTGCACAATCACGTCTGACTGTAGGCAACACCCTCATCTTCCTCCAGCAACCAGAACATTCTTTTTTTTCCATATTAACTGTGGATTAAAAAATGGGTTTCACACCCATGGAAGAGTAAGGCTACTAGAGATGACTAGTGCAAATTCAATGCATGAAGGAGCTTGAGTTTGTGCAGTTCTGCCAATTCATTTAAAAATGTAACAACCTCAGGACCTCATTTTCCAGTTGTAATGGATTGTACCAGTCTAGGACTGGGGAGAAGGCCTGACATGGTCAGAACTCCTGCTGTAAGTGACCCAAATCAGCCTGGCATAACCATCCTATCATTGCTGGCAGATCTGACCCCCCTGCAGTCTTGAATGTATATACTGGGGTCAGCAACTCCCAGCACGTGTGCTGAGCACGGCACATGAGGCCATTTTGCTTGGCACACCACTGTCAGTCTGGGCTCTAGGCAGCTGCTGCCAGCCATGAAGCCTGGACTGCTCCCAGCAGGTGGCTGGGAACCTGCAAGCCCTGCTGCAAGCAAACCAGACTCCATAGTTGGCAGCACCTACCCTGAGCCTGGGCCAGTTGCAGCCAGGGCTCCAGCATCAGTTCCATACCAGCAGATGCGCGTGCGCCTTGGAGTGGATGGTATTGGAGGGGCCTGAGGCAGCACAACCCCGGCCTCTTCCCTGCTGCTGGTAGTGAGCTTTGGAGCCCGATGCAGCTGTTTGTAGCCAGCCTGGGGCATCTGCAGCAGGCAGGTGGCAAACAGCTGCACTGAACTCCACAGCCCTGGCATTGGCTCCATGCTGGTGGTGACTACACATGCACCTCAGAGCGGACAGTGGGAGGGCTGTGTTGCCTCAGGGCCTATCCCCATTGTCCGCTCCGAGGAGCACGTGCATCTGCAGGTATGGAACTGATGCCGGAGCCTGGAGCAGCTGGTTGCAGCCTCCCGGCTGCTGCCAGCCCAGGCTCTGGTAGCTGCTGCCAACCATGGAGCCCGGGCTGCTTGCAGCAGGGCTTGCAGCTGAGCCCACCTGACTCCTACTTGTTTCGAGCCCAGCCCTCACCCAGCCCCCCACCAGGATGATGCAGGTGCTACCCCTTGCCATGAGTACTGCACCTTTTGCAGGCTTAGCTGTGCAGGGTGGGTGGGTGGACTGATGGGCAGGCTCCGGGCTAGGGCCTTGGCCAGCTACACTGCAGCCTAGGGGCTGGCTCCTCAGCGAAGCACAGGGGCTCTGGTGGGACCAGGGCATTGTTGGGTAAGACTTTGTCCAGTTGCCTAGGAGCCCAGTTCCATGCGCCTGCACATCTGGCTCTGTCTGTCTGTGTGTGCACACATGTCTGATTCCGGATGTGTGTGTGCATGTGTCTGAGTGTGTTCTGGTTCTCTGTGTTTGTGAATGTGGTTGTCTGTGTACATGTGTCTGGTTCTCTCGCTGCTCTCCTTTTTTTTTTCTCCCCTCTTTCTCCCTATCTCTCCTCTTTCTCTTGTTTGTCTCTTTTCTCTCCCATTACAACATGCTAAACAAAAAAGGAATATACAACAAAAGCAACATTTATGATTATTAAATATTATAATATGCAGCATGTCCTGCCATGTACCCCCCCTTCCCCTGCCCTCATTTTGCTTTTCTGGCATGCCGGCACTCCGGCACCTTCCAAGGTAAACATTATGGGTTTTTGGCACTGGCCAAAAAATGTTGCCTAACCTGGTATATACCCTCCAGCAGCCTAAGGCAGGGCAGTACTAATATCTCCAGGTTACACATGGAAAAACAAGGTACAGACATACCTAAAGCCACACAGGAAGTCTGTGGCAGAGTGGTGGATAAGAAACTGCATCTCCTAATCCACAAACCAATGTCTCCACCTCTGGGTCATCTTTTCCTTTCTGCAGAAGTCAAAATATCATCTTGAAGTCCTACCTCAGAGACCAGATATGACACCAGTTTTTAAGTGTGAAAGGAAGGAAAGAGCAGAGCACTGATATTCTCTCGTCCTCAGATGGAAATTCCAAAGGCCAGAATGGGTAACCTGTTGGGAAGGCGCAAGCCCTGGAGTGGACCTCACTGTTGGAAGGAAAGCCTTGTTGTTTGTACCAAAAACAGGGCTAAATACAGTGAAGTTCTCAAGCACGTGTTTTATGCCTACCTTGCTGGGCCCTATTGCCTGTGAAGGTGGGGCTCCTCACTGTTCCACCCTAGCTAAAGATCCCACAGGTCTGTCTCCTCATTCCCTTCCTCACAAACTCACTTTTTCAATAATTGCCTCTCACCAACAGCTCACACCAGCTTCTGAGTGTTATCAGTCTTTCCCTATCCAGTCATGCCCCTTGGCTGCTTCTCTGACATCTCCTTTTGGATGTCTTGCCAGTGGATTATAAAGGCCAACAGTGACCTCCTAGACCCACTTGGTCTCCCCTCTCCTTAGTCACTCTGGTGCAGCAATCCTTGCAAAACTCAGGTACTCAAAAACAGCTGTTTATATTTAAATGTCATCACTTTAAAATGGTATTATATCAATGTCAGCTGCAGGTGCTCAACACCTCTGAAAATAAAGTGACAGGCAAAAAGAAAGAGACTTACGTGTCTATTTCAAAAATGTCCTCACAACACAAAATGGCACACAGTTCCTTGCTCTTATCAAGTCACTGGGAACTTTTTAACTGACTCAGATGGGACAAAGATCAGGGACCCTTTTGTGTACTGCTGTTTGACGTTCTCCTTAATTAATATTAGGCAATCAAATCTTTACCAGTGGCGATACAGAATGAGATCGCAACAAATTTCACAATGAAAACAAATATAAAATCTGAGATAACTAGCAAGTGATAAATCTACAGATAAAACACAAACTGAGAGGGGTTTCACACCAAATGGGGGAAGGAACATGTGACGTACAGAGATTTTATCCGTCGGACATCTGCCTGGAGTACTTGTCTGCATGAGTCATGTTGCCACAGCATCTCTGCCCTTCCCTTCCTTAACATGTTTATCCTCACAGCCCTGGGAGACAGGGCAGTTCACTCAGATACCATATGTATTATTGTGGTTAAGGCACAAGTGACTCCCACCCACTGCCTTGTCTACTTTGATTGTGAGCTCTATAAGATAAGGTCTGTCTGTTTTTTGTAGGGTGATGCTAGTGGGGTTGGGGTCATCCTATAAGACTGAATAATCAATGAGGCATATTATGAGAAGAAAGAATTAATGGGTTGTTTAGATTGTTTTAACTCATTCTTGCTAATGGCTTTAAAGCTCTCAAGTCAAGCAGCCCTGCTTGTCTGCCAATAAAAGTGATGCAATGTAGAAAAGAAAAAAGAAGGAAGTATGACATATGCCCTTGAGTTACATAATTACAGTGTCTGGGTTCACAGTAGTTCGGGCTTCTGGCCAAAAGGTGAGACAGCATTTTTACCCTATGCATTACTACACCTGGAGTTTCTCCTGGCTCCCATCAGTCAGTTTGAGAATGACTAGCAAAGGCACCAGAGCCACGTCAGCCCTATTAGTATGCAGAGACAATTGATCTTTCCCTGTAAGGAATGCTGAGACAACACTTCTGATGAAGTGTGCTCCTCCTCAGCAGACTGGAAGCCACACTGCTGACCTCCTTTTAATGGGATTCTCTTTTCATACCTGCCTCTGGGCTGCAGCCAGCCCGCCCCAGAGGAAATGTAGTTCTACAGCACTGATAACTAAAGCCCTCGTGACTCGCATAGTAATGACGCTGGTCTGCATTCCAAGCATCCTTCATCTTTAACCAGGGCTCTGCTTGCTAATCTTTGCGTTCAGTGCGTTATAAAGAACACACTGCTTTATCTGCTAAGCTACAGCACAGGCTAAATAAAAGAAGATTGAGAGAAAGCTTCTCCCCTCACTGCTAGGTTAACATGAATCTTATTTTCAGTAGAACATAGCACATGGCATCAGATCACAGCTGTTTAGACAGCCACATGTTTTGGACAGCTGCCAGTTCATAACCCTAAGGATGAAATGGAATTGCTCTTACAAAGAGATGTAACCTTCCATTTCAGTGGCACAAGGGGAGGTTTTCAGCATAGCATATGCACCAAAGCAGAGCTTTTGACCAACCATTTTGTTGATGTATTTGCCTGAGGTTTAACTCATGTCAAATGGCATAAACAATCAACCAACCTTATTAATTGTCATTGCTACTTTTAGCTTAGGATTTGGGGGATGGGAGTGGGGTTGTACTTTAAATATCTTACAAAGCCTCCAGTCACTAATAAGAGCAACTGGATTGCAACATCCTGTCCATTCTGTCTTCTTTCCTGCTGCATTTCCAGATGCATCAGGCGCAAGGGACTCTTGCGAGCTACCTTCTCTATTGCTGCAAGTCAGCAAAGCTCCATGAAAATCAACAGGCTCAGGTCCTCAGCTGAGCAGCTCTAGGGACATCACATAGCCTACATCGACTTACACCACGGGAGACCTTGGTCCTGTTATATCACAGGTGGTTTCTCTAGCTAAAAAGCAAGTTCATGCAAACATTCATTTGACTTCATTATTCTTAATGATTAGCTCCTGCAGACTGGTTTGACCAAGCAGGATAGTAGATACCAGAATGTGCATTGTAAGTTTAAGCATGTGCTGTTCACTAGTGCAGGAAGAATGTTTCCCAACAGCTGTTCAGCAACCTCCAAACCTACCAGCATGCCAACTGCTCAGCCACGCCCCATTTCTGCAACAGCTCTGCAGCTTGTAGTGATGTGACTCAGAGGTTGCCCTGGCACAGCTGCCAGAAGTCAACGCTCTTCCCCTCCTCAACCTGCTTAGGCCAGCTGTGGGAACTGTACTCACCCACCCCACTTGCCTTTGAGTGGAACAGGAAGCACAACACTAATATCTCTCTGCTGCACTACAGGCCCACCCACATCCATGCTGCGGCTGACTCAGAAGCACATCTCCTCAGCCAGTGTAGCAGAATGTTACCACCCAGAAAAGGCCGTCTTAGCAGGCTGGGAATGGAGTAGCAGAAGCATGAGAATTTGGACTTGATGGGAGCAGGGTGCTGAAGGGAGAGGAAGAAAAAGGTCGAGGGAAAGAAGGAGAAAACAGGAGAATGGGCTGGAAACAGGATGCATTATTTGATATTCCCCCCTTCTTTTTCCTCTGCTATTCCAAGCATTTAACTCCTGTAGTTCTTTCTTTCTGTCTAGCTCCCCCAGGCTCTCCTTCTCTGTCTTTCACCCTGGAGAGGAGAACATGGCATAAGAGGTAGGCTTCTCCCCTGTGACTCAAGCAGCACAACCAAGCTGGTTAACAAATAATGAATCACCATCAGGTATGGAACTATGCACTGCCAGAGAAGTGCTGGCAATGTCAAAAGAATACCCACAAACAGGAGCTGTGCTGCAACCTCTCCTTTCCAGGACACATCCAACAGTTGTACCTAGGCCTCACGTTGCCAGTCTGCAATTTAAAGAAAGGCTTGCAACCTCTGAGTTTCTTTGGAACTGGAACCTAGGGCTGCCTCTGCTCATCTGGTGGGAAGCAGGCCTGGGTCCCACCCAGGTCTAGGATCTGCCTCTGAGCATCAGGTAGGGGAGAGCCCCAGGTCCCAGTGGAAACATGTATATGAGAAGTGGGGAGCTTTTCAGTGCCCAGCTGCATGCACCCCAGCCCAGTGCTAGGCTGTGTGCAGCTGGCATCAGGGAGTCCAAGTCCCCAGGTGCACTGCTTCAGACCCAGCATCAGGCTCCACAGCTTGGCTTTAAATAGCTCTGCACAGGGAGTACTCATAAGCACTCCATGTAGGGACACTTAAAGACAACGATGCATTCCACAATTCAAATCAGTGTTATACAAACAAGCCACAAAGATGTTCTATATCTTTGGAACGTCTTTCTGGTTTGTTTGCCACTTTATTGTGCAATAAGACGCCACATGTATGACGTTGCAATTTACAGCACAATTAACATGTCAGTAACACCATAAATGTAACATTGGCCAGGGTCCAAAGAAAAGTAGCCATCTGGGTCCTTGGAGAAAGCTTGAAAACTTGACCAGGGCATAGTGTAAAGGCTCATAAAGGCTGAGAACAAACAAACAAACTCAATGTAAATTGTTATGTTTGTCTTAATTTCTAAACCTTATGAATATGGGGCATAACCCTAATGTTTGAATGGTGGAGGCTGGCAAGCCTAGGGTCCAATAATCCTTCCTATAAGTCTCTGAATTTTCTATTGTCTCTTGTCTCAGCTGATGTGCTGTTTACAAGTGAAGAGCATGGTCAAGAGTTTCTCTGATATTCCACTACCCAACTATAAGGGGCTTTTTAGTTACAGGCAGCCAGAGTTGCTTCATCCTCTTTTTTTTCTCTGCTTTGTGGGTTGACTTCTAGGCCCTGGAGGCCTCTCAATGCAGCATAAAGGAGACAAGGTAGGCAGCACAGATGCTCCTGTCCTTCAGCAATTCCAATGGTGGTGTGAGGGAGACAAGGAGGGGCAAGTGGAGAGTTCTGGGACAGAGGAGAGTGAGGGGGAAGTGAGGAGGGAGAGACCCGCTCACTTTGAGAAGGTGAAGTGATATAACCTATCACCTGGACAAGGGAGATGAGATTGATATCATATATCTTGACTTCAAAAAAGCCTTCGATCTGGTATCCTATGATCACCTCTTGGCAAAACTGGCCAGTTGTGACCTTGGGTCCACCACGATCCGCTGGCTGGAAAATTGGCTCCGTGGTTGGACCTAGAGGGTTGTAATTGATGGCAGTCACTCATCATGGTGTCCTGTGACGAGGGATGACGAGGTCGAACGGTCATAAACTACTGCGAGACCGTTTCAGGCTGGACCTAAGGAAGAATTTTTTTACTGTCCGAGCCCCCAAGGTCTGGAACAGCCTGCCATCAGAAGTGGTTCAAGCACCTACATTGAACACCTTCAAGAGCAAATTGGATGCTTATCTTGCTGGGATCCTATGATCCTAGCTGACTTCCTGCCCTTTGGGCAGGGGGCTGGACTCGATGATCTTCCAAGGTCCCTTCCAGCCCTAATGTCTATGAAATCTATGAAACAGAGAGAGAATCATGAAGAAACAGAAATGGGAGAGACTGCATCCCAGGGAAGGAAATGAAAGAAAGGAAATGCTGTGGTGGAAGAAGGGGCTTGTGGCTAGTGCAGACAACTGGGCTCACCAGAACCAGGGTTCTATCTTCTGCTGTTATGCACACACCCAGTTTTATCCCAGGAAAGCCATGCCATCCCTTCATAACTCAATTTTTCTACCTGTAAAATAGGAACAATAATACTGACCTATTCTCTCCATAAGATGGAAGCACCCTTATGTGTGAAAAGAAGCAACACTGCTAGCATGGAATTCTTATGTAAGGATCTGATTATTCAACAGCTAGAGAATGAGTCTGTGAAGGTGTAATGGACAGGAGTCTCCTTATCATCCTTGCCTATTTGCTTGTATTTGCCAAAGCATCTTGAAGGACAAAACCTTTGCGTCTCTGCACCATTTAAGCTACCAACTATTATTAATATATAGTGAAGAAGTCTTCAGTGCACTGAACATACATCAGACAGCTTTCACTACTTCTCAGTGCTGATTTATAGTCTGTTGTAGAGCTGCCAGAAGAGCCCTTTATACCAGATAGCTTTTATCTCAAAATAAGCCCTGGAAAAATACCACAGGCTTTATTTGTCATTTTCCCTGGGAAAGTTTTGAGCTAATAAATAAACCTAAGTTATTTTAAAGGGCAGTAGTTTTCCGAAACTTAAACTGAGGCTGTGGATAGAAACAGCAGCATGTCTACTGCCACACCTAGGTATCTGTAACCTGTCAGTGCCTCCTAAATTAAGTTTCCCAGGATCTGAGAATGAAAACGTATAAACGTGATTGCTTCCTACCAATGTAATTCGCAGTTTTCTTCCTAGTAGAAAATTAACCCACCTAAAAATATTTAAACTAATCACACCAAAAGTTTACCTTAAACTTACTTTCACTTGCTCGCTCGCTCACTCACTCACACAAAGCAAATTCAGAATCATGGCGAATATCTTTTCTAATCCTTCATTTGTCCTTCTGCTCTGTGCAATTCACATCATTCTATCTCATAATCTGTAAGAGAATCTTCTGTTCTGATTTTTAATGTCAATGCTGGCAACTCAGCAGGATGGTACTCTGTGGATTTTAAAAGAAAAGTCAAATATAGGTCAAGGGAAAAGCTGTTTTCCCTTATATGGTCAGGCCTGAACTCCCAATGGGCATTTTAAAACAGCTGTAATGCAGTTTTATAGATTTGTTTATGGTAGCTTGTGGTAGAGGGTGAATAAAACAAACATGATGGACATCCTGGGCTTTGGTGCACCCCAGAATTAACAGCCAAAGTGTTTGCAGAGTTCTGTATTCAAGTCTTCATACTACATACATGTATGAAATTGTAATGGTTTACTATTCATTAGCACAAATTGAACCATGTATAGATACTGTAATAAAAAAATAATTTAAAAACTTTTAACTCTTAAACTGTTTAGCTCTAAGCTCAGTAAGAAGATATGAAGCTCCATGCCCTGAGCTGGTATAAACTGGTATATCTCCATGGATCTCAGTAAAGCAACCCAGATTTACACTGGTGGAAGCTCTGAATTTTATTTAAAATTCTTATTCTTTCCTTTTTGGGCAAAATTCCCAAGCCTTGAGACCTGAGTGGGATTTCTGCTTGTAGAATTCAGAATTGAGCCCATCAGGTCTTTAACCAACTAGATAAAAAGTAACTTGCACTTTCTGTTACCTGCCGAGACCTGTGCTTTGTGTTTGGGTCCTAGTTGCCATAAAACTCACTACTACCTAAGACAGTGGTTTTCAATTTGTGGTCCACAGACCCCTGGGGGGGGGTCCCCAAACTATGTTTAAGTGGTCTTCAAAAAATGGCTATGATCAATCGAAAGAATTTGAATACCGATACTGACAATTCAAAGGGATCTGCGCCTTCATTCAAATATTCCAAAGGGGTCCACACCTCCATTCAAATTTTTTTAGGGATCCACAGATGAAAAAAGATTGAAAACCAGTGACCTAAGACATGCAAGCCATGCAAGATCCTGGGGGCAGTACTGGTGCAAACTGCACATGCAGTTAGAACCCAGGCAAGTTTTCACAGATTTCATAGATTTCATAGACATTAGGGCTGGAAGGGACCTCGGAAGATCATCGAGTCCAGCCCCCTGCCCAAAGGGCAGGAAGTCAGCTGGGGTCATAGGATCCCAGCAAGATAAGTTTTGATCTATAGAAGGTTTTTTGGTTCATCGTCAACTCCTTAGGAATGACAATCAATGGCATCACCCACTCTGAATAACTGCTGTAGTAAACAAAGCTGTAGGTTGGCAGTTCTCAGCTCTTTGCTTAGCTACACACCACAGTATTGGTCCTCCTCCTACATGTACAATGGCAATGCCAGGGGGAGACAAGCTTGACTTGTTTAGGATTCTGCTTGCCTATCAGCCTCTGGGGTAAATGGCTTATAAGGCTTTCCCTGAGTATAAGCCATCTACGTTGTGCCTTCAAAAAGAGATGGCCAAAACTCAGGATTCCTGGTTTGTAGTGACATTGAATGCTGATACTTGTTTTTCTTTTGGAATTCTGAATTCATTTCTGAATATGAATATAGTATTTTAGGCTTCCAGAATTTCACATCAAAGTTTGTTTTATGATATCTTTTTTCTAGTTATTTTTACATTATTTCATGACAGATCATTAATAGTAGAAGTAGCGCCTATTATATGTTGCATCTACTAACATGCCACAGTATGATCTAGTGTAATGGCTGAACCATTCTGTTCTATTTTCTCTGAAATCCAGTATCAGTTGCTGCTTTGCACAGATTGGATTAACTGTCCTGTTTGTTACGGTAATGAAAATGCTTTACACAAAATAACAAATGTAAAAATAATATAGCAATGAAAAACCCATAGTGTAAAGTAAAAATTTGAAGCAAATTTTAAGTATTCTGAGGCAAAATTCTAGGATTTTCTGAAATTAATTTTTCCAAAATTTTGTTGGTCGGTCTTTTTTTTTTTTCATTTTAAAACCGTCTGGGTCTTTCAGGAAGACACTGGCTTTCAATGGATTTCAAGGGCTGTGCCTAGACTGTAGTAACACTCTAGAGTGTTGGGGTGCTCCCAGAGTTCATAAGGTTACAGGTCTACTCTACTGAATGGCTATGCCAGCTTATTAATTTGCCTAGAAATCACAATTTACCACAAGCACTTTGGTAAAGTAATAGAGAAACAAAAGTTTATTACAAGGAAGGCCAGATAGTATAAAAAAAGAAAAAGTATTCAAAAGCTTTGACAACAGACCACGGTAAAACAAAACTAACAAAATCCTTACCATACATTCAGACTAGCACCTAGCCCTCATAAAAACTTCTGTGAAAATCTCCTGTGGTCAAGCTCCCTCAGTCAGCTAGCTCCCTCAGCCGGAGACCTCCGTTTCCCCTCTGCTCACAGGAGCCCCCTCTCCTGAGCCATCCCCTAATGGCCAATGCCTCCAAGACATTCAAGGCCTCCCCATCTCACCTACCTTCATGGGGGCCAGAGAAGCCTTTAAAACATGGGTGTCAAACATACAGCCCATGGGCCAGATTCGGGCCACACAGCTAGGTCATCCAGCCCAAAGCCTTGATGGGGAACCTTCCTGCAGCAGCAGCCAAGCACCTGGGCGAGACCCGGGACACTGGAGACCTGGCAGCACTGTAGGAAGAAGCCTCGCATTGCAGTTTGTTCACGCTGCTGAAGCCAAGTGCTCGTAATGCCAGGCTTTTTCCTGCTGGGTCCCAGACCAGCCCAAGCAGGTGCTGGCTGGATTCAGTGGTGAGGAAGGCAGTGTTCTGTGGGCTAGCCCATGGGGCTGGCTTTGTGCCACCCATCTGGCCCATGGATCTGCTCTGCTATTTTGGCTTGTGGGACCAGACAAGTTTGACAGCTCTGTATTAGAACGTTTCTGCCAGTGCATCCATGACACTGACAATTTTTGGGCTATGGATCCAAAGCAACGTTAGGCACGTGAGACGTCTTCTGTCTCTCTACGCATTTTAAGGGTAGAGTTAAGGAAGTATGTGGCCTTGAGGGAAACAAAGGGGTTAACAACTGAAGACCACCTGCTGGGGTTTTAAGCTTCCAGGTGAGCCCTCCTTATACCATATCTAATTTAGCCCATGTTCACAGGCACCAGGTTGACCAGACCAGTGCACATGGTGAAAGGGGTGTGTTGGGACGCAAGATCAGCACCTGATGATTAACAGCTGGTCACCAGCATCTTGGCATGGTCTCTGACAGAAGCATCTGCAGTGTGAATCTGTATGCTTGCCTTTCCAGGATGCTTTCCTCTGCAGCTTGTTAAATCTAAATTTCTTTGGACATGTTAGCTTCTGGGGACTGCAAACCTACGGAGAAGTGTGTTGGACTCAGTCTGTGAATGGCACCAAGAGAAGTGGGAGTTTCTATGCAGGGTGGAGCAGGACAGGCAAATGCTTTGGTTTGATTTGCACACTTTGGGCTGACCAGTTTGTGGGCTGCTCTGTCTCACAGTTACCTGGGGTTGGGAAGCCATTCACACCATTTCTTTTTTTATTCCATGACTATTTATTCCAAATCTTCGCCAGGCTTTCAGGACTGCCTGCATAGTAGCATGTCATGTCTAGTCACATTGCAGGCAATCCTAGGAGTGTACATAATTAGGAGAGTTGGGGAGCTTCCATCCATCTTACCACAAGACAAATGCAACTAGCAAGCGTGCTCTACCCAGAGTGCATAATGAACTGGCTTCTGTTGATTTATCTTCCTTATTGCTTCCCAAATGCCCTCATCTTTCTCTATGGTTGGATGCTGTTTGGATATGTGGTGGCAGTATCATTTAATGGGCCATCTGGAAGGGCAAGAAGCATTAAACCAATAAATTATTGAAGCCAGTTTCCTGGCTCAGTGGAACTCCATGGATTTCAGTCAAGCTCCCCCAAATTAGATGAGCTGAGGATGTGGCCATTTTGTTTCCTCTTAGGTTATTGGAATGGGATTTTACACATGTAGACACTGACGTTTGTTTGTTTGTTTAAAGAATGTGGCTGAAGATACATCCTCAGGGCTAAGATTTTCTCCATATGTGGTAGCATTTATTTAATGGAACAGATGACTGAAAGAAGTGTAGCCTGCCTCGCACACTCTCCTGCTCGGCTTGGAGCCTTGGAACAGTACAACTTCATTAGCTTACTGGCAGAACAAGGGAAAGATTTAAAAAATTCAGTTTTAGTTCATGCTCCACCCCCAGTCCTAAAAAATGATTTTCAAGCATGGTGGCTTTAGGGAGCAGTGGGCTCAACTTCTGAGAAATGCCACTGCCATCAGTCTGAGGTTTCTCATACTGCAATTTGAGAGGGAGCATTTATGAAGAGCAAATGGGGTTGTGCAATACTATCTAATATCTACCTCAAACTTCCAGAGCCTAACAGTCCCTCATCAAAAGATATTTTAAAAACTAATACTGAATATGCAGTAGCACTGGGATGGATGGGTGAGAGACATAAGTCCTGGGCACTGCCTAAAGGTGGTGGGAGGGGGCACTAGAATGGAGCAGGGGGTACCTCACCCTTCCGTCCCTGCATCTTCTTTCTCTGTAACCATCTGGCTTCAGCCTGGGCAGGAGAGCAGTGGCAGTGGCATAGGAGGATGTGTGAATGAGTGATGCAAAAATTTAGCATTCTGTGAAACATATTGTCAAGCAGCAGTGGGCAGCAGCACAGGAGCAGCAGCTGGAGTTTGCTGCTGCTGAGGGGAGAGGTCACCCCATTTTTTTCTGCTGAAAAAAACCCTGAATTGTCTTAAAATAACTGCTGGGCCACAGAGGGGACTCCCACTCAGAGCTGGTCCAGCTTGGCTGCAGCTCCGCAGCCTGCTGTGGGTGCAGAAATCTCAGGGGGCACATTTATTGTGAACTCATCCACTGATACTGTGACCCCATTTGGGGTTGTGACCTGCAGTTTGGGAACCGCTGGCCTAGATCATCCTGACCAGTGGCTGTCCAAACTCTTCTTGAACACCTCCAGCGATGAAGAGTCCACAACTTCCCTAGGCAGTCTATTCCACTTATTCCACTGTCTCACTATACTCACAGTGAAGAAGTTTTTCTGGATGTCCAATCTGAATGTATTTTGCTGCAACTTCAAGCCACTAGTTGGCATCTTCCTTTCTGCAGCAAGAGAGAAAAGGTGCTTTCCCTCTTCTTTATGGCAGCCCTTCAAGTATTTGAAGACTGCCATCATGTCCCCTCTTAAGTGCCTTTTCCACAAGCTGAACTTGCCTACCTCCTTCAGCCTCACCTTATATGACTTGCTTTCCAAGCCCCTCATTATCTTTCTAGCTGGTTTCTGGACTCTTTCTGACTTCTCCTAGTCCTTTTTACAATCTGGAGTATACAGTACTCCTGATGAGGCCTAACCCAGTGCCAAGTAGAGAAGTACTATCACCTCCTGTGTCTTGTACTTAATGCTTCTAATGCAGCCCAAAACTGCAGTTGCTTTTTGTACAGCTGCATCACACTCCTAACTCGTATTGAGTCTGTGGTCTACCAAGCCTCCCAAGTCCTTTTCCAGAGAGCTGCCATCCATTCAGGTGTTCCCAATTTTGTATTTGTTTTTGGTTATTTCTCCCGAGGTGTAGCACCTTGCATTTATCTGTGTTGAACTTCATCCTGCACCTTGCATTTATCTGTGTTGAATTTCATCCTGTCAGTTCTAGCCCAACTTTCCAATCTGTCGAGATCCTTCTGAATTGCAGATGTTCAGCAATGGGTGGCAAAAATGATGGAAAGGACAGAAAGTTCTCCATTTGGAGAGAGATCAGAAAGAATGGAACTGCCATTGTATAGAGAAAAGGTGTGTACAAGACACTTACCTTCACTTCATACAAAGGGTGACTAAGGGGATGTTCAGTGGAATTAAAATGCAGCAAATATAAAAGCCATAAAATAAAATAATTTATTTTACACAGTGTACCACTGAACAGTGGAACTAACTGACAAACTATCAGCGAGGCCAAGAGATCAGTAGGATTAAAAAAAGAATTAAAATGAGAGTGCCTGCAGTTACTTTAAATATGATTAAAAATATAAGGCATGTAAACTCCTATAGTTTTAGGAGAATATATATACTACATGCCTTTTAATCCGATCAAATACAAGGTCACTCATCTAGGAACAGAGAACAGGGCCAAATTTTCAGGATGGAGGATTGCATCCTCTAAAAGAGAGAGACTCGGGTACCATAGTGAAGACCACTCTACACTAACTCTGTGTGTGATGCTTGGGGCTAAGTGGACTAAGCATAAACATAGCAAGGAGCAAGGAAGGGACATTACCTCTGCATACATCATTAAGGAAACCCTTACTGAAATACAGTATCTAAGTCTGGTGTCTATAAGATTGTTAGAGGTTCTGTAAAGAACTCCACAGATTGATTTGAGGGCTGTAAAACCTGCCTTACAGAGACAGGCTTCAGAATAATAAAAATCTATTTAGCTTACTGAAGGAATAGGTTAGGGATGATTTGATCTTAATATGTACTAGGAAGAATCTACACAGTCCAGAAAAGAGCTCAAATATTCATGTAAAACTATTCAAGTTATAGAATACATTTTGAAAAAAATCAGAATCTTGGCTGCAGGCAGAAAAAAGGTCTAAATTTGTAGAATAAACTATCTGTAATAAAGAATTCAACTGGCTTTATTTTCGACACAGGAAGGCACAATCTAACTCACTCATCACCTCTCTCCTACCAGGGGGGATATTCTCCCTTCACTTCCTTGCCAGCTTGAGTCCTCTTTAACCTCACGCTTCATAAGTTATGCATTTATGTCGGAAGAGATCAGCAAATCAAAAATGGTTTGGAAATGTAATTATTTGCAAGCTGCAGAGGGCAAGCAGACAGCGCGGGTTGCAGTCCAAGAGGTCAAATCTTTTTAAGGTTTCCTATGGGAAAGTAGTATCTAAACCTGGTGAGATGTTTCAGAAGTGAATTCAGAATCCCAGGCTAGCCACCCAGCTCTGTATTTCTGATATTTTCTCCAGACAAATTATCCTGGAAGGAATGCTCTTTTGCAGGGAACTAAGGAGACTTTTTTTCCCACTTCTGTTTCATGGTGGCATTGCTGAGAGTCAAAAAGGGACTCCCCAGGGGATACTGGAGGATTCTGAGAAAGAAGGGAAGGGAGAAAGCCTGCTGGTGTTGGCTGTTCTGACCTCTATGATGCTGGGAAGCAGTAGAAGAAGCTAAGGAAACATTTACACGTGCTCTGGGGCTTTAAATAGAACGGCTCTGCTTCACAATGGTCATGGGGCGCTTGAACTAAAGACTGTTCAATGAGTTTTAGTTAAAGTGCCCCTGCCACCATTTTGAAGCATGGGCACACTGATACACAGGACATGGGAGACTGCCAGAGTGCAGTCATTACCACACTCCAGCAGACTTGATTGACTCTGCCGAAGTGCTGTAATTACAGCATGTCGGTACAGCCTCTGCAGTCACATAGAGGCACCCTAAGCCGCTGCCCTTCCCTTTCTTGATCCTTTACTTTTTAAAATTTTAAATGTTTAAAATCTTAGTTCTCATGAAAGACAAAGACTAAACAGCACCAGGGCTGGAGCCTCCATGACCCCAGGTGCAGGATTCAGATTTAAGCTGTTCTCTGCATGGAAAAAGGGCTAGTGGCAGTGGGCTTATTTCCTCTCTCCAAAGTCCCCAAGTTGATTCTAAATATGACATAGGAGTCAGTGAGTCCTGGGTCTGCACCCACACAGTCTATGCTCATGCAAATTGCCAAGGATTCAACTGCGGCTCACTTAATCAAAAGTACATAAAAGGCACTGGTTGCTGTCCTTAGTCAAGTTGGTATAACTCCAGAGAAATTATACTGAAGTCACTCTGGGTTTGCCCTGGCCTATGTGAGAACAGAAACTAGCCCCGCTATATTTAGATGTAGCTGTCCATGACTGAGAAATTATGGCTTGGCCTAGAAACATTCTTAGATCAAATCTGTAAATAAAAAAGTGAAACATTATTCTGTCCCCTACACTTTACTAAAGGTACTGGTATGAAATATCTTGATATACAAATCTCCACCCTTTGACAAATTCATTCCTTTTTTAAGAACCCAATTCAAGCATCTTCACTCATAGCGAGTGTTCCTTATTTGCATTATAGGAACATTTAGGAGGCCGAACTGAGATCAAAATCAGGTAGGTGCTGAGCTCCTTGGGACAAAGACTATCTTTTCATTTTTAATTTGTATAGTGCCTAGCACAATGGGTTTTCGGTCTGTGACTCCAGTTCTGAAGTGTTACAATATAAATTATTTGTCAGCCAGACCAAGAGCTGGCAATCCAAATAGTCAGAAAAAGGGCAGGGTGGGGAAAAAGAAAGATGCTTCTAATAAATCAGTGACAGAGCTGGGAATAGAATACAGATTTCCTGATTCCCAGTCCAGTGCTCAGACTGCACTGCCTCTTTACTCAATAGGTAGCCTCACTGAAATCAGCAGGCCTCCTTGCTGAGTATGATACGGTCCAACATTGCAAAACATATAACCAAACAACAGCCTCAGTCCATCCTTTAAATGCCTGCACATTGGTATGGTAGCAGTCTGGAAGGAAGGATTAGCATTCTAATGTTTCCTGCCCACTTTGCACTGAGGAAACCCATCCCCTTGGGAGTGTTGTTCCAGTAGGAGGCACAGGAATGGCTCCTGTAGTTCACCAAGAGTTCTAGAAAGTTAAAAATAGTGAGCCTTTCAGCCACAGACAGGGATAGAGAGAAACTTACAGAAGCTCAAGCACCACTCGCCAACTTTTCCTTCCATTTATCAAATTGCTTCCAACCCCCCTTTAAAAATCAATGAAATAATAATAAACACTGAGCAAAAAATTTAGCCAGAACCTTTTCATTAAACAAGGGAAGCTAAAAGAATGAATGCAGCCGCCTCACTGATCCCAGCCTGCTCTTGCTGGGTAGAGAGAGAGAGCACCCCTGGCAAACTACGCGCTGGGCTCACTCTTGGCTACACTCCAGTGCTCTGGTGCAGTGAATAAGCTCCCCTGCTATGGACAGGGGGCAAGGTTGTGCCACGTCAGCACAGATTTGCAGTGATGGGGATGCAGAGCTCCACCATCTCAAGGGATGGCATGCCCCCTGTACTTGCAGGCAACAGGAGTACCCCTATCCTACATCACATCCCTTCACAAGCTGTGCCTCTCCTACTACTCCTTTACCCATTTTACCATGAGGCAAAGGGACTGCATTTGAGCCTGGCCTCCACTTAGACTCTGCCAGGGGACTCCTAGCACTAAGCCAACAACTGCTTGTCTGTGTCAAGGAGCCCCCCTGGACAGGGCCAGAATAAGAGTCTTAGGATCTGTCCCCCCCATTTTTTCCATTTTATTTTCTACCTTTTTAATGGAAGGACCCTGCTCATAAGTGCTCAATAGTTACATGGCGTCATACAGACAAGAGCCCTGACTTGTTCCAAGATGCACAAATCATGGCAAACATCTACCACAAGGTTCATCATTAGTCTGTCTATATGTAGGGTGACCATAAGGGAATCTGCCCCTCTACCCCCACCCTCCCAAGTCAGCAGCACTGTTGCAGGCAGTGGCAGAGGCTGGTGGGCAGGGTTGTGGGAGCTGTCTGGCAGGGAGGTGGAGCTCTCTGGCACACTATGCTGCTCTGCCTCTCTGCCAGACTGCATCTCATGCCTGGAACTCTCGTTTTAATTTTCCTCAACCGGCTGGGATCAGCCTGCGAAATCTGGGACTGTTTGGTACAAACCAGGACATGTGGTAACCTTATCTATATGTGATGGAGAGAGGTCTTCTTCAGAGGGTTTCAGTTTGGAAGCCATTGTTTTTAGGAGAGCATCTAAAATAGCAGTTTGTGGGGGTTGGATGGCAGGATAGATCTGGTGAAGAGTTTTTTTGGTCCCTTCCAAGAGTTTATAATGGTCTTGTCAGCAAAGAGCAGTAAGCAGGCCTGAAAGCATTGTTACCAAACACCCTTTCCTCTCTCCTTCACAGTGTGGTTGCCAAATGGTTCGCTCAGAAACAGAAGCAGTAGAACAGGCTTGTCCAACACAGGGCCCATGGCCCACCAAGCCATTTTCTGAGGCCCACGGTGCTGTAATGGGAAACAAAAGTCAACAGTTTACTTTCGTTCCTACCCCTTGTCCCTCCCCCAACACCTCAGCAGCTTCCTACTGGCTGCTGAAGGGCTGGGGGAGGGACAAGGTTCTCACACGCACTGCGTCAGCTTGACGTTGCCAACACGGTGCATGTGGAAAGAGGAGTACTTGTGTGCCACTCAGGACAGGATGAGCCCAGCCAGAGCAGCAGGGGCTCAGCTGTACTTTCCCCTACCTGCGCTGGTCAGTCCTGAGCGGCACATGGCTCCACCGCCGCTTCTGCTGGCTGGTGCTGACCCGGGCTGGTCTGTCCCATCCAGAGCAGCACGCAGCTGAAGCTGGATTCCCACGTGCTGCTGGGGATGGGAGGAGCCCAGCCATGTCGGCACTGGCCAGCAGAAGCAGTGGTGGAGCCATGTGCTGCTCAGAACTGACCGGTGCAGACAGGAGGAAAATGCAGGTCAGCCCCTGTCACGCCAGCCAGGCTTGTCCCATCCCAAGAGGCACACGGCTCTGCCGCCGCTTCTGCTGGCAGGTGCAGACCTGGCCAGGCTCCTCCCATCCCCAGTAGCATGCGGGAAGCCAGCTTCAGCTGCATGCCGCTTTTCCTGGCCAGTGCTGACCCAGCTGAGTCTATCCCATCCAGAGGTTCTTTTAATGTTTGTAAAATGCTTGGAGAACCCCACATAGATGCACTACATAGAAATGCAAAATATATTTTGATTTATTTGGTTGGCACCTTGGGCTGAGATTTCAAAGCTGAGTCAAAAGGCCAACTTCTATTAAAATGAATGGGATTTAGAGGGCTCCAAATATTTTATGACAACTTTGTAACATGCCTATCTACTCCTTTTTGCAAATCTCAGCCATAGTTTGGAAGCTCAGCCAAAGAACATAAGAGCTTCTGAACATAAGAGCATAAAAAGTGCCATGCTTGGTCAGCCCCATGGTCCATCTAGCTCAGTATCCTGTCCCAAACAGTGGCAGAGGTGGATGCTATAGAGGGAGAGTTTGAACTGGCTCATCTGTTAGACCCATTTCATTGTCACTTCTTGCAACTTCATTGGTGTCAAAAGTCATGTGACATCACTTCCTGATGTGATACCACTTCCTGTGAGGTCTTTGAATATGACTTGCTGGTCCACTGGGTGATAAAAAGTTCATGATCTGGCCCCACATTCAGAAAGGTTGGACACCCCTGCAACAGGAGAAAGTGTCACCGCCAGGACTCAACTAGTTGTTCTCAAGCTGCCCTCGCACGGGTGATTGATGTTACACACCTCTTGTGTTCACGCCTTTGCCTGAGCTGGTAGTTTCTGCCTGACTCCCTGATCCCATTCTCGCCTGCCACGACTTGATGACCTCAGTGTCTAGGGTCGTTCATCGTGCGCCCTCATTGGCCCTGAGGTTCCTCCCGGCAGTCATTCTTGGGGCTCTGCCACCCCTACACCCCGGCCTCACATCTCCTGTATAGCGGTGTTGAGCTGGTTGTCGTTTCATACCCTGGACTCTCGACCGGGTCCCACTCAGGCCCTTCCCTAACACTGTCTAGGCCTACAGTGCGGGTCTACGGCCCTCAGGTGTTCCCTGGAGCTTGGGGAGAAACAAACCCCAAAAAAACCAAAAGGAAGCTCCAACACAAAAATTGGGTGTACTGCCCCTTTAACTGCTCCCCCGCACTTTACTGGGGCACTGGCTGCCTTATGCCTAGGCACTCAGTCCCCTGCCTATTCCCAGGCACCTCTTAGTCCAACGACGATGCTTTTCTCGGCTGCACCTCTCTCTGGGATCCCATGCAGCCTCTCACTCCCGGGACTGATCTTCTCAGGGATTCCCTCTGCAGTCCTTACAGGGCGATCCTGGCGTCCCTCCGCAGCCCCATCTGCAGCGTTGTCTGAACGGCCGCCTTCTCTCCACACACTAGTCCCGGGCGTTCCTCCCCTTCTGGACCAATGTACCTGCTTGCCTTAGCTGCAGGGACCTCGAGTGCTGTCTCCTCTCCCTCTCTCTAGGCTCTGCAGCGTGCGCCGCCATTTTTATTCGTGCCGGCTGGCACTCCGCGCTGACGTCACCGGCTGGCTGCAGCTGTATAAACAGGTGGCTGATGAGCCGCGTGGATTTTGCCTCCTGTTCACCACGTGTGGTTTCCTGAGCTGCCGGTGAGTATTCTTGCATCCCTCGCGTCCCAGGGCAGAAAGGTTCAAGCTTAACCCAGCTCTTCTAACCTCTACACGCCTTCCTTGAATTTGCAAACAAATCCCCAAATCACCCATCTTGCACCCCCCAAAAAAACACTGCATCAGTCCCAACAAGATCAACATATAACAAGGGATAAAACTTAGGGGGTTGGATTTCATAGATTAGGGCTGGAAGGGACCTTGGAAGATCATCGAGTCCAGCCCCCGCCCAAAAGGAAGGAAGTCAACTGGGGTCATAGGTTCCCAGCAAGATAAGCATCCAATTTGCTTTTGAAGGTGTTCAATGTAAGTGCTTGAACCACCTCCGATGGAAGGCTGTTCCAGAACTTGGGGGCTCAAACAGTAAAGAAATTCTTCCTTATGTCCAGCCTGAAACGGTCTTGCAGTAGTTTATAACCGTTCGACTTCATCATCCCTTGGGGTGTTCTGGTGAACAAACAGGTTGTTAGGTTGCTTGCATCAGGCTTACTGCCCTCAAATGAGAGATGTTTGGTCTGACTGTCAACTGGAAAAATGGCTTTGTGGTTTAAGGCCCTATGCTGGGACTTGGGGAGCAAGGGACTAGCCCAGGTTCTGCTAAGATTTTCCTTGAGCCACTGAGGAAAATTATAGCCTCTTTCTGCCCCAGTTCCCTCATTTCTCAAAGTGAGGGAACTCCTCCCCCTTCCTTCTCCTACCTTCTATTTTTGTTTGCAAGGGAGGAACTGCCTTTTGCTGTAGGTCTGCATTGTGCCTAGCATCAAGGAGCCCCCAACCCCAGTTGCTAGGAGCAACTATAATATAGACCAGTCCCAACCTCCCTAGTGAAGGATGAAAATCTAGTGAAGGTGAGTGAATAGTTGTCTCTGATGAGTGAACGGGGGGAGAATTCTATGAGCACATCTGTCCTAGCTGATTGCAACCTGCCACCATATTGCAACTGCTGCCACAGCATCCCAGGACCTTGCAGAGTCTTCTGAGGCCTTCAGGTTTTGTCACTGAGAAGAAAGGTCCATGAGCTGACCCAAGAGGGATGGTTTGGACATCAGTGCTTCCTGCAAATGACATGTAGGAAAGCCAATGCAGTCTATGGCTGCATGGTTTCTCTTCAGAGCCCTTCCCACACCAAGAAACTAGTTCAGTGTGCATGGGTGGGAAGCAGCATCAGATGTAGGAGGATGAGTTTCTGACTGTGGTGGGGCCAAGGTTCCAAGGATCTGGAAGGCATATGGCTTGAGATCTCTGCAGAAATACCTCACCTCTGCCTAACTGTTCCTGGGCCTTCAGCACTCCTGTATACAAAGCCAAGGGGATCTGAAGGATTTGAGAGCAAAGCTCTCTACAAAGGAACAGGAGGATTCTGGAGAAAATGCAGCAGGGAAATGCAGAATGCCCAATTAACCAGTCAGCCACATTTCTTGGAGCTTTGTTTGGCACAAACTTTTAAATTTATAAATATTAAAGCAGTAAATTAACATCTTATCTCTGTTCCCTGGGTTCTTACAATTGCAAATTCTTCTGATGCATGCGCACATGCTGAAACTAGGAATATATCTGGTCCACAGCTCTGATTAATTCTGCATTGTAGTGATGAGTTGAATCTCTGGTGAAGCCATAAACATAACAGAAAATGTAACTGGCCTAATAGACCTAATTTTCTTTAGAGTATGATTAATTTTCATGTTTCTCTCTCCCTCACCAAAGAAAGAGCTGAGATTAATCTAAAAGAAGTCTTCTTAGGAAAGCTGGCGGGAAGCAGAAATAGCGCTGTGTTGGTTATTTTCCACATTCCCTTGGGGCCCATGCAGGAACAGACATTTAGTATTAACTATATTACTTGGCTAACAAGACTTAGAAGCAGTTTGAGATAATGCAATCACTTCTAAAATGAAGGGAAGGGCTTCTGAAAAAAAGGGAACATATATGGCATGTTTGTTTTTTTGTTACTTTTGCACTATGAAGGCTGGATTACAGATCTTCCATGTGTACCTGCAGTTAGGTTGTATCTGTAATATTATTTTTTAATCTTCATAAATTCTTTTTTGTAGCATTTCCTGCTTCTCATGTATTACACTAAGCCAAAAAAAATCTAATCATACTGCCCATACTTAGCTTTTAATTGGTGTATATAACACTACCTAGGACTACAACAACCACTTGTTAGTAACCAAACAATGGCAGAGCATGTATCAATATAAACACAAATGTTCAGCTAATGTAATAACGCTGCCACAAATTCATGCCTGGTTTCAGTGTGTCAGTTCCCCAGTGAGCACACTGTTCTCCTTATTTACCTGGAATTGCTGAGTAATGCAATTAGCCCTCCAAAGATGGATGATTACTGAATCACAGAAATCAGAGATGCAGAAACTTATTACATCATTTTGCCTACATCTCCCTTCCTTCCCCTTCTTGCCAGTACAGAACTTGTCCCCAGGGCTTTGGACAGTCTAGTTTTAAATTACTGTAGTGATGGGGTTTCTACCACTTCCCTAGAGAGTCTGTTAACCAGCCAGATTTCATTCACTGCTGGGATATTTTCCTGATTTCCCATTACTTTTTGTCCTTACACTCTCTTACTTCTATCAGCTCAGGGCACCCCAAATGTTCCTTCTCCTTTGGCATCTATACCTTCACACCCTCCAAGAGAGTAACTGTGCTCCCACTCCAAGTCTGTTTAGCCAAGAGATGCATGTTTAATATTTTACATATTCCCTCATAAATGAATCCTTCTCTGTATTTGTCCAATTAACCAACATCTTTCTGGGCTTGTGCCCTGAATAAGACAGACATTGTGGGGAAGAAGGAGAGGGTCAAGGGAGCAGAAAAGGAAAAAAGACAAGCTAGAACTAGGGGAGGAGACCCACGCTTGGCAGATGGGGAGAAATCAGGAATGGTGATCTGAAGGGCTAAGATACAGGGCACTAGATGGAGCCAAACACAAGATGGGAGGAGCACAGGGTTGGGACAGAACATTTCGCAGGGGCAGCTGAGATTGCTTGGGGCCTTAGAAGGGCACAAAGAAAGGGGATAGTTGGGGGGAGGTGTAAGGGGAACAGGGGGCTAGGGAAAGGACAGATGAGGCACTCTTGAGAGGTGGGGAAAATCCCCAGAAAAGTCTGTGAGACAGAGGAACTAAGCCTAGACAATGGAAAAGACAGGACAAATGGGAACATATCTTAGGAGGGGAGGAACTTAGAAGGGGGCACTGGAGCCAGGAGGCATGCAAGGAGCCCAGAGTTGGGAAAAGGAGGGGAGAAAGAATAAAATGTTTTGAGGAGAGAGGGAATGACTCAGGAAATATGGGTAGAGGGAGACAGAATGCTTGGCTAGATGGACCATTTGTCTGACTCAGTATAGCCCTTATGTCCCTAAGAGCAAGAATGTAGGGCTGCTGGGAGAGCAGAGCTCAGGGATGTGGATGCAAGGAGCAATGTATCAGGGAACCCTTGCCCTGTTACTAGAAGAAGGCTGTGGGGTAAACAGAACTGAAACAGGCCCTTTAAGAGCAGGGTTTTTATGGTTTGGAAGGATGAGGGCTCAAGAAAGAAATACAGCTGTAAGGGCAGACAAAAATGCCTCTACAGAGAACCCCTAAGTGGTAAACTGCAAAAGGGAGAAAAGACAAGGTACCTGCAACCTCCAAACAGCTAGCAGGGCTGAAGGAACTAATGAGAAACGCCTGTGCTCAGGCCTGATGATTGGTCCGGCTTATCAGGAGAGGAGCACGCTAGAGTAAGAGGTTTGCCTTCAGGCTACAAAAGGCACTCTAGCCATGGCTGGGAAGGATGAAGAGCTCTCAGGCAGAATTCTCTGGTACCTGGAGACTTAGTAAGGAAAGCCCCAGGCTAGGGACAGAAATCACACACAAATCAGTATAACTGCTAAGAAACCAGTTCAAATCAGTAACATAATAGAAGTTCAGTGCACATAAACTACTTTCGAAATGGCCCAAGCCAATTTAAGATAAATCTGGATGGATCTAGTATCAGACTTAACTGATTTAGGTCAAATCTGTTTCTTGAACTGCCTTCCGAGATCGTCTCCAGATTCAAGTTAACTCTCACTCTCCCAGCATCCCAGGATGCTTTGCACCTCCCCCATAATAGACAAATACCATTGCTTTAATCAATGCATAGAGAAATACACCAGGGAAGAAAATACGAAAATTGGTAAGAAAGACCCACCAAGATGCACAGTGAAAAGAAGGGAAGGGAAAAATAAAGAATTAAAAATAAATAAAACAAAAACAGCAAGTTTAAAATGTTACATTCAAAATGTTGCTCTTAACACACTTCCTTTGTTGCTTTCTATATACCTAAGGCTTTGTAACAAAAAGTCCAGGATGTTTAATATTAATCATATTATCTATTATTCATGTAGCAAAAAGTATGAGCAAGGAATTACATTGACACAGATGCAGTAGGTTTGGCACTGGAAACCCTCACTCATCTCAGTCAGGTCTGAGAGAAGCAAGCTCTTTAATTGCATTTGACTGTATCTGCTAGAAGTGTGGGCGTATATGGGTCACCCTGCTGCTGTGGAGTCCTAGGAGTTAGGAGGTGCTTGGCTATCCTATTTTTGAGCCAAAATTCCTTCCTTGCTACTTTGCTAATGCCTCTTCCCTAAATCAGTATCCCTTTTGACTTCTTTTCCCTATTGCATTTTTCCAGGGCGAGTTGCATTTTTCTTTTTATTCCCACCTGTTAGTCACACAGTGTCACATATTTCTTCATGCAGCACCCTTTACCAGTTTCAATGGGGCACAACACTTAAATGCTGTGCTGTATTACTGGACTTCTTATATTAATGCTTTATTCTGTGTGTTTCCAAAGCTGCCTGTTTTGTCTAGTGAATTTTGGTTGGGTTCTCTTGGCAACTACAGTAAAGAGTCATAGTTAGCCGTGTGTGTACTATATATATACAATCGCTTTATCTCTCTCTATATATATTTTACACAAGCTTTTGTGAGCTGAGGTTTATGGTGCAAATCTACCCTACCTTCCACTACAGTAAAACCTGGTTAGCTTCACTATAGGAGTCAACAGTGCTCTTGTGGCAAAAAAGCCAGCAGGTATTAAGAAGAGTTTCTCTTTTGCAAATCAAGGGAAGTGATTCTTCCACTCTGTTCAGCCCTACTGAAGCCTATCCTGGAGCAGTATGTAGAGTTCTAGGCCCCACTCTTCAAGAAAGATGTAGACAGATTGGAAAGAGTCCAGTGGAGAGAGACAAAAATTATTAGTGTCCTGGGAAACATGATTTACGAGGGAAGACCAAAAGAATTAGGACTGTTTAGCCTGGGGAAGAGAAGACTGCAGGGGGGATTTCATAACAGGCTTCAAATACCTGAAGGGCAATTATGGAGAGAGAGTTTTCTCTGTGGCTATAAGGGATCAATGGCCTCAAACTTCAGCAGAGGAAATTTAAGTAAGGGATAAGGAAGAGCTTTCTGACTATAAGGGTGGTTAAGCACAGGAACAAGCTACCCAGAGAAGCTGTGAAATCTCCACCCCTGGAAATTTTCAAGAGCAGGTTGGACAGACACTTTGCTGGGATGGTTTAGTCAGGGATGATCCTGCCTTGAGGAGAGGGCTGGGCTAGGTGACCTCATGTGGTCCCTTCCAGCCCTACTTTCTATGATTTACCATTATGGTTTAATTTGCTTTTGTTCTGGCTTCCCACCAGTGCTTATTCCCCATTAACGTTTCCCTATAATTGGTCACTAATGACCATTATTTGCCTTCCAAACTGTCAAATTAGCCAGAGTTTATTGTATTCCAGCACGTTATAGGTTGTATAATAGAAACATGCCCAGATCTGTGCATACTCCTAAACTCCAGCAGAGGGATTTCCAGGAGAAAGATAAAGGATGAAAGAAAGAAACATGGATGTGACCCTGAAGCACAGGGGGTTAAGTGACTTGCGAACACAAAGAAAGACTGACAGAGCTGGGAAATGTACCCAGGTCTCTGGAGTCCCTGTCCAGTGCTTAATACTGAAAAACAAAGCTAAGAAAAATAACTCTCTAACTCCTTACTGACCTCTGCCTTCTCATTCAATACCACCTAGTTGTAACTGAAGCTCCAGCCACAGCCGACTCAAAAGAAAAAGGACACAAAACAGAAAAAAGTAAATAGGTGAAAGGTGTTTGAAATAAAACTGCAGCAAAAAGCTACAGAAAATACCCTGGAACATGGGTAAGCAAACAGTAGCACACATGCCAGAGCATGGCACATGAGGCCATCTTGCTTGGCATGCCACAGCTGGGCTGGGCTCTGGACAGTTGCTGGCAACCACGGAGCCCCAGCTGCTTGCAGCAGGCAGCCAGGAGTCTACAAGCCCTGCTGTGAGCAGCCCAGGCTCCATGGCAGGCAAACAGCTACACCGGTGTCCAGAGCCCTGGCCCAACTCTGTGACAGTGGAGGCTGCACATGCACCCTGGGGCACACAGCAGGGACAGGGCCTGGGCCAGTGCACCCCTGGCCCCTCCCCAGCTGCCCACCTAGAGGCAAGCGTGCAGCTGCCGCCAACAACAAGGTGGGCTGAGTCTCTGCTGACCTCAATGCAGCTGTTTGCAGCCTCCCCACCACCTACACTGAGGATCAGGCCCCTTGTGGCTCCCTCGCCATCTGCTTTAGCACACCAAGTCGAGGCATGGGTTGAGGTCAGGGTGTTTTTGGCAAAAACGTTGCTGACCCCTACCCTAGAGACAGAATCCAGAAGATGGCCACTTGAACCACATGAATCGGAAAAAACCAGAAGTGATACAAGCTGACCAAGGGAAAGGGGAGGAGGGAGGCTGGAAAAAAGATAAACCATTTAGAAACTGAAAATGATCCACACTGGGTATGTCTACATGAGATGCTTTACTGCGCAGTAGACTAACCTACTGCAATGTAAGGTGTTACCAGGTAACTATGCGCAGCAGCTACTAAGTAATAAATTAGGCTAATACACAGTTTTCTACTTACATGTACTAGATTAACTGTGCATTACTATGCAGTAGTGTACATGCAGACAGCTAACCAAAAGCAAATTGCTCCCAGTCAGCTCAGGCAGCAGGGGGTACAGGAACTGTCCCCTTCTTGGGCAGCTGCCTCCCAGCCCTGCACCTTGATTGGGGCATGGGGCTGGGAAACTGTCCCTTCCTCTAAGTACCTGTTTCCCAGTCCTGCACCTCTGATTCAGTAGCTCTGCACTGAATTGCTCCTGTCGGTGCAAATTTAGACATGCTCCTGGGGAGCTACTGACAAATTTAAACACATATAGACATGCTCCTGGGGAAAGCTTACTGAGCACTATTTTACTGCACAGTGAGCTTACAGAGCACTAACAGTATGTGTAGACACACCCACTGACAAAAAGGAAAGAACAAGTCTAAATTAACAGTGCCATCATGTAAAGATGCAGCACATGGTCATAAGCAGTGCATAGCTGTTGTCTCCCCAGACTTATATGAAGTTGGGGCCATGGAAGTAACATTACTGTACTTGTGCAATTTGCTCCTATTTTCTGAACCTATGTAAGGTGCACCCTCCCCTGAGCAGGGTTGGGGGTATGCACACTGCAGGATGACTGGGACTGTGGTGTTTAGCTTTTATAATTTGTCTTTGAAGACACTGAAATGTTTCTATCTCAGACGTAACTTTCTAATTTCTCTGATTTTAGGAAACCTCTTTTAAATGAGAGAAAAGTTTCAAAAGCCATGGTGTTTAATATATTTGACTGGTAGATTGTTAAAGGCTAAACTCCAGGCACGTAACATGTGGTGGTAGTAATTTGATATAAATTATATCATGATATATAAATTATATCATGATGACTTTAAATAAGAATATTAATAGCAATTAGGCTGCATATTAGCATTCTCACCGCATCATGCAACCTGCCTCCAAGACACAAGAGCTAGCCATAAGATACTACTTTTCAAAGGCAGCAACAGAAGCAGTTAAAAGATTTGGTAATTTCCCTTGTCCAGAGCCATTTCTGACAAACTCAAAGCAGAAAGATTAGCAAGGTTAAGCACAAAATCTAATAAACTTTCAATTCATGCCCTAAGTATCAGCCTAGGCTGTTCAATCAGAAATTTAAATCTGATTGTTCCATATCTACTCTTTCACAAAGGTAATCAAGGATCTCCCCCAGCACTTCAGTGCTTTTAATTCTTATGGACAGTTACAATGTTGTTTACACTGGACTGGGAACCACCACTTCACAAGGCATACACAACCTCCTATATCACTACAACGCTGTGAAGGCGCCGTCTGATCAGATGACAGTTGGTGTTTAATTTTTTAAAAATTGAGCCATATCTGAGAGCTGCTGTTCCATCACACTGTGTCTCATGATCACCATGCAAAATCAGCCACCCAAAAAACCTACCTAATAAAGATGCCAAAAACATGGCCAGTGGTAATCTGTATTAGATGCTGTACATGTTTCCCTGGCAATACAGAATTCCTGCCTCTTGTGACTGAAGTACAGTAATGAGTAAGATGTCTGAGACACTTACACACACTCCAATGCAGTCACTATGACTAGAAAAGGCCCTCTGCCTTTATGATTACCAAATCAACACATATATCTGAATACAGACAGAATGATATGGAGTATGGTGGTAGCCAGCAGAATATCCTTTCTGCTAATTCCCTCCTAGCTGAAAACCCCTGGATATATTTGATGGCAAAAAACTACACTTAACTACTTGGTATAAAATCCTTTGCACACCTCACCCCAATGCAGAGCACTCTCTACGCTCGGAGATAAAGCTTGAAGAGTCTGAAGGCTGTAATTAAGATCTACATTTTATTGTCTAGCTTTCTGCAGTTGTTTGCTACTTTTTTAACTGATGCTCCCTGAAATGTTTCTATTAATGAGAAGTCAGAAAATGGGTAAAATTCAGATGAATCCTATATGAAAGCCAGAAACTCAGCTCAGTTATGATGACACAGGCTCTATTTTTTTTTAAAGAATGCAGTAAATGGTTAAGTAAAAGACTAAAGTAAATGGTTGCTTTCACTGTTATTAAGCATATATTAGACATATACTTATCAGGCAGTATAAGGAATTTGTGAGTATTATCCTGCTGGTGCTATTGCCTGCACAGTGATTATACAGCTCATAATGCCCCTAGATTTATTTGAGTAAATTCCATACCTGCCTTTGAACAAACAGGCTGATATTCAAGGGTACAGTGGAGAAGCAATTAAGATGCCTCACTGGTGGCCCCTGCAGTGCGAACTTAAACCTTGCTCTTTGTTTGCATCAAATACTATCCCCAGAAGATCCAAATGAAAGGTGACGATATGTCTTGGATTGGCTGGGACAGTCCTGGATTTTATAAACTGTCTCAGCATCCCTGCTGTTGGAGAAAATTTAAGCAAACATCCCAGATTGGCAGGAACCTGGGAACCACGGGTCAAAGCTCTGTGTACGTGTGTGCATGTCTGTGTGTGTGGCAGCAGGGAGGGCCAGAGCACCTGTCTGGATGAGCTTGGGAGCACGGTAACTTTGTCACTGGAGCCAGGACTGCAGGTTGTGGGCTGGAGTGCCATACTGCAGCCTTCAAGCAGAAAGCCCAACCATGCCTTAACCGGGGAGGGAGTGAGAGGCCAAGGCTGGCTGCGCCTGCCCTGGGGTGCATGACTACAATGCAGCTGAAGGATGTGGCGCAAGCCATGAGTCAGTGCTGGTCAGACAGAGCCAGCACAGTGCCCCTAGGCTGGCTGGTATCTTGGCCCTGGCCCCAGCTCTGGTGACAAAGGCACCATGCTCCCCAGTGTGTCCTAACAGCTGGTCCTGCTCACTGTGACACACTGGCCCAGGGTGCATGTGCACATGCGTGCATGTGTGTATCCTGCCTGCTGCCACACAGTGCCTCGGTACATGTGTATAAGTGTCTATGTGCACGGGTGCACTCCCTGGTAGTCTTTCCCCACCCCTGCATTTCCCTAAAATAATTATCACCGTACCCAGATGGTGTTTGTTGAAGCTGGGGATTCAAAGGTAGCCAGATTGCTCCCTTGTGTGCCATTGGCTGCAGAAACCAAAGCACCTTGAACACACTGAGCTAATGGGTTGCTAGGCTCAGGTGGACCTTTGACCTTTTTATTCTATAGCACTATTGACAAGTTGAGACTATTGAAGGCAGTATGGAGAGAAGAAAGAGTGAAGAGGCAATAGGAGAAAAACAGGTGCACTGATGTACCTGTTTATTACACTACATACAGCATAACAATAAATAACTAAGAGCAGCAATTTACTGAGTGGATTTTTAAAGGGCTTGAATGACTCTAACACAGCTTAGTTTCTGGTTCCTGCACAATAGCATTTTTTTTCTGAAGTCACTTAGTTTCTGTCTTTAGCCCATCACTGGCATCCAGGGACACCCTTAATGCTAACATCTCAGAGGCTTCAGATAAAAGGTAGAAAATAACTGAAATGCTAGCCAATGAAAGGCAACTTTTCAACTTACTCATGAATGGAAATAGTGATTCTATATGTGTGATCTCTAAAACCTGAGAGTGCTTTACAAGGAGGTGCATAATAAAGTACAAGTAAATGATGGCTGAAAGCCTGAGTCTCAAATTCTGTTCCATGTCAATACACATACACTATGACCACTGGGTTCAAAAAGAGAAGCTAAGAGCAGAATTTGGCCCTTCACTCTTACCCAGAGCTATATTTTTACTGACTCATACCTTCTCTGACCCCACTTAAATGAAGTAGATTACATGTAGGCAAATCAGGACAGAACCTAGACCTGGCATCAGATTTTTAAATGAACGGATGAGTGAGAATTCTACTGGGGGCAGAGGGCACTATCTCCTCCTGTTCTTATCTGGGTATGTCATCCCGGCATCAATCAAACTCCCTCAGCTGTGCATGCAGCAGTCTGTTTTCCTTGCATCCCATATGCTGGACCAGTGTTTTTTAAGCTTCCAAGTGTCCCACGGCTACAGCCACTATCTTTAGTGCCACCCTACATGACGTACTTCCTAGGTGCTGATGGTCTATCTGCTACCTTTTACTCAGGCCTAGCCACCTAGGCTCCCCAGGACCAGTGCTTCCAAGATACCTAGCTGCTTAGGCATTGAAATCCACCTTGGAAATCGTTTGCATTACCACTGTCCTTTCAGCAACACAGGATAGCTGAAACTAACACAGGCCTTGCAAAAGAATTGCCCCAAAAAATCATATTATACTTTACACAGAAACCCTGCCCCTCAAAAACACCTCTGCTTTCTCAGCATTCTGCAGTGTTCTTTCAGATTTGGGTCAACGTCTTTTAAGGAACCCAGAATTCTTTTTCTCTTTATTTGTTGTAGACAGTTTCTCCTCCAAAATAGGAAGTCACTTCTAATACATGCAAATGGATTTGTCCTGCTTGTCTGACCCATTTTGTCTTCTGTTACTCTGCCTCAAATGGTTGGTGAGGCACTCCTGCTTTTATATCTTCTGTCTCCCTTTTGCCAGGTAGCTCCAAAGTGACTCACCAGGTAATCTACTGTTTGGTTATGTCCTTCATGGAGTTTTGTCTTGAAACCTTTGTTTGTTCTGGGCAGCAGCTACCTTTCTGCCCGAGGGTTCTCCCATTTGAATAGAAGATTCTCAAGGTTTAGGGCCATTCTATTTTTAGCCATGTGTCAGTCCAAAATGGAGGTAAAAGGAAAATGGCAGACAAACTGCAAACATAAAAATGGAGTTTACAGTCAGATATAATAGTAGAGGGCGCCCTGTGGCAGAAGGCTTGGTGCTCCTGCCACTTTGGGAATCAGGCAGACTACAGCTGAGAGAGCCTGCGAGTGTGGCCAGCATTGATTATGGAGGAAAGCTTGGTTTATGGAGGATATAAGCCCAGGCCCTGAGATGGGCCAATAGTAACAGCCTGGAGCCTGCTGAAAAAATACCACCTTAGCAGGATGGCTGTAGCTTTAGAAGGAACATGGAGGGTAACACCTAATGCAGTCTGGAAGTTTGGGGAGGAACAAAGGGGAGGAAGAGGTTCCTAGAGAACCAGGGAGGGGTCCACAGCCCAGACTGCTGAGCTGAGAGTGTGGGAGCACTAAGGGTCCAGGAGCCCCACAGGAGGGGCTAAGTGGGAGAGACCATCAGTGAGGATGCCCTCTGAGAGGCATGGGGCATGGTGTAGGGAAAGAATGAAGCCATGTAATTAGCTATAAGGCAGGGACCATGGGCACCTGGTGGTCCTCTAAGACAGCAATTTATGAAGCTCTGGGGCAGCTCCCCTCATACAAAGGTAAGAAAGTAAGGTATGGTGGGTGACTGCCTACAAAGTAAGGGCTAAAGGGACTCCAGGGGCTTCACAGACATCCCTGGAAGGACACCCTGTCACATTCCCAATATCAAACCAGAATTCATAAGCTGGGTATGGAGAGATTCCTTAAACCATCGCACAAGGAGCTTATTAAAAATGTACGGAAAAGCACACAACAGCACAGAATTCATTAGGGAACACTAGTGTGTCCAACCCACACCCTGCCAGTGACCTGCGGCCACATATTCTGGCCCTGGGCCTCAAACCCGGTGCACCACCTGGGCTGGGCAGCAGCCCCAGCCCCAGCCCTTTCCAACTCCCTCCCTCCCTCCCTTCCTCTGTCCCTCCCTATGGGGGCCTCAATCCCCCCTCTCTCTTCCCCAATTTACCTGTGGGAGCTGCTCTCCAGGCTGCCTAGCGAGAAGTGCATGTGCAAGCATACATGTGCACATGGTGCCCCCTACCTGACCACCCTTCTCCTGCTCCCCCCAGCCCCTTTCAGGCTGAAATTCTACCAGCCTGCAAAGAGCTCTTTGCAGAAGTGGAAAATACGCATGTTTCTCTGTTGAAATTAAAATCTGCATTTTTCTCAGTTAAAAAGGAAAATCTGCATTTTTTTCCATTTTCCCATGGAAGATGGAAAACCTGGATCCCTGCTCATCACAAATGTAAACACTTTAAGCTCTAGTTTGCATCAGCCAGTCACGAAATGCTGTCACAATTCTTAACATGCACAAAAAACCTTGAGTACTGACAGTAAAGTTCATAAAGTCACATAGAAAAACAGGGCTGGAAGGGACTTCAGGAGGTCATCAAAATCCAGTCTCTCATTTAAGGCAAGATTATTTACTTAACAAGATCATAACACTACAGCTCATGTTCATCACCAGGAGGTAGTAGGTTAGATGCAAGAATTCCTGAGTGAAGTTTCTGGCTTGTGTTATGGAGGTTAGATTGGTGGGTCTCAACCTTTTCAGACTCAAGCATGCCTTGTTAAGGCTCCAGGTACCCTCAGAAACTGTCAACTCTTAGCTTTTACTCATTTTTTGACTACAGAAAAATACAGAGTAATTCTTTTATTGCAAAGAAACTAGCAAGACCACAACACTATAGATTCCTAGTTGAAAGCACTGGATTTCTCTTGTGAATTATGTATAGGTGTTTGCACATTTAACAGTGCTAATATTGCACAGCAGCCTTAAAAGACTCTCACAGCAACTTTGTAAACTGCAACACCTTGGCTGAGGATTACTGGGTTAGATTATTGGTCTTTTCTGGCCTCAGAATTATATCTGAAAGTCTGAAGCCTCAACAACCTTGACTTTTGCACGTGAAATCTTGTTCAAGGCCTGAGGTCTCTTTCCTCCTATCTGCTTTAAATAGAAAAGTAGCAGGAAGTCATTCCAAAGAAGCCTCATTCCAGCATCCAATTTAACCTTGGAACAAGAGTGTTTCTAATGCAGCGGAGAGCTCATTTCAATGCCTGCTGAGAAGTTTGTCTCTGTCTATGTGTTAAACAGGAACTTACTTCTGGGTCTTTACTAATTTAAATGGGTTTCTTAGTATAGAAAAGTATAAGGGATAAATTCCTTATTCTTTGGTGTGTTACCTAGCTGATATATCAAGAGAATAATGATTACACTAGAACCCCACCCATCCCATCCTGCCCGCCCCCCCACCACACAGCTGCCTTGAGAAAGTCTACAGTCTAGTTATAGCTACTGTGATTTCCTACAGCAGTTTAGCCATCAGAGGGAAATATATCAGACCTCCTGGAGGACACCATCACACCTGTAAATTTGATCACCTATTATACTGTCCTTAAGGCTAGGGACAGATATTACATATACAGCAGTATAAGTGATCAGAAACCGGTTCAAATCTGTAACGCAAAAGAAGTTCAGTATACACATAAACCGCTTTCAAAATGACCAAAACTTGTTTAAGCTAAACCTGGATGGATGTAGTATCAGACTTAGCTGATTTAGGTTAAATTGATTTATTGAACTTCTGTTCCAGATCCTCTGCAGATTCAAGTTAACTCTCAGTCCCCCAGCATCCCAGGATGCTCTGCACCTCCCCCACAACTCCCACTTCACAGAGTGGGTGGGCTAGCCTTAGCCCAAACTGTCTGCTCCAGCCAAGCAGAGAAGCATGCTCTAGTGCCCCCCAGCTTTAAACCTGGGTCACTGCAGGTATATGGCTGCATTTCCAGAATCAAAAGTGAATATCTGTTCATTTGATTACTGGTTCAATCTACACAGTTTAGACTAACCTGCAAAAATTGAATCAATTCAGCCTTGGGTTTTTTGACTGCCTGTACTTAGCCTAGCCTAAATCCTTGGTACTCTGCAAGCAACCTTGACCCAAATTCTGTAACAGAGAGCCTGCACCCTATGCCAGTAAAAGGTAAGTAGAGATTAAGATATATTTCAAAACTGGAGTTTATTATGAAGTTACATATGAGTGTAATTCAATCACTGCAGTATCCTTTTTATTACTTAGTTTAATAGTAAAATATAACAGGTTTTAGCCTGCCCAGTTAATGTTCAATGTATTACAAAAAAAAAAACACATAACTGCACCATAAAATTGTTAGGCTATGGGAAGTGCTGGATATGGGGAATGGGACAGTTGGGATTTGGTTCCCATACTGTGAGGGGAGGAAATTTGGGACTGCAGGATAAAAACTTTAACTGGGTGTTTTTACCAAAACCAGCAGCAAACAGTTAACAGTGTTGATGTTTAAATTGGTATCATCAGCTATCAAAGTTAATGTCTCCCTTACTTGCTGTTGTTTCAGGCTGTTGGCAGACAAAGGTAGGCACCACTGTATCAATCTGACACTCTATCTACCCTGGGAAGGTTCTTTTTTTCCTTAGCAGATTTTAATTACTTTAAAGTTTGGAGTGCAATTCTGCACATGGGGTTGCTGGGCTAAGAAGTTAGGTGTGCTGGAGGCAATCAGGGCATTAACTGGCTTTTGAAAGCTTTATGCTATAGAATGGCATAGCAGTCATAGTCTGTCTGCTTTCAGCTGACCTGACACTTGAGCCTCATTCTTCCAGTGCATCTGCACTAAGACACAAAACAAAATTCTACAGCATGTGGATGGAGAAGTGTAAACCTCACATGGTTTGTGTTCAATGCTGATTAGTTGGAACCTATAGAAAATTCAAATTTGGCCTAGTAAATGCCTGACAACAGCTTTCCATCACCTGGAGCTTTCTGACAAGCTTTAGTGGAGCCTAATGGCTGGATCATTTCTGAACCAGAAAAGAGGACTCATTCAAATCTCTCTCCTCAAAATGGACAATCAGTGGATGCATTTCTCATTCCAAGTTCTAACTCAAGCTGTTTCCCCAGATTTCCTTGGCATGAAAGAGGAGGGTGGTGGAAGGAGACTCTCTCCTGTATGCTGCACTTGGAAAGCAAAACCAGCCAGCATAAGATTATAATGCAAAATCAATAATAAAAGACTGAGGGGCGTTTTGGTCTAGACCAGAGGGTTGTGTGCCTGCTACAGCTCATGGGTTTGGCTTGAATGAGTAATTCTTGACAGCCAGAGATCAAAGGTCTGGCTATGAAAGTCCCCCCCTTCCCCAATCTACAACTGCAAAGCTAAGAACATCATTCATTTTTTCTACAATAACTCCTCTTAAAGACACGGAAAGGGCCTGAGCCCATCCTGACAAACACCAGCTGGATAACAAACCAGGGTAATGAATCTCAGCAGTGCTCCATTCTGGAAAGCCTAAAGGTATGGCTGCTGCAGCCCATTACAAAAAAAGCCCATGGAGTCGATGCTGATTTATTTTCAATCTTCATTTATTAAAAATGCTAGGGGTTTAGGTAACATTCATCTGCCCAGTGTTTATAATTGCTTCACCTGTCTAGAGACAGATGCACAAGCACCTTGGTAAGTCAGCTAAAAGGCTAGCTAATTTCACTATTGTTTCCTGTTATTTGGTGGAAATGCTTATAGCAGCAGTAGCACCCAGTAAGTCCATAGGTCTCTTTACAACACACTTCTGATGCATGACTGCTGTTCTGTTCTCCAAGTATATATGCACTGACAATAACAGGTCTTGCCTAGAAAGATCAGTGCGAAGTTCCCTGGATGAGTGGATGAGCGTGTGGTTGAGTTATTTTCTGTGCGTTTCAGAACTGAAACCTCCAAGGAGACACGAACTTGAGGCTTAAGCACAAGGAGATGGGAAGTACATATTTTTTGTGCACAGGACCTGTCTTGTGACTTGGTTCATATCTTCACTCTCTCTGTGCCTTTGCTGCCGCTCAGATAAAAGAGGATACCTCCTTGCCTCACCAGAATGCTATGACACCAAATGGGGTACGCTTGTCTTTTGACAAGTGTCCAAATAGTCTTAGAGTCTGCAGAATATCACTCTAACCCTAGCACTCCTTGCAAGTTACCAGATCCAGGAAACAGACTCCCAGGGGTCTGCCTAACCCTAGCATGTTTGGGTTGTACTGAAGTAAGGGGAAAAAGCAAAAGGCAGCTATGAGAATGGCTAGCTCCCACCATCCCTAGAGAGAAGGAATAGCAGTTGCATCTACATGTACTATGAAAACAACAAAATAAACAGTTTGCGCTGGAGTCAGCTGCTCCTTGGTGCAGTGTCTACATTTGCGCCCAGGACAGCAGCACTTTGAGCTGCATCAGAGCAGTTTCAGGCTGGCAGGGGAGCCAGGGGGTCAGTCCTGGACTCAGTGGCAGCGTCAGGAAGCAGAGGGGTTGGTTGGGGCATGAGGATGCTAAAGTGCAGGACTGGGTGGCAGGCAGTCAGATGCAATGCATCTAAGGGTGCTGAGGGAGTTGGTTGATGTTACTGTAGAGCCTTGGCCATTATCTTTGAAAATGTATGGCACTTGGGAGAGGTCCTGGATAACTGGAAAAGGGCAAAAATAGTGCCCATCTGTAAGAAAGGGAAGAAGGATGATTCAGGGAACTAGAGACCAGTCAGCTTCACATCAGTCCCTGGAAAAATATTTGAGTAAGTCCTCAAGGAATCCACTTCTAAGCACTCAAAGGAGAAGAAAATTATCATGCACAGTGATCATGGATTCACCAAGGGCAAGTCATGGATGACCAACCTGAATGCCTTCTATGATGACATAACTGCCTCTGTGGATGCCTGGAAAGCAGTGGACATAATATAAGTTGACTTTAGCAAGGCCTTTGATACAGTCTGCCACAGCATTCTTGCAAGTAAGCTAAGGAAGTATAGGTTGGATGAATGGACTGTATGGTGGATAGAAAGCTGGCTGGATCGTTGGGGTCAATGGGCAGTGATCAATATCTTGAGGTCCAATTGGCAGTTGGTAGCAAGTGGGGTGCCCCAGGGGTCAGTCCCTGGGCCCAAGTTTGTACAATATCTACACGGATGACCTTGAAAATGTGATGGATTGCACCCTAAGCAAGTTCGTGGATGACACCAAACTGGAGGGTGTAGTAGATATGCTGAAGGGTAGAGCTAGGACTCAGAGTGACTTAGATAAATTGGAGGATCAGGCCAAAAGAAATCTCATGAACATCAACAAGGACAAGTGCAAAGTCCTGCACTTAGGGTGGAACAATCCTATGTACTACTAAAGCTTGGGACTGACTGGATAAGCAGCAGCTCTGCAGAAAAGGACCTGGGGGTTACAGTGGAATAAGCTGGATATGAGTTAACAGTGTGTTCTTGTTGTCAAGAAGGCTAAAAACATAGGATTGCCAGCAGATCAAGGGAAATAATTATTGTGCTTTATTCTGCACTGGTGAGGCCATATCTGGAGTACTGTGTCCTGTTTTGGGCCCCCCACTACAGAAAGGATGTGGACAAAGTGAAGAGAATCCAGAAGAGGGCAATGCAAAAGGTTTGGGGGTTGGGGCACGTGACTTTTGAGGAAATGGTGAGGAAACTAGGCTTATTTAGTCTAAAGAAGAAAAGACTGCGGGGGGATTTGATAGCAGCTTTTAAGTACCTGAAGGGTGGTGCCAAAGAGCATGGAGCTAGACTGTTCTCAGTGGTGATAAATGACAGAACAAAGAGGAATGGTCTCAGGTTACGGTAAAGGAGGTTTAGATTGGATATTAGGAAAAGCTTTGTCACTAGGAGTGTGGTGAAGCACTGGAACAGGTTGCTTAGAGACGTGGTGGAATCTCCATCCTCAAGACAAAGCCCTGGCTGGAATGATCTAGTTGGGGGTGGTCCTGCTTTGAGCAGGGGGTTGGACTAGATGACCTCCTGAGGTCCCTTCCAACCCTAATTTTCTATAATTCTATGATACTATCCTACAGCAGAGTTAATTAATTTAGTTAAGAAAAGACTAGAAGGGACACAGGAAAACAAAGATGTGGAGGTGAGGTCATAATATCTAAGGTCCTGCCCAGAGCAAATCTTCTCCTGCATACCTGCCCCTCAAGGGTGACTCAAGAGACCCATTCTTAATACAGCTCAGTCTAGCTGGCACAATACAGACAATGCTGCCGTGCTAAAGACTTTCATCTGTGTTCATTTCTGGTGCTGACTCCAATAGGGCCAATGCTCACTGTGGACACTGAATTTTCCCAAGACAACAACTCTAGTTCAGTGGCTAGAGTTGTTAGTGCCTTTATGTGAACAGAAGGATTATGCCTTGTAGCTTTCTTATGCTGCCTTGGATCCAATCTTCAGATTTTGTTCCAATCTCCAGATTTTGTTCCTATGGCAAGAGCATACTTTTACTGCAGGCCATCAGCACCAATAAGTTCATGCTCACTGGGATAACAAAGAACCCTTCAGGATACACTTGCTGTTAGGCTCCTGGGCAATGACAACTTTGTGGAACATGCAAATATCACCAATGTTATCAAGGTCCCTAGAGGCCTTTTTGCACTGCAACGTCTGCAGTGGCCACCATAGTTTACTGCTTATCAGCCTTATAAGTTGGTGAGTTGGGAGGGGAGGACACTTAAAATTCTGGCTTGTGATGTCAAACATGTGCCCAAGCCAAACAGCTCCATCAGTGGTTCCTAGCCATGGTCAGGTAAGTGTCTGCAGATTTCAGACTCCTCCCTGCTTTCCAATGACAAGTTTAATGATGAGGTTATGTGGCAATTCATAAGAGTGGTCCATTGGTCCAAAAAGTCTGGGAACCACTAGAGTGCATCAAAAGGAGGTTTCTCCCAAGGCAATGTGGAGAGCCAAGAAGTACACTAGAAAAAGCAGCAGTTTGTGTTGTGAATAGTAGGCCACCAGGACTACCTGGGCTGTTTTCACCAGGTTTCAGCATAGCTTATTCTCCACCCATGAAGCATTTCCAAGCTTTGCAGGAGGCAGTTAAGTGTATGATTCTCTGGGGTTCTGAGAACAGTATCAAAGCATTCAAGAGCCAACACACAACCTTCTTGCAGCCAGGGTCAACCTGTTTCACAAGAAGAGGTTTTGAATGCTTTGGGAATTGAATGCAATTGTGAGGTGGCCATATATTCTTCAAGGTTGCTGAAAGCCTGCAGGGAATGTCTCCCTTTATTGATGGACACTGTTAACACCTCCCTTAAGGTTGATCTGCAGTCAGATTTGGGCGTACAAGGGTAGGCTGGCATGTTGCTGGATCCAGGCACCTGGAGTCAGATCAGCACACAGCCAGATCCAGGCACATGGGATTGGACCATCACATGATGGAATCAGGCTGGTACACAGGGTCAGGTTGGTGCATGGCTGGATCTAGGCATGGGGGGTTGGGCCAGAGAGCAGCTACATCTGCTAGTCATGGGGGGTTGGGCACATTTGACCAGGAAGTTGGATACCAGTGCTTTAAACAACAAAATCTATAGTCTATGCTCCCGAAAACTCAAGTCTAGATGTCTGCTGTGTGCACTACCTGGCAATTCCCAGCAGAAGCCCTCAGTCACTTCCACTAGCGCAGACTTTGGATGTCCCCTATCTAGCAGACCAGGTCAGTGAGTATGGACCATTGCTCCATCCTGTACGTCCACTCCTGTCTGATGAAATGTCAGGGTCTTGATGACCTGAAACATCTGAGGCACTAGCTGTCTCAAACACCACATCCCTGCTGTATTCTCAACTAAGCTCTGGAACTTCCTCTTGCTGGATACTGCAGCAGGCCTGTACCTGCTCCTAGTTACAAAATGTTCCCCTCTGTTCTGGTCTTCCTCTGCTGGAAGGGGGTGTACTTTCCCTTGGCAACTGGTTTTCTGGCTGATGTTTTTCAGTTTAAGTACACAGTATGGCTAAGAGCCACAAGGAATGTAGAGATGTCTCCTGTTTCAGGGAATGTGTCATTTTTTGTTTAATTTGCAATGGCCCCAGCTGGAAGAGTGATGTGTGTCTTATTGAGGTACAGACTAATAATGTCTTTAAAGTGCTTGGACGCCCTCAGATGCATAGAGCTATGCAAATAAACAGTATTATTTTGCATCTAAAATTATGGTTTGATAATAAACTGCTGGAGAAAAAAAGTAAGTTACAACTTAAGTTAAAGTCTGCCAAGTTTCTAATAAAATTCAAAACAGCAATATTTAAGAGTGCACATGAAGCCAGCATTTGTCTGTGTTTCAGTCTGCCTTGAAATCTCCTGAGTAATCAACCCACGTGGAAGTAACTTAAGGAATGGAAAAATCAGTCATTTCTATTTTGCATGTCTCTTTTAGTCTGCAAAGTACAGTATGCAGTGGGAAACCTAGCTCCAAACTGCTTACTCAGCAGTGAAAGTCATTTTGGCTGTTCTGAACTTGGGGAAACACATGATTTATCTTTCTAAAGGCTTCCATGACAGAAGTCTTTGGATGTTTGTTCAAGCACGCTAGCATCCAGGTGAATATGAATGACAAAGCGCCAAACAGCTTCCTTTTCTCTCCAAGGAAAAAGACTGTATCTAAAGAGTGTATCTGTTTGCTAGCTGGCTGGAAACACCCAATATTGTAACACCTTATAGGTACCTATGATGCAGCAATTAAATTTCTAATGAGCCTGATTAGCAATAAGAAATGGTGATTTTGGCTCCCTTTGTGTTACATTTTTTGCATGAATTACTAGATGCTCATCTTCAGGCCCCTAAGCATTTTTGTTTCTTGTAAAAAAAAAAAAATTATAATAATTTTCATATATATCTGCCAGGAGAGCAGCCTGACATTTTGGCCTCATCAAAGCCCAGTGAAGTCAACAGAAGAGATTCACTGATTTTAAATGATCTTGGGTAAAGGCCTTTATTGAACAAGCAGCATGTAATGCACAATCTTTAATACACACTTTTCTGGACCTCCTAGCTCATGAACTCTGAAGCCTGTCCATACCCAAGATCTCATGGTTTTGTTGCTGTACAGCCGTCAATGAAGATACCAGGAAGTGTGGTGTGCTGCAATGTAGTATAATAAATGAAATTGGACAAGGAGAGTTTTGACAGCCAGTCACCTACTAAATCCAAAAAAAGACCCAGGGCACTTAGGATAGGGCTATGAAAGGCAGAGTCTTTCCTTTTTGCAATACAGTGCAAAGCATGTGAGGGCTACTGTGTACACCTTTCTGCCTCCTTCCTAGCAGAAAGGTACCAACATCTCCTGGGGGTTAGTCAGATGTGTCAGACAAAGCAGGCTGTGTCTACATGAGATGCTAACTGCGCAGTAGCCTGAAAGCGTGCCATGACACTACTGTACAGTAGTCTCAGGCTACTGTGTAGTTAATGTCACAAAAAAGCCATTCCTCGGTGTGACTGCGCAGTAACTCTGATTACTGTGCAGTCATTTAGTACTTGTAGATGAGTACTAAATGACTGCGCAGTCAGCTTCTTGTGTAGATGCAGCTGCAGAACAGTAGAACACTCCAAAAAGACAGTCCTGCAGGCTACCTCTGTCCATCTCTCTGGCCATGTAGGGAAATACTATTCAATTAACAGGACTCCAAAATGCCTGCAGATGGATGAAGAACACATTCCTGAATTTAACACCATTTAAACTGATTCCCTTCAGGGATGAGTTCATAAGCAGGTCAGGAAGATATGGAAAGCTCTCAAAAGACTCTGAGTGTCACATTTGGGCCTTGCATACTGGTACACAGGCATAACTGAATTGATTTATTTATGGACTGAAGCTGCACCAAGAAGGCACACAGAGATGAAGCATCACTGTATACTAGAACACAGAGATCTGGACAGTGTTCCAAAAGGAAAGTGGAGAGCTGAAGGGAGAAAGAAAAGCTGTGATCACTGTGGTATGCCTGGAGTGGTTCCATGGTTGTTATAGCCACCTACAGCCATGCTGAGGTATGTCAAGATATCACTGGCTCATCTGGCCTTGATTTTCATAAGATTTTTATATTTCACAGAATTAATCCAGTCACTTTGTAACGTTCAGTGCTTTTCCCTCTCAACAGGCATATATATCTTCTGTTACGTTTTCCATCAACTTCCTTTTTCTTCTTCCTGAGGAGAATGGCATCTTCTCAAATGACTACTAACCAGTCAAATCAAAGTGCAAGGCCCATCCATTGAGCTAGTGCAGTTAACACACAGCAGTTTCTATAGTCAACACCATGCACAGTGATGTGGCTGCCGCACTAACATCCTTTGTACACGCCACAAAATTGGCCTTTAAAGCAGCTTAAATGCCCTTTTGCACCCCTTTAATGGCATTGCTATTTACAGTCAGCAGCATATTGTACTTTAATGGTGCTGCTGTTTATGCTGTCAGTGACGCATTGTGCTTTGAGGTGTTTTAGTTTGCTACCTAAGAAAGTGCAACAACTGCAGAGGGAAGCACTGGGCCCCGTGCAGCTCAGGGGCTGTGTAGGCAGCTTGTGCAAGCAGCCCAGCAGCAACCCATGCAGGCAGGCTCCACTGAAGGAAAAAAAAAAGTGGTGAGGCTGATCTTTTTTTTTTTCTTTCTCTCCCCAGAGCCTGCCTGCCTACCTGAACTGTGTGGGGGCCCTGTGTTTCCCTCCATGGTTGCAGGGAGCAGAGGGGGTGATGCTTTCCTCTGTGGCTGCGGTGCCCCCTGCGACCTCCTGGGCCAGATGCCTGTGAGAGGGTGCCACCTGGGGGGTACTGCCACTGCAGAGGGAAGCACTGGCCCCCCTGCAGCTCTGGGACTGCTTGGCCCACCAGCAGCTCCCACCCTCTCCTCTCCCCACCACCAGAGGCAGGTAAGGATTGGGCCTGTCCACAGGGGTTTACTTCAGTCTAATTCCCCCTAAATACTCTGCTTCAATTTAGGGAGAATTAAACTGAAGTAAGCCCCCATGGTGTGTACAAGTTGCCTAAATGACCAGGCATTCATCTACACACTTCTAGAACCAGAGCAAGATACTTCAAACACTCAGCTACTGCATGACAGCAGTGTTGAGTAGAGCTGGTCAAAATTTTCATTCCAACCTCTTTTTTTTCTTTTGACAACAAAGGGCTCATTTTGAAACAAAAAGTTTTCTATTTTCATCTAATTGCAGCTTTCCCTTTTCTCTTCCTTTTTCTCCTTATTTGCCACTGCTACCAAATGCAACAGAATACATATTTTCTCCGCACTTTTTCCTTCTTTCTTTCTTCCCACTTTTCCTTCTTTTCACCATTCTAATTTCTCATTTTTTTCTCAACTTCGGAAAACTGATGTAAATGGCAAAAGGGGATTCTTGTTAGTTTGGCACAATGGACTTTTTGAAAGCCATGCAGCTACAGTTCCTTTTTTCTTTTGCCATGCTGTACCTTTTGCCAAACTGAAGATTTAAAAAAAAAAATGGTAAGGCAAAAAGAAAAATTGAGAGGAGGGAAAAAAAAAAGGAGAATACCACAAAATCCTGGACATTCTTCATTTCATTGTGCTCAATGGCAAAAAGTTAAAAATAAAAAAGGGATAAAATGAAAATTCAAAATGTTAATCTTTTTTTAAAAAATTGTGAAAAATGTTTAAACAGGATAAATTGTTGCATTTTTATTTAAATATTTGATTTCATGTATTCTCACATTTGTGTATTTTTTCTGTGAAATTGCTTGTCCTTTTTTTTTTATCAACTCTATTATTTAGTTTGTACTCAGACTTTATGTATCTGATCTGTTCAGTCACTGAATTTCACATTCATTCAAAAAAGGGCTGAAAGTTGGTTGTTACTAGAACTGGAAATAATTAACTCAGCCAAAAAAAAGTCTGCATCATACTTCTTCATCCACAGATGTGGCACTAATGCTGCAGTCATCACATTCAAATATAGTGTAGCAAATTAAACCTTAAAATACCAGAGGGGGGAAATAAGGAATCAGCATTCTTTGAACTGATATTTATGTTACTCTCAGTTCAGTATAATCCCTGAAGCCCCCATGCTGGCAAGTCTTATATAGTACCTTCAGTTTCGAAGGAGAAGATGTATCCAGGGAGTTTAAGCAGTAGATAGTTTCCTACTTATTATGTACTTGCCTTCTGCCTTAAGAGTCCATTTACCACTACTGCGATACTGAGGATGAAAGCTCTGTAGCATTGCTGGACTAAGCCAACACAGTCTATTATTATTATTTCTGCAGTGGATAGGGCTCAGAGGCCCCAATCAAGATTAGTGCTGCATAAATGTGTGGTTACTGCCATGAAGAGTTTATAACTGCGGCCATTCCAATGTGCATTTAGCTGGGGGATTCACTGAAGTTTAGATAAACAGAAGAAAGATCATCAGCTATTAAAGTAGCACAAAATCTACAGGGATAGAAAAAGTCAAAGCAACAGTAACAGAGATTGACTAGATTTCTTACTGACATTTCCTTAAGGATTTTCTTATTTACACAAAAATGTGCCATCTATCTTTGCAGCATCATTTCCAAGTGCTACTGTGAATTTGTTAGACCATGAGAGAAAAGACCAGGTAAGATATTGTGTCTGCCTAGAGAGAGAACCTGCTGCATAAACTGTGTCAATTAAACCTGCATAAAGTGGCTGCTGTGGGACTAGCCAGGTGGTGAGAGATGCAACATGCTGCTCTGTGGAGCAGAAAGACAACAACTGGGAACCTAGGACTGATGCCTTCTTGGCAGGAGCTGAATGAGGTGCAAAGATGACTAATTCAGTCTCCAGAACACAATTTGAAGAAATTGGCTGCCCCAAAATGTGAAATTCCTGGCTATTTTCAGAACTTGACTGAATGAGTTTGTCTGCTTTTACTTCTAAAGCATAATATTTACAGTCATATAGCTATCTAAATTTAAAACAAATAGAAAGGAAAGCTTGGAACAAAAACAAGGAAAATAAGAATGGTTCTCATAGACCTTTTTAGATGCCTCTGAGAATGGCCCCAATCTTAGCAAAAGATACGTTTTAAGATCTTCAAATGTCCTATTTCCACATATTTTATAAGCAAAGTAGACCAGACTTTGACAGGAGACACCAGGAAGTTAAATCATCTTGGCCACTTTAGTCCAGACTGCTAACTGCCCCATTGTCATAGACACTCCACCTCCCACAATTTGCATTCATGGCTGAGACATTCTTTGTTCCAGCACACCAGGTCAATTGCCGGCGTTTTAGAACTTGTACAGCCTGGGCTTCACAAAAGCATTCTAGCTCTCTGTAGATAAATCTGCCCTAGGTTTCCATTTAAATACATTGTAGAAGATAAATTACTGTTACAATACATATGCCAAGAGGAGACACTTTCTCCAAAGGAAAACAAGCAAATAAACAATACATTTCAATTGACAGATGCCAAAGTAACACCTACTGTTACCCCAGATGTTAAATGCAGTTGATAGCTTAATTCAATAAGATGAGCCATACCAGGTAATGCAGATCAGAAATTCTATCAGTGCCTGCCAGCTCCCCTTTAGAAATATTCAGCAATTATACGTCAGAAAAGCAAGGGCTCTGTTGATGCCAGGTCACAGTTCTTTACCTTCTCAATGAGCAGATGACCAGCACCACTTTGATGTCTTTAAAGTAAAGCTAACTGATTCCTTCTTTAATATCTGAGACATAGGCAAATTTTCCTGCTTAGGACACTGTTAGAGAGGCATCATACTGCTACTAACTTAATCATTATTGCTAAGTAGATAATAAGTGATAGTGCTTGGACAAACCCACTGAGTATGTCCACCATGAATGAACTGTTTCCAAAAGCTGGAGAACACTGGGTTTCCAATACTTCAATGTTATAAAACCGTAGAGTCTCTCTCTCTTACCAGCCTAATACAAAATATTAAATGTTGATGAAATACAGAAGTGAGAAAAGCACAGACAGGCAAGGTCTTAATCTCCAGCTGGGCCTCTGGAAGGAATATTTAAAATGTGCAGGCAAGTTTATTGGTCTCTTTACGAGCATGAAGTAGCAGTGCATATTATGATATGGGGTATTTTCACCAGGATTTGATCAGTCTTACACTAGGAAGCTATGCTTATCATGTGCCGTGGTGTTGGCTCAAAGGCAAAGTTCTCTTAAGCAAAGGATGGTACTGTAGTTCAGGTGTACCAGGCTGTGGCTGTGGCAGAGGAGAGCTGGGTTCAGTTCTTAATTTTGCCACAAACTCCCAGTGAGACCTTAGGCACCTCATTTAATCTTTCTGTACCTGGGTTCTCTATCTGTAAAATGGGGCTAGTAATATTTTTTTCTCCATCTGATGTATTTAGATTGTAAACTCTTCTAATTAAGACTATCTTTCACTATGTGCTGTATTTATCCATATCAGTATCTATGGGCTCTTTATACATAACAATCTCTGGTCCTGGCTATAGGAACATAAAAGAATGAGGAAAAGACAAACTTAACTGGAGGAAGTGAAACATGAGAGAAGAGGCATACAGGAAGGAAAACTTGGGGAAGGGTTATGGTAAAAACAGGCAGATCCAGGGGAGGTACAGTGGTACAACTGCACCCCACTTTGATTCCTGCTGCACGCAAACTTTAAAAACAACTGCCTGGTGGGGAGTAGCAGCATTTCTGTTCAAGTAATGCTGACGGTAGTCCCTTGACTTCAGGCCTCATTATTATCTGCCTGACCCCTGCTAACTCTCGCCACTCCACAAGTGTTATGACCCTGTCTCCTTTTTAATGGTCTTGATGTTCTACTATTCCAACTATCTTTTTTTTCCTGCAGTTTTACTGCTAGCCATTCCTGGTAATGTCCCTATTCTATTTCACAGCCCTGCAGGCTGTTTTTTTTAGCTCTAGCTAAAAACCTTAACTCAGGTGTAGTGATATTAACTCAGGTGTAGAAATTACTGACAGTGAAGTATTGGAGGCACTGTCAAGAGGTTTAAGATGAAATTTTGTTTTACAAATCTGAATTAGAAATATACATTTAACTGCAGTGACTACAGGATTAATAAAACCATATCTTTTGATTATATTGACTATTTTTTGCCTAGTTTGTTGTGTTTTTTTAAACAATATATAATCTAGCAAATTGGTGTACATTCCAATAGTGATATCGGTTTTCGCTTTCATCATGAACTGAATAATATGGTGCTAGGTAAAGTTTCTAGCTTCTCTTTAACTGGAAAAAATGCGTGTTGTATTATAGATGATGTACCACATCACCTGCATCCCCTTTTCAAAATCTTGTATCAGCCCATAGGTAAGAACAGGTGTACCATATACAGATTCTGGGAGAAAGAGATACAGAGGCAGGGTACAAAAAAAGGAGAGTTAAACCAAATAGGAAAAGAGAAAGTTCTCTGATGACAAAAGACTGAAAAGAAAAAGAACGAACAATGAGAAAGGAGAAGGATGAAACAGAACAATGCAAAGCCATAAACAAATGTGTTGGGGTTAGCAGATTTTCATTTGAGCTATTTCCTACATTTAATTACATTTCCTTGGCAGACAAAAGGACAGGGAAAGAAAGCCAAGGTCTAATACTTGTCCCAAGGGTTGAGGAATTTTCTACAAGGTCACAGGAAGGCCAGACATGTCAAACAGTAAGTACAAAACCCATGAAGCAATGCACAGGTGCATATTTATGGGAGGAAGGAGTGAAAACACTAGCATTCCTTTTACAAACTCTTTGGGTGAACCAGGATTTACTTGGGAAGGAGATCTGACAGCATGGGGGGGCAGGCAGGGACAGAGGCCTGTGTTCCTTCCCCCACCACCTTGGACTGGGGCTGGGGCTGCTTCCTGCCTCTTCGAGCTGGGGCCGGGGCTGAGGCATGGGCTGTCCCCACCTGCCGCTTCAGACCAGGGCCAGGGATGGGCTGCTCCTCACCTCCCCCCCGCTGTTTCGGGCAGAGACCATTTCCATCCTTTCCCCCAACTCCTGCTGCTTTGGACCGGGGCTGGGGCCTGAGCTGCTCCCTGTCTCCCCTGACCCCACAGAATTTTGATCCAAATCCTGAAACAGTTTTTACATCTCTCTCTCCGCCCATTTTCTTAACTCAGCAACAGTCAGTCCTGCATGGCTCAGAAGCCACATGAGCGAAGAAGCACCCTCACTTATCCCACAGTGCATGGTGGCAAACATGCTCCAGTGCAAAAGAAAAAAAAGTCTAGTCCATTGCATATGGATATGCAGCAAATTTTCAACATAGTGACACTGGTCTGTAGCCTTACAGATATCACTTATTCATTGCAATCCATCTTGTTAAAAACACCAATAGTCTGGGTAACATTTTCAGCAAAAAGCAGCAGGTCAATTGAAGAACAATTTGAAGCTTGCGATGTACAATCTGGGTCTGCCTCAGATGGAGTGGTTCCTTTTTAATATTGCTTCACAAAGGACTCCAAAGGGGTAGTGCCCTAATAGCTTCACTTAAGATCCATAGTAAATGCTGCTTGCTTCCCTCCTGCCACTGAACAGAGGTAAGAAAAAGGAAAACTGCTTTTCACTTGGGTGAGGCTCAGCCTGCCTGATGACAGTTACACATGGTGGAAGTTGTTGCTGTGACTGCACCAGGGGATGGTTGCTTTCTTAGCAAGTGTTTGAGACCATTCAACTTCCTTTTGGCATATGCTAGACAGAATATTCTATGTCTCTAGCTACTGTGTCTATCAGTGTGCTAACACACCATGGCAATAGGTTCATTAGAAACATCTAGACAGACAGACAACAAAATTGCAACCCAGGCTCCATTTTTACATGACTGTATGTTTCCTTTCATTAACATTCACAGTTATTTGCTCCAAAAAGAAGCTCCAAGTTAGAAGAAAGCATCTCGTTAATTAAGAGCCTGGATGGAACACCATTTTCATCTGAGGATATTCCTCTCCTCCTCTACTAGCAGTAGCACAGGCTGAAAAGAACATACCTTTGGTGCCTCTTATACCTGCCTAGGAACCAGAAATTGAACTATGCTAGGAAGTTACAAGCCCTGGTGAATTTACATTTCTGTTCTTTACCCTCTGTCCCACACAGGAAGGATACAGCCTTGTCAAGCCTAACCATTAAAAGCTACATCAGCATTCACCCCTGCATGAGCATCCCCATGCCCAAATCAAGGGGTTGGCTTAAAAACCAAGAGATCTAAAACTGGCAAATGCTGGAACTGCCTTCAGGTTTTTGAGACTTCAAGGGTCATGTTTTCCATCTGAGTCTCCAGAAAGGGCCAAAAACATGCTCTGGCCCAAAAACAGTGCTTCTCGACCAGAGTACCACAGCACCCTGGGATGCCATCAGATCTTTTTTAAGGGTGTCATATAATATCAGCACTATTAGCTGTGCAAACACCTGCACATGATTCACAAGAAAAATCTGGAGATTTCAAATAGGAGCCCATGGTGCAAAAAACATGTTGATTTCTTGTGGTCCTTCTGAGTTCTTTGTAACAGAAGAACTGCTCTATTATTTTTCCATAGTCAAGGAATGACTGAGCCCCAAAAGCTAGTATTTTCTGAGGGGTGCCTTGACTCTAAAAAGTTTGAAAGCCACTGTTCTAAACACAAGGCAAGATTCTCATGTAATCACACAAGTCCAGGAGCTGGAGCTCTAAGAAACAACACCAAATCACAAGTGGCATGCAGTAAGGGCATGTGCGGACAAAATGGGGGTTTACTTCACCCTAAATTGAAGTGGTGGATTTTTAAAAACACTGCTTCAATCTAGGGCAAAGTAAACCCCTGTGTCGTGTACACCCTTGTCTTACCTGCCTTTCTAGCAGTGGAGGGGGGAGGGTGTGCTCCTGGTGGGCAGAGCGGTTCCTGGGCTGCAGGGAGTGGCTGGTGCTTCCCTCTGTGGCAGCAGCGCTCCCCCACCCTGCAGCATCTGCCCATAAGCACCTGGCTCTGGCAGTCCTGGGGGGCGCTGCAGCCATGGAGGGAAGAACCGGATCCCCATATGCAAACACGAATGCCACGAAAACAGTGCAAAAGCATTTAACCTGCATTAAAGTGTTGTGCACATATGCCCCTCATTTTGTCCACACATGCTCTAAGACAATAAGAGTGGGCAGCAGACAGCTGTTTCAAGTCAATGGCATCACAACTTCTACCATGTTTACAGACCTGGGACTGTCTACCCAGAAGTACCTTCTGATTTCTCTGGGGCAGGGCAAACTTGGGGCACCTTAAAAAAACTTGCCTTGCCAAAACAATTAAGCATTAACCCTTGGACTGTCAGGCCCCTAGAAAGTGTCTCTAACTGGGCACTCAGCGGGGCAAAACAAACTACTTATCACTTCTGAGATTTAGGCCAGGATCTTCCTCCAACAAGGAGAAAGGGACTGATCAGGAAAGAACTTCTCCCTCAGTAGGAAGCAGGATGTGGCTTCTCTTCTCCCACCAGGGAGCCAACTCCACAGTTGCTCTTCCTGGGTTTGGGGTCTTTCAAGCTCTCACCTAGGAAAGAGCTCCCCATTCTGTTTCCTGCCCCTTTCTAGCGTGAAAGAGATCTAGGTCCCTTCCACACTGCCATGTACTAGAGGACTCTGGGCCTATTCCCTCCCTGGTTTAGCCACCCATCCTGGGCCAGCTGTAACTCAGCTCCCATGGCTCTGAGACATAAAAAGTGAAATAAACAAGAGAGAGAAAAGAAAGGGGAAAGGAAAAGGGAGGAAAATGTGAGAGAAAGGAGGGGGAAAATGCACCAAATAATGTGATGAGACAATTTGACTACACAATGATACCATTCACATTCATGCGCCTAAACACACCCGCCCCATCACTACTGGAAAACAGAGCCAGCTGCAAAGGAAGCACTGGTACCAAGCTTTCCCAATGTCCTGTTCTATAGCCATGCTGGACAACAGAAACCCCTTCTTCTCTGATGTTTTAAAGAGTGATCACTGATCTTCAACACTTTCCCAGAACTGTATGTACATAATTCTAGTTGCTAGTACCAGACTGTGTGAGTTGACAACAGATTCCAGGGCATAAAGCCTTCTCCAGGCAGCAGCAACCATATGTGCTAATTCACGTACTGAATTTGGATACACCCTAAAAAATGGGTAAAGTAATCTGTCACCAGTTGCAACCCAGACTCCTGTATATTCTTGGCTGCTGTAAGATACTTAGGACCCCAGATGATACTCCCTGTCAACACAACTTCGAAGTTGGACACCTAAAAGTCATGCTATAGCACAGGTGTTCAACCCTTAGCTCATGGGCCAAATCTGGCCCACAGAACCATAGCATCCAGCCCATGGCACTCCCCATGAGCTGGGAAAGTTGGCAGCAGGGAAGCAGAGGCAATTAATACTGCACCCCTCCCCAGTGCCAAATTCCCAAGCCCTATGCAGCCATATCAGGGCTGGGCCAAACCCCCTTCCCCCTACACAGCTAGATGGGTGTCAGGCCACGCCCCCTTCCCCCTGTGCTGCTGGATCAGGGCCAGGCTGCCCCTCAACCCTGCTCTGCACAGCTGGATTATAGTTTCATAGTTTCTAGGGTCAGAAGGGACCTGAGCAGATCATCTAGTCCGACCCCCTGCCATGGCAGGAAAGAATACTGGGGTCAAACGACCCCAGGAAGATGTTCATCTAACCTCCTCTTAAACACCCCCAGGGTAGGAGCCAGCACCACTTCTCTTGGAAGTTGGTTCCAGACCCTAGCCGCTCTGACCGTGAAGTAGCACCTCCTGATATCTAACCTAAACCTACCCTCTGCCAGCTTGTGACCGTTATTCCTGGTCACTCCTGGCGGTGCTTGGGGGAACAGTGACTCCCCCAATGCCCGCTGATCCCCCCTGACTAGTTTATAACAGGCCACAAGATCCCCCCTCAGTCTTCTCTTTTGGAGGCTGAACAGGTTCAGGTCCCGTAGCCTCTCCTCATAGGGCCTGCCCTGTTGTCCCCTGATCATACGAGTGGCCCTCCTCTGGACCCTCTCCATGCTGTCAACACCCCTCTTGAAGTGTGGCACCCAGAACTGGACGCAGTACTCCAACTGCGGCCTGACCAGTGCCACATAGAGGAGGATCACCTCTTTGGCCCTGCTGCCCCCTACCCCACGCACCAGATCTGGCCCACAGGCTGGATCTGGCCTGCAGATGGAATAGGCACTGCCCATCTGGCCCACAGGGCAAAAATGGTGGGCACCACTGTGCTATGGCTACTCTTCAGGAAACATCTCTGATAATTGCAGACCTTGCAAATTCTCTACCCAGTGTTAACTCAAGTATATGTGACCAAAATGACTAACAGTGTGGACAAACAAACAAATTATAGTGAGTCAAAACAGCTACAGGCTGAATTGCTGCACTTCAGCTACTCTGTAGTAACAGTCTTATTCTAAAGAAAGTCAAAACAGAACACCAGCATGCACCCGCCTGGCTTCGTGTAGACACTCTCTTGCCGCATTGGAGCATGCACCCGGTGCTGGCTGCAGGGTGTGTTCCTGTGACCTAGATGTCGGGTTGCATTCACTCCGAGGGAGGCCCCGATACTTGCCTGCCATGACTTGATCTTTCTCTTCAGTGGTGGGGCTCCTTCTTGCAGCTTTTCATGGACCAGGTGCTGCCCTTAGTGGGCGTTCTTGGGGCTCCACCTCCCCTACACCCCAGCCATGCACCAGCCCTCAGGACGGCCAGGTGACGGATCACCAGCTCACCCTTTGATGTCTTCGCCTGTCCTTTTTTCCCCCTGCTTGTCTCCCAGCGCTCTTCTAGACAGGATGGTCATAGGAAGTCGGGCTGTTCCTGATAAAGTGCTGGGTCTCTCCTCGAAGCGTAGCTGTCTGCTGTGCTGTACCAGCTTCCCCTGATCTAAAGGGGTCACTTGTGTCTCCTCTCCCTGCTTTGGGGCCTTACAAAACTCAAAACAATTTAAGAAAAAAAAAAGGAAAGTTGGGGAATAGGGCCTCAACCTGTCCCACTCACAGGTCTGGCGTCTGTGGCTCCAAGGTCCCTTGACACCATCCTCCTTGGCCTGGCTGCCCTGCTGAGACGGCTTGATGCCTCCTTCAATAGGTCCCGGACCCCTCTGTTAGGTCCCTGTCTGGATCTTCCCTGAGCCGCTGACACAGCCTGTGTGCAGCCCAGGGAGCAGCCTTGCTGTCTAACTCTGTCGGTGCTACTCCCTTGGCCATTTCCCTGCCACCAGCTTTTAAATCAGCCAGGCAGCGGTTTTTGATGATATCATCCGCCCGCACTGTTCCCAGCCACCAATAGAAGTGGCTGACAAACTGTACGCGTGGTCCGTTTCGTTGTGGGTCGTCCAGCTCTGCTTTTCCTAAAAAAGGTAAGTATGCCCTGCCTTCAGGGCTTTTCTCTTCCTTCTCAGGGTGGGTCAGCCCTGCCTCGGGTCCCGCCATGGGAGGGGGCTCCGGGGCTTCTGCTTGTGTTCCCCTGGGACACAGCAATTTAGCAGTTGTTTCATACTGAAGTATACTGCCTCAGTTGGTGTTTCTACTTACTGTGGCATGGAGTTGACACATGAAATGATTACAGCGGATCAGCTGATACAGGGCAAATCATTCTTCTCCATTTTTAACTTGGTATAATTTGTTTGCCTACTGGCACCCCAAGTCAAGCAGAAGCTAATGTCTTGGCTGTGCCTTTCCTTATCAAACAAAGGCCCTGCCATATTGGTCTCTGTGTTAGCAATCTCTAGTGCAAGCAGATGTGAGCACTGCAGTAATTAAAAAAGGTTCACAGTTATTATCAGCAGTAAACAACTGCCCATAACCCGTCACTTCTTTCCTAAGCTAACTTCATGGGATCCTTCTGTGTCCGGAGTCAAATGAAAACTCTCAGAGAAGACCCTGGATAGACATGAGCCAAGGTCCTTCTTTGAAACAACAAACTCCCTTAACAACTCCTTTCCTCATGAACTGTGAAGCTGTCAGGCTCTGGAGTGAATCTTGCAAAAACAACAAAAGGCTTTCAAAGCCAAGGCTTAGAGACTCCTCTCTGGAGGAGAAAAGGGTGATACCCACGTTTTTATGCCCTTAGATTGCAGGTAAGCTTCCCCCACAAGTTGAAACTAAAAGCACTGAAGTACTGTAGAGAGAAAGAATAAAGCCAAGGCAAAAAGGAAAGGAAAAGAGTGATTAACTGAAAGAAAAGTAAAAGAGAGAAAACAGAAAAAAATTAAGTTGACCAAGTAGCCTTGACTGTTTTGAGAGAAGTGGAAAGGAAAATAAGGCTATTGCCCTACTGGAACGACCACTCAGACATCATCGCTCTGGATTCCACCAGAAAAACTTAGAGTGGAAACCGAAGTCACTCGATGTCTCATTTGGTGACACTGGAGCAAGGGACAGGTTTTTGGGGTTTTTTTGCTGAAGCCCTTTATGTCCTTCGAAAGCCTGAGGCCTCTAAGCAGTGTCTCTTCATGTCCAGGTACACCCAAGCCAGTGCATATAGAGAACAGTGCCATGACAAGAGAATAATTTCTGAAGTAATATAAGCTAAGGCTCTGCTGCTCCTTTCACTGCAGCTGCAGGAAGGAAAACGCAGAGAAGAGACAGCAATGCTGCACTGATACCACTGAACTGGACAAGAGGCAGGAAGGCTTTGGGGCAAGGAATGTTTTTCCTTCTTTTGTGTTTGCCCAGAGGCTCAAGACATTGTTGATGGTCTTTGAACATGCTTTTTTTGGCTTGTAAATGCTGCTGAAGTGCCTGACATCATAAATTCCTCTGTTGCCCTAGCAGCAGTCCCACAGCAAAGCAACAGAGAGTTACAACATGGCTAGGGAAGGTTAGCAACACTGGACTGGAAAGCAGAAGCACACTTGTGTTCAGGCTTGGGCTTAAGCCTGTTTGCTTTCTGAATATGCAGCACAAACTGACTCTGCTGCTCTGGGATGGGTGAAGGATAAGGTGCGTCTCTACTATGGTCCCAGCAAGATGAGGATCTTTTGGTTGCTCTCATTACAAAAAGTTAATGATGGCAAATTCCTCCAAGAGGACTGAAGTCAAGCTGCTACCAGGTATCACGAAATATTTATAACAATTGCTTCCAATTGCAGGCTTTCATCTAAAATCTAAACAGAAAACTGAAATCCCCTGGACTGTAAGTTGCTGCCTTGGCTATATATGGTCAAAGAACTCCTACACGAGAGAAAAAAAGATAGTGTGCCTCTTGCACATTTGTATATAAACTGCACCAAGAGATTTGTTAACCTCAGTGAAATTCACAAGTCTATAACATCAATCAGTCTTAAACGACTACTGTAGCATTTTCCATGTTAAGAACTCCCCTTCTCCAGAGATATCTCATTGCTTGCCACACTCAAGGCCTTTCTTTTATACTGAACAACAGACCTAGATTATGTGGCAAAGTCTCCCCCTCCCCCTCCTCTGAGATTCCTTTGACAGCTGTCCTGAATTACAAAACACTATTAACTAATATAACATCATTCAGAAACCCTCAGTTTTACTGAAGGAATGCACCACAGAGGGAAGCATATGCATACCTAGTGGAGAATTACAAGAAGGTATTTTCTGGTATGTGAACAACTGCAGACCTTACAAAAAATAGCTGCAAAGATTTTTTTGCTCCTGTTATGTCTGCATGAAAATTGATCCAGAAAATTTAGCTGTTCCTGGAGTTGAGCCCAACGTAACTTTTAGTGCTCACTGAAATGAGTTGAAAGGGGTTCTCCCCTCCCCATAAAATGTCTTTGAAAACTAGGAAATCCTTGCTTTTATTAAAAACTTCCATAAAAAAAACACTCTTCCAGCTGAAAACAGAATGTTTCAATTGGGAAATGCCACAGTGGCACCTTGTGGGAATTGTAGCTCAGGTATCTCATACCCTCATTCTCTGCTATGGGCCCTGCCCCTCAGTCTAGCTGCATAATGCGCCAGTCTTCCCCCTTATTAAGCCATGTTGGTGCATCCATGGCATCCCATCATTGCCATGCTGCATAGTCTGGCTGGCAAAGCCAGCTCACGTAGGACAGCAGGGACATAAGGCAGTCAGATTTCAAGTCCCATGAGGTGCTATGATGGCAATTCCAAATTTAAGCTTTCACTCTTCTGTAGAAAACAGGCACTTACTGCATAGAAAACTTCACGGACAGGACTTCCTGTAGGTTCCCGTGGGTTCCCTGAGGAAGCCCAGACACCATCTTGGCTGCCCAAATGTGGGGAAAAGGACCTAACCAGCCTGAAGGTCTTGCAAAACAGGCAGGCCTCCCTGGGCAGGTACCACCAGAGAATGCTGCTGAAGGACTACATTTAAGGACTCCCTTTAGTGTTGCCCTTTGGTGGTGACCCAGGTGGGGACAGAGGGTCTTTTATGTTTCTGTAAATGTTTTTCTGAGTTTAATCTTGTGTGTGTTTTTGGGTAAGGGGGTAGCCACAGCCCCTCTAACTATATCCTAACTATGCAGGAGAGGGTACCTGGGCGTGGAAAAGATACTGAGGGAGGGTGGAAGGCTCTCCCCCTGGGAATGAACAAAGGGAGTATGAATGACTGGGCAGGGAGTGGAGGAGATGGGAAGAGGCTTTTTATATTTGGTTGTAAATGGCAATGGGGAAGCATAGTTGGGATTGGCAAGAGGGTTTGCTTGTTGGGGGTTTAGGCAGGTAAGTGGTCATTTCGGGGAGAGGGGAGTTGGAGTTCTCGTGCTGGGATGCAGCTGAGTGACTCTTGTGTGTGGGTTGTGTGTTTAGTGTAAGCCACTCAGAGCCTTTTGGACAGGGCAGGATATAAATCTAATAAATAAATAAGACCCCAATTTCCTGCTGGAAAGCCACTTTGGCAGGTTTTTTCAAACAGAACTAGCACTCATACTTAGTTTCAAAGAACAGCGAGGGAGGTGGCCCTGGGTGGGGGGTTGATGAGTGCACACTTGCTGCTAGTGTTGTCTGAAGTCTGTATTGTGCTGGGCACACCTAGGACAGCAGTGACACAGAGCACAAGAAGCTCCTTACTACCAGTTGCCTCATCCCTGTATATTCTATGTTCTCTTCCCCTACTGGCTGTGATTCACTCCCATTATCCCCCCACCAGTCACAGCTTGTCACTTGTGCCCTGCAGGAGGCTGTGCAGCCACTGGTCTGATTGAGTTGTCTCCCCCACTTAAAGCCACACAGGAATTCCCAAGCAGCACAGCTCTGCTCCCATTCTCACTCCTACCTGCTTTGCCTGTCAACTCTAGCAGTACAGAAGATGGGACAGGAAACTCTATAGACTCTCCTTTGTGGGAAAAACACAGAGGAAAGAGCCAGGTTGGGAGGAAGGAGCCAGGGAAGCAAAACTGGCAGCAGGGGAAAAGCAAAGATGGAGCCAGCCCTAGTATATTCCAAACAGGGATTTTAAACCAAGGCAGGGGATCTTCCTTAAAGAGATGCTCGGGCAACTGGGCTTGATGGTGGACTAACCAGTCAGATTCTCTGGCTGGTGGCTATTGCAGGGGTCAGGTAGTCCCCATAACCCCTGGCTCCATTAAGACAGTCCAGCTTGGTCCTGTGCTCTAAGGCTAGAAATAGACATCACCAAATGAAGCGGATCAGCTATGCCTTGATGTTGTGGCACAGCTGATCTGCTTTACTAGGCAAAACACATCCTGTGTCCTGCCCTTGATGGTGTGGGACAAGGGGTGATGTGATCTCCCCACTTTCCCCACTCAGCCAGACCTGGGGAAAGCATCACAGAGGTAACAGGCACCTACCACATTAAAGTGGCAGAGTCTATTGCCACCTTTTGTCACACCACTGATTTTCCTTTCATGTGGCATGACAGAAGGTGGCAATGTCTATTTGCTCAACATTTCTGCAGCCATAAAAAATGTTATAGTGACAAAATAAGACATTGGGCAATGTCTGTTTCTACCCTAAGAAACCAAAGGTAGAGGCAATGCCCTTCCGCCTCACCAGTGTGTAGGACTATGTTAAAAAATCCAGTGGGGGAGGGTAGAAGACCTGGTGATAGCCACTTAAAAAGAACATTGCTGAAAGCAAAAGAACGTCAGCCACACGTGCTCTCACTGAGCCTGGCCTCCAGTGCCAGCGTGACAACACAGAATGCAGACAGAAGTGACAATTTTGTGTGATATGGCCCCAGAAAACAGTCTACAGTCATGACCAAACAGAAGTCTATGGCTGAAGACCGCTTTAAAAGGGCACAATCCCATGAAAATCTGAACCCTTCTTGCATGATAATTTGGATTAAAACACTCCAAAAAAGCACATTTTGTTACTTGTATCTGTGGAGCTCTTAGCCTGTCGCTGTTTTCAGAATGGGAGAGGGGAAAAGGGGGAGGAGGGTATTTGGTCTGGGGGTTTTTCAGCCAGTGCTGGAGGGTGGGGCAGATATACTGGAGGTTCTCCCACCCCCGAGGTTGTGGGAAGGGAGCTCCAATCCACTAACTTTACCCTCCAGCAACAGCTGGAGAACTCCAAGAACAAGCTCCCTCTGCAATCTTTCCCCACTTCCATTCTGAAAACAGCATGGCAGCTGGGAGGGAGGAGTGGCATTGCTACAGAGACCTAAGACCTGGCTGCAGGCTCTCAGCAAGTAGCTGGAATCCCCAACTCCTGGATCCAACAGCAAACTTATTTTGTCTAGGGGATCAATACAACTCATAGCATTTCCTGAAAAGCACTATGAGTTGCATCAGGAAGCTGCTATTCTGTCTGTGCCCACAGACTCCTCAGTAAACTGATTCTAGATTGTATGGTGGGGGCTAGCTGGGTCTCCAGCCTGTTTTCTCAGGATCTCCTAGTTTTAAGTACTGCCAGTCGACATCTTTCAAACCTAAGGCTGCACCTGTCACCTTCCCCCACACTCCCTTCCCTCCTTACCCAATAAACTGTTGCTTACATGATGGCTTTCAGTATCAATGGCCTCTCATGTGTAATGCTAGAAGAGTCATTACCTCCTGCTTTGCTTCTACTGTTGGAATGGATGGTGAAATGCCTCTGTAGGTAAAGCACAGACAAGGGAAGCATACTCAGGGAGAAATGGAGGGTGAGAGAAAGAAGCTTCATGTACAGGGTCATTCCGCAGCCAGCTTAGCTGCAAAGGTGGACTCTGAAATGGGAAATGAGGGGTTGAAAACTAACTCCTTGGCTTACTGAGCCAGTAAAAGAATCAAAACACAAAAGGTGTCTTGCAGTTTCTGGTGTTTTTTTAATCCCCTCTGAGACATGCTAGGATGCTACAAAGGTAGGATGGTCTTGTGGGAACCATAAGACTTCCATTCTTCTCAGTACAGCAATGCTCCCCCGGATCAGCTCAATGTCCTTGAGGTTCTTACAATTAAACAGAGCAGGATTTAGTCCCAAATGCCACTGTGGCTGTGTCTACACAAGACACTGACTGCTCAGTAGCTCAAGACTACTGTGCAGTAGCATCCTATGGCAGAAACTGTGATGCAACATTACTGCACAGTAATCTTGGGCTACTGAGCTGTCAGCATCTCAAAAAAGCCATTTGCCTGCACTACTGCACAGTAATGTGGGTTACTGAGCAGTCATTTAGTACTTGTAACAACTGTGCAGTTGGTGTCTCACATAGACATGGACCATATGTCCAGAACACCACAGTCCTATAAATTCATTCCCTTCTGTGGCTTAAACTGTATCCCCATTCCAGATATCTATGCTGTTCTGACTGACCACAGTGTGACAAACACTATGCTCTGTACACGTGTGCAGCATTTCAAAGGTCACCAGTAACATTAATTACAAACCAGTTGAGAGGAAAATTGAGAGGGTATACAAAGCTTGAATAATTGACTCCAAAGTCTGATGCAGATCTCTGGTTCTCAGGAAGAAGTCTACCCTATCTCTAAAGAGAATGTCCAAGAAGGCAGACTAACAGGGCTCCTTTACAGGACAATCTACTGCTTTTGCTGTAAAGGAGCTAAAGGTCCCCTTCCCCATGTCAGAGTCACAAAACATGAGGGAAAATTGGAATAGAAAAAGAATAAACATAAAATCAAACTCATGTTGCGTAGTGAAATCAGCAAATGTTATCTTAACTTGCTTATGGTTACTTGGCATACAGCAACAAAATCAATTTTCATTTCCTTGCACTACATAATTATAAAACTGTGAGTATTTCTTAATACAAAGTGGCTTTTGTTTTTTTTTTCTTGGAATTCTAGCTGTATCTCAGCAGAGGGTATTCACAAAATTGCCAGCAGAATTTCTTTCCTCTGATCACTCCCTGAGGAGTAGCAACGTCAAATGAATATATCCAAGCTAATTCTTTTCCCCCTCCAGATACTAAGCATACTGGTTGGAAATGATGAGATGCTCAAACAACTGGCTTGCCTTTTTTCAACAATAGCCAGGAATATCATGCTAACTTGTGAGCTATAATTTAAAAAAAATCCCAGCAGTACTCAGTGGGTTGCATTATGGTACATTTTAGGCCTCTTGAGATAATGTGTTAGACTTCAATGAAAAGCTGATGCATCATACAAACTAATTTAATATATTGTCTGATCCTTTTCAAAGTGAGAGTGAATTTTGTGAAGTGGATTGAACTGACAACCAACCACACAGAATGACACTGAGTGTTTGCGATGCTAATACCTGACCTATGGAGCAGCTGTATTGACCCTGAGAGATTGTTGAAAACAGCTAGTCTTACACCCTGCATATCCTAGGCCATAGAACTTCACTGATGTTTCCTGACAATTAGCTCAGCATCTCCTGGACAAAGTAGAGTAGACCTTCTTCTAAATCTGATCTCGATCTGAAGTCCCCAACAAATAGAAAACCGATCTCTGATTAAGAAAAATGTTTTCAACGGTCATTTACCTTCATTGTTAAAAAACTACATTATACTAGTTTGAACAGATCTTGTTTCTTGTTATGCCTTTGCATTCTGCAACAAAGAAGCATCTGCTCTCAGTTCCCTTCTTTCCCTGTAGGAATTGAGACACCATGACCAATTCATCTCTGAAACCGCTTTTCTATAAACAAAACAGACTGAGCTCTTCTAATCTCTCACTATGATGCAAGGTTTCTAGACCCTAGGCTACTTTTGTAGCTCTTCTCTCTTCAGTTTGCTACCTGCAAATTATATAGCCGCGCACTGTACATGCAACACACTGCACTGGTTCAGTGGACCCATGCTAGGGGATTGCCCTGATGCCACTCTGTTGACTTATATATGCTGTTGTCAATGCCCGTAGCAGGTGTGAGAGGAGACCTGTCACTTTTGAGTTGGGCTGTATGAGTTTTGCACTCTGCTATCTCCACAAAGCTGCTACAAACTAGGTTGTATGAAATGCCTGTCACATTATCAGATAATATTGTCCCTATCCACAGTGCCACAGTGCTGTTCCTCACTCTGCAGCTGACACTCGGCCCCAGAGACTAACTTGTCCTTCTGGACAATGCACATTTGTTTAACACTATCGGCAGTCACAGTCAGGTCTTGAAGACATTTTGGTTTGAATCCAGGTAAACGCAGCTCATTTATCATTCCCTGGCACCCACGCACCCAGCCCGCATGAGGATGTCAATTCACATTTAACAGGCATCTCATTTGCCAGTGAGACAGAGAAGGGAGTGCCCTTATATTTATTCAGCTTTCTCTTAGAGCTGCAGTGCCCTATTTTAAGTCTGTGCACACCAGACACCCTGCCACTCGAGTTCTACTAAGCAGTGGCTTTTTGCTGAGCAACAAGGCTGGTGTCTATTTGTTGTTCGTTTAAGATGGGATTTTCCAAAGGTCTCAAGGTTGAAGATAGTAAGGAATCTGCTACTGACTCCAATGGCAGCAATGTTAGAACCAATGCTAAAAGCTTTAGGACCTACCTATCTTCCTAGTAAGACACAGGTCAAGACAGAGGTCTATTATTAGCATTTCCCACTGTCCACAATGTGTTACTTAGGGATGATGGAGTAGGGGGGTAGAGAAGGGAAACTACCTCTGGGAACAGCAATGGGGAGACTGTTTTTGGGATGCTGTGTGCACTTCTGGTGTTGCAAGCCAAGCACCCTATTGGGTTCCATAATTCACCTTCATCCTGACTATATCGCTTATAGCTGTGGAAGAACCCAGACTAACTTGGCTAAACTTTATGGCATGATTTATGCAGGAGGTCAGGCTACAAGTACAGAGAAGTCCCTTCTGGTTTTATAACCTATGCATCTGAGATTCTCCTAAAGCAGAGAAAGTCAATCATGCTAGCTAAAAAACATACTGTGATTTTATCTATGTGAATGTTGGATAATAAGGATGTATCTACATGTGCATTTAAGCACAACTAAATTTAACGCATTAAGTGATTTTTGGCAGCTGTTTACTAGTGCCAAGTCCCTGCACATATGTCCCTGCAGCCCTGCCAAGTGCCCCAAGTTAGTGCTTGGTCACATCTACACATGCATTAATGTGTTTTAACTAATTATGCCTACATTTGATACCTGCATTTGCAGGTATCAAATTTAGGTGTGATTAGCCTAATTCTGCCATTTTTAATATGCATTAAAGGTGTGCATGTGCAGATGCATGCTTGTAATGTGCATTAAATTATATTAATATGCATTAACGTGTCTCATGTAGACATACACTAAGGTACACTTTTCACGCAGAACACCAGATGCTAGTGGATGGAACTATAACTGCTCCTTCCCACTTTTGGGAAAAAGTTATATTTTTTAATAAAGTTTCTACTGAAAGTTTTTTTGCTTTTTTTTTTTTTAAGGTATGAAGAAAAACCAAACTCTAAAGAAACATCCCTTCCTGTTATGCAGGAGGTCACAGGACATGAATGTTGTAATCACTTCTAGCTTAACCTCTTTGAATATCCCCAAAATGCTAAATATAAGTTATTTACCTCCACATGAGAAAGGATAATCAGAAAAGAAAGAACAGGCCTAAAAAGGAACAGACAAATGCTATGGATAAAAAACCATGTTGGAGTGATTAGCTCATCAGACCCATCCATGAAATCAGAAGGTAGTTTTTAGTAACAAAGCCAACTGAAGAAAAAAATAAATCCAACAATATTTAAATGCAAATCAATGCAGTCATAACTCAGCCAATTATCTTCCCTAGTAAACATAGAAGACTCAGAAGCATTCTTTTACATGCCCAGACATTGTCCTTAGTAAGAATCTGATGCTCACAAACACATGCTGTTTTCTTTTGCAGTAATCACAGCAAACAACCCAGAGGCTCATCTACTTGATTTCATTTAAAAGAAGGAAGCTAGACAGAGAGAATCTGTTTTCTATTGCTCTCTCTCTAAACTATATATGAAGACTGACTATCTATCTATCTATCTATCTTTGCCTGCAGGAAGCTGGAATATCTTTGTGATTTTAAATTAACACCTCCATGGGAAAACGGTTGTTGACTACTACAAAAGTGATAAAAACTTAATGACTTGCCCCACTGCTTCAAGAAATGTTCATCATGACTGCCAGATTTTAAACTGGTTTCTTTTGTGAATCTTCCAGGTTACAGCAGCCCTTGAAACTATTCTGGTGGAAAAGGGAACTCTCTGTTCACCTGGCCATAACTGCACCAGATGTACATGTTTCTCTATCTGCATGGTAAACACAAAATGATCTTTAAATTTCATACCAACACATTATTTTTCCCTCAGTTTGCAGAACCAATGGAAAGAAAGAGTCTATTGGTGAGATAATGAGGAGGAAATAGTACAAATCTGAAAGAAAATCTCTAATGGGAGCATTTCAGAAGGCAGCTACTTCCAAAAGGTACGGAGCTATTCACCACCTCATCAATTATCTACAGAGCTGAGACAAGTTGGTTGGCAGTGAGAGATAGGATAATAAAGGCTCCTATTTAACTCATTGAAGTAGCTGTGGTAGCTTTTAACTGTGTCCATTAGCAGTGTGGAAGCTTATTTACACCAGTCCTGTGATCACACTTGGGCAGCAATTCTTCTGGTTATTAAACAGAGCAGTCTGAAGTGGTAGAGGGAAGAGAATGAAATGAAGGGAAGAGTTGCACTGAGTTATGTCACTTAAAACAGGAAAGCCCTATTCAGAATCAGGGAAGGGGCTCTGCACTGCATTGGCCCTAAGCTACATAATTTCTCTGGCACACCATGGTGAACATGTTCTCCTGGAGTTGTAACCTGAAGGAAAATCTGCATGTTACATTAACAGAGGGACTTCTTTCCATTAGCAAGCATGAGCCTAATTCTGCTTTCTCTTATGCTGGCGTAAATTTGGAGAGGTGGCACTAAGGCCAGTGGAGCAATGTGCATCAGCATCTGTGAAGGCAGAATCTGGCCTAGAATGTATGGCCCAGAGGTGAAGAATGCTGCAGTGGAGATGTCCCCTGTCTTCTGCAATGGGGATTATAATGCAGGAACAAGGATATCATCCAACAGGGACTGTAACAAACCAGGGGAGCTGTGACTGTCCAGGAGAGGAACCAAACCCTGAAAAAGCCTCTTAGCACTCTCACTCTGCATTGCTTGGTAACTTACAAAAAATCAGCTCTGTGAGTTTCACTGTATCCTAACTCTGAATGCTGCTGGTCACCATATCCCAGCAGCCACAAAGCAATAGAAGACCCTTCCAAAAGATATGTTCACTGTAATTAAGGATATTAAAATGAACAACAACATTGCAGTAAAAATGGGATCAAGTCCCCTTACAGAATTTGCTCATTTATTTTGTCACAGAAATTTACTACAGGATTTAGCAGTAATTATAATGAACAACTGCACTATGATAGCACTCAGGCAGCCAGATCCTTTGCCAGTATCAATCCACATAGCTACATTGATATCAGTGGGATGCTTTAGACTCAATGCAACTGGATGTGGATCTGTAAAATACTTCATACATATTAACTAATCCCCAATCCTGCTGAGAAGTGAGTAGACATAATGAAGCTCAAAAGGTGGGAGGATATCAGAACTGTTAAGAGATGTGCCTAAAGCCATAGAAGAAGGTAGGTTTAGAGGCTTGCAGAAAGGTCCTGACATCACACATTTTAACTGAGACTTTAGAACAAGTTCAAGGTGACTAGTGTTGCTACCTCTTACAAGATTATTCTTTTTCTTATTCTTTTTAAAGCCCCAGCTCCTGGAAGTGTGCTGCATCAGACATCAGGTTTCATTAAAAAGTTAGTATATTTCTCATTTTCTGGTTATGTGGAAAGGCTTGAAAGTGTGACTTCTGCAATCTCAGAAGCAAATAGAAAGAGGTCTACCTCTACCAAAGTCCTTGTACTCGAGAGAAACCTACACAATACCTCCCAAGATGGGCCTGAGAACAAAAATGAATAACTTTACTGGGCACTAAAAACCCATGGACTAAACATAGACAATGGCTGCATGGCTCATTAAAATTTATCTACTCCCTCTGCCAGCATCTCTGTATGCCACATATAGTAACAACACTTTTCCCTTTTCAGTGGTCTTATTCTTTTAGATAATTAGGTTATGTGTTTCCATTGCCCTTTATTGGTTTGATATCTTCTCTTGGTTCCATAGTTTACTGCCCACTTTTCCTTAAGTGACTCTTTTAATTTACATAATGGAATTAAACAAAAGCAATTGTTTTATCTGGCATTTAGCTGAGGCTGTTTCTGCTTCTTTCCCAGACATGAAGAAGGCCATTTTATGTTGCAAAGCTTGTTTAACATTCTCCCAACTAGCTGGCCCAAAAAAAGATACTACCAAACAACCCAATGATCTATAAAGTCCCTTCTAGCCCCTGCCATCTATGAAACTATGAAAACTTGCTCTATGGAAATTCATTAATTTATTGAAAATCTTCGGGGGTTTTTCAAACCAATCTCAGAACTTGGATGACAATGGGGCACCTGGCAAGACTGAACTTGACCACTTCAAAATAGTACAGGATAATGTGGTTCAATTTATACCGTTCTCCTGCCACTGCAGTATAGATGTGCTGCTCTACTCAACACACCACCCAGTTCTATGTTTGTTTACGTTCATCATCCTAGACCCCGCCCTGGCGAAAATAAAAGTTGGGGCCTATGGGTCAGATAGAGACTGCAGGGTCTGCCGTAATGAACAAAGACATGCCCTGAACCAGTGACTGGAAGACAGATGTAATGGTCTTGCCTCCTAATGTTGTAGTGTTGTGGTACCCCAGATGCTCCAGGGAATATGCAAGAAGCAACATGTGTTTTGTTATTACTGTTAAGTCTAGCTTCTTATGCGTTCATGCTATGCATTTCCCATACTAAGACATTACCAAACAAATCTTGCTTCCAGCTCCTAAGTGAAACTTACCCAAGCAGCATGCAAGCATAACTCCTGGATAAAACATATAGCACTGGGTCACCTGAGAGCTGCAATGTGAGACAGACAGCCCTAACATAGATCCCACACACAGACAGCAGCCATACTGAACCCTGTTCTGCTTGGGAGTGCAGTCCATGCTGCCTGGTAGAAGGAATAAAGGGTTTTAGGTGGCTGTAGGATTCAGAGAACCTGAATCCTGTGTTCTGCCTTGCGAGAATTCAGCCACTGCTGACGGACGCCAACAGTTTCTATTTGGTCCCTATTTTTACTGAGGAAGATTTTCAAAAAGGCTTACAGGAAACAGACACACCACTGTCCACTAAGAATGGCTGGGGTCTGGACACCTGACAGCATTAGGGCCATGTCAGACAGGACATTTAATACATGTTAAATTTGTGTGTAGAACATGTTCTGAGCAGTTACACAATAATGTTTACTACGATTTAGAACATGCCCAGCCCCAGCACTGCACCAGAGACTTGAACCAGCTTTGGCACAACACAGAGGCTGGGACTGGCAATCAGCTGATCAGCTACTAGATATAAGCACTAAAAAGCCCTGGTGAAGCATGCAATCTATACAGACGTTGGGAGAGCGTGGTCAAACTGACATGGTTCCTCTTCCAGTACAGCACTGGTATTTTCCCCCCCACATCTGTCAGTGCCCTTTGTAACCTATTCTTGTTGGTGGATTTTAAACAGAAGTGCTAGGTGGAAGAGGGATTACAGAAGCTACTCTTGGACTGTCACGTTTCCAGGCTGGCATTACCTTATCTGTGATACTTTCACTATTTCAGTCTGGACCCATTTGCCATGGAGCCAGTGTGGGACTAAGAGTAAGATCTCCAGTTCCTGACTTGCTATCCTTTCCACTTGCAACCTGACTGAATTTTATGCACGTGTCTCCCTTCCTCCGATCATGTCATTCACCCTCTTCTCCCTCTAGAGAGGGGAAAAATGTTTTCAGGCAGCCACCGCCCACTGATACAGTCTAGCCTCTTCATGCTAATGATGTTCTGCTCCCTTGACATTATTATTCATTAGCTTGATCTGTGTGGGGGAAGTAATTGCTACCAGATTAAAGCCACTCCTGATAACCACTGGTGCAGTAAGTGTCATTTTACTTTACACTTAATGTCCCAAACACAAGCCTACAGCTAACCATATTTACATTTGTTAGCAGAAGGTTCAATTCTACACAAATTGTAACCAGGCCTGTATTTCTTTATAAAACAGAGGGCGATGCCTGAAGTCAAACAGCTTTTTACCTCAGTACAGACTGGAGACCAACTTCTGTCCTTTCCAATCAGGCTCCAAGTCCTCAGAGTTGGTGTAAGGGATCTGCAGTGTGGAAAGGGAAACCTGTCTCCCCTGTTCTGGTGGGAGAGGTGGCTCTGAATCTATATACAACGTGCTATATACAAATGCTGTAGATGCACAGAAACAGTCTAGCCCCTCCTGTTCTCAAAACCAGCCAATGTTCACCAGCAATGGGTGAGAAAGGCAGCGGAAGCAGAACCTGCCCTCCCCTCCTCCCCTTTAGCAACTCAAAACTGGACTTGCCTTCTGTGCACAGGGAAGGCACCCCACCCTGTTCTGCAGTTACCAAATTCCTTGTGGGATTTTCTGTTCTACACAAAGAGAGCTGTGGCATAAAACTTCTGATAGCAATGTTTGCATTAAATATGTTATGCAGAAGCATATCATGTAGAAACTTAAATTGTCATCTTTAGATTAATACTTTTAAAATCAGCTGACTTCCAGGATACAAACAGAAACAGTAACCTAGAAAATATTAAATGACTGGTTTTACTAAAGTTGTTAAAAATTAACCTTATCTAGTTTTTTTTAGATCAGCATCTACCTTAAGTTGCAAGCATCAAAATAAAGCCATTGTTATAGGTGTCTTTAAACAAAGTTAGATAACCTGTTGTTTAAAAAGGAATGATTTAAATTTCTTCAAACTCCTGAATGTATTTATATTTAGTTCAAACAACTGAATGTATTTACTTGTCACTTCCCAGAAAATTAAATCTTTATCGCAGGAATACAGAGGGAATTTTTTGAAGATCAAGTTAAAAAAGATCAACATATTTTTCCCCATGCTCAAAGAAATTTTAAACCATTTCTGCTAAAAATCTCAACATAACCTCTAGCATGGAGCCCTAATACTTCCATCTCTTTTCATCCCTCTCCCAATCTCACACACATACACACACATACATGCATACAGCACATTATATTTTTTCTTTCTTCAGCTGCTTAGTAACCAAAATGATATTTAATCATAGGAAAATCAAATAACTTCTGATCTCCCTTTCCCATAAACCAACTGTAATGTAATAAGCCTTGCCAAAAAAAATTACCTTCAATGCTAAAAGAATTTCCCTTTCCCTAGTACTTATACCTTTCTTGTCAAAGGCCAGGCCAATCCTTTCAACTGTAAGAAAACTACTGTTGAAACTTTTCCAATATCAGCCAGATGAATTTAAGACTGGGATGCCAAACTCATTTTGCAGCAAGAGCCAAATGACACATTCAATTAGGCTGTGCAAACCCAAACCATCATCCATCCTCACGCCACATTTGGAACTCACAATTATGTCAAGAGGGACGGGGCATTTAAACACACCATGCTAGTGTATGTACAGTGTGAACATGGTTCACCACTCAGGGGGATACTGATATAAATCAGCAAGATTCAGACAGTTACAGACTTAGCCCTGAACTTGTTTTCTCTTTATGCTCTTCTTTCTCCTTTCTCGTTTTCCCTCTTCTCAGTCTCCTCTCTTGCACTCTTCTGCAGTCCAACATGCTTGTGCTCTATCTCCCTGAAGTCCTCCTTGCTTTCGGGTTTCTTCCCCTCTTCCCATTTTGTGCCTTATCTGATTTGGTTTCAGTCTCTGTAGGGGCAGCAGTGACATTTGACAAGGGACACAAAGGGAACCTGGTGAATGATTTCTCTCTGCAGCCACTTCCATCTATCATGTCTAAAGCACCAAATAACTTTGTGTTTCAGGAGACTGATGAAGAGCTGTCACTTTCCTTCACCAGCAACCAAGAAACTGATCCCAATGTAGCAAGGCCCACCATATTGGAGGAGGAACCTGTGAGGTTAAACATGCAGCCAGACCTTGAGATGGATCTGGCCTATAGTTAAGTTTTTTATCTGTTTTGGAGAAGTTCAGCAGAAGTGCTACATTGACTACAGCTGTGAATTCACTCCCTTGCATAGGATAAAGAATAACAGTGAAGGGGTCCCAGCTTCACAGAAGCGACTAGAGCTGCCTCTTCTCAGCCTTGCAGACTTTCAGGAACCCAGCTCTCTCCCATTTCGTGCAGAAGACCACGCAGGGAGGGCTCTGTCTGTACATGAGTTGCCTTTGACCTCTCCAAGATCAGGCAATTCAACTCCTCCCTTGAGTGGTGCTGAGCACAAGCTGGAAACCAAGCACATGTGTATTCTTGCAGGAGATGAATGTTAAGGATGGATGCTGTACCAGGACACAGGGCACATGGTGCTGAGCTTCCTGCCCGTGTTCCTCTTCACACACAAAGAACTTAGCAGCAGAGGTGCCCATCTGCCACTACAGCCTAGGAAATCTGACTCTGCTGCTGGAGACCTGGGGGTTCAAGAGTGAGGAACTGAGGCTCCCTTTCTTTTCACTCTTTCTTGATGAGCTCTGCAGACCCCATGTGTGCATGCGCTTGTCTGTACGTGCATGTCATTTCCACTGCAGTCCAGATCTGTCTGTCCTCTCTGCTTGTGAGATTCCCCACAACTGCAAAGCACCCAATGCAAAACATGGGCAGAGATGTAATATGCAGCTCTGTGCCCTGGGCAGCAGCAGTGGCATTGCTAGCCACCAGCCGCATCAATGCCACCTGGGACTGCTGCCCTGGGCTCCCTTTCTTTCAGTATTACTACTGAGCCTGGGTCTCCAGCTCTTGTAACTCCACCTCCTCCTAAATATACCCACCCATACGCACACATGCTCTCCTGGGTAACGGGTGGAAATTGCTCCTAGAGGGGCTCCTCTATGCAGAAGGCACCAGGGTGTCTCTTTCACTGTCAAAGCCAAAAGCTAAGGACATATCGGGTTCTCAGTTAAAAACACCCTGTTTTAGCAATGTAATGAATTCCCCAGACTGCTTCCCTCATCTACTCACCATGAATCACTGAAGGGACAAATCTCTTTCACTTCATTACCAGGTGCTTCAATGGGATCCTTTGCACATTTACAAGCGCCCAATGTGTTCATGTCTTGTAAGCCTAGAATGCCCCGAATTTAAGAGTGATGTGGAGATATTCCCTTGAAAATGATTGCGGGGAGCATGACTCCCCATAAGAGGCAAAGCTCTTCTGCAGAAGCTGCTGCAGCTATCCTGCCACAGGCTGCCTGCCCTCCTGGTCAGGCATAGCAATCCACAATGAGCCTCTCACTGTTTGGTGCTTCTCTTAAAGCCCCAGTTCCTGGAATCATGGGACTGCAATTCAGCAGTCGTTAAAAAGAATAACAAGTTTCAGGCCTTTGAGATCCTGGTGAAAAGATTAAAAGTGTCACCGCAAAAGGCTGCAACACCAGAAAGCAAGTGGAATGGCTTCACATTTTTGCTATTTTTAAATTTCATGTTTTTCTGGACACAAGGCATCTGGGGTGGGGGAGGGGCTGACTCAAGACTTTGGGTAATGCTACCAGGGCAGCCCATGTGTCCACACAGATAGGCAGCACAGACTGAAGGAAATGTCAGGGAAAGGAGAATGAGGCCCAGCAGGATGAAGCAGGGGAATGGAAGGGTCAAGGGAAGGCCCTTAGTTGCGAGTTCCTGAATCCATGTTCAAAGCCATTGCCTCAGGGAGGTAAAGGCCTTCCAGCATGTTATACCTGCAGATGAAAAAAGAAGAGACCTCTTTTAATTAATGCCTGAGGCTTTGCTACAAACTGTTCCTTAAGGACACACAGGTGGCTGTGTAGCAGCAGTCCTGGGCAGCCTCTGCAGAGCTGTCTGTAGATCATCATCATCTGCGTTACACCAACATCTAGAGGGAACATGGAGCTACAAGGGTGCTGTTGTGCAAGCACTGGGCAGTTTCTTCTCCATAGAGCTTGCTGGCAGACCCAGGGCATGGTACAGCAGACAGCATGTGAAAGCAACGGCCACTGTAATGAGGGGGGTACATGAGGTGAGCAAGAGGAGGCTCCCACATTGACCTCTCTCCATCACTAGGAACCAGCTTGCCTTTCAGGGGAAAATGTCAAAGTAGGGCTGGAAAGACTGGTCATTAGAGTGTGTTAAAGTCTGAACCCCCAAAAGGCTCGTGCAAGTCAAGATGAAAGGAAAAATCCTGCTGTACTCCAACACCGCCTCACTGACACTTTGTGAGTAACAACCAGTGCAGATAAGAGCAGGTATTTAACATCCCCCATTTTTCTGCCCATCCCATAAATCAGGAGAACAGAGCATCTCAGACTGAATGCATTTTACTGGCAAACAGCCTACTCAACCCTCCCAGGCTGCCCTCATTTGAGCTTGTTCATATTCTAGGACCAGCATGGGCCACCTGCTGCCTCTTCCTCTGAGAGGATTTCACCTGTGAGACCTGCCCACCCAGGCCACCTCCTTCCCTAGGACCCTGTCCCTGAACATCCCTGGCTGCAATCTGGAGCTGTGAAAGGAAGAAGGAAGTGGAAGCTGCCCTGTGCTGAGCAACAGACTGATGATCTAAAGGGATTTCTTTATCTGAAGCTTTTTCCCCCTTCTCATTATTAGATTTGTTTTCTAGATCAAGTTTAATGAGTTTGCTCCACAGCTGCCATGCCTTGGAGCATCCAGAGTTCATTAGTAACTTTCAGTCTGTCTGAGGCTGCTCCATGCCTGCCATTTCTCAGGGGCCTAAGATATAATGTTTTAATTGTATATAATTAAATACTGCTCCTTTATCTAGATTCAAGGTTCTCTGTCATGACTCCAGCTCTAACATTTTTTCCTCTCTAATTAGCTGCCTTAATCTTTGTTGTCTGGCCTTTTCCCCATGGGGATGGGGCTCTGCTGGAGGGAAGTTTGGATTGTATCTACTTACTGGCAGAAGAAGCCTGGGTTTCAGTCTTACTGTGTCCCAGATATTTGAGGTACAGGAAGGTGCTGGATAGGGACCATGTTGAGCAGGTTACAGGCATCTCAGTAAGCAAATGAACAAGCCCATGTGGTTAAGCTGTGAGATTGACCTGGTCCATCTTTACACAGCAGTCCCTGATGCTATCAGGGCCCACAGCTGCATTGCCCAGTAACATCCCTGAAGGTCTGGAGGTTTCTGTCTGGTACAGGTATTGTGAACTTTAAGCCTTGGGAGCACTTTTGCCTGGTTATATTACCTCACTGTTCCAGAGGAGCTTTTACCTTATCATCTGAGGTCTTGCCTGCATGAGACAGCTCTACCAATTTACCCCACAACGTGAATGTAAATCTCTTTAGTTAAACCAAAGCATACCCCTACGCAGACACACATGCTTACTTCAGCCCAACCTAGGCCTACTTCCAGTCAGCTTGAGTCAAATCAAAATGAATCCTGATTAAACCAAAACAATAGCTTTGCACCAGTTTAAGCTCATCCCCTAAAACCAAAGCCACACAACTGTCCCTTGTAGATGAAGTTTTCCTCATCCTTCTGCTTTCCTAGACCCCCTATAAAACATATTTTCCTACTGTGACAGCACTGCATTTTTGGCAAAAAGCAGTGCACTATCATGACAAAAAAGCTAGGACTCAAAATGCAAGATCTTGTTGTAAATGGAGTTTCTGGCTATGGTTAAGGGTCATCACAGTATCTCAGGGAAGGATGTCTGTAACAGTTCAGACACTAATGCTCTATGCCCTATTTAAAGAGATGCCAGAGTAAATCCTCAATCAAAGAGAGAAAGCTAATGCTGCCCTGATTAGCCCTCAGGTCCAGGGAAGTAAAAGTGAGTGCTGTACAGGCAGCCCACAGAGGTTATTTTAACCCAAATGTGAGAAAAATCTTGAACAGTAGGCAACACACAAAGAATGATGGTGCCACAGAAAAATAAGGTGGATTTATTTGCATTACAAAGTTGGATGGAAATATCCACGCAGGTCACTGAACTCCCATAATATTCCAGGGCTGATGAGCACGTTAGTAGATTGATTTATTTCTACACAAGCCTGTTAGCAAGAGCTGAGCACAAAAGCATTTTTTTTTGCTGCAGAAAGTACTTTTACTTAGTAGCTAGAACAAAGCTCCTTAGGATAGAAGTACAGTGCTGATTCTATCCACCTCCAGATCCTGAGGTGTTAAAAAAAGGATTCTCCCTGCGAGAGAGGCTGTGGAGATGGGAATTGTCTCTGCAAGTTCTGTGGCCCAAAAAGAAACATTGCCACTGCTTCTCTGGATGTATGTCCCACATGAAACCCTGACTGCTCGCTGAGGAATGGATCTACCCTAGAATGAGCACAGTCCATAAGTAATGGGACTATGTTAAGTTTAACTAAACACAGTTAAGTTTAATGATGTCTTGCTGTAGAAGGCAAATTAGCTGGCCTGTACCTGATACTCTCTCACTTATCAACATACAGGTCAGTTCAAAATGTAACAGAGAAAAGTCACCCACTGTGAATATTCAACATGGTGCAGAGATTGAGGAAGGGGAGGGAAAATTATAGGGGCACAATGAGGAGCAGAAGAAAATTTACAGTGAATTTCCTGGCAGCAGGGCTGTCAAATGGGAGCAAGGCAAATCCCAGCACTGGAGGCCACTGAACCTGAGCCAGGTGGGACCTGATGAATGTACTACCGGAAGCAGTGGTGAACTGAGAACAGTATGTACAAGGTGGCCAAATATGTCTCTTCCAACTGTGATTTCAATGATTCCACATTCAAAATATTTTTCTTTGTCAGGGGCTGGGATGATTTTTGTGGAGGCTTTAGACACATGGTACTGATTCCATTTATTTCCTTTCATGTTTGCTCTCTAGAGGGCTGGGGTGGGTCCTAAAGTTGCTAGTCAATAGGTTATAAATTACCAGTCATCTCTCACTGTTAGTAACAGTGGGAGACAATTTGTGTAGAAAGGCCTCCAAATATGCTGGAGATGGAGATGACACATAGACCTGCCCAAGGAGGCAGACTTCCACTGGTCATTCACCTCACTAGCACAGCAGTGGGAATATTATTTTTTCCTCTTACTGTAACATTTTAAAAAATAGAGGATGTTGCTTTTTATTTGTTCCCTAAGGTCTGAGCATTGGCCATTCTCAACAAAAAAACAGGTTGCCTCCATTTTAACATCCAGTCCATCATTACTGTATTTCAGATCTCTCCTGAGATTTGCTCAGTCTAATCTTTGTTTATGACTTGGAGAACTCAGGCCTTGGTTACAGCCCAATGCTCCAATGCTGTAAAAGGATGAAATATCCACTTGGATCACTATGGCTAGGCTATGCCAGAGACAAGATGATTTATTATGAATACAATTACCTTCTTTGCAAGAAGCACCGCAGGATCTGACTTAACAAAATCCTGTTATAACTATGCCTAGTCAACTCAGCTCAGAACCCCAGGTTATAACAGGAAAAGATTTCAGGGTCCCTGTCCCCATACGAAGAAAACAACAGTGGCTATGGCTGGGTGGAAAGACCGAAGTTCAAAACAACAGACTCTAGCAACGTCCCAAAGTTTGGGAACCAGAATAGCACACTGGGCTGTTCAGAAACAGAGAACAGAAAGAAGAGAAGCAGTAAGGATGTGCTGGGAACATAAGAGACACTTTTTGCTATCACAGGGCCCCTGAGCAACAGGACTCCAAGGCCATGCAAGTTGAACATCCTCAGAAAGACAAAAGTTCAGAATGGAAGCCCCGATCCTGCAGTCAGGGATGCGTGTGCAGGTCCTTCAGATGGTCCCATTTGCTTCTCAGAGACCCAGCCTGGCCCTGTCACTGTTAAAAGCACACCACTGATGTTCCCCTGCAGCTACTCCCTGCTCTGGGACTGAAATTGTAGCTCCATGAGAGGTCATGGATTCCTAGAAAGAGAAAACACATTGGAATGAAGCTTGTGCTCCAAAAGAAGTGTTCTGTAAGAATAAGCTTTTGAGTGAGATGATTTGAAGGATGAGTTAGTCTGAGACCACTTTTAAATCTGGATTCAAGGTCAAGAGACCAGTATCAAGGTTCAGGACTGTTCTGTTAGGATGGTGGTATGCTAACACCAAAGGCCACCACATTCTGGACAAAGTAGGGGACAGGAATGACACTTACATTCAGGGGAAAGAGATAAGCACTGAGTAGATGGCCCTAAAGCAGTGTGAATTCTTTTAGCAAATCATTTATTCACCAAAAAATCCAATTTCAAGGCAGCTGAATCTGCTCATGAATTCAGGTCAATTCAGCAAACAGTTTGAGCTGAAACAAAAAAAGAGAATTTTCATGTCCCCAAGGAAGCACGGAGTTCTCATGCCAGATGCACAAGATGCCTCGGGTGTCAGCTGTAATCACAAGAAAGAGGTGAGAATACTTTCTCTCCCCCCAGACTCTACACATCAGTGGCCAGGGAAGCCTACTGCTAAGACAAGGGAGCCTTGGTTGAAACCCTTTCTCTGCCAAACTGGAAGCAGAGACTTAAGTCCAGGTTGCCAGCAGACTGCCTTAACCACTGGACTATGGGTTGTACTATAGTGGCTTGGTTCTTGAACCTGTTTCAGTTTATACAAATGAACATTCTCTGGACCTTGAGCATTTCCTGCTCCTTCCAGAAGAAATGCCCCAAACACCAGAAAACTGGGTCATTCCCTCTTGCCCAGTGAATATTGCATCATTCGTGCAAAGTGGAGCTGTACAAACCACAGACTCTGGGGCATTCCCACCTCACTTTACAGTCCTGCTTGTAGTGCAATCCCTTCTTCCCAAATAGGCAGAAAGGGACTTTAATTAAATCTCTTGCATTCCAGGCAAGTGCTCTCAGGACTGGGCTAAAGGTGGTGAAGTGGGCAGCACCCCACCCCTACCCCTAAACAGAAAAGCAAACTTGTCACAGCTCAAGAATGAGAATGCCCTGTACCCAGGCCAGGCACTCTGGAGGCTAAAAGGGCAGCTATTCCTACTACAAGCACCTCCCTTGAACCAAGCCTACCTCCTTAAGAGCCATAGGCAAAATGGAGAAGCAGAGCCAGATGAAGGGAAGGTAGGGGCAGAAAGATAAAGGTTGGTCTTATTATAGTTCTGACGATGCTGCAGGTATTTCATGCTCTTGGCCACATAGGTGCCACAAATGCCACTTGCCCCTCTCCAGCAAGTCTGGGCCCGTATCCTTGGAGCATCCAGACTATGAGGTGGATGCCTGTTCCCTTTGCCTGCCTGCCTGTGAAGGATGTAGCAATCTCCTTGTATTGTTTGAGGCACACAGCTCCAGAATAGCTCCTCCCTCTCTCGGGGAGCATGTGGGAACCTCCTGGCTGGGACTAGTCTCCAGGGAAGGTCTAGATCTGTCTCATCCAGCTGGCTGTTGCATTCCTTTTTTGCTCTCTGTGCGGCTCGTGATAACGGCAGATGTTTCTCTGCCCATCTGAACAGATTCTCTGATCAGCTGACTGCCTTTCACTTCATCTTGCTTGTTTCAATGCACAAGATGAGCCAATGCCATAGCTGCGATATTGTACCCAACAGAGTCAGGCTAATGGCACTGGGAACAACTTCTAGGCAAGGGCAGAGGCCTATTCCTGAGTCAAACACATTGCTATACTATTTTAATTAAAACTTACCCCAGACCCCAACCATCTTGGATATGGTGCTGAGCCTGCTACCAACTTCCTGTAGTAAAGAAAAGGGCTCATACTGCCATGCTGGTCACTGACCAGCACATCATTTTCCCTTGTCCTGCTACAGCTGGGCACTTTTCATTGAACTGCACCTCAAGGCCTCAGATCTCCTGAGCCCTACTGTCCCGAGAGACTGCCTGATATAAGGCACAAGACTGCAAGGGGTTGGGAGTGGGGAAATGGTTTCTCTTTGAGGATGAATTAGGATCAGGATTCCTCACTGGTATCAGCAGACCTCTTGGCAACTTTCTTCAGTACCAGACGTGTAGTCCCAGTGACTCACCTTTGAGCTGAGACTAAAGAGGGTAGGGCTGCTCCACAGTGGCTCAGTTCTCTCCTGGCTGGCTATTCCCTGAGGATGAAGTGAAGAGGTTGTTCCTCTTCCCTAATGGGCACACAGGGCTGCAGCCTGCCTCTCTCCTGGGCAACTTGTACCTGGGGCTGCTAGGAGGACTATCAAGGATGGGTTTGATTGCAGGGCTTTCAGGGAGCTGATAAAACCAGGTTTGTATCCACTGCACCTAAGGAAAGAACCTGGGGCACAGCTGACAGAAAACTGGCTGATATTAACAACCAGATGATACAGCACTCATGCTCCCAAGTCTGGGGGATGTGTTGGGTTCCCCTGGGGACCATAAGTGAACCATTAGCAATGTGATGGAGGGAGACTCATGCAGCTCTGGTGATACATATAGTACAGAGAAGTGCCATTTAATCTACAGATTGTGCATCCTGTGCTGACTTCTGCATCTGATATAGTTTAGCCCAGGTAGGGCCCACTGCAGCCAGTGGACTGGAGCATGGCAGCATCAATCCTGCATCCAAAAGAAATTAGGCACCCTCTCCAAGTCAAGCCTAGCTGGATGCTGTGGCCACAATGGAAAAGTGACTGCCCAAGGTCACATACAAAGCATGTGGCAGACCCACGGTGTAGGCTTAGAAATGATGAGTCCCGTTCCAGCACACAAACATTGAGGCTGTTCACTGTTGGACAGCCTGATACCTCAGGGGAGCCACGGTAGCATGCTGGAAGGTGGGACTGCCCTGCTTCTGCCTCTAGTGTCTGTGCTCTACCAAAGAAAGGAAGGCTTCAGTACTCAGAAGGGCCAGTAAGGTCCTATCATTTTCCAACCCATCCAGGGGCTACCTCCAATGTAGTATAATGGGCAAAGAGGAAATGGGAACACTGACCCTGACTGCCCAGGCCTGAGCTCTGGATACCATGGGGAAAACCTGCACCCTGCAAAGGGCCGGTTGTCTTCTCCTGGGGAGCCTTGGTGCTATGGGGCTGCAGAGGCAGGTGCTGCCATCCTGTAGACTGACAAGTAGCAAAAGAGGCAAGGCATACAACACCCCTGAGAGTTAGCTGCGCTACCGCTTTAATTTTTAAAACAACACTGGATCCTGTGTTTTGTAAATTACTACAAAGCATTTAATGGGTAGCCTTTTCATAAGGGACCGCAGCGGATGTGTACACACACCCTGATGAGGCTAATAACGGGTTCTCACATGGCTTTCAGAGAGTTATTACATATCTGAGATCCAAGCTCCCTTAATCAACCACAGAGATGCAGCTGGCAGTGGTAAAATTGCCAACAACAGCTCATTACAAATAAGGAAACACTGGTTTTTCAAGGACAAAAACTGTGACACTTCTTAATAGGGAATCAACTGGAACTAACCACTTTTCCTTCTTCCCATTTTCAGCATACACACACACACACACACACACACACACACACACAGAGAGAGCACTCAAGTCTTGTCTTATCTGTTGACACAACTTATTTTACCCACCAAAATCACCTTGCATCCAACAATCCACTGTGTGGAATATGACATCTCTGTAACTCTCACGCCTGTCCATGATGGTTCATGCATCATTTGGGTAAATAGCCTAAATTCAGCCCATGACTTTCAGTGTGCAGGAAGGGAAGTACCACTCAGGCCCTAACTGCTCTATAACCCTTAGCCACACAAAAGTACAGCCACCAGGATTTTTTGGGTGAATGGGGGAAGGATGTCAGATCAGCATTCCATAAGGGTACACTGGCGGGATAGCCCACCAGATCACTGGGGGCATTCAGTGCTGGGATTCCAGAGCGTGACACAGGGTAACCAAACAGCAGGCTGACAGAGCAGTTAAGGCCTCTTGCTACAGCTTTAAGCTGGAGCCCTGCTCTGGACTCCTGCCAAAGACTGTCCTCAGGTATCATAGGGACCTGGTCATTCAGGCTGAGGTGGCTGGACAGAGCTGGACATGGTGCTGGTCACAATGTGTGCCCTTTGTCTGCCCAAATCATGACAGTTCATGAGGCTGCCAGTCACCTGACATGGGCATGTGCCATCAGATGCTCAAATCAGCAAGGATAATTACCACACCAACAGGTCAATGCCTGTGCAAATCAGGCACATACACAAGTAACTGGCCAGCAACATGCTTTGCTCGCTCTGTGAATCTGAACCCTCCCACAGGATATGCCCACCAGAGGTAGAATTTTATTTCCCTTTGCTCATCTACAGAACAGTTTTCTAGATGTCTACCAGTCATTTTTGGGCCCCACAAGCCTGTACATGTAAGTTCTTGTATAAAAAGAGAGAGAGAGAAGGAACATAGTTTCATAGTCTGTAGGGCTGGAAGGGACCTGAGCAGATCATCAAGTCCGACCCCCTGCCTTGGCAGGAAAAAGTACTGGGGTCAAACAACCCCAGTAGGGTGTTCGTCTAGCCTTGTCTTAAAGACCCCCAGGGTAGGAGCCAGCACCACTTCTCCTGGAAGTTGGTTCCAGATCCTAGCTGCTCTGACAGTGAAGTAGCACCTCCTGATGTCTAATCTGAATCTACCCTCTGACAGCTTGTGAACATTATTTCTAGTCACTCCTGGTAGTGCTCGGGGGAACAGGGACTCCCCCAATGCCTGCTCGTCGCCTCTGACTAGTTTGTAAAAGGCCACTAGATCCCCCCACAGCCTTCTCCTGTCCAGGCTGAACAGGTTCAAGTCCTGTAGCCTCTCCTCGTAGGGCCTGCCCTGCTGCCCCCTGATCATGCGAGTGGCCCTCCTCTGGACCCTCTCCATGTTGTCTACATCCATCTTCAAATGCAGCACCCAGAACTGGATGCAGTACTCCAGCTGCGGCCTGACCAGTGCTGCACAGAGGGGGAGGATCACCTCCTTGGACCTGCTTGAGATGCATCTGTGGATGCATGACAAGGTGCGGTTGGCCTTCCTGACTGCATCCCCACACTGTCGGCCCATGTTCATCTTGGCATCAATGATGACTCCAAGATCCTTTTCTGCCTCTGCGCTGACGAGAAGGGAGTTCCCCAGCCTGTAGGTATGGTGCTGGTTCTTCCCCCGCAGGTGCATCACCTTGCACTTGTCTGTGTTGAATCCCATCCTGTTCTTGTCCACCCACCCCTGTAACCTGTCTAGGTCCAATTACAGCCTATTCTTCCTGTCTAGCATGCCCACATCCCCCCACATCTTAGTGTCATCAGCAAATTTGAACAGGGTGCTTTTTACCCCCTCGTCCAAGTCACTGATGAAAATGTTGAACAGTGCGGGCCCAAGGACTGAGCCCTGATGAACCCCACTGCCCACATCCCTCCAGGTCGAAAATGACCCATCCACCACCACTCTCTGGGTGCGGCCCTCCAGCCAGTTAGCAACCCATTTGACTGCGCAGGTGTCAACACCACAGTCCCCCAGTTTTTTAATGACAATGGGGTGAGAGACAGTGTCGAAGGCCTACCTAAAGTGTCAAAGGCCTTCCGAAAGTCCAGGAAGACTACGTCCTCTGCTACCCCTGCATCTAAGGATTTGGTGACCTGGTCATAGAAGGCCACCAGGTTGGTCTGACAGGACGTGCCTCTAATGAACCCATGTTAGTTGCCCCTAAGCCAAACCTCCCCCACTGGCCCCTTTTGGACATGTGCCAGGATAATTCTCTCAAAAAGCTCATCCAGGATCAAAGTAAGACCAACTGGCCTATAGTTTCCTGGGTCCTCCTTCCTCTCCTTTTTGAAGATGGGAACCACGTTCGCCCTCTTTCAGTCCTCTGGCACCACACCAGAGCACCACAAGTGCTTGTAAAGCTGTCCCAAGGGTCCTGCAATGACCTCAGCTAATTCCCTCAGCACTTGGGGGTGGAGATCGTCTGGACCAGCTGATTTGAATACATCCAGTCCCTCCAGAAGTTCCCTGACTAGATCCTCCCTGACCCATGGCCTAGGTGTGCCTCCCCTGGGGCCTGAGGGGGTCCTGGTGTGGGGTCTGATCTGGTCCCTACTCAGGAAAACGGAGGCAAAGAAGTTGTTAAATATGTTAGCTTTGTCATCTGGTGTGATGACCAGATTTCCTTGCGAGTCTTGCAGGGGCCTACATTACCCAGTACCTTCTTTTTGCCCCCTATGTATTTAAGGGCTTCTTGTTGTCCTTGATCTAGGTAGCTAGTCCCAGTTCCAGCTCCGCCTTGGCCTTCCTGACTGCCCCCCTGCAGCCCCAAGCAACCCAAGTATAGTCCTCCTTGGTGATGGCCTCCCTTCCATTGGGTGTGCGCCTCCCTTTTAGCTAGGAGACGCTCCCATATGCTTTTGGTGAGTCATGGGGGCTTTTGCGCCCTCCTGCCCCCTTTGATCTGTGTTGGGATTACCTCCCTTTGGGCTTGGAGGATCATCTCCTTAAGGAGTGACCATTCTTCTTGGACACCCAACTCCCCTCCCCTCTGGGACCTCAGTGCCTCCCCGACTATTCTCCTTAGCTCATTGAAGTCCGCCCTCCTGGAATCTAGGTCTGCTGCCTTGCTGCAGGCCTTTGCCACCTTGCGCTGGATGGTGAATTCCAGCAGGCGATGATCACTGTCACCCAGGTAGTCGAGCACCAGCAGCCCCCTCACCAGGTCGTCACCGGTAGCCAGCACCAGGTCCAACAGGGCGTCTCCCCTGGTGGAGCTGTGCACCTCCTGGGTTAGATGTAGGTCCTGCATTTGGGCTAGGAACCTACATGAGCAGTCAGACCTGGCTGACTGCTCTTCCTAGCAGATGTCTGGAAAGTTCAGGTCACCCATGATGACCACGTCTTTTGACCTAACTACCTCCATGAGCTGACTTAAGAATTCCCGGTTGAGCTCTTCCCCTTGGTTGGGTGGTCTGTAGTAGACCCCCACTGTTAAGTCTCTTTCCTCTCAACTGCCTTATTTTCTAACCCAGAGCACTTCCGTGTGCCCCTCCTCTGACTCTGGGCTACTTGATGAGGATGTGTATTCCTCCTTAATGTAGAGCACCACACCTCCACCTTTCCTCCCTGTCCTGTCCCTCCTGTACAGCCTGTAGCCCTTGATATTCACTGCCCAGTTGTGCGTTGGGTCTCACCATGTTTCTGTGAGCCCCACTATGTCTGGGTTGGTATCAGCTAGCAGGAGAGTAAGTTTCTCCTGCTTGTTTCCCATATTATGAGTGTTTGTGTAGTGGCATTTGAGGCCTCCTGAAGATGTGTGCACCGGCCCCCTAATCTCAGCATTGCCCTGGCCCCTGTTAAATGAGCTCCCTTTGTTTAAGCCTCAACAGATGAGTGGCTTGGATTGGACACTCACCTGGGTAAGCCAGAGACCTGGGCTCTAGACCTACAGTCACCCAGAGGGAGTTTGTGGGGGGAGTCTCTTTGACTGCTCACCACAGCACTCCAAGGTCAGGTGCAATCCAGTGCCCCTTTAGAACCCGAGCCCCTGCTCTGCATTTACTAGCCACTGGATAAAATGGATGGAGAGCAGTGCAATACGATAGTTTCTGCAGTACTAGAAGCAAGTCCCCAGGCTAGAACTAGGGCCCCCATGCTTTCAAGACAGCAACCATTCCCTTTAGCTTACTTTTTTTTTCCTACCCCACATACCTCCCTCTATTGACTCTGGTGCTTCAAAAGAAGCACTAGAGGCAGTATTAGAGAATGCCTGACCTGTGGCATAGGAGTCAACTGTGTTGTACTGGGAAATCAAAAGAGATACAGGCTCAAGCCCCTCTAAGTGACAGGGTCTAGAATCTGAGTCTCCGGCTCCCCAGGCAAGTGCCCCAACTACTCAGTTATGGGAAATAACACATAAAAGGGTCCTCCTTAGTTCAACACCTACTACTCATGGGTTTCTGGCTGCTTACAGTTTCATTTCTTAGACACTGGTAAGTCTCCAGAATCAGTGAGTGTATGTAGCCATGTCCATGCCTGGCCAGCTCATAACCTCCTGCGTTTACTTGATCTATGTATGAACCTCTTGCATCCACACTACCAGGGAAACATCACTGTAACCTGTGTGCAAGTCAAACTTTCAGCATTTACACAGCTAAGAACTCACCATTTAGATGTGCAAAAGGGAACAGAATTCCACTCCAGGTGCACAGTTTCAAGCACTAGAAATCAAGCTCCCATTGGTTTGATGCAGGTTCAATCCATCACCCCAAAGCTGATGCTGAAACAACATCTATAGCTCTTCAGCACATCTCCCATAGTTCCTTAGGTCACTTGAACTACATAAAAGCTTAGTGACAGTCTTACCCCTCACTCTCAGGCCATGTGCCCAGCACAGATACCCATTTTGCAAGACAGAGAAGAAGAGAAGAGATGCCCCAAACGGAGATATTCCACTCACAGCTCCAGGAAAGATTTCTTAACAGAGGTTCCTTCCAGGTCTCAGAAGAATTTGACCCTTTATGAACACAGTCCAGAGAATAACCTGCTCTGATTCCAAAGCCCTCTAGAAATGTCTTTGCTATCAGTTCCAGATAGTATAAAATAGAGCTCCATCCGTATGAAATAGTTCTTTATAACTTAATATATCAGAGGGAGATCTGAAATGCCACACACTGAAAAACACAAATATACCCAGCTGGATTGCCTTTGGTGACAATTTTTCCTTTAATTGTAAAACAGGTAGGCTGTTTTCTTTTTTTCCCCTGGCTCGATCTGTCTTGAAAGAATCTGATTTTATGTATCAAGAAAACCAGAATTTGAAAGCAAACCTTTTGCAGAAATATCTGGGGTTTATCTTATTTAATCTTAGTTTTATTGAAGCATCAATCCAAGCTGCCACAAAGCAGCAGCTAACACACAGTGCAGCTCACCAGCCAATAGGATTCATCATCCATCAATGCAAGCGGCCTCCCTTAGGAACTCTGGTTCTGCTTAAAAAAAGGGAGAGGGCCATAATATACCAAATGGTAAAAAGGATGCTGATCACATTGTCCCATTTCCCTTTTCTCATAACACAAGAATAGGGGTCACCCAAAGAACTGAATAGGAGACAAAATTAGAGCTGGTAAGAGGAAGTTATCTCCACATGATACTGAACTAAACTGTTTCAGAAGGGTTCAGGAGTAGATTAGACATTTTACATGTATAATAATATCACCCACACCTAAGACAAAAATGCATAAGAGAGACTCCATCTTGTGCTTCTGGGCATAACCTGAACATCAGCTGCCTGGGCGCAAAAAGCTACAACCACACGGATGCCACATGGGATTGGCAAGGCTTTCAGAGGAAATACCCAAGGTTGTAACAGGATGGAAGTCCCGCTCCTCTTGCATACAAGGCATATTTAGGTCCAGCATCAATCAAGCAGCAGTTGTATTTGATGACCACTGTTTCAGGTTACCTTGTCAATTATATAAAGGGATCAGCAGTTGCTCAAAGGGAGGGCTCTGCTTGAAGAAATTCTACCAAGAAACTAAGACCACATTCCAGCACCAGAAAGCAGTACCTTCCTCCCCCAAGCAGTCCTGTCCAACTACAGAAGACTATGAGCACCAGAATGAAATGTTTCAGAACCAAAGACAGCACAGCACACTCTGGCCTCAGTGTTATGATTTTCCTTGGGATGTTGAGTTGGTTACTGTTGTTACCCTGGCGTTTCAACCTCCCTCCCTCCCCCCACCCCACCCTTCCCTTTCCCCAAACTAGGGATTCCACCATGTGCATGTCCAAGAGAGAAGATTGTCTTCTCTGCTAAGCACCAACCATAAAACATCCATAGGGGATGTTTGTTGTGTCATCTTTGACTCAGTTTAACAAAATGTTTGTTTTCCATCAGGAAACACCTCCTACTGTCTTCTCTATACCGCACTATTGCAAAACCAGCTCTGCTGGGGGCTTTGTTTTTTCTTTGAAGCTGCAGGCCCTGGCTACTCCCAGACACAACTCTAAGCTAGATGGAGAAGTGATCTGAGCCAATATAGTTTTGTTTTTACTTCCTTAGAAACAGGTCTCCCGAGTTTTTTAGAAAATTTAAATCATGCAGTGCTATTTGGCCCAAAGTTGCCATATTCACTGACCTTCAAGACACACTATAAAGCATATATTTATTTTCAGTGGAGTCTTTGGAGAGAGATGGTTTGTGGACACACGAGCATTTTCACTTAAACACTGTTAGTGTTTGGCTGGCATTTGATCTCTAAGGGCATTTGGCTGCTAAGTTTATATCTGCTATGATGTGTATTTTAAAGAAGTGCCAAAACCAACTCGGGTGAGCTGACTTCAGTGGGGCCATAATTTCACCCCTGAGACTGCAACAGATACTTTTTATAGGGGTATTATAAATCTAACTAAACAAAACTACCCAACATCATCTGAGCTGGTCTGGCCTGACAGTAAGTATGAAATTTCAGTATGTGCAATTCTGCATCTTCGAGCAGCATCTCCCTTTCTCTTTGATAAAACATGATAGTCTGGATGATTGATATTGTATTGACCACAAAACAATAATTCCATATCCTTTTTCCTATTAAAGATGTTGGGGTGAAGAAGGCAGACTAAAACTGGTAACAAAAAGGTTTTAACCTGATCTCTGGAAAAACCACTTACCATATCAGAACTGCTGCTTTTCCAAGCAAATTTACAGACAAACTCAAGCAGCAGTGTCATTTCTCATGCCCCCAGGACACAAACTGATCTCATCAGCTGTGGCCCACAGGATATCGACCACATGAAGAAGAGCACTGAACAATTATACTGGACTACATTTGAATCATCTGGTTTTGCTTTCCATGAACAAAATCCACTAAAACAGTGGAGGCCAAACTTTTTGGCAGGTGGGTTGCAAGGTAAGTCCCACACTCTCCCCTCATACCACTCTGATCCCCTTCCCCTGGATTTGTTTCCCTGCTTTGTGCCCTACCTACCACTGGGTGCATCTACACAATGACTAATTCTAATGTGTGCTCATGCTACTGCGCAGTAGTGCTGGTTAGTTAGTGCATTGAGTTAGTCCTGCTATTACAGGTACTAAAGTTAATGTGCAGTAACAAAGACACATTAATAAACGTATAGACATGCCTACTGAGTTCCCTGATCCCTCCTCAGTCTGCTGAAAGGCACACAGAGGCTGCTTGTGCTAACGGTTTTGCTCAAGCCACTCCTGCACTAAACAAAATGCTGACCTGTTCCATTAAGGCAATTCTTATGGGCAGAGAGGTAGATAGTTCTAGGCCCTGATGGCATAACTTATTAAGAAAGCTTTACTCCTATACAGGGATATACAATAAGGCTGGAGTCAGCCTCTTGAAGAAAACCCCTATAGTACTTCCATTCCTTGCTTTGTATAAAATGGCCGTGGGAGGGAGGGGCAGGGAGAGGAGAAGGGATAAGGGGAAAGAACATTTTGCTGCTTCAACCTCCTATACATTAACATCTGTAAAGTAAGCCTTTGCTGTTACAGTATTTACCCTCTAAAACATTAATGACCTATTGTGACTGGAATTATGTGGCACAGAAATATTCAAATAACAAATTCCTTGTAATACATATTTAGATGCTGCTTTCCCCTTATTGCTAACTTATACCTCTAAAATCAATCCAGGGTCCCTGTCAAGCCTGCCCATCAGTGCTATGTTAGGAGAAATAACAAAAGCAATGCTGTGGTAGGTATATGCTGTAGAAGAACGGCATCGCTGATTCAAGGGCACACCTAGGTAGTGTGGAGTTTGCTTTGCCAGCACAAGAGTGAAAGCCAGGTCTAATGCCCACAAGAATAACAGTTTCTACAGCTATTTCCTGCCCTTTGGGGGACGGGGAATACCAGTGCATTTCAAAACAGGGAAGTCTCGCTGGATACCATAAACAAACAATGCTTTATGTAACTGAGCCTTTTGGGAGCATTCTGGCTGTTCAATACCGAGGGCCTAGTTTTCAAAAGAACTAAACCCCCTTGGCTATTCCCAATTTCTGAGGGACTTGTGGGCTAGAGCCAGAGCTCTAATATTAGACATTTCAGTACAGTTTTATTATATCTTTGTTCTCTCCAGGCCTGCCCCATCTTAGCAGTCAGTATCACATAGATATATTTATCTTAGCCAGCTTTGCTCATCTTGACTTTATCATAAACTAATCAATAAAATCTAGAGCATCACAGTTGGAAGAGCATCCCTGACTATTAGCAAGACCAATAAAGCCTCATAAGGACAGACCTACTAGCCAACAGTGGGCAAGTGAATCCTGAAATCTTAGACTCTGATTGGGTTGAGCAAGTCATGCCATTACATTATTCAATGTAGTCTTAATTAGCTATGCCAGAATTCTAACAAATAGGCTGACATTGTAAACAGGCTTCCAGTCCCTGATTGGCAAGGATTCCCAGTTTTCTCTGATTGAAAATAATCCCCAATTTTCAGTTTAAAAGAAAGTAACACAAAATCCACATTGTTCCATGATTAAAATGACACACCACTAATATATAGATAGTTTTCTAATATATAGATACATATTAGTGGTGTGTCATTTTAATTATGGAACAATGTGGATTTTGGGTTACTTTTTCTGAACTGAAAACTGGGGATTATTTTTTTTTTAAATCAGACTAACCAGGATCCCTGGTCATCAGAGTATTCAGCTGGAAATAAGGATTTATTCAAAGTAGGCCTCAATTTTCAAAGAGGGAAGCCTGAACTGAGGCACTCAGTGTGGTGGCGTTACATTTGCAGAAGCAGATCAGAGCTGCCAGGTGCGCAGTAATTCTGCAAATCCAGCCTCCCTCCCTTGTTTGTGTGTCAGAGGTTGAATGTTGGAAACTGACTTCTAGCCCCCTGCCCCATGTTTGAAAAAACTGTGCCCTAATTCTCAGCCAGATTGGCTGGTTATTCTGCATATCCCTGTTCTGAGTCATCATTTTCCCTCTAAAGATGAAAAACGACAACAGTCAACCACAGGTGATCAGCCACCTCTCGGTAAAATAGCCTACTGCTCAGTATAGCAGCCTGTGATGGGATAGTGACTCACACAACATCCTCTTAGGGGCCATCTCCCTGGTAATATTTGGCATCCCAAAAGATCTGGGACAGAGTGATATTTCTGTGCAGCAGGCCCTGTGCAGTCTGTCCTTCCCAAGAAACAGGCTCTGATGTGGTGAAGCTGGTGGCAGCCTGATGAAACTGTTCCATAGCTGCTGAATAGCCCCTGGCTGTGTTTCTTAAAAAGAGGTGATCTCTCCTTGCAGACAGGGTGTGTGCAGTTGACTAGTAATGACAGTTACTATACATACTGAACTGGTCTTACTTAATGCCAAGGAGAAACAGGAGCACAGCAATTTCCCCTCAGGAAGATCACTGAAGTAATCAAACCACATCCTTTCAACTCTTCTCTATGGCAAACCCCTTAGCTATTTTGTTTGTGACAAACCTTAAGAATAGCTACAGGAGACCAAAAACTGTAAATCATACATCTGTAAAATGTAAAATACAGAGGATAGGAAAAGGGACTGTACCCACCCCAGTATCCCAAGGACCAAATCAGAAACCAAGCACTCACATAGTTAACAAGAGAAAAATGATGCAACTGTACCCTTCATGAAGGAGGCAGCAGAAAGCCTGTGGCCACAGTGGTGGCATACAGCCAATTAAGAAAGCCAGGGGAGGATTTGTCAGTCTTTAAGCTTCGGATTGCATAGTTGCACACCACACAATTATTTTGTGTAAATGTGTCAAAAGGAAATTAATTCTAAATCCAATCCCAGCCTAAGATGTTGCTGCAGTAGCCTGATTTTGCTACCACTCATTTTGATACTAAAATGACCTGATTAAAAATGTTCCCAAAGTTCTTTAATTCCACTATGCTAACATATCCTGTCTTCATAGACACTGACTCCTTCCTGGCAAAAGAATCTACAGTCCACTAATTTGACCCAGAATCCCTCTACTCTCTATTATAGCTATGCCCTGTTCATGACCACTCAAGAACAGCAAATACACAAACACAACTTAGACCATCCACAACACAGCTGCGGTGAAGTCTTCACACAGTTACAAACAGGTGGGGGGAAGACATCCTGATTTCATTCCCCTGAGCTCTGTCTGACACTTTGTATATGTATTAAAATAACATTATTGAAAAAAAATGTTAATCCTTGCTCTTTTTTTCTTTTTTTTAATACTTTTTTCCCTGTACCTTCAGAATAGAGATAATGTAGGAAACATAATACATACTCCATCTGCTCCTGCTGGAAATGTCTAGTCTCTTAAAAACAAGGAAAAAAAGATAATATTTAGCACTGGGTTCAATCCAAACCCTGGCTTTCTTTTGAGTATGTCCCACACTCTGCCAGGAACTGCTCCACATTCTGTGGTGGTTGAGGGGGTGGAGAAAGGTTGTGCAATGGAGACTACTGTTCATGGGTGCCCCACCTGAGGACACAGCAGTACTCAAGCTGACCAGGTTTTGTGGTCTTTCCATCCTCTACCCCTTCCAGAGATAGACCAGGGCAGAGAGTTCTCTCTCTGGGGGCTATTGAGGATAAGTTTTCCACTGTAGCCTTTTTGGCTATTGCCCTTCTCCACAAAGTGATAAATACGCTGAGGCAGTAAAGTTTCCACTGGTCACCAGGAAATGCTTATCAGAATCATTTCCTTCTAAATCCTTTTCCACTGTCAGCTCAAATGTGGTTGCTCTTATCCTTCTCCTCACTCCCACCTCACATGGTCATGTTTCTTCACAACAGCCTGCAGGCTTTACAAATGTACAAGCACTTTTAAAGAGGTGCTGCAAATGATATCTTTCAGAGTAAATGCCAAGGAGCCACCCTGAGAAACACGGCAAACAGAAGGCTGAGCCTGATTCTGTATGTACTCACACCCCACAAGCACAAGGGACAGATTACACAGCTCCTGTACTTGTGCCTTGGAAACCCAGTCCCATTTGCTAGTAGGTGAGTATTAGTGATACCAGTCCTTCTGTTGTGGGGACAAGATCACATGGATCTGCTGTCTGAGGACCAAGTGGCTATGTGTCCCTCCATGAATCCATGAGCCCTTTCCTCCACATAGGGTACACAGAATGTAACATACACAAGTACTCTATCATCTGACACGCTAGTGCAATAACAACATAGCATTTCTGGTATACTGGGGGCTCCCATAGGCACTCAAGGCCATTCAGGACTTGCAACAATGCAAGTAGAGCATGATGGTACATGCCTCCTGAACACCATATGATCAACTGTGTTTAATTTTATATAAGCAAACCAGATTTTAAAAAGTTACTTACACAATCTCATCATTCTGGAATTCAAGCTCTCCACAAGTATCCTCAAAGTCCTCTCCTCCACCTTTGGCTGAGCCTTCAATGGTTTTGTAGGGCACGATAACATTTCCTCGGGCTCCAGATGTTCTTAGCACTTTCACTTCCATGGTTCCAACACTCTCACTGATGTGAGTGACAGGCTCCTCAAAGGTAAAGATGCCAGCATGATCATCATCAAAGATGGTCACTGTGGCAGTAGAGGGGGATCCCAGGCAGGCCAACGTTGCTACGTGGTTGGCTTCCAGAATGCCCTCATCCAAGGCTTCAGAGCTTACCCTCACATTGCTGAGGTGAACAAGAAAGTTCTCATCCTCCTCAAAGATATCATCATCAATTATGCCAACTCGGATTTCTTTCTGCGTCTCCCCTGGTTTGAAAACCACAGTCCCTTCAGTAAACTCATAGTCAGATCCAGCATTGGCTGTGCCATCTTCTGTTCGGAAGTCAACATACACTGTGTTAGTCAGATCGCCACCCCGCCGAACGAGGGTCAGTGCAACCGTGCCACAGTTCTCTAGACACTGGTAGGTGCCCTGCTCAAAGCAAATCTTACTGATGGGGTCATTTTCCGCCACCTCACTATTGACCTCATGCATACTGACTGCTTTCCGAGCTTGGTCAGCAGCATGCCTCTTCAGGATGTTGCCCGCTCCAGTCATTAGTCGCGTGGCCTGAATACGATAAAAGGCTCGACTCTTCTGCTGTTGACTCAGGACTTGATAGTTGGCTAGCTCAATTAGTTGTTCTATTTCTTTGTCAGGGTGTTTCTGCTTCAGCTCCTTCAGGATCCGAGCCATTTCCCTCCTGGCTTCCTCATCATCTTGGTCCTTCTCATCAACTTCTAGAACCAGAGTACCATCCAAGAAGTTCTCTACATGGGAATTAATCACTTTTCCATCCATTTCAATGTCAGCTTTGGATGATGGCCTATCACCTTCATGTTCAATGATCATGCCTCTCTGCTTGCCTGCCCTATACCTCTTGTAGACATACTTGTAAAATAAAAGCCTTCTGTCTGCCACCCATGCAAACACCACACAGATGGGAAAGAAGAAAAAAGTAAGCAAGCCTTCCCAGACATCCACAATCCCAGGAGATGAGACAGATAAAATAATGTAAAGCCAAGTATAGGCAAAGATGCTCCAAGCTGCTGTAACAAAAAACACTCGTAGGTGCTTAATCTTCCTTATCTCACCATCAGGGACCACGTAGACACAAATTGCTATGATGATGAACATGTTAAAAGCAGCACTTCCCACAATGGTGCTGGGCCCAAGATCCCCTGCTGTGAAACCATGACCACACACTTCTATAACAGAAAGAAGAATCTCAGGTGCTGAAGAGCCCAGAGCCATCAATGTTAAGTTGGAAACAGTCTCATTCCAAATCCTCACTGTGGTTTTGCTCGTCTCACCGTTGGGCTTCTTGATTGTTATCTCCCTCTCCTGAGATGTAATGACTTCTATAGAGGACATGAAGCGGTCAGCAATGATGGATACCCCTAGGAACATATAGACCATAGCTACAAAATACACTGTAGCTCTCGCAATTTTATCACCAAATGAAGGGTCTTGGGGCTCCCATATTGGTAAAATGATGCCCTTCTTGCAAATATATGAACCAGTACATTCTGATTTATTGGCAGGCTCTTCACTTGGGTTTTCTGCCAGCACTTTGTCCACATGGAACAACAGAAGTGCCACAATACTGAAAAGATGAAAGCCTGAAGGGAAGGTGGAGGAGTTACTTAATTTCAACATGGTAGCTTTCTCTGGCCAGCTTCCACGTGTTTTCCAACCTGCAGATAGAATGGGAAGAAGTGTTATCCAAATCAAACTTCTTTACCAAAAAACAACTGTAAACACTTTGACCTGTTATACATGTTCTGTGAGCTGCATATCACTTATCCTTCAGGAGAATCATAACAACACTGGAACTAGGCTATCCACATTTACCCAAACTCAAGACTACTTTGAATACCCAATAATTAGATTCTAGACATGGAAAATATATACATTTGTTATATTTGCCATGTCTTAGACTGTAATTATTAGAAGGTTGGTTTCAATTCATCCCCCTACCTCCGCAGCAGGGAAAGCAGCATAGGGGGGCAGGAAGTGGAGTCAAGAGTCATGACTGAGGACAAGCAATGGGGAAGGAGGAGAGGGGAAGGCAGGAGAAAGAGGTAGCACAGGGGGCAGAGGCAACAGAGGTGAAGGCAGGGAGAGGCAGTGTGGGGTTAGAGGCAGAGGCCACAGCTCCAACTCTGACACTGAGTGTGGGTTGGGGCCAGAACCACAGCAGCTGCCTGCCCTCCAACTCTGTACCTGAATCCAAGACGATGGGCTTCCATCACTGAATGTAGGTGGGGGGACCTTGTCTTGTATTTTAATAAATATGGAAAATTCTAAATGAATGCACATGTGTGTCACTGTTAATGTCAGTTTCTGAAGTAACACTCTCCTTGTTCAATTTTTTATTAACATACCATCATGTAGTACAGCTGGTAGAATTGTTTCCAAATTCAAAGTTTCAGTTAAATAAATCTTGAAATTTAATGTAAAATTCTCCAATAAATGTAACCGTCTCATATTTTTGCCAATTTTTATTACTACAAAATGAATTCAGAAATCTTTTTAGACTTCACGTATATTCATAATCCTTGCACAAGTCTGTTTCAGGGCCTGCAGTGCCACATCAACCGACATGCGGGGCTTCCCCCAGGTCCAGAAATTGGGGGTGGGGGAGTGATGGCACCACTCCCTGGCTGCCAAGTTTCAAAACCTATGGAGTGCCCTGGGCCATATGCAGTGGATTGGAGTCCTGATCTCACTGTGCAGGGCTGGCAGGGACAGTTCCAGGCCCCAGTACCCAATCCTAGAATGCAGGGGGTGAGAGGGGGTGGTGCTGGATGCCAAGAGGCCAATCCTGATGCAAAAGGGGGTGGTGCCAGGCATCCAGGGTCTAACTCCAGCACACAGTGGTGGGAGGGGACCAGGTCAGGCCCTGGGGTTCAATCTGGCCCACAAACTAGCCTTGCACCATTTTGGCCTGCAGGGCCAAAAGGTTTGGCACCATTGGTCTATTCCATACCGAATGTGTACATTAAGTAAATAAAGTCATACAATTGACAGCTGTACAGGTGCTCAGATAGGAACTGAAGGTATATATGTATTCTTACCTCTGGCCCTCAAGAATATGCAATATGAGAGTCTTAATATCAGAGCAATAGCATGTGATCATGTAATTAAATATATCAAAAAGGTTTGGACTTTCTTTAGCTAAAAAGCACCTACTATGTACCTATGAATAATTTATTTTTGTATACCTTAGGAGGGAGCCCATCTCTCGCTCACTTTCCTTCCAGAGCTGGGCTCCCTCCCACCCATCTGGAGCCTTGGCCACTCCACTTACACTTTACACAAACACTGAGGCACTAAGGACAGGTCCTAGTTCTGCCTGGGGACTTCAGCAGAGGACGGGCCAGATTCTAGTCTACCTTTTAGGTGTGTAAGGGGAGTTTGGTTCCTAGAGTGCAAATCTATTTCACCTGATGGAAGTCCCTGAAAACAGTCAATGTAAAAAGTGAATAAATCCTTCTCCTCCACTCTTTTTCCCAGCTGCATTTTTGTGACTCAGTCTTAAGGGTCAAAAGGTGGTACAGTACATTATAGAAATAGATATATTAATGGATTCACAGGATGTAAAGAGGATAGAACTCCACTTAGATGGTGGAAGTCCACTTAGATGCCCACCAGGTGAAACAATCTGACCCTTAGTGACAAGCTGGCTGACTGAAAAGCCCTCTTAGCTGTGCATAAATTTGAAGAGCAGTCGCCCATAGGTATATAACAACACTCAGTGAAAAAACATGAGCATGGTCATTTTATCATTTTCAAATGAAAACTAGTTCTTTATTTTATCAAAGATATGTTCTCCCTCCATGAGGGCTATTCCCATGTTATTTTCCTCTAGTTTCCCATTCCAAACTGTCTTTGCTGTAGGGATGGTTAAAGTTTCTGATTGTATATTTTCAATGCTAATGCTTATGTATTTCATTAAAGTATGAATAAAAAGGCACAAAATGAGCATGGAAAGTTTCAAAGCAAGTCACACAAGGCTGAAAAGAGAGGGTTGCAATGAAGACTGTTATAGTGCTTAGATCATATACAATGCTTTTCTTCGCTAGATTTCAGCATGCTTTACATAAAGTGAATATCATTACAGTATTCCCATTTCAAAGATAGGGAAACTGAGGCACTAGGAGGTGAAATAACTTGCCCAGGTTACCCAGAAGGTCAGTAACAAAGTTGGAAATAGAACCCAAGGCTCTGGGAAGCCAATCCACTACACTATACACCAGCTCTTTTAACTTCTACCAGGTCACAATGAGAACAGCAAACACCATACTGGAGCTGATCACTATCTCAGCTGCCCTAAGTATACTGCACACCATCCCACATAAAAGTACAGGCTGCTCAAATTTCACTGAAAACTGGATGGATCATGACAGGATGACCAAGATAAAAATCATGTCCACCAATTGTTTCCAAGGACTCTGCTTGCATGTCCTGTAACAGTAAATGTACTTTGAAATCCTGTTTAGAACACAGCATCTTTTTCTTAATGAAAGTTTCCTTCTTCCTGTTTCTTGCTATATTAGAGACCTGGTATACCACAAAAGCCTAACAGATGGCACAAGCAGCAGTGCCGAACATAATGTTTACTAGTCAGATGCCAACTCCTGAGAACGATTCACCTTGGTCATTCCAAAAGAAGAATACATAGTGGCCTTGGGGACTCAAATACCTGATTGTCTCAAGCTACGATTACATTCAAATGACCATATGTCATGCTAAACTGAAATGGTTTCTGCCCATCAGAATGCAGGCTAGGCTGCCTGGGAAAGAGAACAAAAGCAAAGAATTAGGAAAAAATAGCAAACGTGGCAAAATTATTTAGATGACTCAAGATTAGCAACGATTCTGAAAATCCTGTCAAAGAAAAGCTAGAAGACCAAGGTAGCTCAATGGCAGATGAAAATCAGGGATGATAACTGTGAGCTATCCTAAAAGTTATTGGCAGACTTTGAACATTATATGCACTTTACTGGGTCCTAAAGTAACTCCATCTGCTCAGCAAAACGACTTGGGTGTTGCCGAGGACACATCTGAAAAATCCTCTGCTTAGTTTGCAGCAACCAATAACACAATGAACAGGCAATTGCATGAAACATAATTCTGAAAAATATTCTAATGCTACTGTATAGGTTACATGAGTTACATTATCTGCGATATCATGGTTCTTTCCAGTTATTCTGAAAGGGGTGATAGCAAAAAAGCAAGGATTACTTGACACAGCATTCCTTGTGCATGGAGAGACTGAAAGAGACTGAGGCTTTTTAGGTTACAGAAGACAATGGTGCTACAATAAGTTCCCACTTGTACAGAGGCAGATATGGTTCCTTAGAACTGCAAGTGTGCTGTGCTGAGGGAAAGCCTGCTTTAAGACTAATAGAGGCTGGTTTTACCACTCTTATCATTCAGGCTGTTAGAAAATTAGAAAAAGAGGCATTATTAAAGTGAATACAGGAGTCATTTCATCGCATACCACTAGATACAGCCATGATAACCCTTTAGAAGAGAATTTTACTAGGCATGCAGCCAGACTAAAGTGAATTTATGCTCATTGTGCATCTTTAACCAGAACATAACTTAGTCAATGCCTAACTATATTGCTTGGGTGTTATGTTGTTTCAAACCACGACATAGATAAAATGAGATGTGCTAAATCTGATAAGATAACAGAAATTGACATGGCATCCATTTTCTTATTATAAGTACATCTGGAATGTTCTAATTTCTTTTTACAATTTGAATTCAAGGAGAAATTTTGTAATGTATAAACATACAAATAAATACTACACTGTTTTTCTAAGTCATGAATACTTATTGCAGGGAGTAGTTGTTTTAATTCAAAGAACAAAAATATCCTCCCGCCCTTATTCAATAGATTTCCTCTTTGGGGCCAGTCAGATAGTCTTGCAAGTCTAAAATTATTCAAAGCAACCAGCACTGTGAAATCCCCTTGGCAAGAGAAGAAAACAGATGGTCCTAGAGAAAATCTTATACTTCGGGTCACTGAGTTAGGTTATATAGAATAGCAGTTCCATCACACTTTGGATCAACTCCATAATCTTAAAAGGATGGATGCATTGACAACTTTAGTCAATAAAATTTATCTATGGGGATTAATAAATCACTTGAACTTTATTTAAAGGGTTATTCTCTCATTTCAGCATAGGGTCCTTTTGTAACTTGTATTTCAATAGACAATGACAATGAAGTGGAAAATATTTCCACTTGAGCCATTGTTCTGGACCTGTATTTAGTACTCTGTGTATCAAAGGGAAATTCCATTTTTCTGGATATCGTGTGAAAGGAAAAATCTGGAGCTTCTCTAGAGAATCAAATTATACAAAGAATTGGCAGAAGCTTTGAAAGACGAAATATAATCAAAACTAATCTTGTGTGTCAAGACCTTTTTCTTCCACCCTGGAGCAAGCAGCTTGCAAATGGTGAATATCACATTTGCGAGATGAGTAAAATCAAGACCTACAACATGTAAGCAAAAATGCCTGGCATAGTCCCTACTTAGGGCCTCAGGTACTACCACAGTTCAAATAATAAATCATAAAAGGCTGTGTGCAATTGCAATGAATGGGGTTTGTGTACATGGGTACTGCAAGCCAGGAGTTCTCTTGGTCTAAATCCAAGCCAGACCCTAGTTTTTGGTTCAGTGTCAAATCAACAGTAGCCACATCTGCAATCAGGTATGGGCAGCAAATCCCCAACCCTTCCTTACTGTAAGCACAGGCTACTAGAAACAGAGAAGTGGCTTAACTTCTTCAGTTTGTTTTCCTTTTCATTTACAAACCTCTCCATGCATGGGGTGAAAAGCACCTAGGGCAGGCTCCCAGGTAACTGACCTACCTCACAGAACCACAGTTACTATGAAGTAGTCAGCACATCATCAGGTTCATTCTCTCTCTCATTACTCCCAGATTCCACAGACAGCACCTCAGCTGCTGAGGCTATCTTAGTTGTACAGCCCCTACCACAGGAGAGTCTGATCCCAAATGGGGGCTCTCAGGCATTATCAAGGTACAAATAAGAAAGAGGAAAAGGATTCTGAAATTAAAAGGTTCACTCTTAAGCTGGGGTAAGGTTACTGGTATGCATCAAGAACACTTTAATGGTAATGGGTACGTGTCGTTCGAGTGCTTTTCCCATCAGTGTCATCAAGGAAAGCGCTGGTTAAACCAAGTTATATTCTAGATCAACCTCAATCCTTAACAACCTCTCTAGCGTGTGCACATGCATGTCTATCACAGGGAACTCCCTTGTACTTCCAGTACATAAACAGTCCTGCAAAACACACTTTTTGGTTCCTCACAGTCACACTCAGGCTTTCACAGTGAATGGTGTGTACTGCAGCAGCTGTAAGGGGCCATAATCATGGACAGGGCGCCATCATGCTGGGAGCTGTGTGCACACAGGTAATGAAGAGACTACAGGTGCACCAACAGATGTTTTTTGGGCTGATGCCAATGGCCAATTTTTAAGGAACTATATCGGCCAATACTGGTCCTTTTCCAATACGCAGCTGGAGACCAGCATCAGGTTGGTAAGTCTGGTGTGGGAAAAGAGCGGGGGGAGAGAAGGAGGGGCAGCGGTGAGTGAGTGGGGCAGGGGCAGGGCACAAGATGGAGCTGTGAACAGTTCATCAGCAGGGGGTGCAGGAGGGAGGCATGAGGGGCAAGAGCAGTTCCTGCCTGGCACAGACCCTGGGAGGGCATGTGCCCCTGTACCTCCTTAAGCGGGGAGGGCTGGGGCTGGGGCTGGGGCTGAGGCTGGGGCTGCGCTGGGCTCTTCCTGGTGGGGGCTGAGCCGGGCTGCACTGTGTTTGGGACAAGCAGTTGCAGTGCTAGGAATGGGGCATTTATCAGCCACATTATCAGCGGCATCAGGCAAAAAAAGTCGATTTCCAATATGTTTAATTTTCTTTATATTGCTGCTGATCCAATATGGGACTGATGTATCAGTGCACCTGAAGAAGGGATAGCTCTTGCCCAACAGAGCCTACAGTCTAAGCAAGCTTTCACCTCGCCTGTACTACATGCAGCCCCACAGACCTGGATGTAGTAGTGTTATCCACAATGTGTTGCTTGCACAATGAGAAAAAGCATGGCACTGGCTATGAGGTCCCATGACACCCAGACACCACCCGAAGGGATATGATGAGACACTGTGGCACACAATCTTCTGCTCACACTCCTCAATTTGGCCAGGATTGTTCCAGGTTTTGGAAATTCACCTGGATAACTGCCTATGCCTAGCACTCCTGATAGCTACACACATCTCCCCCCACCCCATCCCCTTCTACTCTCAGGAATAAAGCAGAGCTGCTTCTCAGTTCCTCCTCCCTGGGGGTACTGATCATCTGGGAGTTTCCTCACCAAGCTGGAACCAACCACCCACTCCCATTCAGACAGAGCCAATACCCATATTACATATGCTCTTGTCCATCTCAGACCCCTGTGAAGAATGTGCTGTGGAGAAGGCCTGGGTAGGAAGGGAAGGAGAAGCACAGGTGAGCCCCAGGTACATGTGGTCTCTACACACCCCTGCACCCTGGGATGAAGTGAACATGATGCTTTGTACCATCCCCAGTGTGGACTGACCAGGGCCTAGCAGGCAGTCTGAAGATGTGTCACTGCAGTATTTGGGCAATGGGGCCTGAAGGGAGGCAAGAATACTGCAGTGTCTAGCCCTCCACTGAGACCTAGGGCAGCTTCCATGCTATTGCATTTGCTTACTGTATTTGGTGGGCTGAAGCTTTCAAACCCAACCAGATCCCCAAGCTAAGCTCCCAAGGCTGTTTTCCTCATATACATCAGGTAAGATTGTTGCCTTTCAGACACCCCTCAAGTTCTGACTTTTTAATTAGCTTATTTCTATGCATCTAGGCTTGTAACCACCCTCTCCACCCTCCCCATGTATGATTCATGCCATTCAGGCTCTTTGTTTGCTGTTACTAGAACAGATTTCAGTCCCTCTCTTTTTTTTCCATAGAGTGCTACTTCTCTCTTCCAGCCGCTGTCTTCTCTTCTTGGGAGATGTCTTGTGTTTGGATATCTTGCCTTGCTGTGTCAGGTTCCAAACCCCTTTGTTCTTTTAAAAACCATTTGTGACTGGGCTTATAACTCATTTGCAACGTGTTGACAGCAGCATTTGTATTCAGACTGCTGAAAACGATTATCAGGCTGGGTGCTTTTATGACAGCCCAAAAAGTGGGTAATGCAGAGATTGTCTGGTACTAGTTTCCCAAGAAATGAGTAATGTGAGAGAGACAAAAAGGGATGCTTTCCATAAGGAATTATTTTTCAAGCATTCAACAGAAAATGCACTTTAGCACAGAGCAGCTGTAACACAGCAATATTTCCATTGTTACAGGCACAGCTGGAGGTGTCCAACCTTGCCTAACCTGCTATAACATTAGCCCCATAATAAGCATACATTTAATTCTGGTTACACTGGGGATGGATATCCTCTCATCCATATCACTGGTTCAGAAGAGACAGGTATAAAAGACCAACAGGGCTGGAAGTATCCTGTCCAATATAAGGATGTCCAGAGAGGCTGTGAACTTTCCGGTGTGGTCTAGTGCTGAACCATCCACATAATGAAAATGTTCTTCTTAACATCCATCCTAAGTTTCCCTTGTTGCAATGCAAGTCTTAACTCTTTGTAATGTCCCCTGAGGTCACAAAATGTAGTCTATTTCTATCCTCTTCATAAGCAGTACATCAGTACAGGTCAACCCCAGGCCAGCCCCATTTGTTCTGTCAGCTGCTGAGGGCTAACTTTTAGGGCTGTGTGAAACAGCACCATTGCATTTTGACTTCTGTTTTGCCATTTTGAAGGGATAGTGTTTTGTTTTGTCGTTTTGTTTCGAAGCACTGTTCTGTTCATTTTGTCAAAACTGTTTCACTGTTTCACCAGTAGGGGAATCATGAAAATGCCTATAATGTTGTCATTTATTGCCTGATTCAGATGAAACTTACAGGGATGGTAGTCCCTTGTGAGGGCATGAAGCCTGTCATGTTTCAAGGAGATAGGTGCAGCAGTTTCTAGGAAACTGCACCTCAAACTGCTAAAAGCAAAACTCATGCTACTTGCTAGCAGTGGCAGCCTTCTGCCACAATGAGCGCAGAACTGGGGGCCCGCACCCCCAGGAGGAGCCCAGTACTGGGAGGGCAGGCTGAGCTCCATGGGGCTGGCAGAGTCACTTGGAGCACAGCCCTGGCTCCAAGCGCAGCGTTGGCAAGCACAGCCTGGTGGCTGGAGGCTCTGCAGCCCCACGGAGCTGAGCCTGGTGGCGGGAGGCACCAGAGAGCCAATGGTGGGACCACCTGGAATGCAGCCCTGGCTCAGAGCACAGACCTGGCCAGTGGATCTCCCTACCCTCCCACCACCAGGTTCAGCTCTGTGGGGCTAGCGGAGCCACTTAGAGTACAGCCTGCTGGTAGGAGGCAGGGAGAGCCAGGGCTGTGCTCTGAGTGGCTCCGCTAGCCCCATGGAGCTCAGCTCAGTGACAGGAGTGCCGGTGGCACAGTCCTGGCCAGTGGCTCTCCCCTGCCTCCCACTACCAGGCTCAACTCTGTGGGGCTGTGAAGCCTGCAGGCACTGGGCTGTGCTCACCAGGACTGCACTTGGAGTCAGGGCTGTGCTCTGAGCAGCTCCGCCAGCCCCATGGAGCTCAGCCCAGCAGCAGGAAAGCCAGTGGTGGAGCCGCTTGGAGCACTGCCCTGGTGAGCACAGCCCAGCAGTAGGAAGCTCCGTAGCCTTATGGAGCTGAGCCTGGCAGTGGAAGGCAGAGAAGAGCCACTGGCCAGGGCTGTGCTTGGAGAAGCTCCACCACTGGCTCTCCCGCCACTGGGCTGAGTGCCATGGGGATGGCAGAGCCACTTGGAGCACAGCCCTGGCTCTCCCCTGCTTCCCGCCACCAGGCTGCTTCAAAACTCAAAACGTTTTGAGTGCCCTCATTTTGTTTCAAAGCTGCTTTGAAGCCTTTTGTTTCATTTTGATTTCGCTGTTTTGAGCTCCAAATGCATCATAACAGCTTTGAAACAAAACACCTGTTGAAATTTTGTACAGCCCTACTAACCTTACATGATTCCTCCACTAGGGTGAAATATTAACCAATTCCAGCCCAGCTTCTGGGGCTGCATGGGTATTAGGATCAATCATGAAGGTGATCTCTCACAATGCAGACACTTGTTCTGATACCTAGAAGACGTATCATAGGCTGGTTTCACACAAGCCATCACCATGTTACTAGCAGGCAGCTATTAACATTCCATTGCCCCACAACTGGGTGGGATGCAGCCCTACAGCACATTTTAGAGAGGCCCAGGTAACTGCTGTGCCAGATAGTATACCGGCAGTCCAGAGGTTTTCAGCATCCATGAAAATGTGTTTTCAGTTATTCCTTCCACAGACCCTTCACATCCCCAGGCTCACAGTCTGGGACAGATAGCAATGTTCCACGAACAGGGAAGCACAGGAGGAGTATCCCCTGCTGGAAGCAATTTCATTTAAAGGATGAGGAAAACTCAGTTCATGTAATACAACTATCTCTCTCTTTCCTAAGTCCATCTCAGCAGACTGCAGCATCACAAGCATTGCCTGGGGAGAAGTGGAATCTTCCAAGTGGCTCGGCTGCAAGCCATATAAGGTGTTAAACAAAAACCAGGCACTAACAGAAAGCCACTGCAGAGTTTGGTGCATGGCACCACCTGATGACAGTAAGACACAGCCTTTAGCAGCCAGGCTATTCACCCCTGTGTGCCTGCTTTCATTTCCAAGTGGGTTAATCTATCTATCTATACATGACCCACTGTGAAAGGAGACTCACACTTTCATCAATGGACATGGCATCATATGCCTATGCCCTCAGCTGGTACCCTAGGCCTGACAGTGTGTGCTTCTCCCATGGTTCAGGCCTATAGCCAGTTAACATGTAACCTCCCCTCCTTTTCCAGGGATCCACTGGGTAGTTTTCCGGTACCACATCTGGTCTCCTCTTCAATCATAAGACAGTGGGTTTACCCCGAAGTCCCCAAAAAGCAGTCACCCTCAAGCTACATCTCTGCCCACCCCATGCTTCAGTGTCTAATTCTACCTGAACTCACACTCTGTGCACTTTTCTAGCAGCAGATGCCAGAGATTCTCAACAAGGGTACTGCATCACTTTACGGAGCCTTAAGATCCTTTCAAGGCTGCTACTCCACAGAGTTAGCAGCTATTCCTTCCTATTAGGTGTGCAAACATGTTTCACAAGATAAATCTAAAGATTTCAAATAGGAATTCATAGTGTTAGAAGCATTCTAACCTGTTGTGGTCTTTCTGAGTTCTTTGCAAAAGAACTGCCCTATTATTTTTCTGTAGTTAAAAGACAAGTATAAGAGCTGACATTTTCTGAGGCATGCCTTGAGCCTAAAAAGGTGGAGAACCACTGGTCTAGGGACTCACAGGGGAAAAGAGGGACAGGAGAGAGGGTCTCGAGTCACTCCTGCTACTTGATCATGTAAAAATGGGATCTAATATCCAGATTCCAAAGCTACCAAAGGGGGCAGGCAGAACTTCTTCATCTTTGTGGTTACCATTTCTAGACAAGTAGTGTCATGTCCATCATTTGGATTAAGCTAGTCCAGATTTCTAGCAGACAAAGGGAAGGAGTTTTGCTGCTCCTGTCAATTCATGTAAAAAGAAGAGACACAGTCAGATACCCACAGAGCACTGAAGCCAGTGCTTCCTAAAGTGTTTATTTCCTGCAGTACCTCAGATATCACAGCAGAGTAACTTCAACAAATGCTGGCATTTTACAGGCAAGCAGTGTTTACGGACGGGGAAAACGTCGGAAGGCAGAAATAGGTTCAGCAACCTGCCTGGAAGGCTGTGCCATCTGCCAGATTTGGGATGGAGTCTGTTCCAATCCAGACCCTGATTTAGAGCGTAGCAGATCAGTTCTCCTAACCGTGATTTTCCTTTCTATGAAAGAACGCTTGCCTCTCTTCCAAGCAAGATGTGTGCTAAGTCTGGACTTAGAGATGCCTGGAGGAAAGTCCGTGTATCAAAATAAGGTGCCATCTCTTTGTCCATGCAGGGTGACAGAACCCTAACTCACAGCTTTGTCTCCTGGGTTCCCAGCTTCCAAAGAAGACTGCCATTCTGGAACTCACAAGGTCTCTTGGAATAGCCTACTGTGACCCCCACCCCGCAAGTCACAGCAATTTCTAGCACAGCACAACCTAGACTGCATCAGTATAAATAGCCACTCAAACCTTTCCAAATATAGTCAAAGGCACCAGTCCTCAATGAAGCCAACTAAGTAAAAACAAATATCAGGCCCCTGTTTTCTAAATATGACATTTGAAAGTTAGAACAATTATCAAGCCATGACTGATTTTTCCAAATATCCTATCTTCCAGACACAGTGTTTAATTCCCTCCCACAATTTCCTCAGCAACATTCCAAAATAAACAAGTAAATAAAGAAAATAAATCTTCCCCCATATAAAATTTCAGGCAAAAAGGGTTGAGTTTGGGTGAAGCTGGTGAGGGCTGCCTCAGAATGCTATTGACAGAGGTTTCAATCACTACTTCTTAGCAAGCAAACCCAATAGCTTTCTCCCTCAGAAACAGCTGTTTTACCCAAAATGGGGTGATGCCTGTGAGGGAAATGAAGTGAAACTAGGAGTTAAAAAACAACTTATTCCTTTCTCCAGTCCACCCCCTCCTCCCAGCTCCAGTGTCATCACATCTCCCCTCCTTTCCAGTCCTGTTTCCAAAACATGTCTTTCTTGCACCCTTTTACCATTATTCTTTTACCTTTTCTTTGCTTGAACAAGCATCCCAACCAGCCACAGGTAATGCAGGGGAACCATGGCAGCCAACGTCCTACTTCTATAAAATGTTTTCAATACATGCTCAAGAGGTCCCGGAGAAAGAGCCACACTCCCTGCTACAGAAGAAGGCAAAAACCCCAAGACCTGTACCATGGTGGAAGGTGACTGGTCTAATGGCTAAGTCATCAGACTGGCACTTTGGAGAGCCAGATTCAACCCCTGGCTGTCCTACAGACTCCAAGCTCAGGCCTGGATCAGCTTTCACATAGCCTGTGCCTCCATTCTCCTTTCATAACATGGTGTCACTCACACTGGCACTGGGAAGGTACAACTTAGATGAAAGCGGTGTCACAGGTGTTGAAGACAGTGAGGGACAGCAAGAAAGAGACATAAAACAGAGCACCCAGGAAAGAGTAGAGGGGGAAGGGAGCAGAAATTGAGTTTTGTGGGAGCTCAGAAGCTCACAAAAGGATGGAGTGAAATTTACCCCTGCAGAGAGGGGCTACATGACACCTATGCATCAGTGTTGATAGCCAGGCCTTCCATCAGCCCTCTGCTAGAAGGTGAGTGTCAAGAGAGGAGAATCTGAGGTGAAAGAGCACAGGAAGAGAAGTAGGGGGTCAGCAGCTGGGAACGCCTCGGGCACAAAAATGGCCAAAGTAGTGAGCAAAGGAGCAGCTAAAAGGGTGGGATGAGGAAGAATGCAAAAAGGTGGCTTGACACAGCTTCCACCTGTAGGCAAAAACTACCCAGAATATGATTAGGAGTGGAAGGAGACAGCCAGAAAGATGAAGGGTTTGTGTGAGAGCAGGTGGGTGGAGGGAGCAGAAGATAAAGCAACCTTAAATATAAAGAGGCGAGTTTCAGAGGCTGAGCAGGTGGTCTGGAAGGAGCAGGCAGGTCAGCATGGGACCAATATACCAAATGAAAAGAAGCTTGAGATGCTAGACAGCTTGTTAGCAATACATATGTTATTAAAGTGGGGTGCCTCTAGAGACCTGAATGGCCTGTCCATCAGTAACTGATACAACAAGAGGATGTTTCCAGAGCCCTCCACTTACCGTCATGAACAGATTTCTTACGCATACAACCATGCTAGGGTAAGGAAGTCTCTCCCAAAAGGGGTCTTCAAAACCAGCTTCTATTTTAATGTTGGCTCTTCAGCAAAGTTCACTGGTGAGGCCAGACATTTCAGTAATAGCTCCCTGCAGCTCCCTCCCCTCCCCAAAATGCCCAGAACAGATGGCAGAGAAATTCTGAAGGCTCCTGGAAAGTGGGTGCTTTCCAGCCCCAGCAAGTAGTTGTGAAGCAGGCATTTCTTTCCCTGGCAGAGTAACTCGCTTCCTGTTAGGTATGCAGGAATGTTTAGTCTGAGAACTTCATATGTAGCCAGCAATTTTAGCTGCATCCATTTCTGATGCCCAACATTGCTCACCCAGAAGTGATTGGAGTATCTGAGGGCCAGTGCCAAGCACTTGCTGAATGTTGCCTTTAAAGTGTTCCACTCTGGACACTCCAAACCAAAACAGTTTCTAGTCATTTTCAGAGAAATTTGGCTGCTGTTTCCTCTGACAGTGCCTCTGAGTCATGTGGTGCATTTTCTGCTCCTTGACTGAATTTTTTTAAAAACAGACAATTGTCAAATGACAAGCAGCAAACAGAACACTTCTAGTGCAAATACCAGAAGATCTTTTTGTATTTGTGAGGGAAGTTGGTCCTATGGGTGTGTCACATGGCTGGGACTCAGGAGATCACTTGTTTGGTTACTGCCACCATCACAGACACCTCCATGGCCCGGGCTGAGTCACTTGGGCTCAGATTCTTCAAGATATCCAGGCACCTAATTCCTATTCAAAACACAGATCCAAGTGAATTTGAGGATCTGGGTCTTTTATCTTTGTGCCTAAGCCCCTTTCTATAAAACAGGGCTCAAAACCCTGTGCATTTGTCTGTCTTTGTCACGTCTCTACAAGCTGGAAGCTCTTTAGGGATAGGGGCTGCCTCTTACATTTTTCATACAGCGCCTAACACAATGAAGGTGCAGATCTCAGTCATGATCTCTACATGTTACTGTAATACACATAAGAAAATTCCTTTTCAAGCTCTGCCAGCACTGCAGTGACTACCAGCATTTTTTACAATTCTTGATCAACAATACCTCTTAAAGCCCACAAACAACAGCAAGTCCTATTCCCACTATGGGTTATGTTGCTTTTGGTTGATATATTTGTGAAACTGTTTCTCCAAATTTATGCATATGGACTGGGTAATAGCTTGGTGGACGGAATGCTAACCTGCCAAGGCTGAATCCTTGGGTTCTAGATATGCACCTGGGTAAAAAATGCAGGACCTGGTGAAGAGAAAGAACTGATTACTGTGACATATGTTGAGAGGATACCACAGAAGTGCAAAGGCAGTCCCAGCATGTTTTTCGAGTGTGTTGGAGAATTTTGGTACAGATCATGGAAAAGCCAGTTTGTGGGGGAAGCTTTTCTTAAGTTGCTGCTCATAAACAGAGAGGAATTGTTTGAGAACATGAAGATAGAAGGTAACTTGGGTGACAGTGACCAAAAAATGATACAGCTCAAGATCCTAAGGAAAGGAAGGTAGGAAAGCACCAGAATAAAGATACACATCATCCCTGACCAGTCCTATTTCCTTCCATGACAAAATGACAGGCTTTGTGGATGAGATGAGAACAGTGGATGAAATATTCTTCAACTTCAGCAAGGCTTTTAACACAATCTAGACTAAAGCATGGTAGATGCAGAACTAGTTGGCTCATCAAATTCGAAGAGTAGTCATCAAGGGCTTGATTTCTAATTGGGAGGAGGATCAAACAAGGTTCCCCAGAGACGAGTCTTGAGTTTAGTTCAACATTGTTTAATATCTTCACAAATGATTTGGAGGATGGGATTGAGTGCTTACTTACTATATGTGCAGATGACATTGTGATGGGTGAAGTTGCCAACATTTTGGATGATAAAATTAGGATTCAGAATGACCTTGATAAACTAGAAAAAAATGTTCCTAAATTAATCAAATGAAATTAACGAAGACAAGTGCAAAGTCCTGCACTTAAAATGGAACAATCACATGTGTAAACACAGATTAGGAAATGACTGACTAGGCTGCAGAAGAGGACCTGGGGATTATTATCATGAACCACAAGCTGAATAAAAGACAACGATGAGCTCTTGTTCTCTTGTTGGGGAAAAAAAAAAAAGCCAAAGCATGCAGGGTTGTTTTAACAGAAATGGCACTTTCATAGTCATGGGAAGTGATTACAACTAAGAAAGTCTCATCTGGAGTGCTGCATCCAGTTTCGTGCACTGCAGTTCAAGAAAGATACAAACAAATTATAAAGAGTCCAGCAGAGAGCAACACAAAGTATTAGAGGTCTGGGAAATACATGGAGATAGACCATTCTCTGTGGCCACAGGGGACAGGACAAGTAGTAATTAATGAACTTACTTTGCAAGAAGGGAAATTTAAGTTGGATATTAGGAAGAACTTTCTAACAATGAATGTGGTTAAGCACTGGAACAGGTTACCTGTACAGATTGTAGAAGAATCTCATTCTTTGGAAACTTTAAAGGACAGGTTAGATAAACACTTGGCTGGAATAGTTTATTTGGAGATGATCCAACAAAGAGCACTGGGCTGGCCAAAATAACCTCCTAAGGTCCCACCCAGCCCTACTTTTCTAAGATTCTCTACCCAGAGTACAAATCTTGCCCTCCCCCCCAGAATTAAATAAAATAAAATAAAATAAAATAAAAAAAAACTACATGAAACCAAGTTCAGTCTTGGTAGTGACAGCCCTGAGGCTTGGAGCAGAGCAGATTACTGCTTAGTACACTGCAGGGATAGACAAAGAAACAGGAGCCTTTGAGGACCACTCACTGTCTTGTGCAGCCACCAACAACATGATGTGAGCATAAAATGGCTCTATTCTAATCCCATACAATTCTATACTGCTGTCAGAAGCATAGTGAAACAGACCCCTTAAACACAAAAAGCCTGAAATAGCACATGCTGCAGAAAGATGCCAAGTGCCAGGATCTAGGGAGAGAATTACAGCCAGAAATTTTGAAAGAAAGTGGTTTTGTTGGTGCGTAAACTTTTATCAGCTCCAAACTGTGACAGGCAAAGCATTGAGGAAGACTAGGCTTGTAGACCTTATCTGAGTTTTGTTATATTTAAATCCAAGATGGTGCAACAAGACTTACTGCAGGAATGAACAACATCAAGCAGGGCAGCTTCCAAAGCATTTTTTATAGCTGTAAACAAGAGACGCTTGTAAGATACAAGAGGCAGAGTGGGGTTATTTGGTTGGAAGCAGTTATGAGTAGAGATGGTACAGAAGCTCTAGCAAGTTTAGGCTCCAGAAATGCAAGACATTTTACCACTCTTGAGCCCAGGGAACTTGTTACTCGTCTAGCCTCAGAAGGATGTAACAGTTGGAAACAGGATAAAAAACCCTGTGGAAAAACACTCTGTTAAAAAAGAGAGAAAGAGAGAGATTTGTTAAGCACACCTGAATGCATGCAGGCCTGCTATCTGAGAGTTGCCAGTTCTTGCCATTTTATCATGAGTCTTACAATAATTGAATTTTTTCTCTGTTGCAGGAATCCTGCCTATATGGAAGAATCTTAGCTTTCAATAGAAAAAGAGTAAGTTTCACAGCCTTCTGGCTGTGGAGAACAGCATGAAAATGTAACCCAAGTGGATCCAAAAGGCAAATAAAAAGAACAAGATTAAAAAAAAAAACAACAAAAAAAGACCTGATTTTTAAGTCACACGATTGCATGGTCTGACTCATGATTTTTCAACATCTGAGGCTGGCAGTCTCACCTTCTGCAACGTGCAAGTGAAAAGAGTAATACACACAAATGTACACACACAAGTGTGACCTGGTGCTTTTACTACAGCTTTCATTTTTAGACTTCTGATCTTCCCTCATGTCTGCTCCCTTTCTGCAATGTTTTGGCAGTCAGCTTTCACTCTCAAGACATTGTGGACTGTGAGGCTGTTCAGCACAGCTTGGCCAGGAAGGAAGAGACACGGCTACTTTTAAAGAATTAAACTAAAATGACTGGTGAGACCTAACCATGCTTCCACTTAGACAAAGCCTATAGGAGGAGTGCTGTTTAACACAGTTCCCCTTAGTGCTGATTCCACATTGCTGCTGGGAAAGAGAAGACGAGTTTAATCAGGTCCACAGGTATCTCTGATTTTATTTTACCTCTGAAACAGTTTAAATGTCTAAGTGGAAGGAACCAGGGGGTTTGTTCTGCAAAGCAAATGTAAAAAACCCCACAAAACCTCAACAAAACCCCAAACCCCATACAAAATCCAGGGCTTGGCAGCAACGTTTGTTAAACCCAGCAAATTAATTAAGCCAGAGACCCATTTTGCAAATGTGTTGCTTTCCTTTCTCTTGCGAAACTGAGCCACCTTTACGAAGAAATTAAGCAGCTTACTGTGAGCCATGACAGAGGTGCTCATCCCTTCGGAGGTTAATTCTGGTTTAGCTCTGGGTTTTATTTACCCCGCTGGGAGATGAGGGTTTTGGCTTATTGGCCTGGCATACACGGGACGGGTTGGTCTCTGACACAGCACCCTGGTGTCCGGGGCAGACCATCTGTCTGCCACACACACACCTGGAGAGCGCGTGCCCCCTGCTTGGCCCTCACCCTGGGCTTTACCTTCCGCAGTGCCATCCTCTCAACAGCTTCCTCTGCACCAGGCAGAAGGGGTTGGCGACCGCATCCCTGGGGCAGGTGAGCCAAGCCCCGGCTTTGCCCACAACCTGCTGCTGGGGGACCACCCCCTCCTGCCAGGCCCTTGGGGACAGCCAGCCCGGGAAGGAAAGACCAGTCCTACACAAGGCGGGTGGAGCCGGGAGCGCCAACTGCGGCATCCCCGCGCTGCAGCGGTGCCGGCTCTGCCCGGGCCCCGTCGCCGGCCGCTCTGTCAGCCCCAGCCCTGCGCCTGCCCCGCCGCTTTTGTCTCGCCACAAGCTCCCGCGGCGGCGGCGGGCTGCAGCCCCTAGTGCCTCCCCGCCCGGGGCTCGCAGAGCAGCGCCGCGCCGGGAGGGCAGGACAGGGAGGGCAGGGGACCGGCGCGCTGCCCCCCGGCGGGAGAGGGAAATACAAATCTCCAGCGCGGCACGAGCCATTCATCATCCCGGCTCGGCCCGGCAGCGCCCCCACTGCACGGCGCCCGGGGCCAGGCTGGGGCAGACTCCTGCGGCTGCGGCGGGCAGGTGCCTCCGCGCGGGTGTGTGTGCGTGCGTGCGCGGGCGTCTGCTCGGGAATCGCACACACACGCACACACACGGAGGCGCGGCCCCCGCGCTGGGGACACACAGGTGTGCGCGGCCCCGCGCTGGCAGGGATGCGGCGGGGAGTCGCCCCGCGGTCCTCTTCCGCCACCCCAAGCCCAGCCGGCCGTGGTCCCCCCGCCCCGCGGTACCTGGCGGCGGCGCCTCCGCGCCGCGCTCCTACCTGGCGGCTTCTCACAGCGGCACCGGGGCCAGCATCGCTCGGCGGCGGGAGCAGGAGCAGGGGCGGGCGAGCGGCGCGCGCCGCTTCTCTCACTCACACACACGCACACACACACGCGCGCGCGGGCACGGCCACGCGCCTCTGTGCGGCGCGTGAGGCGGGGCGAGGGGGTGGCGATGGCGCGGCGGCGGCTCCCGGCTGCCTCCCCCCGCGCTGGGAGCCGCGGCGGCGGCGCAGCGCCAGCCCCTTATCGCCGCCGGCCGCCACGGCCCTCCCACCCGCGCGCCGCACCGCCCCCCGCACAGGGCAGCGGGGGCAGGGGGCGGCCCCGGGGATGCTGCCGCCGGGAACGGCCCCGACCCGCCCCGCGTGGCGGGGGCCCCTGAGGCGCGGCCGGGCGCCGCAAGCTCGTTTGAAGGCGTGAGGAGAGAAGCACGTAGCAGCCGAGCGCATACGCCAGGCCCTGCCGCTCAGCCCGTGTGAAAGGGGCTGCGCGCTGCCCTGGCACCCCCTGACAGCCGTGGAGGGGCTGCCCCGGCCCAGTGAGAGGTGCCTGCCGCCCTGAGGGGTTGGAGAACCGCTGCCGCAGAGGCCGGAGCAGCAAAGCCTCCATGGAGGGATGGAGTGACCTGCCTCGGGTCCTCACTGGCAACAGAGGGGCCTGCGAATGCCCCAGAAAGGCCTTCCCTGCGACTCCAAGACACCCGCCCTGCGGAGGCACAGGGCCCCACTTGGCCCAAGAGGGTCAACCATCCCAGCCAATGCAGCTGTAGGATGGGGCTAGGAAGCTCCAGGCTTGCCCCACTGCTCTCAGATTATATAGTTTGAATCTGAGTGTGAGCACATGAGCTGGCACAGGGAGACTTGTTGCTCCTTAGTTTTCTGATGTGACCTGCCTGGAGACATCTCTGTCGAGGAGGGCTGCAGGTGAATGCTTCCCTCAACCTCTGCCAGCTCCAGCAAAAACCAGCCATCTCTACTGTGCCAGCCTGTCCTGCCCTGCAGGCAGGACTCCATGCCACGCGCAAGAGCTTAGGATCACATTTAATAGCTCGCACTTCAAGGTGGAACTGTGTTTTTAAAAAGTCATTGAGTGATCCTCTACAGTTAAGTCCTCAGGTGTAACAAGAATTGCTAATATGTACAACCACTATTCCAGCTTCTGCATGCTATTAAATTCGACCATCGCATCCCACTGGCAGTGCCTTTATTTTCTGTTACCACTGGCAACACTGTAAAAGCCATCGGTACATTTGTTGCATAGCTCTAGAATCGGGACAATGAGCCAGTCATTTTCAGTAGATTTTATTAACTCTCCTTTTATGGATGGGCTTCCCCCTTCCCTTGCATTGGGGTGCAGAATGATGCCAAACTCCTGCTCTCCATTTAGGATCAAGTGCCCTGAAAGGGAAAAGGCAGAGTTGTCAGGCTACTAGCATGAGGACATTCCCCATCCCACAACAGGCCCCACTAGCATTGCTTACCCTTGCTGGGGCCTTGAGAAAAAAAGTTGATCTGAGGAGGTAGGTCTCTGTGCCTCTTCTCTACAGGCAGAAGAGCTTGACTCCATGGATCTGCTAGCAGATTTGGAGCCTTTATTAGCAATTTTAAGTCCCTGAGCACAAAACATGTGCATGGATAACTTTCCTCTGGTGAATACAGTTCTACCAATAGTTACCTGCTTAAAGGCCAACTACTTCCATTTTACTCTGCATATTTATTTTTGATGTCCAAGTCTCCCCAGTGCCTCCTACTGGTTAATTTGCAGATCAGTTTTGGTCAAACATTTCATTACAGCACCCTTGGGTGCCTTGAGATCCTTTCAAGTGTTCCCCTGGGATGCCACACAGTGTTAACACTGTTCAGTGTACAAACCTGATTCACAAGACAAACCTAGAGATTTCAAATAGGAATCCAGAGTGTTAAAACATTCTGACCTGTTGTGGTCTTTCTGAATTCTCTGTGACAAACTGTCATTCCATTGTTTTTCCATAGTCAAAATATGAGTGAAAAATAAGAGCTGGCATTTTCTGAGCAATGCGTTGAGTCTAATGAGGGGTGCCTCAACTCTAAAAAAGTTAAAACTACTGCATTTGAAGGAGTGGTTCAGGAGAAAATATGTGAACCCTCACCATCATGACAATTAGAAACAATATTAACAAAAATATTTGCTAACATTACATTGCTGCCTAAAGGTTCCAACCAAGATCGTTTTGCTTGTAGCTGCACATCGAAAGAGAAAGAGCATGTCCCTGCCTCAAACAGCAAGGTGCAGTTGTCCGCAGCCCCAGGCTTATGGTTAATGCCACTCATGCTGCAGAAGACTTTACTTCCCACAGACACGTAAGTTGACAGGAGAGCAAAGGCTGATGCTGTCCTTGGGGCGTTACTTGTTTAGTGTTGTTGCCATGGGCCAGCAAAGCTGGTTGACCATTGGTATATAGTCCAAGGTCCTGATTCTGCAACTCACCATGAGCAAGTACAGTTGAAGTTAGAGAAGGGCCTTGCCCAACTACATTGCTTTCCAGGATCCAGCTCCAGTCAGGAAAGATGAAAAAAGTCTAGGAGAACAGAAGTACTGTTATCCTCAGTTTAGGGAAAGGGAACTGAAGCACAGAGAATTTAAGGAATTTGACAAAAGTCACACAGGAAGTCTATGGCAGAGCTGAGAATGGAACGTATCAGATTGTGAGCTCCTCAGACCAGGGGCAGTCTTTTACCAGGTGTTGTGCAATGCCTTGCTCAATAGACCCCAATCTCAACAATTTTCCTTCCAGCCTCTGTTGGAAAACAAACCCCCACTAAACATCTAGGGGGAGATATTAGGAGCTAGATGGAGATGTGCTGGAAGACTGCTAGACAAAACACTTGGTCATAATGTTGGGTGAATGGAAAAAGGGGAAATTTATCAAAAATGAGAAAGGGCAGTGAGACTTTTTTTTCCACTGGAAGTGTCAGTGTAATTCAATGACAAGAGTATCTACCTGAGAGCCCCACAGCACTTAAGGAAGAGGCATAACTAGCCAATAGTGTGCACTGGGAATGGGGATATAGGGGCACCTCACCAACCCATCTCCCCTTCAGTCCCTTACTCATCCTGCACCTTCCCTGCTCCAGGTCTGGCTCTGGAGCAGCGGCAGGGGCACCCATGCAAAAGCATGGACCAGAGGTTTCCGGCTGTTGGGGGAGATACCATCCCCCAACATGTGTGCTGAACAGTCAAAAAACACTGGTTTTCCGTGGCAAAAAGGTGACACCTTCCCCAGCAGCAGGAACCCCTGAGCACTGCTCCTCTGCCACACCGCTTCTCTGTCCTTTTTGCTTGCCAGTCAGAGCAAGGAAGATGCAACACGTGTGGGGGTGGGGGGAGGCAGTAAAAGGGGTGGGAAGCTGAGGTACCCACCCAGCTCCATTCCAATGCTGCCCCCTTAGGCAATGCCCAAGGCTTGCCCACCCATCATTGCACTACTGACTGGAGGTGCTGTGCCTTTTCTGCAATGCCCCCCCACTTCCCATTAACAGCTGTTTGTCTATAGCTACAAGGTTGGGAGGGCTGGGGCATGAGGAGTAACTAGTTTTCTTCCATGGGTCCCCACAAACATCTCTTCCAAGCTCGCTGGCCCATCCACTGTGCCTGAACACACTCAGCATGTCTGAAAAAGTCTAGGATGCTACAGCTAATTTTTTACCTTTGAGATATTTGAAGCAGAAGTGAGCCAAAGAAAAAAGCAACCAAGGCATGGGGAAAGAAGTCAGGGCAGCGCTAGTTAAGGAATGGCAGGTGGGGGGGGGCAGGAGTGGAGAAGAAAGGATGCTGTATGGGGGTACATCACTGAAGAGTCTATAGTGTGCTATAGATACACGCCTGCAGGCTGTAAGCGAGCCAGCTTGGGTTCCAGTAGCAGGGTAGCTGTGGCAGCAGAGTGTTCAGTGCAGCTGCAAAACCTGCCCAAGGAGCTGAGTAAAAGCTTGTTTAAAGCTAGTGTGGGTGTGTCTCCACGTGCTGCAGAGACTGCAGCACAGGCAGGCCCTGGGATGTGTCAGTGGCAACATAACGCAGTTTCCTCCTCTCCATGCCAAGGCTCCCCTCCTTATCTCTGTGTCTCTGCTTCTCTTCACCCCACTCAGGATATTAACACCACACTGCAAACATACTTGGAGACACTAATCACAAATCCAGAAACCATGGAGACTGATGCTGAGCTTAACAAACTGCTCCTTCATTCATTAATGTACACCCACAGACTGCATGCTGCTTTCTTCACAGCAATCAAACAGCCTTCACCTTCCTGCTCCAGTGAATGCTGCTGCTGTGGGATGTTTCCCAGTCATTGTCTACACATGCAGAGCGATCCCTTATCCTCTTTCTCTCTCTCTCTCCCCCTCTCAAAAAATGTCCTAGTATAAAGATCAAAAGAACATAATGGGCTCCCAGAATCTAGAGGGTAGATGGTATCATGTGGTCTAATTTCCTGACCAATACCTTGGGAAAGAAGGGAGCCAAATTTTGCAACTGACAAGGTAGTGCTTCCTTTAATTCATCCTTGCTTGAAAAAATTCCTGCTTCACAAACCCCTGTAAAAGAAGTGAAATGGAAAGGAGTCAGGTTCAGAGGAGGCTCCTGTTCCCAATGTAAAACACAGTTTTGTACTAACCTTTGAACAGAGCATGGTGTCTTTGTCCATGCAGGAAAGGGCATCCTAAGCCTGGTTTCAGAAGGGCCAGTTAGCATCTTGTGTCAAGTGTGGAGTCTGAGGTTTCTGGACTACTGCAGCATCACAGCAGAATCTTCAGTAGCTGTCACCTCCACATAATCCTCCCTACCTCTGTTCATATTATTGCCTGTCTTTTCAGGAGCAGTTGAGCAGGTTCTATATCAGAGGAGTGAGACACTTTATGGGCACAGCAATATGTCACCCTACGGTGAAAAAGCAATGCACTACGTCGCTGTACGGCATGCTATGGTGATGTAGCGATCTTGTGGGTCCACACATGATTGCCAGCTATATTGCTGTAGTGGTGCACTCTCCTGTTATAGCACACTCCTACAGTGATGTAGCAGCAAAATCTAACTGCATCGTGAGCAGGGCACAGTAACCACCCAGACTGCACCGTGCTTTACTACTTTCAAAAGGAAGTACTAAAGCACGGCGCCATAACAACATCTCTGTATGGTGACATGTAGACGTGCCCTATGCCATCAGTCTCTGCCATTATTGCTGACTACAGTGCTCTCTTTTGCATGGAGAAATGTTATAACTAACATAGGTAGATGGAAAGAAATGCAATGCTACTTTTCATTGTTGCAATTTTTTTTAGCTCTCTTACGGATTTCCTCACAAATGCAAAATCACATTGTATTTTTTCAGCTTCCCCAATGAAGCCCTGTCTGTTCTAGGTTTTTTTGCAGTGTTGTTCTTACATCACATAGGCAGAGATGCATTGCGCCATTCCTCATACTGTTCCCAGTACCATTTATCAGCATTGACACTGGTATCACTACATGAATGCAGTTACACCTGAACAAATTTTCATCTTTTTAGGCAAGGCCTGAACCTATCCTGCCCAGGAAGGTCAAAAGAAGTTATGATAACTATCTGTAAAGCTTCAAAGATGGTGAAAACATCAAAGACAGATCAAAATTATTTAGAGTGGAACATAAGGTGTCAGATAATGGAAAAAGTAACAGGACTTTTAAAAGGGATAGGACTTAACACTTGAAGATCAACTTTGGAACTAGCCCTACAGGATGTGGTCTGGAAGGTTCTAACTGGTGATCTCTGTCTCTGAAGAATCTCTTGCTTCTGCGGTTCACTCTTTTTAAATAGGTGTAAAGCTTAGGGACCAAAAGGAATGTCCCTTAAAATGGTCTTTCCTAGGCTGATTAGACAGCTGTATTACATGTTGCCAGAACCCCTGTATTTTGAAAATCTTCAGCCTTGGAATTTGTCATGGAATCCCTTATATCCACAAGACAGTGCTCTGGTATCTAAGCTTTCATCTCAAATAAACTACTTCCCATTCATCTCTGTTGTGAAAAAACCTTCAAAATCTGAAGGGAATATCACCACAGCCGTTTGTCTGCTTGGGCCTGCAGAAAGCCTGAAACAAGAGGACAGAAGGATGTGAACTCTTTTCTTGGTTCTTCTCAAAGGATCTTATTTCTGTAACTGTAGGAAGACTCTTGGAATGGCAGGTTTGTTAATTGTCTCACTTCTGGTTATTTTAGCATAAACATCTAACTGATGTTCCTATTCTGCAGTCCTAAACTGACTTCCAAATTGCTTTCCTGGATGCTGGAGCCAGCTGTCCCCAACTGAGTTGCCAAATCCTGCAGCCTCTTCCCAGCTTTATACAGTTTCTACAATGTTGTTTTGTGTTGTTAGTATAAAATTCCACAGAATACTGGAGGCTAAAAAAATGGATATCCAGTATCCAAAACATTGCATTTTATGTAGAATGCCTTCGCATAGGGAACATTCTTCTCAGGATACCATCAATTTCTATACTCAATTCCACATGAAACTCTCTGTTTAAATGAATCTGAATCTGCAGCAAAGTTTTCTGTCTACCACACCCAAATGCTATAGAAGCCATGAGACCCTTCTATGAAATTTAGGTCAAGCTCATTTCTATCCACAGGGAGTGGGGAGGCTTTAGCCATGACTGATGTACCCACTGAGAAATGTAATAGAAATGACACGCAGGAGTATAGCAGTAGCTGCACTGGTGGGAATCAGGGGCCCCTGGTAGTAGGATACATCAAAGTGACTTTCTATAATTAGTTTTGATTGTCATCATTGTGACAATGTTTGAGAAGGAAGGGATTGGACAGGACCTAATTAGGACTGGAAATGCTTGTGGAATGGTGCAACTGTGAGCTCAGAAATCTTGTAGATATTCTGTAGAAGTAAAGAAGGACTTTGGGAAAAACTTGTTAAAACTTGAACCTGTCTAGGGGCTTGTCTACACACAGGCACTGTGTCACTTTAACAGTATCTTATTTAGTTAGTCTATAAAAGCGCATATCAACCCTGCCGTCTGACTAACTGCAGACTAACACAGCTACCTAAGTCACTTTACAAATATGCATACACCTATTCTGCTTAGCAGCGTGCTGTCTACTGATAGAACTTTTTCAGTGCAAGCCCTACGGGGGTCGCAGTTATACAGGTTACACTAATACAGCTTATTTCTGTATTAGAGTTTACATACAGATTCGCATTATAGTGTTCACACTAGGGTAGGGCAAGGCTGTTGGATATGAAATGTCTATACATGTAGGGCAAGATTAGGGCAAGAGAGAGTGGGCAGTGCTCAATCCTGTACCAGATGCATGGGGCATTCTCCAGCATAAAATGATTTCAGAATCTCTTATTTTTACTGGCTGTGGCCATAGAAAGCCAGGAGGAACTGGATAAGATGAGCCCTGGTCAGTACCCCAGCTTGTTGCCACTCTTCTCTCATATCCAGGAAGAGGGGGACATGGGGGGTGGGGCTTAGAGAACACTGAATTAGAAAGCAAGTACCAGGAGTAAAATGATAACGGGGCACAAAGCAGAGCCAGGAAAGGGGAGCCTACTCGGAAAATTAAAGAAGAGGAAATGATAAGAATGAAAGTGGGAACTTGGTGAGGGGAGGAAGAAACAGTTGATGTCTTAGAGCAGTGATCACCAACGAGTGGATCTCGATCCACTGGTACATTTCAGAGCCTCTTGCAGTAGATCTTGGAGCCTCTTGGAGTCAGTCCGAAGCTGGGGTGGAGGGCTGAGTGCTCATGTGCATGCACTCCACCCCAGCAGGTCAGTCCATGGGGGAGAGAAGGGGTGTGGGCTAGATTGAGGCCCCCACGGTGAGGGACAGTGTGGCAGAAGCAGGAGCAGGGGTAAGTTGAGTGGGACCCTGGCTGGGTAGGACTTACCCTCCCCCCAGCTCCTGCTCCCCCACCGCACCCTGAGGCTGTCCTGATCCAGGGAGAGAAGAGCCAACTACTGAAAAATTGGAAGCTAAAAACTACTCATCATATTCTTTCAAAGTCCACATTTTCTAGCTTTCTTGGACATACACATTTTTGTCTGAAGTAAATGCTGAGCTATAGCTACAAGCACATGACTCCAGGAGCTGGGACATTAAGAAAAACACCGAAAGCCATGATAAAATGGTGAGAGCTAGCTGGAAAGAGTGCCACAAGACTGAGGGTGGTACAATCTTCTCCTGATATTTTGTGTGCAACATGAGGTTGTATTCTATTCCTAACCCTTATGCAGGGTTCCACTTGGCATCAGCAGTAGGCCCTGTTGGATTAAAGATAGTGAGTGATACTTACTCATCAGCCTTGACCACAGTGCCCCATTGCAAAGGTAACCCGACCCTCTTTCACCATGTTTGATGTACCCAAGCTAAAATTAGCTGTCTACAGAAAGTAGGCCCCTTCCTTAAAAATGAGAAGTTAATGTACTGAACATCCAGATGTGCAGAATCCCCCTGTTTCTATTCCCTCAACCGGCAGATTGCACTGTGAAAACTGGTCTTAACTAACAGTAAGTGAAACAGCTTCCCTTGAACTGCTTCTTCAGGAATGCTTGATAGAATTCCAGTGCCAACAAGAGTCAATAGCCCACTCCTTTGATTAATGACCATTCTTTATCTTCATCTTCCCTGGCACCCACAATGCCCTTCTCATGTTCATACAAAACTGAGCTGATGAGATCACCTGGTCTGCACATTATTCAACCCATCTCAGTCTTTAGCTCCAACCTGTGTTGTACCTTTGTTACATCAAGGTTCATGCTTTTTGCCCTCACCTTCAAAATCTATTGAAGACTTTTCCCTACCCTCTATGCCTGCTGTTGCATCACCTTCCATCCACCTGTTCTGCCCAGCCTCATCTATTCAACGTAAACTTCTGTGTGTCCTTCTCCACATTGCCTTTTGTGTCTGGAATACCTTCCCTGAACCAGTCTGTAATATTATCCTCTTTTCACTCTACAAGACCATCAGGATTCACCTCTGCCACTTGCTTATAAGGAATAAGACTTGGCCAGGAACTGACTTTTCAGTGGTCCAAAACCAGAAACAAATAATTTGGGGTCAACTCCAAATGAAAAGGTAGTGGGCCAAGGGTAGCTCAAGAACAGCCAATCCAAGAGACTCTGCCACTGTGCAATAGACAAGCCTTCAGGCTTGATCCAGCATCCTGGATCAAGATGCTTGGCTGGGGTGCATGTGTGCATTTACACGGTCCAGTGGGTGGCAAATTGGCTTAGTGGTCGCACCCAGAGAATGGTAGTAGATGGGTCGGTATCGACCCGGAAGGATGTGGGTAGTGGGGTCCCGCATGGTTCGGTCCTTGGACCCGTACTCTTCAATGTCTTCATCAGTGACTTGGATGTAGGTGTGAAGTGTACTCTGTCCAAGTTTGCAGATGATACTATATTGTTGGGTGAAGTGCACACTCCAGAGGGTAGGGAATGATTGCAGGCAGACCTGGACAGGTTAGAAAAGTGGGCAATACATAATAGGATGCAGTACAACAAGGACAAGTGCAGAGTGCTGCACCTAGGGTGCAAAAGTTTCCAGCACACCTACTGGCTGGGAAGTGACCCTCTCAGCAGCACAGAAGCAGGAAGGCATCTCGGAGTCATAGTGGACTCCAAGATGAACAGGAGTCGTCAATGTGATGAAATCATCAGCAAAGCTAACTGCACTTCATCATGCATCAGGAGATGCATGACAAATAGATCCAAGGAGGTGATACTGCCCCTCTATGCGGCATTGGTCAGACTGCAGTTGGTGTACTGTGTCCAGTTTTGGGTGCCGTACCTCAAGAAGGATGTTGATAGACTCGAGATGGTCCAGAGGAGGGCCACTCATATGGTTAGGGGCTTACAGGACAAGACCTATGAGGAGAGACTGAGGGACCTGAACCCCTTCAGCCTCCACAAGAGAAGGCTGAGAGGTGATCTTGTGCCCTCCTATAAATTCATTAGGGGGACGCAGCAAGGAATCGGAAATGCTCTGTTCACCAGGGCGCCTCTTGGGGTAACAAGGAACAATGGCCACAAACTGACAGAAAGCAGATTTAGGCTAGATATCAGGAAAAAATTCCTCACAGTAAGGGTGGCCAAAATTTGGAATGGGCTTCCAAGGGGGGTGATGCTCTCCCCTACCTTGGGGGTCTTTAAGAGAAGGCTGGATAGGCATCTGGCTGTGGTCATCTGACACCAGCACGCTTTCGTGCCTAGGTAGGGGGTCGGACACATGATCTGTTGAGATCCCTTCTGACGTTAGCATCTATGAATTTATGAATCTATGAATCCTCTGTAGACAGTGGTGAAGCTTCCACTGACCCCAGTGGAACAGGATTCCTAATCTCCATGGCCCAGTTTCCCATCTGCTAAATTGGGATAAAAATACCCTGTTTCTCCTGCTTCTTGTCAGCTTTGACTATTTGGACCATGAGCTCTTATGGGCACAGACTGTCTCTTACCAGGTGTGTATGCAGTGCCTTGTACTCTGAGATATTTTAAATCTTTAAATATTTATGAACACTAATATTTCTCCTCTTTGTTGTGCAATAAAATGGGTAAGTCGTGTGTACAAAGCAGAGCAAAGCAGTTAGTAATAGGACAATGAATGCTGCTGATGCTCTGTGCATGAACAGAATTTTTAAAAAAGGGAAATGGAGAAAACAGGCTGAAGCCCAGGATGAACAACATATGTTGAATGCTTTCTGAGAAATGAAACCACATTGTCTACAAGACTGAATTCTAGTTTCAAGTTCCATTTTCTTTCATGCGCCTGTGAATTCTGATTCCTGAGTTTTGAATGGTCTCCTGGAGCAAAGAGTGGGTGCCTTTGTGGAATTTTGGTTTGTATATTTCAATATTTTGTATACAGTCAGAGATATTTGTGTTTTACTTTCCTTATGGTAAAAAAATACCCAAGTCATATATGAAAATCTGCTTTTTTGGGGCACATCCCTAGTATATGACAAAACTACCCATCACTGTGGTTGCTACCGATGCAAATGATATGAGACTACATATCAGAGCTACAGGCAGAATCAACTCTGGACCTCTGGCAGGACATGGGAAAAGAGTGTTACAGAAAACCCTCTTGTTCATGGATTTATGACTGCATTGTGACATGCCCCTGGGTGGGTCATTTGCAGTGAGGATGGAAACTTGGACTTCTGGTTCAACAAACACGAGCCTGTGCTGCACCAAATAAGAGAGACAGCTCTATTACCCAAGGCTGCAGCAATCTCACCAAGTTCTGTAGGTGGTCCAGCCACCACTAGAGAGAGACAGAGCATCACAGTGGGTGAGCATGAGTAACTACTGCCTCCAGGAGAGCCCACCCAGCATTCGGAAGTAGTTCATTCAGCCCCTGCAATCCACAAAATTAATTAAAAAATCATGAAGTTGGGTTTTTTTTAAGTTTTGGTGACTGATTACTTTCCAGCTTCTAAACCTGTAGGCATCACATTTCCAAGTTTCTCCCCTCTCAAGAGAGAAAAAATAACCTTACTATTAGAACATAAATGGAAGTTCTGACTCCAGACTCAATCACCTAACTGCAGAAGCTGGGGCTTTGGGAACAACTGCAGGTGCCATGAGAAACAGGATGAAGATGTGATAAATAATGACATTCTGCAGCCAGCTCTCTGCTGTGTTCTGTGTGCGCAAGCCACTGGACAGCCACTTCCTACTGTGGCTTGTGCAAGCGTCAGCTTCACAGCACTGAGTTTCTGCTTCCCCAAATGATTTCTTGTGGCATTCTGATTGTTTCCATCTCCTCAAGGTGCAGAGCAGTTTTATGCTATTGTCTCTGGGTAAGAGTTCACCCATGGTTTACGCTTGTTCAGACTGGAGAGTAGGGACAAGAATATGGGGCTTGAACCCTCCACCTCCTTTTGTTGCCTCCATGCTCCACTGCAGGCCAGCATCCCTTTGCACATACAAGGTATGTCTCCAGCATATTCCTCCAAGTTTGTATGGTCAAATGGAATGCTTAGAAAGAGAGACCTTCACTGGGTGGCCTGTGAGCAGGCCTTGGGAGACAGAGCAGTGTGTGTCACAGCCATGTCCCTTGCAAGAGATAGGTCATGAGTCACAGTCTAGAGTCAGGGCATCAAGAACAGATACCAAGTCATAGTCCTGCCTCAGGGATAGGTGACAGAGCAGAACGCTGCTGCTCCCCTGAAAGCCTCATACATAGCTGAGCTGCTTCCTGTATGTTGTGGACACATGTGAATCATGGATAGGAGAGCGAGGAGGAGTCATCCTCCTATAGGTGCAAATGGGTCATGATAGCATGGGATGAGGAGCTGGGGCTTCTACAAGGAGTGACAGGGGAGGAGTAGAGTTTTGGGCAATAGGCTCTTCGGCTAGTGTCTGAGGGATGTCATATGGCTAAGCAGGGAAGCAAGGGGTTAAACAGGGTGAGGGGTAGAGACTCTCCTCCCACAGACATTTTTCTCCTAACTTTCCCTATCATCCCCCAAAGCCCTCACACAGCATATGTGAGCTAGCCAGCAGCTGCAAGCTGGTTAACAACAGTGGCAACTGATCTGGGCATCCATAGCTTTTGTGCACCTGCACTGATATGAGAAGGGGCAGTGCCCTCCCCTCTACAGTATGTCTGAGGGCAGCTGCAAGCACAAACACTAGAGTGGGTATAGTGTAAGCCTTGGTTTCAGAGTGCCACACAGCAGTAAGGGTGAAAATATTAGATGTCATTCATTGCATTGAAAAAGGATGTGGATGTGTAAAAGGATGCATTACATTGTACAAGTTGTGACTGGTGGTGTAATTAAAAGCAAATGTCTTAATAACTCTGCCTCTGCCTTGGGTCTCAGCTAAGGATGGAGCTCAGAGCAGTGGGCAGGGGGGAAGGTCAAAGGAGGTCAGAAGATACCTACATGTTCCATAAAGGACGGACACAGGAACCCAGCTGAGAACATCAAGAGTGGAGCTGATCAGGGGCAGGTTTAGGAAAGCTAGGGAGTTGCTGAGGCAATAATTATCTCCTGTGTTTAACACTTCATAGTCCTGGTGCTGGAAACTTTAGCTGAAACACTATTTTTTTTTGCATTTAGTACTACACAAGAGGTATATGAAGTCACCTGGCCCCAGGGCAATATGAAGCAGGGGTCACAGCAGGGTCACAGCACAGGGTGGCACAGGTCACTCTCTTGCCCAAGGTGCTCCCCAATTACCCTTGCCCAGTTCCACGGCCTCCAATCCTTTTCCCCACACCCTATCCTCCAAGGTGGTCATGTGGCCAGGAATATTTTGTAGATAGGTGGGAGATCAAGGACTCTCTATTTTGGAACTCTCAGAGGAGAGTGGGATTAATGCATTGCAGCAAAATATTTGTCTGCATGTTTCCATTCCTTTGTAAATACAAGTTGCCTGAAAGTGGACTGCAAAATTGCCTCCTTTTTAGGTGATTTGAAATGACTGGTGAATTTCTTCAGTGAATGATTCTTCAGCCTGGGGCACCAGCACTCTTTTATTTGGGAGCTCTGACACTTTTGATAGCTCTGCTCATCAACATTCATTCTGGGTTCACAGTCAATGGACTCTCTCTGCAACCCTTTTCTTTCTATTTTTCCATGGACATCCTCAGTAGTGTCTTTGAGTTCACAAGAATGTGGGTGGAAAGCAAATATCACATGAAAGCTTGTGTGAATTTGTGCTGGCAGAAAGTTTTGTGTCAGAAATGTTTTCTGCCTCTTATTGATATATTTCATATTCCACACTTTGTCCAGTTAGAGAACAATAAGAACATCATGATTTAGGTCAGGAAGGGCCAACCTTTTGGCACGTGTCACAAGTTAGCCCTATGCCCTCCCTGAGTGCCACTCTGATACTCCTTCTCTGCTTGACCTGCTACTCTGCTTTCTGCTTCATGCCCTGTCTATTGCTGTGCTATTCCCTCCCTGATCTTGTCATTTGCCACACACGGCCGTGCTGCTTCTGGCATGTATACTGCAAGTTGACCACCCCGATTTAGGCAACCTGATGCACAATGTATGGCTCAGAGTGACCCATCAAAGGTATATTCAGAGATCCCAATTCTATTACAAGTTATACAAGTGCTTAATTTTATTTGAAGCCTGTGGGATTACTCACGTGTATAAAGTTAACCTCATGGATAAGTCTTCACAGAACTGGGCCAAAATAAGCATTTTGTGAGCAATCTGAAGGCTGAAATTTATGCAAGTAAGGAAGCAATTAATAGTAATCTAAGTTTGCAGCTAAGTTGCAGGCAGGAAAAAAGGCAAAATATGTCAAATAAAAGTCATGGCAA